>NC_060283.1:47750084-48367974 GCF_021613505.1 Equus quagga | reverse complement strand
CTACAGTAGAATTTTGATATTCTCCAAAATTATATCTTGAGAACTTTACAATTCTCAAAGTAGTATTTGCAAATAACCACTACGCAGTTAGCATTCTTAGTTTTCTCATCTGCGAAGTGGCCTTAATAACAATTATATCACAGGTTGTTGTGGGAGTTAGATGAGATCATATGTTCAAAAAAAGAGAGCACAAGCTGCCTTGAGATGAAAGCTGGCTGACGAGCAAGTCTCTCTCTAGCTAAGTGATTTTCTCTCATACACCAGACTCAGAACATATGCGATTCTAGTGCATGCTACAGGGGAAAAAGATTATTATAAACTGTGGAATTTGCCTTATCAATAGATAATCAGAACCACTTGATTGTGGAAAGGGCCCTTGAAATTAGAGGGTCTCGAAGCACTAGGAACTCCTTGGCCTGAGATCTCTTCACCTTTCTAGGAGATATCTTAATGCAATACCAGCAAACTGCCCCAGGTAAACACATCTCAAAGGGACACTTCCATTTTTAGTAAAAAAAAAATCTATAGAGTCTAATTAACTCAAAGAACAATAAGGATCAATGAAGAAGTCAGTACATAAGTATGTACTGAGCACGGTGATGGGTTTGTACCCTCCCGAAGAAATTTAGAGAGGGAGATTTACAGCATACATCCAAAATGTTATTTAAAGAGACAAGAATCCTAAATGGAGATCTGGAGGAGTAGATAAATGCTATAGGAGTTCTGTGGTAGGAGAGCTCACAATGGTGGCTCAGGGGGAGCCAACGATGCTTCACAGAAGCCATGAGATCTAAGTAGTTCCCTTTGGTGGCAAAGAATGCTGACGGAGGTGACACAAAGGCAGCATAGCTTGGGGGTTAATGGCTTGGGATCTGGATCTATGCATCCTGAGTATAAATTCCCATCCCACTTTCCTTATTTCTGTGACCTTGGGCAAATTACTTAACCTCTCTGTGTCTTTGTTTTCTCATCTGTAAAACGGATTTTAATAATAGTACCTGCCCTAATAGGGCTGTTGTGAAGTTACATATTTTAATTTTTCAAGTGCTCAGAACAGTTCCGGGCATCTAAGTAAGCACTGTGCCAGTGTTTCTTAAATAAAATAAATGAGGATCTGAGAGTGCCTGACTTGACCCAAATGAACCTGCTTTTTCAAAGCTCTATTCAAAGCGCTCAGGGATGGCAAAGGGGAGCTTTTTCGAGTCTCCAAAACAGATGGGCTGATTTCTTCTCCTGCTAAGATTGTTGGACTATTTCTAGACACATATGAAAACCGTGAACTAAAGAATGGTCTTGAAATTCATGTTGCTTGCTCAGTGGTTCATGTGAGTTAAATTCATGTAGATGGAACCGAAAGCAAATTTAGATTAAACGCAGTATTCTAAAAAGCCCAGTTCCTTTCCATGAGTCTGATTCTACGTGGAGTGAGCTAAGCGCTCTGGTCCCTGATAATAATTGCTCCTTCTGGTGAGATGAATTAGCTTCTCCAGAGTGCCAGGGTGTTACTGAATATGTTACCTTTTCCAATTAGAAGCTCTAAAAGAAGTTGTATTTTTTGGATTCTATGATTTAAAACGTTCTGCTCCCTTGTACCAAACGTAATTTGGCATAAGTAGAATTAGACGAGCTACCTTGTCTGCCTAAGTTGCTATCACCCAAGTGCTGATGTGAAATAGCACCTAAAGAGATAACATAAATCTGCTGCATGTGTGCGAGCACCGAGGCTCGGCGGTGGGGCAACTGAAAACCATGTAATTGTCAGCTGAGACGACAAAGCTCTTCGAAGGGTGTCTCTCTGGCACCAAATTACAGTCTGTCCAAAGAGAGAAAATTAAATTAGACTGCTTATAAATTAAACCTCTTCCACTAGCGAGATTGTGCTACCTTAAAGGAAGTATTGCTCTTGAGCAATAAGCAGCTTCAATAGCATGACAGCTGGATCTGCCACAGAATTTATAAAGCTACTCAAAAAGGTCGTCCTCTTCTCTCTCCTCAGCTCCTGCCTCACTCAGAGAGAATGAAACTGGCCCCAGCAGGCTGTTTGGAATTCTAGTTGGTGCAGACCCATCTGGGTATCAGATAGCTGGCATGTTCATCCTTTTATGGGAGTCTTTACAACTTTGATCTCCCATATTTGCAGGAGGCCACATTCATGTTATGGTGTTAGGAACAACACCCAAAGATTGCTAGGCTCCAAAACATCTTGCCCACTGCTCTTCCATAAGGTCTGAAATGCTCTCTTGTGAGTTAGGCTAGGGAAGGGGTCGGCAAACATTTCCTGCAAAGGGCCAGGTAGTCAATATTTTAGGTTTTGTGGGCCATATGGTCCCTGTTACAACTGTTCAACTGTGCCATTGTAGCATGTGAAAGCAGTCATAGGCAATATGTAAATGAATGGCCGTGGCTATATCTCAATAAAACCTTATTTACAGAAAGAAGCAACTGGCCAGATTTGGCCCTCTTTGTAGACAGAAAAACAAAATTCATTGCTCACATGAAAAAGAAAATCAGAGAGTATCCGATTTCTCTTTTATAAACCTGGAAGCTAAGAAGACAGTGGAGTAATGTGCACACAATTGTAAATGCCAAGATTTCTGTAACCAGTGAGCATATCATTCACCTGTTGGGAAAAGGAAACATTTTTAGATATGCGGAACTTCAAAAAGTATACCACCAAAGAATTCTCGCTCAAGACCTGAGGAATTATTTTAGCCAAATAAAAATTAAATCAGATCAAGAACTCAAGATAGCAGAAGACAATGTTGGGAGCAATGAGAATAGTGACGTCTAAAATGTAGAGTAAAATTTAAGTAAACAGTTATAATAAATTCTATGTGTTAAAGATGAATTTTTGTAAAAGACTAGCTAAACTTTAACAGAAAACTTAATAATATTCTGGATTAAAAGCACCTATAATCAAAAGAGTTTTGATACTGGCAGATTATTAGCAAAATATAGCATTGAAATCTAGATATTGTTGGATATCATTGAAATCTAAGGTACAGAAAGAAAGGCAAGCTCATATGGAGACGTACCTGATCAACGTAGCCCTACAGGCCAATGGTAAAATGATGGATTATTCAATATAGCGCTGGAACAACTGGCTAGCCAGCTGAGAAGACTAACAAAAGACTTCTATCTCATAAGGTACAGTCATGCACCACATAGCAACATTTTGGTCAATGACAGACTGAATATGTATGGTGTATCTATGATGGTGGTCCCATAAGACTAGCACCATCTAGCCTAGGTGTGTGTGTAGTCGGCTATACCATCTAGGTTTCTGTAAGTGCAGACTATGATGTCTGCACAAAGATGAAATGGCCTAACGACGCATTTCTCAGAATGTATCCCTGTCATTAAGCAATACATGACTGTATACAAAAATAACTTGCAGAAGGGTTGAATAGGCATGTAAATTTAAAATATAAGCAAATATTTGTTAAACTTTGAGGTGAAGGGGGCCCTTATAAACAAGGCGAGAAGTTCAGTATTTTCTCACTAAAAGATCCACAAGTTTGAGTCTATAAAAATATAAAGGGGGCCAGCCAGGTGGCGCGGCAGTTAAGTTCGCACGTTCTGCTTCTCAGCAGCCTGGGGTTCGCTGTTTCAGATCCCGGGTGTGGACATGGCACCGCTTGGCAAAAGCCATGCTGTGGTAGGCGTCCCACATATAAAATAGAGGAAGATTGGCATGGATGTTAGCTCAGGGCCAGTCTTCCTCAGCAAAAAGAGGAAGATTGGCAATAGTTAGCTCAGGACTAATCTTCCTCAAAAAAAATAAAAATAAATAAAATAAATAAAAATATAAAAGTTATGCGTAAACAGTGTAGATAAAAGCTAGGGTGAGAAAAAATACGCAGAAGAGTGTCCCAAATGACCTTAGAATGCAAGAAAAAAACATGAGGAAAAAAATTATTTTAGAAGGTCCTGAGGGGTCTGCCTCTGACTGCAGCACCATTTAATCCTTCCACCGTAACTCGAACTCTGATTCAGGGAAGTGATTGCTCACATAAACAAACAAAAAGATGCAATAACAGATGACAACACATACTACAAATGTAAATGTTCCCTTTTCCCGTAACTGGGCACAATCAGCATTCTTATAGGGTCTTATAGGATCTATGAAAAAAGCATCTAAGCTCCCGGAATTGGACATATAAAGACATCTGCCCCCATCCACGCTACTTATACACATTCACAGTTTCTATCATCCATAAATTAAGAATATAGAAAAAAATCACAAGACATCTCAAAAGACTCTGAAGGACTATTTTGACCCTCAGGACCAATCTGAGGAATGAGATTAAATGCCTCTATATGAAACCAACTTATAAGAAACAAAGAGCAAAATTTAGAAATTATCAAATGTATATTATCAATATAATTCCTTAGGATATTGAGTAATAAAAGGGGAAAGAAATAAGATCAGAGATGCCTGGATCTCCATTAAAGTTTAATTTTAAAGTGAAGTGGAGGCAGTGAGCAGCAGATTGGCTACCACAGAAAACCAACTCAAGTATTAGAAGACCAAATCAAGAAATTCTCCTATTCTGAGACAAGCAAGCACTCAGAAAATATAGCACCAATGTATCCTTCCTAATTAAATTATATGAAGAATACTATAGCTAATAAGTTAATCAAAATAATGCAACTAAAAAATAATAAAGATATCTAAAATAATGATGAATAAAATCCGTAAATCATAATTTAAATATAAATAATGCGAGGAAAAAAGTTGTAAAACTGAATGAAAGCATTAAAATTCTTGAAATTTTACATGTCCTTGAAATTCTTGAGCAAGGAGGAATAAAATGTCTATTTCCCTGTAACGATCTGTTTATTCCTATAAAGATCTGGTTGGTAGGTTGAGGAGATAGAGAAATTAAAATTTTTCTGAACGTATGAGCCTCTATGAAAAGCATTAGAAGATGCTATTTCTCATCTATTAGAGAAACGTAGTTTGTTTTTAACTTTAAAAAGTGACTAGGAGAAAAATGGAATGTATTCTTCCAAGTCAGAGAATGCATTATTTCCAGATAAAACTTGAGTGATATAACAAATGAGATTAAAAGGAAGAAAACAATCAAGGATGAATAGAAATCAACAAAGCAGGTAGGTAGAAAACAGGGGTGGGAGAAATGGATGAATTGGTTTTGATTTGCTTTCTTAGTTTAAATAAATTAACTTATTTAAAACATAAATTAAAACAAGAAAATAGTACGTATTTGGTTATTAAAATGAACGTGAATAGACTGAACTTTCTTACTAAAAAAAAAAATTCAGATTTGCTTAAGATGCATACCTAAAATAAAATGGCCTATAAACATAAAAAAGATGGGCAAACGGGGCTGGCCCCGTGGCCGAGTGGTTAAGTTTGCGCGCTCCACTGCAGGAGGCCCAGTGTTTCGTTGGTTCGAATCCTGGGCGCGGACATAGCACTGCTCATCAAACCACACTGAGGCAGCGTCCCACATGCCACAACTAGAAGAACCCACAACGAAGAATATACAACTATGTACCGGGGGGCTTTGGGGAGAAAAAAGAAAAAATAAAATCTTTAAAAAAAAAAAAAAAAAAAAAAAAAAAAAAAAAGATGGGCAAACATGTTAGGTTAGAAAGAAACCAGAATTTGTCTACAATGTTTCTCTTTTATCATTACAAAATCTATAGTGCCAATTTCTAAGCAACATGGTGTCCAGCTACAAGGGATGGGCTCAATAATTTCTGGCACATTCTTGTGGTGGAATGCTAAATCTTAGTATTGAAGATTCAGTGTCAAGTCAATAAAGCATATTATAAAACAATGTTATCCTGATACCAATGTGAATGACATTTTAAAAATACACATCCTCCTTAGAGTCTGTACGTCAGTGAAGAGTGGCCCGAATTAGTTCTTTGCTTCATAAATTGCCTGGTAGGAGTGAAACCAGTCACACCACTCTCTCTGCAGCTGATTGAAGGCCGCCATATGCTCCACACAAGAGCACAAGGTAAATATATATATATAGGCTGGGTATGAAAGAAGACAGCAGCTTTGGAGGGAGCCTGAATGAGCTCTCTATAAAGGTAATATAGAAATATTCCATATGCAAGGTAGCAAACCAACCCAACCGAATCTCTTTCAGGAAGTAAAAATGCTCAAAGCATTTGATGAACTAGGATTAGATGTACAAAGAGAAGGTCCAATCTGCTTCTCCATTTGGTCTAGCCAAATCCTTGTCTTGGGAGCACTTAGATCTGGAATGACTGACTATACTGTTGATGGAACAGCTCCCTTAGTTACTCCATCTCCCTCTGTACCCCTGAAACAAACCCTCGTTATCAGTAGTAATCCATGATGTTTCTTCTTTGAGATCTTATAGAGCTTGATACACCTATGCACAGTATGATCCCATTGTTAATATGCATAAAGAAATATCTTGAAATCTATGAAATAAGATGTTGTGTTGTTAACTCTGAATACTGGAATTTCTCATGATTTTTATTTCCTTCTTGTTACATATCCACATTGCCTAGTTTTTCTGTAAAGACTATGTATTATTTCTGCAACAGGAAAACAATAAAAGGTACTTCAAAATTTGATTTAAAGGCAAATTAATTTTATAGATGAACAACAATGCTTTCTAAGCAATTGGTAACATGCATATGTAAGCTTTAAAATTGTTCATATTCTTTGACCCACTCATTCTACTTCTGGGAATCTATCTTAAGAAAATTATCTTTGATACAGAAAAAGCTTTATGTACAAAGTTGCTTACCATAGCATTATTTACAATAATTCAGAATTGGAAGCAATCTAAATATTCACTATATAAAGTTTAGAAATGCCGCTTAATGGAATATTATGGAGTAAAAGGTAATACCAAGGATTTATAATTACATGGAAAACTGCTTATGAAAGAGTGAAGAATCACAAGTGGGGGTAAGTACTATTGTTATAAAAAATTATATAAACTACATATTCAAAAAATACAAATAAAGGAAAGTAGAAGTAATGAGCATCAAAGCTTTCTTTTTCTCCTTGCTGGAATTTGACAATTGCTCTCTTCCCCAATGGTGAGATCAGATAAACCTTGAGCTACTTAATAACACACTCATGTTCAAGTGTCTACACTGAGACACAAAACCTCCGGACCAACCACCAACCCTTGCAATGCCAAGTTTAGCCATTTTTGATTAGTGGATGCTATTTGTAGATGTCCATTTGGGAATGGGAAAGAGAATGATGGGAAAGAGGGAAGTAAAACCCCCTAGTGATGGGAAGCACTTTGTCATCTGTCTCACTCAAGGGTGAGAGCAGAGTATACCAAGGCTGGGAGGGCAAAACTCTGATACCTCTCCTTGACTCTGAGTCTGTCCCAGTGCACCATCTTGCCCCAAGGCCCAAGAATGTCACCTGGAGAGGAGGTTTGGCCTACCTGGAGTGAAGAAAGTGGTAGGAGCTTGTTCAACCGGTCTTTGGGACTTGCTCCCCAGGTATCCTTGAGCCCCTGTGTCCAGTTCAGTTCATAAATATTTATTAAGCAACAATTCATTCATCCAGTTACTTGTTCAGCAATATTTGAATATCTACTATGTGGCATGCATTGTGCTGGGATGATTGTCCCTGTCCTCAATATGATGGGAAGTCAAAACTAAATCAAAATCTTCTACAATATTTGAACAGTGACAAGATATTCGATAATTTTAAGAAACACTAATTTTTGGCAGTGTGAGTGTGAAAATATTTTGTGGGGTTTTTTTAAGAAAGAGTTTTCATTTTCTACAGATACAGACTAAGGTATTTAAAATTTGATGTTTAGGGAGGAAGTAAGGCAGGATAAAAGACACAAAAGATAAAAGATCCATATGTTTTCATTGTTGAGGCTGGGAGAAGGAAACAGGAGTTCATTATATTCTCTCTACTTTGTGCATGCTTGAAAATTTCCATAATAAAATTTTTTTTAATGAACACAAAGAAAATTCGATGCCATTAAACAAAAAATTGCCCAGAAACATTAAACATTATGAACTGAGATGTGATTTTTGCAGGAAAGGAACGTAGAACTAGGAAAATGAATAGCAGGGAACTTGACCTAGGTGGAGGCATCAAAGAGGCTTGAACGAGTGATTCTTGGACTGACGTGAGAAGGAGAAACTGTTAATCCAGTGAAATAATGAAGGAGAAAACATTGTAAGCAGTGGGACCCACTTGTGTCCAGACCCTTACATGGGGGAACTGCATGGAATATTCTAGAACTGAAAGAAGGCTGGAATATGAAAAACAACAGTGTAAGTTGAGTGAGATTAGCTGTAGAGGTCAGATAGGGCCAGATCCTACAGGGGGCTTTAGACCAACCTAAGGATATGAGTTCTTGTCCTAAGAACAATAAGAAGCCCTTAAAGCTTGGGGATGTGATCTTATTCACATTTTGAAAAGGTTACCATGGCTACAATGAAAAGAACAAATGAGGGTGGTAGGCTGGGGACTGTGTGAGTGGACATAGGAAGGCCCTGTAAGAAGCTACTGTGCCTGTCTAGGTAAGAGATAATAATAGGTTTGTGGTTTGAGTGGAGATAGCGAGAGGTGAACAGCGTTAAAAGATGTTTGGGGGAGGGGCTGGCCCCGTGGCCGAGTGGTTAAGTTCGCGCGCTCCGCTGAAGGCGGCCCAGTGTTTCGTTAGTTCGAATCCTGGGCGTGGACATGGCGCTGCTCATCAGACCACGCTGAGGCAGCGTCCCACATGCCACAACTAGAAGAACCCACAACGAAGAATACACAACTATGTACCAGGGGGCTTTGGGGAGAAAAAGGAAAAAATAAAATCTTTAAAAAAAAAAAAAGATGTTTGGGGGTAATGTTCACATGATTTAGTGATGAATTAGTTATGAGGGACTAGGGAGAGGGAGAGTTGTAACCCTTCATGCTACAAAGATGAGTAGCAAAAGACCCCACCTTTAGAGAGTTTAGAGTCAAGAAGTGGGGGGAGATATGTCGTTTTGACCTAATATGGTAAGTGCTAAGATAAAGTAAGCCTACGGGAGCACAGAGGATATGAGTAAACTTATACCAACCTGAGGAACAGGGAATGCGTCCCTGGAAATGCACAGTTAAGCCAAATCTAAAATATGTAAATGAGAATTGGAAGGAAAAGAAAGATGGAAATGGTGTTCCAGCAAAGGCAACAGTACGAGCCAAGGAGTGGAAGATATAAAACAGCATGAAGTGCAAGGTGGAGACCAGCATAAGGCAAGTGAGATGCTTAGGGCACAACATCTAAGGAGGCACACATTCTCATGTGTACCTGTACGATCCCAAGTCAGTACCTCCTTGAAGTTTTCACCCTGCACACCTTGCTTGCTCCATCCTAATCCCTCCCCTGATGATGTGTCTACTTCTGGTGCATGAGTCTGAGGCAGGGAGCTGTAGGAGATGAGGCAGCCGGGGCAACGTAATGCAGGGTCTTGTTTTGTGCACTAAGAAGCTTGGAGTCTATTGCACAGGAAGAGGAAAACATTGAAGGGCATCATGCATGGGAGTTAAAGGTCAGTTTTACATTTTTGGTAAATCTTTCTGATGTAGAATAGACAAGGAGAGAAGACTGAGAGAAGATAGAGAGACCTGTTAAGACGCTATCGCTTCATAATCCAGATGGTGATGGCTTGGCTAGGATGACAGGATGATAGAGAAGGAGAGAAGTTTACGTATTCAAGGGATATTTAGGAAAATTGGGAAAAAGATGAGTCAAAGATAACTTGCAGATTTCGCAGCTGGGTAACGGAGTAGATGATAATGCCATTTATTGAGACTTCTTATCCATGTATGTACACACACTCACACAGCCATATGCTCAGAAAGCCACTGTACTATTTACTGTATCCATCCACCATATTTCCTAATTATACTGCTCTCCTTTCAGGAAAAAAACACAAAAACCCCAAACTCAGCACCTTGTCTAGTTTCTACACCATAGCTTTGTTCCTGAAGTGCTATGACCATGAATGTTTTTCAAGACTTGAGTTTAACTTTAAAAACAGTAGATGGTGGAGGGTAATGACTTGCCATATGGAAGAATTCTTTTCCTTTTTAACAAGAATGATGGCTCCATGATGATAAGCTCTGTGAGATCAGGCAACATGTCCATCGTATTTACTATCATATCCCCAGCAGGTAACACACTTCCCGTTATGGAGTAGGAACTCGTATTTATGGAATGAAAGAACAGTATTTTAAGTTGAAGGATCAGTTAGGTTTTCTGTGAAACAAGCTGGCCTCAAATTCAGTGGTTAACACCAACCTTGAAGGGACTCTGCGGTTGCCATTTTATTATTCCTGGCAGTAGCTAGCACGGGGCACGCAGAAGCATTCAACTGATGTTGGTTGAATTGCTCTGTGCCTTACTGATATGAACCCATATCTGTAACCCTGATAAAAGAGTCAGACAAACCTCATATTGGATCCAGACTCTGTCACTCATAGTCGTGTGACCTTGAGCAAGCTACTTAACTTCCATGAGATTTAGCTTCCTTGTCTGTAAAATCTAGGCTATCACATCCGTTTCATGGAGTTATCGTAAGATTTAAAGGAAATATTGTGTAAAGTACCCGGCACAATTTGTGATACAAAGTAAGTATTCAAGCAATGAGAGTTGTTACTATAGTAACGATGACACTGAGGACGTTGATGATGTTAGCTTAATCCTAACGACTGGAAGAAATAATAAAAAAGCTGTAAAACAAATCAGCAATAATGATTGGGGGAAGACATTTTCAAAAATAAGTATTTTTCACTGAACAGCAAAATCAATTTTATTTTATCTAGTAAACAGGGTAAAACTGATGTCTGATATAAGTCCACTAAGAGATACTAACTTAAGCAGCAAAATCATCAGTATTCTCTTTCCTAAATCTAAGTATTAAATGGAAATCCCAAGTCTTACTCATATTTCCTAAGTTAATTATGAATCAGACATAATCAATGATGTTATAGGGAAAACACTAAAAATAAAACAAATGTGTCTAGGAGGAAAGGCTTTAAACAGAGCTGTGAGAAATGGAGACCACTAGACTCATTTTTCTTTGTCCATTCTGGTGACAGCATTCTAACAAGATGCTTTTTGCCAAGGCTTATCATTATGGAGGAATGATAATATGAAAAATCTTCTCTCAGGCCTAGAGTATCTAATGAAAATGTCCAACATTCTGTTCTCAGGACAGCGAGGACATCTGTGGCCCACGTCCTGGAAAAGAATGGTTCTTTGCCACACTTTCTATCTGTTCAGCCTGAGAGAACATCACAAGTAACCCTATTCTATCACTGAGGGCCATGCTCTCCACATTACCCAGCTCTGTTCAGTCTTTAATTTGAAACCTTCCTTTCTGAAGTGGCTCAAGTCTGTGAATCCACTGTCACAGCAGTGCAGGCCTCATGATGACTTCACGCATATCTTTAAGCTCCATGCTTCCTAATAATTTAGGGCCATTTTCCTGATAGCAAGAGCTGTCACTGCATCTGCCTGCTCTTGAAAGTGACCGTCCACTGAGAAGAAATTCGCAAATCCCTCTTCAACCCCCAGGATGAAATAGCATAGGATGTTCCCAATGAGACAAATTCATGGGTCTTAATGAAGGTCAAACATGGCCTATTGGGGAAACGTAGGTGGCCATAAACAGCACTTATTTTCCCACCTGAATTCTGAACCAAGTAGGAGGTTTATTGCATGCCTCAGGTATGGAGAAACAATGGGCTTCCCAATGCTGAACCACCAAATTAGCCAGACACACTTGCTCAGGTTCAGGCTGGGTGGACCCTCCTCAGGCCTCCCTGGAACCTGAACTGTAAAGTTTGTGGTGTGGAGGAGTAGAGTGGAAGTCTGTGGGCTGCTCATTCTCAAAAAGAAAGGAATGAGGAAAGGACTGGTCTTCCCATTCCCAGATTTTCAGCCAGGTCTCAACATCCAAGGGATCACCCTTTTGTACGTGGGAGGAGAGCGATGCCACAAGTGTTAAGCTGGTGGAGTCACCTCCAATGGAAAGAAAACCCAAAGACTGAGGGACACCCTTTGCCCTTGAATAGCCCCTGATAACCTGTGCCAGGGTTTCTCAACCTCAGCACTATTGACAATTTGGACCAGAAACGTCTTTGCTGTGGGTCCGTCCTGCATGTTGTAGGATATTTAGCAGCATCCCTGGTCTCTACTCACTAGATACTAACAGTATACAGCTCTCCACTCCAATCTGTGACAACTAAAAATGTCTTCAAACGTTGTCAAATGACCCCTTGGGGATGGGGGCAAAATTGCCCTCGGTTGAGAACCACTGGCCTAGATTCTAGTTCTATGTGCTATAAATTGGCTCATTCTGAACACTTCTGTTGAGCATGTTCTATGTGCCAGGCTGGGGGGAAGAGGCAAAGAAGATCTAGTTGTGGCCTTAAATTGCTTGTGTCTAGTGGACTCACAGAGATGTGTCCAAGGAGACTTTTGATGGTGCACACAAATGTCTGGTTGCTCCTCAGCAATGGCCTTGAATCAGGAAAACCCGGTGTGACCATGTGGACATTGATCTGTCATTCCTTCCATGACGAACTGCCCCTTAGGGAAATAGACATTTCTCTGCAGGTCCTTTGATTTCTGTTTCGAGAATGACTGCTGTATCCAGGCTTGACATTCAGAATGGATGCCTGCAGCCCATGAAATTTGTTTTCTCTCTGAGTAATGGGGCTCTTCCACCCCGTGTCTCCACGGCATCTGTGAGATCAAAGCCATTTATTTCACAACAAATATTAAGGCTCGAGCAACTTCATCGTGACAGAAGGCAGAATCTCTAGAGAAAATACAGGGGGTTTAAACAAAAATAACTCACTAATGCCCTCATCCCAGTACTTCCGAATTTTATATCTAAAATATATCGAACCATTCCCTGATCTGATTGTTATACTTAGTATATCACGTCGAGCAGCATTTTTAAGGAAGTAACTTTGCATTTCTATGCTTAAATTTTATGGCAAATGATGGCGGCTTCAATGTAAAACCTACAGGGAAGGGTTTTATGTGGTGCCTTTTCCACAAAGGGGTCAGATATCTCGGGGACAAAGGATAAGGACATTTGGACCTGGCTTTTTAAAAAATAATTTTAGAGGAATAGGAAGAAAATAATGTCTTTTTAAAATAGTAGCTCTCACATTTTCTAGGGGGCAATCCATTTTCATGCAAGATTCCTTTTGAGCCTTCCTACTTTCTAATACATGGAAGCATTACCAGGAAAAATGGGAATATGGCTCTTATTTTTAACAGAATGTTGACCTGGGAAGAGGGGAGGATAAGAAATTCAACAGGGGTCAAGACAGGGGTCAAGACACCTGAGCTCGAGACCCAGATCTACTTCTGTCAGTGGGATGATTTTTTAAGTGATTTCTCCATTATGATTAAGGCTTAGAAACAAGATTCTCTCTCTAAGTTTGAGTTTCCTTGATTTAAAATAAAAGCTTTGGGCAAGAGAAAGTTCTCTTGAAGTTCTGAAATTCCGTGAGTCTAAGGAAATAGCATTTAAAAATATCATTACTAATTTTGAATAACTTTTTTCGTTCAATGACATTTATTGGTGGTCTTGCTCAAATTCAGGTGCTGGGCCCACAACCAAAGGGAATTGCTAATTTAGGCAAGAAGATACATGTAGATACTTTCTCATGGCAAATATCAAGGCTTAAAAAGACTACTTTGAAGAACCTCATGATGGTGGCTGCATTATTTTTTAATAATCCTCATATTTAATGGAAAGTTTAGGAACTTATCCATAAGCTTTAAGCATCCTGAAAAATGGAAATAGATCTCCTCCTCACCCTCATAGCAGAGCCACTAGAATGAGGTCGAATAAACCCCAGCAAGATGAAGGGATGGAGCAGGGTAGGGCTAAGCCTACACGCCAGGGATGCTCCAGGGCTCACTCCCTCATCTGCACCTCTATCATCCCAACACTCACTCTGAGTGTCTGTCTAGGGAATACTGAAAATCTCCCCACAAAACATCTACACACACACACACACACACACACTCCACCTACACGTACACATGGGCCTGAGCTCCCAAAAGTGGCTGGCTTAATCCCTGAAGAAACACGAGGGAGAAGACATCACTTTTCTGAACTCAAAAGACTAAATTTCACTGGATATATAGAGTAAACATTTGAAATTTCAAACTCCAGCAGCTCTGATAGAGAAAGCACAGTGCACTTGGTATAACAGGATAGTAAAAACTATTCGCAGTCGATAATAATGAGTCTTTCTTGGAAATCTTAGTTGATATTTTGGCTCATTAGATAATACTGGGATTGAAAATGTTGTTGCATATTAAGTACAACATTTTCAAGTCATGACTGAAGTTGATCTTTCTTGTTTAAAGATGGAGGCTTGGGGGTGGGGATTGGAGGAAAAAGTTATTAGTGTTTATAGTTTTCACTCGTGATGTAAATTAATCTCCTTTGAATGTTGAGATTCTTGAATGTTCTTCTAAGTGGCATTTATTAAACATTATCATGTCCAGGAAATAGTAATACTAAGTATGGGATGAGATATTGCAAGAGGGGCAAAAAGAGAGCTTATTTCTCTTCCATGAATGTCCAAGAAGAGATTCCTAGAGATAACAGAATCAATACAGGAATAATCCACTTACTTTTCAATAAAGACTGAGTATGATGTATTTTTTGAGGTTTTGCTTAATTTGAACCCCTAACTCTATTGTTAATCCCTGTCAGTTTCCCCTGTAATTACAATCTGCTAACATTTCAGATAGGAGGTTGCAAACTTCTTTTAAATTCTGTTGTAGGATAGATGTTATTCAGGCAGTCTGAATTCCAAGGGGGAGAAACGTGGAGGAGAGGAATCAGAGAGAGTGTGAGAATGTAATTGGGATAGACCCATAGGCTGGGATGACATTCCGAAGACATACCTGTTACCACTCCTCCCTCCTATGCCCAGGTGATCCTAAGCACAGTTTCAGAATCCTTTGCAACCCAGGTAGCCAGGACCACTCCATTATCCTGGGCACTAGAGATGAAACTCATTTCTCATTTTTTGGCTAGGACTTGTGGGATAAAAGACAAGAAATCATGGACAGCTGGATCAAATACATTCTGAATACTCACTAAGCCCGTGGCCTGGAAGTCCTGATCGAAAAAATGCCTTAGACATAAATTTTACAAATGAGGAAGCCAGGTTTCAGAAGGCCGTTCCTTGACAAACACCAATATAATTGATGGCAATCATAGATAGCATGTTTCAATGACATCACCATGTACATCATCCCACCCATCAATCAGAAGCATGCATCTGCATTTTAAAATACGCTTATAATTGCTTATTATTCAAGTTTACTGTTGGAAGAGCACTCTTGGTCCTATCTACTGTGAGTAATTGAGTCTCTACCATATATTGTTAAATGATTTGCATGAGCTGGACCTTGAGGTCCTAGGATGACATTTCCCTCTTTTCCCATTACTGACTATTCACAGCATCCAAAGGCATGACAGAGGCCCCAGCTGTGATGCCCTGGATCACTGCCAGTCCCCAGGCATTGAAGCCACACTTTCTGCAATTTTCTTTGGCAAAGTTAGACACATGCTAAAATGGATACAAGAATCCCAAAGCAATTGCCTTGTAGGACACTTAAAAGAAGGCAAGTGAACACAAGGTGGACAAGGGAAAGCTTTCAAGAACCTTGAAATTGAATTTGGAGTCACTACTACAGCTGGGAAATGATAGTGCAGAATGTCTCAAGGTCACTTGCAATGGAGAAGGGGGCTTTATTTCAAAGAAATTGCCCTGTCTGCCAAGATAAAAAGGAGACATCTATGCAGCAAGAAGAGGAACAGCTGCTATAGAGCTCTACCAAGGGAGAGGCTGCAAAACAGATCATCAGTGGGAATGGCAATGAGGAACAGCACAAATTTCTTCCATCATTAGGCAAGAAGAGTTCTCCCCTCTAATGCACACGACAAAATGTAGGCTGGCCCCAAGTGGCCATCTAGGCGGGTAGGACCATTTGCAAGAATGGGAAATGTGAGAGGATAATGCAGTTTTCTCCATCGTGCCATATCAATGTCTATCTTACACCTGCTGCAGCTGGATTAGAAAGGTTGAAGCACATTTGGAACCATTTGGGACCACATGGTCCCAACAGTCAGAGGGTCCTCCGTAAAACACCATTTTCTACCTATGGATCAGACATCTAGCAAATTCCAGGAGACAGTGTAAATAGACTGAAATCTCCCTCGTTTCTGGAGGGGATATGGAGACTCTGCAGGGCCGAGTTTTGCTCCTATTCTTCTACACTTTCTTCTAGAACCTTTACAGTTTCATGTTTCAGTTCAAGTCTCTGATCCATTTGGAGTGAATTTTTGTAGATAGTGTAAGATATGAATCAAGGTTTGAATTTGTATATGAATATCTAATTGTTCCAGCACCATTTGCTAAAAAGATTAGCCTTTCTCCACTAAATTGCCTTTTCAACTTTGAAAAGAATCAATTAACCCACCTATGTGTGTCTATTTCTGGATTCTATTTCTTTCTACTGATCTATACATTTATCCTTTTGCCATTGCCACACTGGCTTAATTATTGTAGCTTTGTGGTAAGTCTTGAAGTCAAGTAATGTGAGTCTTCACACTTAGTTCTTTTTCAAAACTGTTTTGGCTATTTTAGCTCCCCTGTCTTACCATGTACATTTTAGAATCAGCTTGTCAATTTCCACACCAAAAAAATCCTGCTGGGATTTTTTTATTGGAATTATATTGAATTTATACATTTATATTATTATTTTTTATGATAAATTGTCTCATGAATATATACTGATACTTCCAGTTCAAATTTAGGACTGCAGAAATTTTTATTTACTTACTTTTATCTGTTACATACGTGTCTCTCTTCTTCCACACCAGACATCCTGGTTCTCTCGGACTCTGAAGATGATAGAATTGGAATATTCCATAATTACTCATTAACTTTATCCTATCTTACATACATAGTCTCTGAATAATACTCATATTATCACCATTAATATAATTACTGGTAACAAAAACTTTTTGCATGTTTCTTTGTTCTCCAATTTTTATAACTGAACTATATCTATATTTTCTGAACATATAGTCATCCCATTATAAATGCTCTCTCTCAACTATTTGTGTTTCTGAAAGGCATACTTCAAATCCATTGATTTAACTTAGTTACGCTCTGCCTCCTTAAAAATGATTTTAAGCTGCTTTAAAAGAGAAAAATACAGTTGAGAAAAAACGAGGACATAAAAATGATAGCTATAGTTTAAATATGTGCTGTAATTAAGCACAATATTTGGGTCTGTGCATCTTAACAACCAAGTTGAAGACGGAAATGGGACAGGTTATATAAATTGGCAGGGTTTCTTAGAAAATATTTATTTTATTTTTTTTTCCTCAAGACTAAATGCCGAGAACATTTTTTCATATTGCATTAATTTCATATTGTGTTAATGAGATGTATAATAACATTCTCAACAAAGGTTTCATGCAAAAGTGAAATTCATACGGAAAAACATTTCGAAACATAATATTGAAGTGCAAATCAGTAAGACTGAGTGATCTTTTAGGGAAAGACCTTGTCGTATACTCTGTTTATTAATACTTTGCTAGGTAAATAATGTAGCTGTTTCTCTCTTTCGTTCTGTTTCCCGCTCTTTTCTATGTATGTATTATATATAATATGATTATACAAATAACTATAATGCATTATATATATTTCCATATTTACTTTTTATATTTATCTAAACATACTTATACACATAAAATAACTTCACATATACATATATATAACGTTTGTTTTTCGACTTAGGAAGAATTTCCCTGCTATTAACATTAGCCCCCAGAACCTTAGCTAACTCTTTGACTCAAGAAAAGCCATTTGAAAATTATAGTTAGCCACCCCTTAGAAACTGCCATAGGCACTTTGCCACCGTGCTTATGCTTTGTTAAAACAAACTTGGCGTCACCTTCAGGGGCAAGGTAGAGGAAGAAGACATTAGATGCAGATATAATTGTAGGGGAAGAACAAGTCAAAAGATGAGAAAGTATCAAGTAGGCATGTGACTAATGGGTGGGCAGTGGGAGAAGTATAATAGGGACTCTGAGAGAGTGGACAAGGAAAAGAAGTTCATTGTGCCATTGGCGGCTCATTGTGAAATCCCAGTAGGACCTAAATGGAATGGATGCAAGTCTTGGAGAAGTCTGAATTTGTTAAGAGGAGGATGGGCTAATGGACAGTAAATAACAGGATTACTGGGGAAGGTAATCCACAAAAGAGTATGGTCAAAGACCAAAGATTAAAGTCTCTTGCATTCTCCCATGTAGAGTTAAAATTCCATTTTATACAAATTCTATTACAAAAATATTTTCCACATTGAACCATGCTTCATGATCTTGCTTTACGTAATAGCATCTCGTTTGCTTGAAGGAGATAGCTTGCCCATTTTCAGCTACCTAAATTCTTATTGTTACCAGCATGTTGGGTTCTTATTGTCCCCCAGGATGGAAATCAAGAGAGACAACAAACAGGAGTAGAAAAGTTTATTAGCTTGTGCACAGGGGAGGGACAAAGGAACTGGTGTGTAAAGGAAACGGGCAGGGGACCAGCTTGTTACGGGGTGGGACTGTGGGGCTTTTATTAGGCAAAAGCTGGGGAGGAGTGCCTTGTCATGGCATGTAGAGGTGGGGTGGTGCTTTCGCCTGTGTTGTCACGTAGCATTCTATTACATGTGACGCATTTATTATTAGCATGCTAGCTCTCCACTCCTGGGTGTGATTTTTACTATGCTAATAGGGCTAGGGTCACCTTCAGTGGACTCCTGGGTGCTAGGGCACATGCGTAAGCCCAGGAGAGTCCCGAAACTACAGAATATGGATCTTGGTGGCCTCTATCTGGTTCTCCTAGCTTGCTGATTGACTAGGGGCCAGTCTAATTAGGCCAGGGGCCTTGCAGATGGCCCTGTCTCATTAGCTGCTTCCTGTCTCATTATTACCACTTGAGAGCAGGTCGTCTCTCTCAGAAAATCTTGGGCTTATACAGACTGGAGAGTCCCATATTTTTATATGAATTTCCCTATTTATCTCTAGTTACTCTATATTTTATCTTAGCACTGTGAGGGCATTCTGACTTCTTAATTCCTTGAGGACCACAGTTGACCAGAAACACTCTTGACTGCACAGGAAATTGAGTGGGAACTCTTGATAGGTCTTCGGTCAATCACTTAAGAACATCTATTTCATTTAAGCCATTCCTGGAAATTTTTCCTATTACTTAATCATGCTGTGCATCCTTTTGCTTCCCTCTCACGATTTAAGGACACACAGGTTAATGTGAAGGAAGCATATCCAGTTGGTAAGAAATCAAGCTTTTTAAGTGATAGGTATATGAATTAGTTGTAACATTAACCTTGATTCCTTATGACACCTAAGTAATACATTATTTGCATTCATAAATTATCAAAATTTTGTATGATTAGTAATAAAAACTCCTCATTAGAAGAAAAATTTTACCAATGAAAAGCAAGAGTTGTGCTTGAAAAACACGGAAAATAGATTTCCTTAGTAAAGCAAGATAGAAAGTTAGGTGTGTGGGACAGAACACTGGCCGTAAGGCCAAAGACATGGGCTCCAACCTTAGGTCCGTCACGTACTAGTTGTGTAATGTTGGATGAGTCATTGACTGTCTTTGGACCTTGATTTCTCCAGTTTTAAAATAAAGATAATAGTCACAATTACCTCATGGGATTGTAGTCATGATCAAAGGAAATACTACATTGAAAAGTTATTGGTAAACATTAAGTATTCTGTAACTATAATCTATCAGTATGTGCAGCTGTTTATAAAACTGTACATTGCTCTGTTTGCCCCCAAATTGCAATTTAGACTATTCTGGTGAGGAACCTGCCTTCCTGCCGCCATATCTCCCAAAACAGCCGTAATTAGTCATTAGGAGTTGTCATTCCTCCCACCTGGTGAGAATGACTGGCTTGCATATGACCCGTCTGAGCCCCCCCAGGGAGGAGGAGACAGGGAGCTGGCATGGACAGTGAGTGACATTGGCCCCACAGCCAGCACATCGTGTCCCCCATCCCAGGCCATGATAGCTTTCAATTCCAAAAAACATCAAGCCAACTTTCTTTTCATCTTCAGGACAAGATGTTGGCTGCTTTAGGATTACAGATGTTATTTATATGGTTGAGAGCAGAAATGATCATACACACTAATATATTTTCATCAGCTTTTGAAAGAGACCCTTCTGCCCACACCCTCCCCCTCCACATACACTCGCTGGTTATGTACCCAAACATGCCATTAAAGAATAAGTTTTTCTTTTTGCTGACAAACAAAATCAGATGCT
Source organism: Equus quagga (assembly GCF_021613505.1). Classification (NCBI taxonomy): domain Eukaryota; kingdom Metazoa; phylum Chordata; class Mammalia; order Perissodactyla; family Equidae; genus Equus; species Equus quagga. The sequence continues at coordinate 48,347,588 of NC_060283.1, read as the reverse complement.
AATCAATAGAAATTCAGTTGGCAGAGATGTCTTGCTCATCAGTGAAATTACATCTGGTTTTTGTTGGCTTGATGGTAGGAAACCCTTCTGATGAGAAGCTAAAATGAAAAAAATGTGTCCTCTGTCGCTTATCATAAGAAAATATAAACAACCGCAACATTCAATCAAGGAAACAAACAAAAAACTCCTCAGTCATTAGGCTGTTGCAAACCAATTTTTTCACTCTGTGCTCTGCCTCCCAATAAAATAGGAGCAAATGAGATATAATTATTCGATTTGCTTCCTTAAAATTTAAATACTCTTTCTAGTGATTACTCTCAAAAACATTCAGGGCTCAACCTGGCCTGTCCTATTGTTTTTGTGCCCACCTTAACAAGCCTGTGTAGGTCAGAAGTGACCCTTTCAGTCACAGTCAATGAGGTTACTACCCCAGCTCTGTGGCTATCCTTTACTCTTTAAAGGAAACACATAAGACGTTAGTGTTTTCCAACAATAAGTCTCCCCAGATGGTCTTACTTAGGTAAAACCCCTTCATCCATCAGTGAATATTCACCAGCCAAGTTACACATCTGGGTGATGTTGACATTTTTGTTATTAACCAGGCTCTTAGTACGTGAAAAGAAAGTTGCTTACCCTCTCTACTCCCCACCGAACGTTATAAACACAATAGAATGAGAAATATATATATATATATTTAAGCACAGCCTATAACTTAGGATGGCCATTAACCAGGATATAGTAACTCTGTCAGAATTATTTCTTATCTCTCTATGAAGAGTGTTTTGATTCCTTTGGATATATACCGGGAAATGGAATTGCTGGATCATTTTTAATTTCTTGAGGAACCTCCGGGATGTTTTCCATAGTGGCTGTACCAGTTTACATTCCCACCAGCAGTGTATGAGGGTTCCCTTTAATCTACATCCTCACCAACACTTGTTATCTCTTGTCTTTTTAATAATAACCATTCTAACAGGTGTGAGGTGATATCTCATTGTCCTTTTGATTAGCATTTCCCTGATGATTAGGGATGAGGTGGTGTTGAGTGTCATGTACCTGTTGGCCATCTATATGTCTTCTTTGGAAAAACATCTATTCAGAAACTTTGCCCATTTATTAAGTGGGTTATTGTTATTATTTTTACTGTTAAGTTGTAACGAGTTCTTTGTATATTTTGGATATTAACCCCTTATCTGGTCTGTGGTTTGCAAATATTTTCTCCCATACCATAGGTTGCCTTTTCATTTGGTTGATGGTCTTTCTTCTCTTCTGAGCAGAAGCTTTTTAGGTTGATGTAGCCATTATCTAGAAGGGATATCTGTGCCCTCTTTCTGATTGTGGCACTACTCACAATAGCCAAAGTATGAAAACAACCTCAATGTCTATTGATGGATGACTGGAGCAACAAAATGTAGTGTATGTGTGTAGATATATATAAATTTATACACACAGTGGAATATTACTCAGCCTTAAAAAAGAAGCAAATCCTGTCATTTGTGATAACATAGATGAAGCTGGAGAACATTACACTGAGTGAAATAAGCCAGACAGAGAAAGATAAATACTGTATGGTATTGTTTATATGTGGAATCTTAAAAAAAAAAAAATGAACTCATAGAAACAGAGATTAGTGGTCACCAGGAGCCGAGGGTGTGGGAAACAGGGAGAGGTTGGTGAAAGGGTGCAAATTGTCAATTATAAGATGAATAAGGTCTGAGAATCTAACGTATAACATTGTGACTACTGTTGCTAACACTGCATTATATAACTGAAATTTGCTAAGAAAGTAGAGGTTATATGTTCTCAACAACAGCAACAAAAGGTAAATATGTGAGATACGTGAGGTGATGGATATGTTAATTAACTCTCAATGCAGGGAATGCTTTCACAGTGTACATGTATATCAAATCATCACATTGTAAGCTTTAAATATACTACAATTTTATTTGTCAATTATACTCAATAAAGGTGAACAAAAAATTGTTTTGAATTGGTCAGGTCTTTAAAATAGAATATTGAATGCCATGGACCTCTCTCTCTCTTTCTTTCTTTCTTTTTCTTTCTCTCTCTCTCTAGCTAGCAGGGTCCCCAAATCCTTTCATATATAGTAATTTACCTTACCTTCATAGAAATCTTAAGAAGTAGGACCACTAGAATGGTATCTGGGTACTATAAATAAAATAAGGCTCTTTTTCAAGATCAACCTACCGATAATTGATACATCTGAGATTCCAACTCAAGTTTCCTAACACCTGATGCAGGTTTTTTTCCCCAATATCTCTAACACTCAGTTGCTATTTAATTTAGGTGTTAAGTTTCTACTGATCAATCCAAACCTTTTGGATGCATTCAGTAGAATCTGTTATAAGTATGAAAATCCAAGCAAGCAAAAAAGCACGTTGAAAACAGTGTCAAAATTCTGGGAGAACTACTAAAAATATCACCAAGAGTAAGCATTTTCTAGCTTAATCCTTTACATAAATAGATGCTACTGCTGACAGTGTTTCTTCTAGAGCTGGACTTCCCACTGTCAGCAAGACGCATGCTGAGATATTTACAGTGATTGTGTTTTACATCATGCCATCTACATCCTCCTGGCTTTCTCAGCATCCTCTGAGCAGGATGGGATAAAAGGCTGATATCATGTGGCGATGACCTCAAAAGCCCCAGGCTGGACACTGTCAGTATGGTCTGTTCTCCAGCCTCCAGTTCTTTGAATCCCTGCCCTGACAAACAGATGGAGTGCTATACACTTGCTTGTGTAATTTAGCCCCAGTGTTAAACTGACTGCCTCTCTAGTTTCTTATAGACAAAGATGGAGGACTCACATTAAAACTGAGTTTTCAGTTGTTCTCACTCTGCGCACTTAGTGTTGAGTATCTACTTGCCTGGAACAGAACAGGAAGGGTTTTGCTCCACTATGGCTCACCAGAATGTTCCAGTGATTTACATTCGCTGTGACACCACCAAGTTGCATGTGGGGACAGAATAGGGGTTGGGAGGGGTATCGATACTTCCAAGAACCCAAACTGCAAGCACATAAAAATCAATTCTTAGGAAGGAGAAATAACAAAAAGGAAAGCAACGAAAAGGAGACTACCAGAATGAGCGGAGATAAGTGGCTTAGCACAGAGTTAAGAAATTTAAAAAAATGACAGTCTTACAAAGTCTGATATTTCCCTTGTCCCCTTCCATCCCCGTTCTCCATCTCTGCCCTTGCTCCTTTTAAAGTTCAATTCCTCTGCAAAAGCTCTCACCTGTCCAGGCCCCCCAAAACCTTCCCTTAGCAACTACTGTATGGAAATTCACCTTCAATGGTCAGCTGGCCAGGAGCCAAAGGCAGCTTTTCTGATCTCCAGACTAACGCTGAAGCAAATTTCTCTTTCTGCTTTGCGTTGAAGGCAACTTCCACTCTCAAATATTGATGGTTCCTTCTGTGCCTCCAATGCCTTGAGTTTATGCTTCTTTAATAGCATTTATTTTTGGGGGCATATTTTACAAGGAGCTGCTTACACATCTTTTTGCCACCCCAGTTCATAGTGTCCCTGAGGCAGGGACTGTGTCCTTCTAGAAAATTGTGTTCAATATATTAGGACAGTGATGTGGACATAATATGTCTCTGCAATCTCTGACAGTGGTTCTCAACAGGGTGATTCTGTCTCCTGCCCTGGGGATGGGGCAGGGGCATTTGGTCATATCTGGAAACATTTTAGGTTGTCACAACATTGGGCGGGATGCTACTAGCATCTAGTGAGTAGAGGCCAGGGGTTCTGCTAAATCTTCTGCAGTGCACAAGATGGCTCCCCACTACAAAGAAGCATCCAGCCCAAAATAGCAATAGCACTGAGGTTGAAAACCCTTGCTAACAAAACAAACTACCATTTCCAAATACGTCCATATGTCTCTCTCCGAATGGGCTGTTTTTCTTAGGTAGACCCAACCAACATGCCTGGAACCAGGAACATTCCCAGCCTATAATGTCTTCTTTCCTCAGCATTAGCTCAGTTAATCTTTATAACTCTTTGTGAAGCTCATTAGCTAGATTTTATTATTCCCATTTTAAGGAGATTGAGATCAAGAAGATTTAAGGGATCTGTGAAGGTTTCATACCTATGAAGGGGGCAGCAAAACTTGAATCTAGGACTTCCGGCTCCACAGTGAAGAAAAAAAGGAAGTAAAGACATGAAGACATAAAGATTGAGGGCATGTTGAGAGACCAGTCAAGTGCTACTAAATCCTAGGGCACATGAGGTGAGATTGCCCCTTAGGCTATATAAAGCTCAATTGGCTTGTGATCAGATGGTTGATGCCACTGAATGTCTTTTTTAGGCAATTTGAACTTAATAGAAGGGAAGGGCTGGGGGTCGATAGCAGAGTAGCTGGTTAGAAATGTTCTTCAAAGGATCAGTCTGGCAGTAGACGGGCTGCTTGGAGAAGGGAAGATCAGCTAGAAGATAGCTGCAGTTCCTCAGGTTCCACTTCTAACCACTAGGGGCAGATGTAAGAAAGTGGAACTCATCCACTCTTAGAAGTTTCCAGAAACTGCCGTAGTCCATGCCAGATAATGTCAAAGTATTAGGGAGGGTAAATAACCAGACTGTGGAGGACTTTGTATGCATTTTGTCTCTGTGCTACTGCGCACTGAACTAAAGCTCCAGATTCTCAGACTTTACATTTCAGACCAACAACTAAGGCTTACATAACCTCTAGACCTACATACACTTCATACACCATAAACAAACAATTACTCATTTCCAGAACCTGAAAGCAACGTTGCAAGACTTCTTTCCACTTAAGCTACTCAAGGCCTTGATTAACAAAGTGACCCACCATTGTCTTTAGGGTATGAGGATTTAGAAAACATATTTATGGATGAAGGATGTTGTGGGGTCTCTTCCTAATAATCTGAGGCTGATTTTGAGTATAGAGATGACACATATTCTAAGCAGCTAGAATTTCTGGGGGTGTATACATGTTCTCAAAAGAATAATATACAAACACAGCCCGGAAGCCTCCCACCAGTTCTACCTGGAGTGAAGCATATTCTTCTGTGAATGTATTTCTTCCTAACCTCCCACAGATGAAACAGAAGCCGGTGTCACCTGTGATCTATTTCTTATGTAACTAGTGATGGCAGCTTGTTTTGCCTTTTTTTTTTTTTGCCTTCTTTTTAAGCATCAGACTAATCCATCATGAACAGTGACTGCTTTCATTGTATAGGCCTTTGAATTTCAGAATGCCTAATTTGTTTATTTAAATGAAAAAGAGTTTACAAAAGAAAGCAGGAAAGCTAAGAAAAGGTTTAGCTACTCATTTACAGCCAAATATTCATTTTGCCTCTGGGATCACCATTTTGAGAGCTGTCAAGGCACAAATATTCTGTAAAACCCTCATTAGAGGGAAGATGTCTATTGAAGTGGCCAGAGGACTTGTCTGCAGATTACAGCCACTCTGACCTTCCAGGCTTTTGGGGATTTTCATGGAACAGCATATTTAATGACTTTGTGAGGGTTTTCTTCCCAAACCACTCAATAATTGAGCAAGTGTTTACCCCATGCATCAGTGGTATAGTTCAGTGGAACCTAGGGTAGGATTGGAAACAATCTTAGACAAAAGAGATGATTTTCATCAATGAATATACTTCTCTCCTTTGAGTTACAGAAGATTTCAACAGTCTTATACTTGTTCCTCGATGTTGGCCTAGAGGGGAGAAAATTTCCCTAGGCAAGACATGCTTTTGTGGATATGTCAGAAGAATGTTCCAGAACATTGGACAGCCTAATTCTTGTCCATGAGTGCTCCTTTCCAGGAAAATACTCTTTCTACTCCAACACAAAACTTCAGAAAGGCTTCTGTCAAGATACGCCTGGCATGCTGAGGAGAATCGATTATGTTATTCCAAATTATGAAGGTGTGGATTTTCTGTCAAGTATTAAGAATTTACTGGGTTCTTATTAAATATCCTTTCCTGTGAAGGTTATATTGAAGTGTGATATGCAATTACACTGTCATTAAAGGGTTTAACATGTGGTTGGATGGCAATGCTAATTTGCTCAAAGCAACTGCAGAGAGACAAACAATAATGTCTGAACAAAGGAGAAGAGTCATTTGGTGGAGACTTTAAACATGCTCTTAGAATTCAGAGAAGAAGCAGAAATGCTCAGAGAATACTTCCTTGAGGAGATAACACTTGAACCGAATTTTAAGTCTTAATAGCATTTTAATATATCATAATGAGGAGATGGAATTTCAAATCTGGAGGGCAACATCAATAAGGAAAATATTGGCATGGCACAGTCGGATTAGAGGATGGGAAAATGGCAGAGCAGACAGAGGTCTTTCTGACAAAACATAGATTTTATGTATAAGAAAGTAGAAAATAAGATTGAAGAAGTATAATGGGAACAAATTGCAAGAACTTGAAAACTTAGAGGAATTTGGACTTGATGCCACATGAAACAAAGTTATTGTAAATTCTTGGAAGGGAGATCCATGGCGAAGCAGCAATGATATGCAGAATTGATTAAACAAGGCATAGTTTGGGGGATAAGTTAGAGAAATGCGGGTGTGCAGCAATGAGGACTTGTGCTCACCTTCACTGAAGAGGAGGGGGGAAGGCAGGGACAAATTGGAGAGCCCTGTTGAGGATTTGGTGACTGATCCAGAGCTGGAGGAGTGGGCATCACTGAAGATGACTCTAAGCCTTGGGATGGGACTGTTATAATCCACAGGACGTCTACGGATTTAGGAAGGAGCTCCTGTCTCTTTCCCCAGGAGAAGAGATCCCCTTTAGGCTTTCCCTAAAGAGAATCTGGAATGAAAAAAAAACAGAAAACAAAACTAGCTATCATTCTCTCAAAGCTGGTGGAAGACTAAATGGTATTTCTGAAGAATAAGTCTGTTCAAATGTGAAAAGTTATCGATTTGATGGAGTGCTTGATTTAGCCCATTTTTTATGCCATTATAGCAATGTCAGTGTACGTATTTTTTGAGAAATAAAATCAATAGAGAGGAAGAACACAGCACTCCACCCTTGTTGCTTTGTGTTCTCATCATACAGGCTCTTGACTGTATACGGAACCCAGACCTCTTCCTTGGTCTATGTTGACATAGCCTTCTTCCACCTCTTCCACTCTTATGATTCCTGATCACTGATATGAAACCCTCGTCCACATAGTGTACTACTGACAACCAAACAGACTCCTCTTCCTTTTCAATTACCGCTCTCAGCTCTCCCCTTTCCCACCAACAGTTCTTACCCTTTACTTTCAACCCCACCAGACAATCTAGTTAACTAGAAAGTAAGTGAATATACAATCAAAGTTTTGCTGAGCTTTATCTCACTTCTTTTTACTCTAAGCCAAGGAACTCATCTATTTAAAGGAGTGGGAATAAAATGCTTGGAACCCACACTGCTCTGGCCTCTCGTACAGTATAAGGCAGTGGAAAATAACTTTAGAAATAAATACAGCCTCACACATGTAATAGGCCATATTTAAATATTTACATGCCTCTACTAATTGTTTATTTTTAATGTTATGATGAAATTGTTTGTCTCCCACAGTGTTCAGACAGTCTCATATAGGATCTTTTAATGGAACACATTGAACTGCAATGAATTTTAATTTATGGGCTTTCAAATCAAATTAACGACTTTCCTAACCGTAGAAGAAGACAAGCAGAAGTGAATAGTGTAGAAGAACACTCGGTTTGGAGCAGTACTTTATCCCAAGAGAAGCTGGAATCCTTAGGATAATTCTGATTTGCGTTGATGATACCCTCACCAGCATCTCTTGCCTTAGTAATTGTCTCTCTCTCTCTCTCTTTTTTTTTGGTGAGGAAGATTGGCTCTGTGCTAACATCTGTGATATTCTTCCTCTGCTTTGCATGTGGGACACTGCCACAGCATGGCTTGATGAGTGGTATGTAGGTCTGTGCCCCGGAACTGAACCCACAAACCCTGGGCCGCTGAAGTAGAGCAGTGAACTTAACCGCTATGCCACCGCCCTGGCCCCAGCAATTGTCTTTCTTTGATTTAGTCCAAGAGAAAGCTGTCATTAAATGTATGGACAAAATCCAGTCTGTAGACACTGTAGCTAAGCTTCTTCCCCATGCAAACGTCTTTATCCTTTTGCCCAAATAGATCCGATTTTCAACTGCTGAATGCCAAGATGGCAGCCATAGCAGAACAGTTCAGAATATGGTTTCTGGCTCCAGTTTGAAGACCACCAAAGTTTGAATTCTGTCTGCCATTACTCAAGTTTGTGGTCTTAGTAAAATCACTTAATATTCTGAACTTTGAATTTTCTGTAAAATTAGAATAACTCATCAGTTGTTGTGAGCATTAAACATGAATGTATATAAAGGGCTTAGCAAGTGCCTGATGAAATATTTAGCACTCAATAAATATTTAGCACTGAATAAAATATTATTATTTGTCATTGTGTCCTATGACCTCTTTATGAGCTTGAGGGATATTTTTATCATGATGAAGTGCACATATCTTAAGTTTGTTCTGTATAAAACAGAACTTGCTTTATTTCCCAACAAAGCTCCTCTCCTCACTGTCTTTATCTTGATTAATAATATCGTTGATCTCCCAATTGAATTCAGGTTGGGAACTATTGGACTTTTTATTGTTTTTTCCCATCTCTAACCCCCCTTGTCCCCCAACCCAGTTAATCAATCCTCCATCACGGCTAGGTTTTTCTTAGGACGATGGTTTTCTAACTTTTTGTGGTTTATGAACTGCTTTGAGAATTTATGAAACCATGAAACTTCTCCATAAAATAATGCACTTAAGTGTACAAAATTTTATAGAACATTTTTAGGATAAACAGGACCCCCAGCCGCCAATCCCATATGGGTACTCTCTAGGTATCTAGGGACTCAAAGTTGAGAGCCTCAGCCCTAAAACATTTTCCCAATTTAGATGATTCTTTCCATTTCTCTGGCCTCCATTCTAGCTTCAGCCCTCATCGTCTTTTGCCTAAATACAAAATACTTTCCAGATTCCAGTATGTTCTTTCTCTTACCTAGACTCCACATTGCTTCCAGAATCTTTTTTCTCTAAAATAACTTTTTCTTACTCAAATTCTTCTGAAATTTTTTATTGTTGATATGCAGTGATCTTCAAACTGCACATAGAGAGCTGGAGAGAATCTGAATGTAGACCTGGGATGGATTCCTGAGATTTATATACTTTTAAAAGATTTCTTAGATGATTTAAATGCTAGTAGGCACAGACCACACTGAGACACATATCATGAGATGGTCTCTCAGGCTAATTTGCTCACTTGTTGTTTTGTTTAACTTAGCCTTTGTACTTTCACAAAGTATGTTTAGAACTCATCCTTTGCTGTTATTTGCCCTTCAAGCTAGGAAACTTTTATTTGCCCTTCAATCTAGGAACCTCTGTCTAATCTCACAACTTTGTTGAAAAATTGCTTATTTTTTATTGCTTAGTACAACTCCAAACTCTTCTAGGATTCCTTCTTCATCAATTCCCCTAATAGCAATGTATTCATACACTGTTCCAACATGCTCCATGAGAGCACATGGTGGACGTTCCCCTGAAATATCGATGATTGTGTGCATGCCTCTAACCTTCACTAGATTATCCAATTCTTGAAGGCAGACAAGATGCCACTTACTCCTTATTCCATCACAGTGCTCAATACAGAGCCTTCTATGTTGCAGATATTCTTAAAATATTTGCTGAATGATCAAATTTGCTATTTTTCCTATTTTTGCCACATATCTTGTAATATTGCATCTGCATCCTCAGAGCAGCAGAACTATGACACAGAGGAGCCTCATTTGTAACAGCGAAGCATGTGCTGCTGTGCTGGAGGTGGCTTGTGCTGGCTTGAAAGAACCACTGTGCGTGCATTTCTCCCAAACTCTGAGTTCAGGGATCTTTTTGGTAAGCTTCAACTCAGTCATGGTAACAATACTCGCACCACAGAAATCGGAAATGCTGCCGATGAGGTTTTTGTTTTTCTCTTTTTTTGAGAATGATTTACTAGTACACCACTGCCAGTAACCAGAAGAGTTGTGGAATTCCTGTGTGCCTTCGTAGAAGCCAAGCTAAGAACATACCAAGGCACAAGTTCTAGAATTTTCCTGGTCTTCCATTTGCAAACTATGAGACATTCAGCAAATTGCTTGAATCTCTTCTGGGCCTTAGTGTCATCCCCTACAGAGAAGAAAAACGAACGCCTTCCCCTACCTATCTCAAGAGGCACACTGAAGACAAAATGAGGGAAGTCATGTGTGCAGAAGCATTTTTAAAATTGTAAACTGCTATCAAAATGTGTTCTTCTTTCTACCTTGGAGCTCTTAGATTCAGTTTTATAAAATAGACCCCAGCCAATAAGAGAGTGACAGTTCTTCATTTATCTTCACTAATCAATTTAAATTCGTGAAGTCAGTGCATTTTGAAATGCTGCATGGACCACCTGTTTCCCACCTGTGACAACATCAACCAGGTTACGGATTTTACTTCATCTCTCAGAGACTTTTCCTTTACTTGCATAGAATTCTCCCTTTCCTTGGACAATAAACCCAAGAATGATCTGATCTTTATCACAAAATTTATTGAAATACAGACATACTGGGTAACTACCTTCCCTACTCCCCATAATACAAAAATAAATGGAATTGATTAGTGATTGACTTCAAAGTGAGTAATTGAGCTTTAATGGGTTTATAAAAGGGATTAAAATCAGGGCAATAAATTAAAAGCAAAATAAAAGAGTAAACAAGAAAGGATGTTTTACAACTTGGTTCCATTACAGTCTGTGCTAACCAGATTAAAAAGTAATTGCCATGTCAAGAAAAATTATAGTGGGCTCTGCAAAATGAAAGAGCAGTGGGCGCTCTTTGTGTGTAGGGTGTAAAATAGACAGAAAGGAAAGGAAAGGAGTACGGAGAGTGGGAGAGAGCAGACTCCTTTTTTCTGATGGTCATTAGGCTTTCAATATCTGAGATCCCTTCAAGGAAATAGACATTATCATCAACACATGCTAATGAGCTGCCTGATTTCAACTGGACTCTTTAATGTTCTTCATTATCTTTGTATAACATATCAGAGTATAGTTATGACTGCATGGTTTATCTATTTTAAATGTCCCTAAATCAATGACCTTGAGAAGACAAAATATTCTCAATAATTTAGGTGCCTCTTTTTAACAGACTTTTTTTTAAATAAAGAGGGTCACATATGATCTAAAATAAGAGGCACTGTGATTGGAGAATCAAAAGCCGCCATAAAATAGGGAGATTCCGGAAGTAAATTGGATGTAGCTGTTGTCCCTGTGAGCCTTAATGATACGTCACGGGGCACTTAAGGAATTGAATTCACAGAACCACAGTTCATTATCTCTGGGAACTCACAGAAGGCTGGTGAGAAGCCTCAAGAGTGGTAAAGGGCAGATGTAGTAGCCATTTTTAAAATAGCTGTCTCTAGAAACACCATAGCCGGAGAACTTGCTCTAAGACAACTGAAAAGACACAAACATCAAGATTCAAGATGGAGTATCTGTTGATTAATCTGTTAAGCAAAGCCATTGTGACTTACAGTGTATACAGGGGGTTGTGCTGGGTGCAATGTCTATGGCAAAGAATAGAAATCAACCAAACCTCCCCAAAGACACATCTGTCCATCAATGGGGGCTTCCAAGTTAGACTAGGAGCACTTATATTGGATTCCTGGCAGAAACAAGGTGGCCAAATGAAGACTGTTAGGAGATAGTAAGAACATTTTCCAAGGATGCTGAGATAGCCCTTCAATAGCTGGAGGATCTCCATAGTTAATAAAATCTTATATATCACAGACAAAGGGTGGTCATGCCAGTGAAAAAGGAGAATGGATCTGTTTGTACTTTTATCACACACTAAATGAGGACTAACACTGGCATTTATTGTGCATTCACTTTAAGAATCTGTAATCCTGGCTAGATTGAGGTCAAGAAAATAAATAGGCAGATGTTCAGATAATTGCACAAATTAATCACTCCCTTAAAAATTAGCCATTCCATGCTATTTACATTTAACATTCTTTTTGCAAATCCTCCTTTGAATAGATCTGGAATAGAGATGACATGTTGATTAAACTTCAAAGATCAATTCTTACTCCAAGTCATATTATAGAGATTAAATACAAAAAAGTCTCTCTTCTTCTTTTTCCAGTTTTTCTTATTTAAAAAAAAAACAACTTTAAATGCATTTAATACATTTGCCTCTCTTCAGGCTGTGCTTTAAAAAGCCCATGACCAGAAAAGAAGAGACGCGGTTCAAATTGATTTAAAAACTTGGAAAGAATTTTATGTCGAGTTGAAGAATTGTTTATCTTCATTTCCATAATGCTCTTGTTTTTAGTTTGAGTTATTTCAAGCAAGTTTGCTCAGGCAAGTTAGCCCATTTGTTTAGAGCTATTGCAAAATTAAAAAAAAAAAACAGTGCAGACTCAATTTTGGAGATATTACACAACAAAATATTGAAAAGAAAAAAAACCAGTGATTTAATTCAAAATGGAATAATATATGACCAGGCAGAAAGAAAGATGCAAATGGGCCTTAAACATGCTAAGATATACCTAAATTCACTAAAGATAAAATAAAAGCGAAGTAAAATTCAACCAGGTACCATTTTTTCACACATCCCAATGACAAACATCCAAAAGCTTAATAGCACACTTAGTTGGAAAGTTGTGGAGAAACAGAACCACAGAGATATTTGGTAATATGTGAAAAAAGTGGGAAGTGCACAAGTCTTGTAGAGTTTATACTAGAGATATACCCATGCATAAGTAATAGACATTTTCAAGGTAATTCACTGCATCATGGTTGTAATAGCCAAAGAACTGAAAGAGTATTAACATCCATCATGAGAGTACTGATAAAATAAAATTATATTAGATTCATATAATGGACTATTATGTAACCATCTAAAAGATTGAAAAGAGGTAAAGAATGAAATCAGTTTCCAATATAGATTGGTAAGAACAAAAAAAGCAATGTACAAAACAGTTTGTATAGTAAGCTATCTTTTTTGTACAAAAAAGCAGGAATAAAACAATGTATTTGTATTTAGTTGTGTATGCTTAGAAACTCTGCAAGGATACACGGACATTAATAGCAGCAATTACCCGGACAGACAGAAGAAGCAGAATAGGAGAGCATGCTTGACAGATCAAAGGAAGCACATTTTAAATGACAGCCATAAATCATTTTGCCTTTTTGCCTATGCTAATTGGGGAGTTTTGAATGAATATTCACTTCTTAATTCTGAAACTGTTGGAATTTGCTAAATTCAAACTTAGATTTTCCATTTGTTTCAAAATATATTTAACTTGACTCCTTTGTTGCAGGTTTTAAGGGGTTCTAAAGAGCTAAATTCCAGCCCTTTGTTAGTCTCTCATAAAGTCAGTTGAACGTTCTTTATAGACCAACATGTATATTATTACATACAGTAGACACAAGCCTTCTTTCGAAGGCGTGTACAAGAGGCCATATTGAATCCCCACGTTCTCAAGTGTAGCAGTATCTGCATGGGTTTGGGGCTTTCTCCTGAGTCGCATTTCCGTTAAGTGTCTCCTGTGTTCGACACATATCCTTACACCACAAAATAATCACCTTTCCAACTTCTGAGAAAGGTTTATCTATCCCATGGTGATCACTTCTCGTTTTAAAATAGTTCCTGCAATGTACCTTCTTATAGCACCATCTACTTTTCCTTGCTAACACTTGTGCTTTCGAAGTTATTTCTGTGATTATTTGTTTAATGCAAGTCCCTGACCCCCAAATGTAAAGCCCACGAGGGCAGAGAAGAGATCTGTTTAGATCTCTGCCGCATCCTCTAGGCCTAGCACAATGCAGGTCAATGGATATGTGTTGAATTAGCAAAACACTGTTCTAAATATACCCAATTGTAATTTTTATTTTCATTCTAAATAAACCTATTATTTTTTATCATAAGCTAGTATACAACGACACATAGAAGAAACAAAAATGTGGGATGGGCTTGCGTTTCAGGCAGACTTGAGTTAGTCTTAGTTAGCTTTAACGCTTCGTTGTTTGCCCTTAGACAACGTACTTGACTTTCCTAATCCTCAGTTGTTTTATCTATAAAATAGAGAAAAATAATAGCAAGTGTCTAACCCATAGGGTTATTTTGAGGATTGAATGAAATCAAGAACACAAAAGATTTAGCACAGCGTCTAGCCCAGGACAAGAGCTCAGTGACGGCCAGTTGTTGTCATCATCATGTTTCCTGAGCTGCAGAGTTTGGCAGTTGGTTGTGCTCATTTATTAGCTAAGGCATTGCTCCCAAGCATCATCACTAAGTTCATGTAATTCAAATTTATGACACCAAACTGACGAATTCTTTGGGTTTTGACTCCTCAGCCAAATTATCAAAACCAAGAGTATTAAGTCTGTACAGACGAAGGGTTGACTGTAACTCGTTCAGCTTCCCAGCACTTTATTAGTGAATATGGCTTAAGGTACGTGATTCTAAATGAATGTTTTGAATATCTAGGGTGAGAATATTTTTTGGACTTCTATCCTTTATATATACTTTTTGTTGCGGTAATGTTGGTTTATAACATTATATAAATTTTGGATATAGATGATTGTATTTTGACTTCTATATTGACTACTTCGTGTTCACCATCAGTCTAGTTGCCGTCTGTCACCACACAAATGTGCCCCTTTATCCCTTTCACCCTCCCCCATCCCTTGTCCCCCTTGATAACCACCAATTTGTTCTCTGTATCTATGTGTTTGTCCATTGCCTTTGTTGTTTTACCCTTAAGGTAAGAATTTTCTATGAGAAAGAAGTCATTCCTCTTATAAGGGATCAAATCCCTGTATTTCCTTTATTAAAGTTTAACTATAGTATTTCAGAAATAAATATTCGATACAATTCTCCACTAGAGTAAATACAAATGGACTGTTATTTCACTACTAATATTTGAATTGACCCTCTCCAGGAAATCATAAACACTGTGTCAATAAAAGAGAGAAAACCCGGCCCCATGTTTCGTGGGTCTATGAATTTTCTTTTGCACACATTCTTGCTCACACAGCAAGACCTAACCACAGCTGCTAGTGCATTAAAACAAAGTTTAAAGTGGTGGTTAAAATCAGAGGCTAGATTCAGACTGTTTAATTCCAGTTTCACCCCTCAACACTTTCTAGCTTCATGGCCCTGAGCAAGGGTTTTTAAGCCTTTCTATGCCTCAGTTTCTTCATCTGTAAAGTGGAGATAATATGGAACTCATTGGATTGTTGATTAAATGATGCAAAATGCCTAGAGCACTGCCTGATGTGAAAATGCTAAATGCAGTTTCTTATTATTTCATATGAGGAAAGTATTGTCCTTCCTGTTTCTGTAGCTTGGATATTAAAGCTGGGTTTACATATCCAGGAACTGCAGTCAAGACCTGAACTCGGTTCTCTCAACTCCAAGCCTCACTTTTTAATTTTATTTATTTATTTACTTATTTTTTGAGGAAGATGGGTCCTGAGCTAACATCTGCCGCCAATCCTCCTCTTTTTGCAGAGGGAGACTGGCCCTGAGTTAACGTCTGTACTCATCTTCCTCTGTTTTAGATGTGGGACTCCTGCCACAGCATGGCTTGATGAGAGGTGTGTAGGTCCTTGCCCAGGATCTGAACTGCTGTGCCCCTGGCCACCGAAGCAGAGCATGCGAACTTAACTGCTATGCCACTGGGCCAGTCCCACTTTTTTTTTGGGCTATCAATAGTTCCTCAGTCTAAGGCATGTATTCTCAATGGGAGTGACATTGCCCCTAATTGGGTGAAAACTGAGTCTTTGGAGGGAACCAAAACTTCTTAGCTATTGTAATTGTGAATCTGAACGAGCACCAAGCTCCTCCATGATTCCGTCCACGTTTAAGATTGAGACCCCCTAGTCTGCGTGCAGGCCTTCACAATGACGCCACCTCCCACACAACACACGGAACAGGGCTCCCCTTCTCACTGCCCCTGCTGGATGCTCTCCTCTCCCAGCTGGGGTCTGGATGAGGGCAGCAAGCGTGGGACCGCTGACATGACCACATGCCTTAGCGTGGCTGCTCAGCAAACTTCATGGGTTTCATTATTTCTAAAAGAGTGAAAGATAGATTTCAAGGAATATGTATGTGAAGGAATTCACCTGGAATAACAGAGGAGAGAGGTAAACAACAGTGACTGATGCTGCCATTTCCCCTTTTGTTCTGCACCAAGCCGGAGCTGAAATTGTTATATCCAGCTTTTAGAACTATTTATCTGAAAGTGTTTAAAAGAGCTAAGTTCTATGAAAAAGCACATGGTCTACTTCAAAGAAGAACACCCGTGTGGCAGGGCCAGGGGTAAAATCTGTGGGGAACTCTCAAGCAATGACCAGGGCTGGTTGCCTCTTCCCAGGGACAAGCCCAAGCTTGGGACCCTGGACTCCAGGTTTCAGTCACAGCTTGGCCATAATCAGCTGGGGCCTTTGGGCAAGGTCCCTTAACATTCCTGGGCCTCGGTTTCCACATCTGTGAAGTGAAGGAATTGGACTAGAGGGTTTCTAAAGTCCTAAATAGATCTAAATTGTCTGTTCATTCAAATTAATCATTCAAGGCCACCAGGCAGGTAAAGTCTTGACGGGGAGAGGAAGGTATGAGCAATTAATCAGAGGGAGAAGACATTCCTTTCAGCAAGCTACAAAATTATTGGCTATTTTTCTTCTTTTGAATTTTCACGAATTGGGAAAACATAAGAATGGAGAGTCGCAGAAAATATTGGGATACTAAGAAGAGAAGGCTATTCCTCTTGATCACTGAAAGCCAGTCTGGGCCCCAAGTGGGTAGCAAGGAAGTCTGGACCCATTACTGGGCCAGAGGGCTGGAAGAGGCCAGGCCCAACCATATTTCATGGCAATGCATATGCTGGGTGAAGATATGGGTTGTTTTTTAAAGATTTTTTTCTCCTTCCACCCTTGCTGGAGGACTCAAAATGTTTTTCTGCAGTGGCTAAACCAGCTCTTAGCATCCCTGAGGCCAATTTCTATGTTTAAAAATTTAAAATATGTATATGTATATATTCAGACCTATGTGTTAGGAAAAACTGTGCTTTCCCTAGAGACCAGATATACTTTTCCCTTCTGTGAAATGCAAAATTATGTAACTGATCACTCTTAGTTCTCGGCTTTGTCCGCCTGGAAGATAGGAGATGGTACTGCATTTCAATTCAACCGTGTAGGACTCTAGGCCCTGCACATGGACATTCGGATTCCACCCCCTACTGTCCTCCCTTCTCCCAACCCCAGCCCTGTTCTGGGGCTCTATCCCGGGTCCAGCAGCTGCCCCTCTACTTGCCAGCTATAGAGAGTACGTAACCATACGTTATTACTCAAGATGTATTAGTAGTTTATTCTTTTTTATTCCTAAGTAGAATTTCATGCATATATTATCCATTCTGAAGTTGATGGACATTTGGGTTGTCAAAATTCATCAAATTGTATACTTATCCACACATTTTACAGACTGTAAAATATACCTCAATAAAAATGATCTTCAGGAGGAAACTGGCTTATCTGCAAAAATGCATTGATGAGGGCATAAGGTAAAAAGTGAATCTCTTTCTTTCCCTTTCACTCCACCTTTCACGTCCTGCCCTATGGGAGGGTTTGATGTCAGTGTGTCAAGGCTTAAGAAAAGAGAGTAAAATTGCTCCACATCATAGAGTGAGCATCTGGGAGGTAGAAGAGAAGAGAGGGAAAGAGAAGAGGAGAGATGGAGTAAGGACCACAGTTTATGGGCTGAAAAGATAATGCTTTCCTGGTACCCCTTAATGTTTAATTTATAAATGTTAATGTTAAAATTTACTAAATAGAAAAATCTTTGCAAGTGACTTTGTTATTTTTGTTGTAGAAACCAATGGTGGGGCTAGATTTCACCTTGAGGAAGATGTAATCAGGAAGAACGGCAGCTCAAGAGGAAAGCAGGTTCCTAGAGGCAGAGGAGGTGGGGAGCATATACATGCACAATTAGTCTAGGGTTCAGACTTCCACGGGCTGTGCAATTGAGAGGTGAAAGCAACTTCAGATAGGAGAGGCATGGAGGCCTCTCAATGGGAACATGGGTGAATGTACGATGCCTAATTATATCTAGCTTTTCTCATTTCTTTGAATCATACTGTTTTTGTGGTCTTAAATTATGTTCTTCAAGGGTTTTGTTCAATTATTTTAATTGAGTTCTTCATCTTCCTCTTCTCCTCCTCCTCCTCCGTCTCTTGGGAAAATCATGCTTGAGGAGGATTATGCATATATTGGAGTCTCTAAATTAAGTCCCTGTTATAGCAGCAAATATAACCAAAACTGAACTTCCCATAAACAGGAAGCTTACGCTAACTAAAAGCTAACTGCCTAGGAAAAATAGGTATCTCTATTAGTCATTAATTCTAAATCAATAAGTTGATAGTATATAAGCTACATACCCCATTTTCAGAGTATACAGACTCTATGACCCAAACGACTTTGAATGGAGAGATGCTCAATAGAGTAAGTACTTAAGCAATAGTGAGGGAAGGGGCCTCAAGAATTCATGTTGGCCAAACCAATATGGATTTCACATGACTCTTGTCTTTGGGTGAAGAAGATAGAATTCTTTGCTTTTTTCAACTTTAATGAGGTATACTTAATATGCAAAAAGTTGCATGTATTTAATGTATACATTTTAATGAGCCAGATATGTGCATCCATCTATGATACCATTACCAAAACAAGGTAATAGACATATCTATCACCTCCAAAAGATTGCTTGTGTATCCTTGCTTACGCGTGTGTGTGTTAAGAACACTTAGCATGAGATCTACCCTCTCAACAAGTTTTTAAGTGCACAACATTGTCTTGTTAACTATAGGCTCTATGGTGGAGAGCAGATCTCCAGAACTTATTTATCTTGTACAACTGTAACTTTATATCCATTGAACAACTCCCTCTTTCCCCCTTCTCTTATTCCCTGGCAACCATCATTGCACTCTCTGCTTCTACGAGTTTGACTATTTTAGATACCTCATGTAAGTTGAATCATCTTTGTGTTTTCTAAAATTGCCTCCCTTTTATTTCTCTTAGTCTCCTTTCACTTTTTAGCTTCTTGTAGTCTGATATCATGAGACAGCCTGGCTTGAACCTGAATCTTTCACTTGAAGGCACATGCACTTGTTTAATTAATTGACCCGGTGAATGCTACTCGAAAACCAGGACGGCTCTCACTTTCCAATTAGATAATTGCACAGTGCCACCATGACACTGCAGAGTTCATCATTCGCAAGATTATATATTAAGGGGTGGAAACTCACGATGAATGATGATCTGTACACTTAGAACCCACTTGTCTTTTTATCACTTGAAAACACAAAGAAGCACAAAAAAGTTCTTTTCATGCTCATGGTTGCCATTCGCTGACCTGTGCTTAGTTCCTCCCATAAAGCATCCATTTATGACATTGAGCCCAGGAACCCACGGGAGTTTTATGTCAGAGGGAGTCTCATAAGCGTTTCATGCTTGAATTTAGCATTATTGAAGGGCATATTAACAACAGTAAATCTTGGCCCCAGAGACTTCATGGCATCTCAATAAAACAGTGTAAAAGATTTTTCTAGAATGCAAGTAAAAACTGATCAGAGACCATTAAAGGGAAATTTCACCACCACCACATTTTTATTGTGTCTTAAGCTCTTTTCTTGGCATGTTAACCATTAACAAAATGAATGCATGTCAAATATTAGACAATTCTATTCACACCAAAGAGTCCCTTCTTACATAAAACTGAAATTGAAATCATCTTATGTTTAACAGAAACAGATGTGTATTTAAAATGAGAAGTGGTGGGAGCAGAAAACCTATAAAAATGGATTTTATTTTTATAGGAAGTAGAAGCAGCAGAAAGTCAATTTTAAAGAAATTACCTAATTGATGGGATTCTGGGTGATTTTATCCACTTCTTTACACTTACGTGAATTGTCCGATTTTCCTGCAATAAATATTTAACTTTCATAATAAGAAAAAATGCCTAAGAGTGGGCAAGTCATGGTAAGTTTATTAGATAAACATGGAGCTTTGATGTTTACCTTACGAGTCAGAGCTCTCTTCTTATCTGGTTGGGAGGAAGCCTAAAAAAACTCCCCTACAATACTCAGAGACTGGTCATTTATGGAAATTTTCTGAGCCTCAGTTTACTCATATGTAAAATAGGGGAACTGAGAGCACCAATCTGACAGGGTTACGAGGATTAAATGATGATCTAGAAAAAGCATTTAGCACGAGGCCTGGCATATAGTAAACATCACTATGGCTCAGTTATTATTAGCAATTCCACCAATAAACCTAAGCGAAAATCTGTTTATTCCTTCTGCTCTAGCTTAGAAAACTTTCTGTCTTTAGGGGAAGTTTATAGATAGCTAACCTTACTGCAACTTTTTTTAGGATACAAAATCCTGTGCTTAGAGTTGTGTTGATCTGCGATACAAGAACACACACACATACACACACAGCACACACGTCGGTGTAAAAGTTCAGTGATTTCATGTGCGAAGCACGAGTCTGGAAGGGGGCTTTTGGGGAATCAAAGACAAGAGGCTAACCAACAACCACCAGGGGGCTGCTCGAGCAGTGTAGGGCTGACAACTGCGTCTGTATTGGGTGAGGGTCCTGAGGCCACTACAGCTCGGTGGGGCAGGCAATAAGGAAGAGAAGCGAATGTGAAGCAGAGCAGAGTGGCGACAAACTGGAACCCATGTCTTTAACCCCAACAACGTGGATGAGCCACAGAAGAAGCTTGAGCCTTTCACCAGGGAGCTGCACACACGTCTAGTCTAGTCCAGGCCCAGAGAAGCTGAAGGAGGAGAGTCAAGGAGGCAGAGCAGCTATGGGCACAGGTGCTGGCCTTTGCCAACAAGGTGGGTCAACAATATGCCACAAGGTGCAAGGGCTTCAGCAGCACCTGACAAGCTACACTGACCTTCAGAGAGTGACGGCTGCTACTCCACATCCGCCTTCCCAACCTTATGCAAGTTTCTCTTGTGGTCTGCCCTAACCCGGAACCACACTGGGAATGGGGTTCCTGGATACATGGTTCCAATCTGGCTAAGCTGACAGTGTTCAAAACCACGCTAGGTGATCTTCTATTTAGATGCACGTCCTTGTGGGTACAATGCTAATTTTGATCCAAGCTCAGCTGATTTCTAAAACCATTGGCTCTAAATTTAATTTGCATGGTAGAAAAACTACTTTTCTTTTTTTCAGGAGAATAATATCAGACTCACTGAAATCTACCTGAAATCTATCACATCTTTCTGAAATCTCAGTGGAGAGAAGTTCAACGTGTGGAAGAGTGATTGAAGGACAGTCAGTTCCACTCATTCCCCCATATCAGTGGTTCTCCAACAGAATCACCCAGAGCTGATTGCTGGCCCCCACTCAGAGTTTCTAACCTATAGGTCTGGAGTGTGGGCCAAGAATTTGCATTTCTAACAAGTCCCAAGAGATGCTAATACTGAGGCAGAAGCCCCACCTTGAAAACCACTGCTCCCGCTAATGGTTAAGAACCATGTTAGGATCATGTAGGGAACTTTCTAAAATTCAGATGATCGTGCCTACTCCACATCACTGAATCAGTTTCTTAGTTTGGGGTGGATGGTGGATATTTTCCTTTTGAAAAAGTTTCACAAGTGATTGTGATGTACACATCTATTTAGAAATAGTGGAATTGTCACACAGCTTATTTCCAGCATGTTAGTTTTGCTATCAGAAAGAAATGAGGTTTCTGTGGTCAAATATGGTATGAAACACAGAATTCAATAATGCCAGGCTGGCTACTATGCAGGACAAATCTAGAGCTGATGGTTATATAGCAGTTGCTGTGTCAGGCACTGTGCATGATGAATTAACCTGAACAGCAACCCTATGGAGAAGGTGCTGTTATTTGTATTGAAATTGTATACATTTTGAATGGGATACAATTGTATCCCACTTTGCAGGTGAGGACATTGCGGTATGGAGAGGTTAATAACATGCCCCAGGCTGCACAGCTACTAAGTGGAAAAGTCAGCACACTCAGGTACTTGTGCTCTGGAGTCTCTGCTCTTGACACCAAGCTCTACTGATTTATCCAGCTCTTAGCAGCATAATGTGCACTAGAAATCTCCAAGAATAACATACAGCCTTTCCCAAACTTGTTTGATTGTGGACCATTTCCTCCACTCTCTTTTTGTTCTGGAGAAGCTCTCCTAACCAGCGTTTCTGGAACACATTCTGAGAAACACTGCTTTACCAAATCGAAAAATCCATTCTTGGATTAAACTACGTTATCTAAGGGTTGATCATTCAGGCAAAAACACGAGTCTTGTATAAAACTTGTTGACCTAATAATTGGGCTCTAGTGAGGAACCATTAGCTTACATTATGAGCTACAATGAAAACATAAGCCCATGGAAATCATGATTGTGCTTGTTGCAAGAACATGTGGTTTTTTTACATCTCACAGTGTCCTGGTTGTGTGGCTCCAGGGTCGGTCCCAGGAGTAAATGTGACTTTCCAAACCTGAGCTTCTGATTTATTTTTAAATGAATCATATAGCTGATTGTGTTTTGCTCCTGGCTTTCGCTCCTGGAATATAGGGCCCTACCCTTACAGGTATATATAAAACTCTTACTATTAGCAATAATTAATCCTAAAAAAAAGACATTTTAAATCAGAAACGATAATTTTCTAGTAAATAATCATAATGACTGAGTACGGAGTGAGAGGTGGAAGAGTGGCAGGGTAGAGAGGGTTGATAGAAATTTTATCTCAAAAAGCAAAATTAAAATCATTTAAAAGTTTATTTTCTCTAATATTTAATATACTTAGAAATATGCACTCATTTATCAAACAAAAACCAAATCTTATGTTGATTATTTATTTGGCATTTTTTTTTTGCTAAAATTATCTGATAGCTTGAGTAAGACATCTTTCACATTTGACTTTCATAGTAAAATATAGAAGGTCATTTCTGCAGAAATATTCAAGAGCTCCATCGATTTTCCCAAGGGCCTTTCTCAATCCTTTGATATTCAAATCTTTCGCTTTTGAAGCTTCCACCAGTGGTGTCTTCCTCATCCATTTTCCCCTATTTAGTTGTTAACTAACCTAACTCTGCCAGATCCTTGTTTGCTGATTTGTGATTCAAACAGTTATGTGATGTGACTTTCCCCTGCTTCATGAAGCCCTGCTTCATGAAGCCCTGCATCTTTCTCAAGATGTGCAAGTTCACAGTAAGACGCACTATGTTTGCCTTCGACGATTGCGGCAATCCGGGAGAGATTGATACTGGTGAGGACAGATGCTGGGATTAAGCAAGAAGACCACATTCAAAGTGGGCACTCGTTAGTGAACTTGCCCTTGTGACTTCTGGGACTCTGTGAATGAATTCAGATCGCAACAAGCCCCTTTCTGTAGTTTCATGCTTTGCATGTTTGTACGTTGGCTTCATCCATGCCTTTGTTGATGACCCAACTCTCGTATTCCTTTTGTTTTATCTTTCTCAATTGATTCTAATTTATGTCATTTTGCTCTATTCTTTTGCATCTTTGTAAGCATAAGCATAGCCCTTTATGGAAGGGGCAAAAGTGGAATAAGAAGACTAAATAAGTAAATATTACACATTTTATAAAATCTCTTCCTTCACACTTTTGTTAGTGCAACACTGTCCAAAGGTTTTGACTGACACTCATCACCTTGTGCTGCCTTTGAACCATGACATGATTGGGCACCATTTAAGTTTTATATCTCTGATTAAACATCATGACACTTGGTTTAAGAGCCTGTCTGAACTCTCATCCTTCTGCTTCTGTTTTCCAAATATTTACATGGATCTTTATATTATTTAAATGCAAGCTAGGTCCAGCTGTCAGCAATTGGGACATTCATATCTAGAGGAAATGAAGTATAAAATGACTCACTCTGGCTCTTTGTCCAAAAGGCAAGTGAGAAACGTTTCAACAGATATATGTAATCCTCACAGCAAATTATGATTTTTCTCATTGCAATTTTAATTATTTTTTTAAATCCACACTTTCTTTCATCCCTCCTGGCAATCTCATTGTCATTAAAAGTCTGCTCTATTGTGTACATCCTCTATTCATATTCATGAGGTCAGGACCATTCAAGCACCATAATTGAGCGGTCTGATGGACTGAATGTCCCACTGTGGTTTAGAGTGATACTGATTAACAAAAGACACCAATGCCTCTGCCATGATAGGAAGTATAATTGTCTAGGACCCTAAACGGGGACTCTAATCATCTGACAATGCCCATCGGACTGGCGTAATAGTAGTGCATTATCTATCATCCCACTCTGATTAAGTAGTATTCAATTATTCTTTTTTATGGGGATTATCCCCAATAAATATGTCGCATACCTACCAACTCAACACAATTTCTTTTCTGGATTTTCTGGAAAAGATGGTTTTTTATCTAGTACGGAAGTCAGACATTAGCATGTCTAAAACGGCTACCACCAAAATTGGTAAGATATTTTCAGGAACATCCTGGTACATAACGATAGTGTTGAATTGGATACAGATAGTTTTACTGCAGGCTGGGTAAGTAGGGCTGCCTTTTGTCTCATGATGCCTTTCTTTGAGCTCCAAGGGACAGTCTTTCTTCTACTTCTGATACTCTGGAGCCATGTAACCTCCGGCATAGCATTTAACCTCTCTGGATTTCTGATTCCTTATCTGTAAAATGCGGGAGGTTGGGGAAAATGATTCAGAAGCCCTCTTCCAGCTTTAGAATTCTGTGATGTCATATAAATGAATGTTTATTATACTTCATGAATGGGATTTTTGTCAGGATTCCACAGCCTGCACAATAGCTTGTCCAGCAGTCTTCAAAGTAGAGTCCATGGACCACTGGAGGCATACATAATCATTTCCCGAAGTGTGGGAAGAACTCATTAGACTTTTATTTATTTACATTTATTTTTAAATTACCTTTAAAGATTTCCTATATATATTTATGTTTTACATTCACTAAGACTTATAAGCACTTAATATTGCCAGGCACTATTCTAAGTGCTTTAAAATTATTGCCATTATTTAACTCTTACAGCAACTCTGCGAAGTAGATATTCTTACCGTACCGATTTTACTGATGAGGAAATTGGGACGCAGAGATTATGAAAATGAGATCACACGGTGTTGGAAATATTTGAGCTGAGACTTACACCCAGGCATGAGTTACTCTCTTAACCACTTACTATGCAATATTAGTACAGTTATAGAATCCAAAATAAATAAACACACAAATAAGTCAATCCTTATAAAATAGGTGTGGCAGGCAGACTCTAAAATGACTCCCCCACCTTCCACGATCCCTGGTTCCTGATGCCCATGAGTTTGTATAATCCTCTCTCCTTGAGTATGGGCAGGATTTACAATTTGCTTTTAATGAATCTAATATGCCAAAAGTGAGGGGTTGCCACTCCCATGATTACATTTGTTAATGGATTTGTTCTAACAGATTCTCTCCTTTGGTGGCTCTAAAGAAGCAAGCTGCCATGTTGTGAGCAGCCTATGGAAAGGACTACATGGCAGGGAATTGTGGGTGGCCTCTCTGAGGTAAGGATGATCTTTAGCCAATAGCCAGCAAAAACTGAAGCTCTTCTTTCTACAATCACAAGGAACTGAATGCTGCTGACAAAACTACATGAGTGAGGAAGTGGATGCTTCCCCAGACAAGCCTCGGATGAGACCACAGCCCCAACTCACACTTCAGTGCCTGCCTTGCAGAGGACCCAGTTCAGTTCCACCCAGCCTCCTGACCCAGAGAAACTGTGAGATAATAAATGTGTGTTGTTTTAAACCTTTAAGTTTGTGTTAATTTGTTACACAACAATAGAAATCTAATACAGGAAGTACCTGCCTATGTTTTTAACGTAAAATGATAAGCCATTAAAAAATACATACCAGGGGTTGGCCCAGTGGCGTAGCAGTTAAATTCATGCTCTCTGCTTCAGTGGCCTGGGGTTTGCCAGTTTTCATCTCGGGTGTGGACCTAGCATCACTTATCAAGCCATGCTGTGGCAGGCGTCCTACATATAAAATAGAGGAATATGGGCACAGATGTTAGCTCAGGGCTAATCTTCCTCAGCAAAAAGAGGAGGATTGGCAGTGGATGTTAGCTCAGGGCCAATCTTCCTCAAAAAAAAAAAAAAGAAAAAATTACATACCCCTTTAGTTCCTCTCTCTAGCCAATCAGATGGAAGTAGAGAATTCAGTTTCAGTCTATTCTGTTTTCATCAAGAGCCAAACTTTCCTACTTCAAAAAAATTTTAAAGGCATTAATTCATGTGTAATTATGAAAAGAAACTTGGAATTTTTCTTTTCCCCTCACTTTACATATTTTGAAAGCATTTTGCCCTGTAAGAGAAAGTGGCATAAGTGGCCTGTCTGTTGTTATATAATTTTAAAAATTTGCAAAGCAGTTTGTTATTTGGATTTTAGAAAACATCATTAGAGTGTCTCTCCTTCTCCTTCCCTCTCCTTCCTTCCCCCCTTCCTCCTCAGCCCCCCAAAAAACAATTACCTTGGTAAATGTTCTCCAAAACAGGTTCAAATGACTTTCAAGCCTATTTTATTTGCTTTACTCTGTTTTCATAATGCTGATAATACTTTTAATTATGGTCACCTTTACACAAGACAATTGCTCCAAGACCAATATTCTTATGTAAATATTAAGAGCTGAATTATTGATTCCAGAGAAGAGAAATTACTTAACATCAAACTTAATTCAAGAAGAGGCAGGGGATTCTGGGAGGATGGAAGTTTCCACCTTTCCTCTGCTCTCGATTCCATTCCAACTCATCTATCCCTCCTCAACAAGCATCTCCTGAGGCCGACAGTCAGGTGAGCTTGGAGAGTGTTAGTAAAGAGACATGGAGATTCTTTTCTGCTTTGGTCCTGGGGACCAGCTGAGAACACTAGGCACCTGAGAAGAACCTGGCCTGTGGGGAGTCCCAGAGCTCTCAGTGAAGGCTGCCTACTGCCCATGGGAGTGTGCTGGGTCATTCTGGCCCCCAAGGGCTTACAGGAAATTAGCAGGAAGGCAGAATCCCCTCCACTCTTGAGGCTAGGAGAACCCAAGAAACAAGGAAACAAAGGAGATCACATCAGGAATTCCAAATACTTGTCTGCTGTGGCACCATTAGCTCATGGGGACCACTGCCTCTTGATGTCCCCTTGCGGTTGGAGATCTGCCATTTTAGAAACACAATGGAGAAGAAAGAAAAAATCTATATATCTAAGCATAACTCAAGAACTAGGGAAGGGAAAATGAATAGAATAGTCTCCTACTAAAATTGAGCTGTTTAAAGAGACAGGTGACAACTTGCACAATTATAATAGTTGAGTAGATTTAACAAAAAGGCTTTCTGGGATGAAAAATGTTGCCTTGAACTCAAAAACATAATAAATGATCAAGTGGAAGAAAACTCTCCAACTCTAGAACTAAGATAAAAAGAGATCAAAATTGGGAAAGAAAACATAAGGCACTTTGGGGATGAAGAGATAAATGTGTATATAATATTAATCATTGCAGGATACAAATAAGAAACAGATGGACGAGAGACTGAATATAAACTAGTAACAGAAGAAAATGTCCCTGAGCTAAAGAACCGAGCCTGTAGTTTTAAAAGGTTCACCAAGCAGGATTCATAAGATACTTTCACAGGCTTATTCTTAGAAAATTACTGAATCTCAAAAATAAAGAGATAACCTTACGCTTCTTTTGCAGAAAGAGCAAGTTACATAAAAAGATAAAGGCTGAAATTGGCATCAGACTCTTGAAAGGCCATGCTGGAGTCTGGCTACACTCAGGTACACTATTCCCAGCCAATATCTGAGTATTGGCCTCAACAACATCCACACGTTGAATAGGCAGCTAACAAAATATCAGAGAAAGCAACTAAAGGCTTTCTCCCCAGTGGGCTGGGCTGGTCAAGGGAAAAAAGGTTCAGGAATTTGTTTATTAAAGAAAGTATTTAGAGGAAGAATTATTTAATAAATGATGCATGCAACTGTTTAGCTACAGAGAAGGAAATAAAATTGGACCTCAATCAGATACTGTAAAACAACAAATTCTAGATATTTGTATGACAGAGAAAAAGATGTATAGAGATACACACCATGCTGTTATTTGTAACTTCAAAAAGGTGGGAGTGGAAGGGATGGAGTAGAAGAGATTGCCCTTGTATGTCTTCGAATGGCATGGAATAACATAAAATAATCATAAGATAATTTTAATTTGAAATACATTTAATAATTTAAAATAAAAAACAGAGCAAGGTTTATTTTGCTTTCTTGCTTGAAAAACATACGCATGTTTCTCTTTTCACTTTGTGTGTATTGTTTTTATTCACTTCCTTCCAGAATTTTTAAATCTCACAAGTTGTGCTTGGTCATGGCAACAAGCAAATCTGTGTAAAGACGTTCTCTTCTCTTTTCTGGTCCTCTTCTTGCCTACCCTCCCCACTCTGATGGCACTGCAAACTCTTTGGTGTATTTTTTTTCAACTTTCTCTACATCCATACAAGTATGGAACATAGTGGGGGAAATGCATTTGGCAAACAAGATCTTGGCACTTAGTGAGCTCATTACTGCTGGATGTCACTACTTTGTGGGCCCTTTCAGTGGACAGAGCTAAGAATTATGAGTTATGAATCATAAATCCAAACTCCTACCTTCAGATGCAGCCTTACAGGATTCTTTATTATCTTTCTCCTTTCCACATTTATATCTCTTTCTCTCACAGTTAAAATGCTGATTTCTAACAACATCGATATATTCACTTACTTGTTTTGTCCTATAATTCTTTCACATTTAATACGCCAATACTATTATCAAAGATAAAGCTTCTAACTCAAGTTCAAGGTTTCTATTTTTTTCTAAGAGAATTTGCAGATGGAATTAAGCTTTCTTTTTCTTTTTTTTTTTTTGCTGGGGAAGTTTCACTCCGAGCTAACATCTGTTGCCAATTTTCCCCTCTTTGTTTTTTCCTCCCCAAAGCCCCAGTACATAGCTGTATATTTTAGTTGTGAGTCCTTCTAGTTATTCTGAGTAAGTCACCACCACAGCATGGCTACTGACAGACAAGTGGTGTTGTTCCTCTCCTGGGAACTGAACCCGGGCCGCCAAAGTGGACATGCTGAACTTTAACCACTAGGCCCTCAGGGTTGGCTCAAAGTTTCTTTGCAATTGTTTTTATCCCTAGTCTATAACTCATTAAGGGTACACAGTTAGATTATGTGAAAAAATTATTTGAATTAATTCTTTTATCTGTGTGATTGCATTATCAATTTGACATACAGTTAGCTTCATTTGCTTCTGTATATATTGAATTTTAGAGTTGGCTCTTTTATCTTTTTTTATTTACTGTGATTTTTGAACATGTAAAACATTTGCATATTTTGAAGGTCAAAACTAAATAAAAACATATACTGGAGAAATCTCAGTACAATCTCTAACCCTTCCTCCATGTCACTACCTACCCCCACAGTTAAAACCATTTTTAGCTAGAATCTGAATTATCCTTCTTATGTTCTGTCTTGTAAAAATAAGTGTGTGTGTGCACATATACACATTTGCTTATGAATTTTTATTTTCTCTTTCTTACCTAAAACATAGCATACTATATGTTTTCTCTTGTACCTTGTTCTTTTATTTAACAATGTATTCTGGAAATCATTCCTTATCAGTTTGCCATGATTTTCCTTGTTTTCACAATACCGTATGGATGCACCATAGATAATAAACATTCTATTATATGTATAGCTGAATTTGAACGAAGAAAGAGAAATCTTAAAGTGCTAGGAAGAAAGAGAAAATTAAATACCAGGATGGTCAGCAAGTGTACTTACACTGCAGTTGCACTGGGGATGAGCATGCTAGTGGGAACCGTAAGATTTGTGGCCTAGACCATGAACTTTTATGCCTACAGTTCTTGGGGCTGTTTGAGGCAGAGAGTTGGAACTTAAACTCCCCACATAAAGCCAAGATCCTCAAAGACCTATACCCTTCATGGAAGGATAGATTAGAAAAAAGTCACCCCATGGCTTAGGTAGACAACAAGAAACTTTGTTTATGGTTGCCTTGATGTTGTACACCATCATGGTCTAGTGAGCCTTAAATTAGGAATTTAACATAAAAAATGATCCTTGGACAGTGATATCCAAGGTGGGTCCTAGAAGAAATAAGATAAAACTCTTCTAAAGATACAGTCGTGTATCACGTACCAACCAGAATATGTTCTGAGAAATGCGTCATTAGGTGACTTTGTCACTGTGAGAACATCATAGAGTGTACTGAAGGGGAACAAAATTTTCTACCCAATGTGTTTCTTCAACATGAGGATTATTTTAGGCTGATTAGTTTTAAGCAACAAAATATTGAGAAGGTTTTTCCTGTTACCTCTCCCTTAACTGCCTAAACAAATTCAGGTTTAAAAAAACCTGTCTCAGGAAATGAGCTATCACCTGAGCATAACATGAACTGGGTGGTGGACAGGGAGGAACGTAGAAAAGCCTGGTGGTTGGGCTCCCTGCTGTGTTCTTCTGTTTCTGTGTGGCCAAACAAACACTTGTTTCTCAAACGTTTGCTCTTTTTCACCTATGAATTGCCTTCCCTCTCTTTGAAGTCCCTGACTCCCCCCACCTCCAACATCCTCTTTTGTCTTTAGCTGAGAATGATGTTTAAGGTCAGGGCTTCAGCCATTTTGGCAAGTTACTCAGTTTTCCTGGGTTTCTCCCATGTATACATGTTATTGAAGTTTTTTTTTGTTTTACTCCTATTAATCTGTCTTACGTCAATTTAATCCCTAGACCACCAGAAGAACCAAGAAGGGTAGAGGAAAATTTCTTCCTCCCCTGCAGTACTTACACAAACCTGGATGGTATAACCTCCTACACACCTAGGCCATATGGTACTAACCTTATGGGACCACAGTCGTCTATGTGATCCAACGTTGATCAAAATGTTGTTATGTGGTGCATCACTCTATAAGCCACAAAAAGGTCACAAAGGATATTTCCAGGGGAAGGCTGCACTATAAAAATAATTACAATGCTTACTCAATAAGTAGGATGACTAGACTCTCATGAACTTGAAATAATAGAATAACAATCATAAGGGATATCAAACAAGGATTTTTAAAATGTTTAAAGACAGAAAAGAGCAATCAAAATCCTAAAAATGAATGGGGGACTATAAACAAAAAAGAAATATAAACTAGAAAAAGAATCAAACCATACTTCTAGAAATATAACAGCCAAAACCAAAATCTTTGGAAGGAAAAACTTAGTAAATAGGTTAAGCATAATATTAGATACAATCAATGAAAGGAATGGTAAATTGGAAAATAGATATGACAATCACACAGAATAAAGTTCAGAGAGAGAAAGGAATGGAAATTATAAAAGAGAAGTTAAGATATATGTAGGACAGACTAAGAAAGTCTAGTGTTCATTAGTAGAGTTTCTGAACAAAGAGAGTAGAGAGAATGAAAAAGATGATTTTCAAAGATAAGAATGAAAGATTTCCAAAATTGACCTAAGAAGTTAATTCTTATATTAACAAAGCAAAATAATTCCCCTGAAGGACAGATAAATTGTAACCCATACCTAGACGTATAGTAAAACTGCAAAATACCAAAGATAAAGGTCAATCTTAGAAGCAATCATAAAGAAGATAGCTCACCTTCAAATGAACAACTTCAAATAAAAATGGCTCTAAAGAAAAAGCATCATCATTTTTAAAAAGCTTCATAAGAGATACAGAAGAGCAACACACAATGCGAAAAAGAAAATTTCATATGAAAATTCCCAACTCGTGTGCACCTAAGAACACAGGCTCAAAAATGTAAAGCAAAAATTGAGAGGATTACAAGGGGACATGGACAGATTCACACTCACAGTGGGAGGTTTTAGCATCCTTATTTTAGTAGTAGGTGAAGGCAAATTAAATATTGGTATTATTTAATAATATGATTTATAAGCCTGTCAATAAACATTTATAAATACTCCACCTAACAATTAGAGAATATATATTTTTTTAAAGCACATTTAGAACATATCTAAAAACTGAACACACATTACACCACAAAGCAAATCTCAAAAATATTGAAGGATTGATAACTTACTGACCAAATTATCTCTAAAAAGAAGGAAGAAATAAATGGGAGAGAAAGTGAAAGAGAGAGAGAGAGAAATAGACCAACTCTTGAGTAGAATTTAACCAGATCCAAAGAGAAGAGGTGAGTGGGGTGGGGTTAGAGGTCAACCAGACGCTATTCTAGGCCTAGAGAGGAGCTTTAGTGGATCTCCTTAAAGTAGGGGAGAGGGGGAGCTTGTTCTGTCTCAGTGAAAGGAGAACAGTGTGGCTGAAATTCACTAGTCGAGGAGGAGAGGCAGAGAAGCACGTAGCTGAAAAGATAATCTGGAGCTAGACCAAGCATCTGTTGGTGGATCGTGTTTTATGGACTAAGATTTTGGCTTTTATCTGAAAACAACAGGAAGGCACTGAAAGGTTGAAGCAGCACTATCTGCTGTGTGGGGATTGGATGGAATCAGACAAGAGTGGAGGTCAGAAATTGGTTAGGAAGCAAAGCTGTGGGTTCGGGAAAGAGATGGTGGGACTTTGGACCAGGACGGGAGCAGGAGGGATGGTGGAGATGAAAATGAATAGACTAATGTGAGAGACACTTAGGAGACATTTCCAGGATGCAGTGATGTCTCAGCTGTGGGGGTAGGAAGGAGAGTGGAAGTGTCTAATTTGCTGAAACGAATAGGTGAAAGTACCAATAAGAAGATAGCCAGGTGTCATGTTCCACAAACAGATTGAATCCTTTCTTGCTTCTGAGCCCTTTGGTTGGAATGCTGAACTTTGGCTTTTCTTTTAAATATACCGCACATATCCTGCAAGGCCCAGAGGATGTCTGATTTCTCCTATTTGTGGTCATTTATATTCCTACAGCACTACCTGCCCTTTACAATTTCACTTAATTATTGCAGGAACAGACCCCAGCAGGCCTGAAGGATGCTCAGCAGTGTGACTTGGGAAACAGAGTTTTGATTCACCTTAAATATACCAAATATATCAGGGCTGTTTTCAGTTACCTGAGCCTAGCAAAAAGGCACACATATACCCAGAGTCTCCAGAAGCACTGAAAAGAGACTAGAGTCTATAAAACCCCTGCTAAAATGGCAAAGAGCTTCTCAAAGGATCTATGGGTTCCTTTCCCTAAGTGGTAGTAACAGCCACTTCTGGGCACCTTTAATTGAAAGCTGCCCTGTGACCTGCTCTGTGCAACAACCATCTGTGCATACTCAATCAATTTGTTTACCCATATTGAAGGAGCTCATATTCTTTTTGTGTCTTTTGACATTTTAGGGTTTAGCTGGTGTTAAGAAAAAAGAACTAAACAATTTCTTCAAGTGCAATCAAAACCTTGGAACTGCCCGTATCTTAAAAACATTTGGATCTCTATTTATCCAACTGATTAGTGACTCTTCTTGCCCCTTTCCTAACTGTTCGATTTGATAGTCTATCGTTTTTTTTGTTTCTTGTACCTACCTCTATGCGGCTGTCTTTTTGTGCTAACAGGTGTGATTCATTAATCAGATAATATCACTCTCAGGCTCAAATCTCTCCCAGTGGGTTCGCATCATAGTTGGAATAATAATGATGGACTACAAGACCTTACATGATTTGACCCTTGACTACTTTTTCAAACTCATCTTCCCTTCTTCTCTTCACTTATTATACTCTAGCCACAATGCCTGTCTTCATGGAACACAAGCACATACACTACAAGGCCTTTGTAATTTCTGTCCCCTTTACTTGGACTTTTCCTCCAGATATTGGTATGGCTTACTTTTCATAGTAAACATCACAAATGTTTACTAATCTCTGGTCTTATTTTACTTCTAGGCACACAGAGGCCTATTTTGTTGATAGGCCAATGACACGTGAACAGGAAGGACATGTCACTTCTAAGTGAAGGCTTTGGTTGAACGCAGTTGTGCTGTTTGACTCTCCAGCCCTCGGATCTCTTGTTGTCATGATCAGGAAGGCCACGTGTTCCAGATGGCACTGCTACAAGATGGCAGAGCCCCTGTCGGCCAGGATTACTGCATCATGGCTGCAGAGCCCTTGCCAACCCAAGTTGGACACCAATGCATATGAGAAACAAATTCACCTTTGTCATTTTAAGCCAAAACCTGAGGTTTTGTGGTTGCTGGTTACTCTAGCTTAACCAAGACTCTCCAGACTGACACACCCCGTTTAAGTCTTTGCTCAAGTGTCACCTCATCAAAGAGGTCTTCTCTGAACATTTTATCCAAAATAGTAACCCTCTCCCTGCTTCTCTCTGTGTCCCAACTTGGCTTTATTTTCCTTCATTGGATCTACTTTCCTCAATAGAATGGAAGCTCTGTGAAGGTAAGGACTTTTATTTTTTTATTAATATACTAATTAGTATCAAGAATAGTCACTGGGATATAGTAGATGTCAATAGCTATTTGTTAAATACATGACCATTCATTGTAAAAATTGAAATATTATAGATAAGTATAATTT
The DNA here is from genome assembly GCF_021613505.1 of Equus quagga. Taxonomy (NCBI): domain Eukaryota; kingdom Metazoa; phylum Chordata; class Mammalia; order Perissodactyla; family Equidae; genus Equus; species Equus quagga. The sequence goes on along the minus strand of NC_060283.1, from coordinate 48,312,926 downwards.
AGAAGGTAAAGGCCCATGTAATTCCTTCTCTCAGAGGTAATTACTCTTGTTTACAATTTTTTTCTAAATTGTGTTCTATTTATACACTAACTCACGTGTAAATTGCATGTATTGCTCTCTTTTCTTTACTAAAATGGAATATGCACTCCTAAATGAATTATTCTGCAACTTGTTTTCCCATATAACAATCACTCATGGATGGTTTCAATGTCAGTGTTTTAAAATTTCTCACTCATTTTAACTACTCAATAGTATTCACCTTCTTAATAATTATGAGCTTCCCTAGGTTTCTGAAACCCATTATTCATCTATTCCAATCAATGTTTGTTGCATGCCTGCCATTCTAGGGTCTGGAGATTTGGCAATAAGCAAGAAGACAAAGTGCCTACACTTACGGAGTTTACCTTAAAGTTATAAGAAACAGATAATAAACACAGATAAACCAAAATATTTCACATTATGAGAAGCATATCAAAGAATAGAAGAAAATAAAAATAAACATGGTAACATAATAGAGAGTGACTGGGGACAGAGGTGGTCACAGCAGACTCCTGGAGAGACTTTTGAGCTCAGTCTAAAGGTGGACAGGAACTAGCCCTACATATATTTGGGGGAAGAGAGTCCCAAGCAGAAGGTGCTTATGGGCATCTTACCATGTCTGAGGAACAGAAAGGCCAGGGCAGCTACAGCGTAGTCTGTGAGGAGGAGTGTGATACAGAATGAGGTCAACAAAGAAGGCTCTGATGATGTGGAACACATAGTAGGCATCCAAAAATGTAACTGATAGATTCTCGGTTAACAGCAATAAATACAATTTCGAAGGTAAAACTCAAATAAATATGCAGAATGGGAAAAATTTCCCATTTCAGTCTCTACTTATAGCATTCCATAAGACAGATTGAATCCCAAGGCTGAGCAGAACCCTAGAATGTTTTGGCTCTTTTGTAAGTCACCATTAGGATGGCCATAAAATGTTTAGCCCTTAAAAATTCTTTTTACAGCTCAGCAGTATGTCTGAGATAACTTTAAATGTTAATGAAATGTTTCATAAGTCCACTGTTTTTAAGGCTGTTAGGAGTCTAAGAAACTTCTTAAATACCATCTCATAAAAAAAAAGACTCTAACAAGATTAACTTACATAGAGAAAATATGTCACAGAAGTCTTGGTATATGAGTTGAATTCAATTATTATTTTTTTCTGAGAAGGAAGCAGGATTGATTCTGTACTGCTGGCAAGCTGGTTCTTGAAAAGATCTATTTTTTTCCAAATGAAAATGTTATCAGTGGGAATAAAATTCTTTATCGCCTATAATTCAGAAGTGAACTTTTATGAAACACTTTGGCATTGTGGATACGTGTCCAATGGAATCATATAACTGAAAGATCTAGATTGTTTAGTTCCTGGTGACCCATTGGGACAAACTTTAAGGCAGTGGAAATCATATTTCTTGACACATCCTTCCCTTCAACTTTAGACAGTTGATGTTTTTGTTTTTAATGTGTTTTTTAATTCCCAGAGTTGACATCGCTCTGAAGTGACGTGGGGGTAAACACGTAGGGGGAAAGTTATAGAGGTTGAACCCAGGACATTAAAAAAGAGTAGCAGCTACAGGATAGCAAAATACACTTGCCTTAAATTCATAAAGATCTTTCATTTCTCTGTGAGAAGTTGCATGCGGACTTGCCCTGTTTAATTGACTTCCTTCAGTACACTTTACGTCTTTCACACTGAGAGATGTATGAGTTAACTCAGAGCAGCATGACAGTGTTTTTGTCAACGCTGGAAAAGCAAATTGCTCCTTTCAATTACCCAATTCCTTTCTCGCTGGACCAATACATACAATCAAGTTAAAGCTTACAGGAGACTTAAATGTCATTCCTCCTTCCCCAAAGGATATTCTGACCAAGAACCCTTATTTCCCTTTGGGTTTGGTTTGGTTTTGCTGCTACCACTGAAGTAATGAAGGCGGCATTCATTGTCCCTTGCCATTTAATGGAGGTAATAATTGTCAGCCAGCATGGCCTGTGATGCTAAAATCAAGAAAAAACCTTTTCAATCATGGCTCCTGCTTTTCAATCCAAAAGGCCCCGCTGTAGAACACTGGAGAACAAGGTGTAAATCAGTTTAAGAACGTAGTTCTGCATTCAAGGCATTGTGGTTTACAGCTCTCAAATGACCTCCATTTATCTTCCTTAGCTGTAGAGGTGTATAATTGAACTAAAGAGAGACTTGAGTAATGAGGTTGAGAGTGGCAGCTCCATTGCTACGGCTTAATAGTGTAACTGCTCCATGCTTTTTTATCCCGTAAAATGTAACAAAATAGTCTAGTAGGGCCAATTCTTCAGAGTGACACTTGCTGAGAGTCTATATTTTAAAATAGAAATAGGTTTTTATAAGCAAAAAACTATAAATCTTTCTCTACAAGAGACTTCTCCAAACACAATTCTACAAGCCATTCTCTGCTGGAGGAGAAACTAATATGAATACATGCAATAACCTGTATTTTTTGTGGGGAAATCATTTTTAAGCCTTTATTTTTCTTCTGCAATGAGCAGCTGCTTTTTCAGCCTCCAAAGCACCTAGGGAGGGACAGTGTTCTCACATTGTGTACAATGTGGGAGCTACAGCCAGAAGACACATGCTATTTCAAGTTTTCTTTCTTTTTTAAAAATTTTATTTGGTTTGATCAGTGAAATTCAGGGAATATTGCTTTTGGAGATTCCTTTTTTCTAAGAAGCAGTTCACCTGCAAATGAATGCTTCTTCTTTTGAGGATATGTTGCTTACATGCATTTATCAGGCCTTGGCCATATCCAAATTGCTATGTGAGGACATCAGTAGAGCATAAAAACTGAACAAAGACACAACCAACTCCTGGTGGAATTCTCTGGGAATGTAGTATTGGCTGAACATTAAGAATGAGCTTACTAACACAGTTATTTAATATGAGTAATTGGGATTACCTGAGTGGTTTCAGGGGCTGTGAAATCTCTATCTTCCCCCAAAACTAGACCCTAAAAATTAAAAACAACTTCCTTGCTGACTGGGGCTGAAATTCTATTATTGGACATTCAATCTCATTGTACAAGATATTCCCATGCAAATTTCACTAGAAGGAGTAAATTATTGAAAAATAGTGATAACAACAGCTAACCATTACTGGTAGCCTGCAATGTTCAGTAGAGTTCTAAGTACTTTATATTATTTAACTCACTTTGTCTCAAAACAATCTATTAATTGTCCCCATTTTACAAATGCAAAAACTGAAGCAAGATTAGAAAAGTTAATTTTCCAAAAGATACAGTTGCTATAAGGCAGAGCCAAGATTGTCTGACATCAGAACCCTAGGTCTTAACCACTCCATTAGTGTGGGCAAGTTTATTAGATCCATTAGTGGGAGAGAAAGAGAACTGGGAAAGTTGAGAGACATGAAGTTTGCACCTTGAGGAGCTTCCGTTCAGAACTCACAACTTCGCCTGAGACTAGCTGTGGGGATGGTCTGTTGTTGTAGACCTGGTGATGTCACCAGGTTCTCTTTAAAACCAGTACCACATCACTTATGTCATTAGTGTGTCACAGAAGGGCATCAAGGTCATAATTATTTTTATAATAACATATGTTATTTGCCATTTTCACTTTGTTGACATTTGCAATGACGGTACAAAAACAAATGGTGGGTAAAATGGCTGGCAAATCAAATGAATTAAGACAATGGGATCAAACATTGAATACTTCTCTGTCACACACTTGCCAGTAAAAATATGTTAGTTTAATTTAGGAATGACCTTTGTGAAGCAGTAAAAATGATTAATTTTATGAAATTTGATCCTAATTATATGTACTTTTAAAATATTCTCTGTAATAAAATAGGGAGTATACATAAAACTCTTCTGCTGCATACCCAGAGTACCAAGTTTCCCTCAAGAAAAAGTCCTCACATGATTATTTAAGTTACAAGTTAAACTAGCCACGTTTTTCATGGAATACTACTTTTTACTTGAAAGAATGACTGACAGACAAACTTGGGTATTTGCTAGACACATTATCTAAAATAGGCCCACCACATCAAGGAAAGATACTGACAAGATTTGCTGCTGATGATAAAATTTGAGATTTCAAGAGAAAATTAGAATGTCGGGAAACTCATATTGGCCATTGTGAGCTTCTCAACTTCCTAAAACTTGAAGACTTTTCTGATGAACTTAGCGGTGGTATTAACAAACATGATTTTTTAACAGTATATAATGAAACATGTCGGCAATGAGAAGATCCGCATAATTCAGTGAACCAATTTTTTCTGGGTGATCAATGTATGATGTTATATGAATGATGTTACAGATTCATGCATGGTATCAAAATTCATACAGACTCATACAATGTATGATGTTACAGAATCATGCCTGAGTGAAAAATCCACTGACTATTAAGTAGACCAATGGATTTTAATATAACAGAATATGAAAAGTTCATTGGTATGTCTTCAGATTCCATATTGCAATTAACCTTTAAGAAACTATCATCTGTTGGGGTTGACTCACATATCAAAAAAGAAATTCACAAACAGCTGAAAATACCTATTAAAATGCTCTCTCTTTTCCAGCTATGTATCAGCATGAGGCTGATACTTCAACCAAAACAACATATTGCAACATATCACAGAAACAGATATAAGAATCCAGCTATCATCTATTGAGCCAGACATTTAAGACTTCTCCAAAAATGTAAAACTATGCTGTTTTTCTCAGTTTTCTAGGGAGAAACATAGTTATAAATTTTATATTTATATAGTTATAAATGTTTATGCTAACATATAATGGGTTTATTACTGTTATTTTTAAACAGATTAATAAGTAAATATTTTTAATTTTCTGTTTTAATTTTGAACACAGAAATATCAATAGATGTAGTCTACACAAAGGGTCTTTGAAAGTCTTTAACTTTTAAGAGTGTAAAATGGTCCAGAAACCAAAAACTGTGAGAACCACTGGAGTATCCCTTGGGATGGATGTGGCTTCTGATCATAGAATGTCTAACTGACAGGCTTACTGGGTAGAACACGCTTTCTCTGTCAGGAGTTTTAGCCAACTGTGAGAGATAGAGGGAACAGTCCTCCGCACAAGACTGTTCCCTTGCTTCTGATATCAATTGCAAATTTGGGGGGTTCCCCAAACCACCCTCAGTTTCAGTAATTCACTAGAAGAACTCACAGAACTCACTGGCAGCTGTTATACTCATAGTTTATTGCAGAGAAAGTATACAGATTAAAATCAGCCAGGGGCAGAGTCCAGAAGGCATCCAAATATGGAGATTCCAGTAAACATCTCCCCACAGAGTCAAGGACAGTGTTAACTCTTCCCACTATATATGAAAGCCCATAAACTATTGCCAACCAGGTAAAGCTCACTCAAGCCTCAGTGTCCAGAGTTTTTATTGGGACTCAATCAATACTGCCCACATGGCTGATCTATAGGCTCTAACCCTTCCTGAGTAGGTTGATCCATTTACTCTCCAGTCCATCCAGAGCAGAACTGATAAAACTACCACCACCAAGAGCCCCCATGATAAATCACATCATCAAACTGCCTGGTGGGCAAAGCCCTCAGGCAAACAAAAACATTCCTATCAGGCATGATGACCCAAGGACCTAGAGATCACTACCCAGTAGGTGAGGGCAAAGGCCAGGCTTCTTTTTGGGTAAGGTTAATTCTTCACTACATAGTCTCTTAATAAGAACTCTTGAAGTAGGTGGTAGCAGAGCTGGTTCAACATGTCAATGATACTCTTGAGGACCTAGGCTCTAATGTTATACTTCACCATCTTCATTGTGTTGACTTTTTCCTCATTCTTGTCACCTGGGTGCTAAATGGCAGCCCAAATCCAGGGAATTTATCTTCTTACAGCATTCAAATGGAGGTAGCAAGGTGTGTGAGGAGGTTGGGGGAGAGGAGAAAAATTCCCAGAGGCCTCCCAACAATGTTCAGAATGATATCACTCCAGTTTCAGAGTGTAGCTGAGAAAATGAACTTCTGATGCTTTTGATGCTATTTCCCAGGGATGTGAGAGGGCTGTGATTGGCCTAGTACGATCATGATTCATTTCCCAGGGCTGAACTCACTGCACTCATAGCAAAATCAGCAGTTCACAGAGGGAAGGAGAATGGCTGTTGGGTAGAAGAGCCCTTCCCAAATGTTCACGGGCATACAAATCTCCCCCCACGGACTTTGTTAAAATGCAGATTCTGATTCAGTAGATTTGGAATGGGGCCTGAGCTTGTGCATTTCTTAAAAGCTCCCACATGATTCTGATGCTGGTCTATGGATTGCACTTAACCAGCGGGAATTCAGGAAACAGTGTTCGCCATAGTGAGCCTGCACCGGGATACAGATAGCATGTCTCCCATAGGAACAAATTTGTCCCCTGTTCAACTACTCTGTGGATTAAGCTATACCATAGAATTATAGGTGATAGAATTTCAGATCAGATGGCACTAATAATAATTGTTATAGATAGAACTTATGAGAGGTTATTATGTACATGACTTTACACTATTTCACTTAATCTTCATAACAACTTCATGAAGTAGGTATTCTTTTCATCCCTATTGCATATATGAGGAAACAAAGCCTGGAAAAGGTTAAGTAAATAGTTCTTGGTCAACAGTTCTTGGTAAAGCCTGAAACTGAGTCCGTTGGCTTCAGAGCTTAAACTATAAAACACTAGAATATTGGCAATTGCTCTCATCACATAAATTTTTTAAAAAAATGACTTACTTGAGATTTTACAGTTAGTGGCAGAGCACACATTAAACAGCAGTTTTTTGGTCCCAATTTATCAGCCTAATTCCCACTATTACACACAATAGGATTCTAGTGGATTTTTCTTCTCTTTGAAATAAAACATCCCTTTTCCTAATGGAGTGTCCTGTTATCTTCTAAACATAGTTTGACTTCTTTCTAAACCTTCCCATCATGTTTCTGATCCTGGCCGAATACGCTTTAAGGAAATTGTGTCCTAGGATGCTGAGCACAAATAAATGCATGTCGAACAGGCTTTGGGTTTTTTAGTTATTTGTCTGCATTTGTTGTCTTTTGTTCATTCCTTCCTTCATTCAACAAATACATATTGAGCAGCTTCCATGTGCCAGACACTTTTCTAGAAGTCGACAATATAGATGCAGTTTTAAAATAATTTTTAAAGTCAGTAGGATAAAACAATATTTTGTTGCAAGATGTGTCACTGTTCCAGGAATGGTTTCTCAGCTGTTTGGGCACAACAAGCTTTTTCATAGCCTTCAACCAAGGAATCACCTGTGTGTCCACACCATCTATACTTGAACATCTTTCCGCAAACACATATCCCTACAAATGCTAGGCAAAATGGACAATAAAGGAGAAGGAATAATCTTTCTCAAGGGCACAGCTATGTCTGAAGCTGTTTAACCACAATATTCTTCTCTATGAGCGAGATATGTTGAAAATGACTAATAGTTTACATATCTAATAATAGGAAATGCTTAAGCCAATTATGGTGCACTTTTATATTATAAAACAATCACATATTCAAGATATAAAATTAAACATATGTATAATTAAAATAATTATAAATTCTAACATTATGAGAAGTATTTAAGGTGAAACAAATATGGCAAGTAGTTAAGATGGATTCTTACTAGGTCATAAGCATGATATTATTTTCTATACTGCCAAATGCTTAATGTAGTTCAGAATAAAAAAGAGAAAGGAATAGCTAATGAACTGAAAGGCAGATGCAGTTTTCTAAAGTTCTACCGTCTAGAGAATTCATCCCACAATTTCCATCCCCCACTGTGACTGTCTTAATTCGGTTTTTTCTATTTCTTGCCTAGATTACTAGAGCAGTCCCTTTATTTATCCATGTGTTCAATAAAATTTGGCTACGCCTTGGAGATATAGAAATGAGAGACTTGAACGTGCCGCAAATTACTTAGACTAGGTTCTAGACCTTCCTTCTTAATTACTCTCCCAGTCTCTGGCCTGTACAGTGCTTCTAGGAGAGATTTTTCTAAAATATGATTTTGATCATCTTTAAAATCCTTCAGAAGTTAGTCATTAGCTCTGGGTAAAGTCCAAAGTCCTTAGTGTAATGTACAACACCTTTCTCGTGCAACTCCTGTTTGCTTCTCTTCTTGCCACTGTTCTCCATCCCAACCTGAATACCACCTCTGTTAAACCTCATGCCATTCACGGGTATTCACCACCACCACCTACTCACTTACGCTTGCACTGCTTTTTTTTTTCCACCCAGAAGCCTTTGCAGCCCTCGCCCACCTGGTCAACTATAGCTCAGCCCCAGGATTTACCTCAGGCTGAGTCTTCTGGGAAGCCTCCCTCCCTCCCAGACTGGGTCAGGTGCCCTCATATGTATTCTTCAGTACTTACCAACGTCATGGTGCTTATTACTCTATATTGCATTTGTCTACTAGTCAATAATTATCTTTGGGACAGGGACAGTATCCCTTATTTCAGGCAGTCTAGCGGCTATGCAGAAGGATTTTGGAGTCAAAGAGCTTAGATTTGTATCTCAACCATGCCATTCGGTGAGTTAAAAATAATTAAGTTACTGTGTGTAATTAAATGATATAATACAGGTTGAGCAGTGGGCGCATGATGATCATTCAACATTTAAGCAACTATTGTTTCTATTACTTCTTAATCTCTTTATCCTCACAGTGCCTGACAAGTGTTCAATGAGCAATAATGAGTGAAAATATGAATGAAAGAAATAGCAGCATATTAATTTAGGGCTGATTGTTTTTGATTTGGACATTTCAGCTGGTGTCTTTGAGCTTTGAAAATACCTGGAAACGGCATCCCAGAGAGAAGGAGCCTCTGAACAGGGAAAGGCCATAAGAAGAGGAAGAGAGGATGATTAAGGGAAAGGGATCTTGGATGGAGATTCACACAAGTTGGGGCAGGGAGGAAAAGAAGAAAAGGAAGGGGTAATTGGAAGGTAAGTTAGACTCCCGCAACTACAGCTAATGACAGTGTTGCCATTTTCTATTTGCAGTAGAAATCTATGGAACTATCTCTACAGCACTGTATAACCTCTTCCTTTCTCCTTCCAGGAAATGTCTTTCTCTGCCCATGACCAAGTTGATTAGTTTGAGGTGAGTGACTGACCCAAGCTGGGTCCATGAGCCCAAAGCTACAGGATGTAAGACCCACAACCATGTGGATCACTGTATTCATGCAGACCGGAGAACTATAAGGCCACCATTTTGGGAGGAAAGAGAGGAGAATAAGGTGGCTGTGACATTCAAGGAACTATTTCTTATTGTCTTTGAGGCTCAGATGTCCCCATGAACTCTCTTATTTGGGCAGTCCATGAAATAAATAAGCCTGTACTCTTCCATTGACTTCTTTCTCCTTACACTAGCTTGATTTGGATTTCTATCATATGCACTCAAAAGACTCATAACTAAACTTTATTTGGCTCCATTTCCCACTGTATGTCTCCATGCACCTTCTGTTCTGCTTGCTCTAAACTACTCAACATACCCTAAAAAAAAAGTATTGATGCATTTTCACATGCATTTGCCTTCTAAACTGTTATTTCAGTGCAGAATTCATTTTCTTTCTATCAAAATCCTTTCATTTCTCAAACCTCAAGTCCAATACCACCTACTCAACTAAACCTTCCCTGGTTCGCCCACCGCATCACACATCTCATCGCATATCCATTTTGTGTTGTGTATTTCTCTATTGTCTTTCTCACTCAGTTCTGTGTTATGGTTATTTTTACCGCCTGTCTCTCTCACTAGATTTTATTTCTCTGTGGAAAGAGTGGGATGAGTGAAATTCTCACTCTATGGAATGAGTGATTCAGGTGGGAGGGTATCTTAAAAGAATTTGTCATTGGTGTCTCTCTAAATCTGAAGGGTGAATGTCTTCTTTCTTGTGGTATTTGTTCCTACAATTGACAGTGTCTCCATTCTTTGTATTAATGCCCGATTTTTCTGATTTGTCTTCACTCTTATCCTGTCTCGGCCAAATCTTTTTCATTATAAAAGTGTTTCATCTCAGAGCCAGATGCTCTAGTTACTAAAGTAACACTTTATCTGGATAATGTGATTTTTTCCATCCCTTGTTTCTCTTCCTAAATCAGACCTTCCATTTACACTATTCAAGATGCTTTTTTTTCCTAATATGATCACCAGGACATTATATATATTTCAGCATAAATATATGTAAAGTCAATATATGGATTCTTTTGTAATTGCATTAAGTTCTGTTCCTTCTTACTTTGTATTTTGTGCCACAAAAGCTGAGGGTGGGAGGTTGAGTGAAGAGGATAGACCCACCCACTATACTATATTAGCTCAATAGAGCAGTATGGAACCAATAAAGATATAATAATCTCATTATAATAAAGTTTCAATGAAAATCAAACATAAATTTGGGGTCAAGGGAACCAAAAATATAATTAAAAAAGAGATTTGGATTTTGAGAGTGGAAGATACTTAAGTATCAGACAGAACTGAGTTCAAATCTCTTACCGCATTTACCAGCTGCATGACCTCACACGGCTGATCACGCACCTTTGTAAATAAACTTAGTCCTGAAGCAAGGTTTTAAGTACCTGAGGTAGATTAAGTACCTTAGGTAGATTTGACTACATAAAAAGCTAAATTTATATATCAAAAAGCCTCATTAAAGGAAAAATAAAGGAGATTTGGAATGTGTGGTATATGGAGACACATTTAGATATACAACATATTTTATTTTCAATTGCATTAATATATTAGTAAGACTAATTACAAGTTAATAAGACAAAGTTGAAGCCCTGGAGAGTAAAATGGGCAAACAACATAAATAAACAATTTGCAAAAAGAAACATACAAAGTATCAATAAACCTTTGAAAAAAATTTTAAATTTTCTTATTCATTAAAAATAGAGGTACGTAAATTAAAAATTAAGAAAATACAAAATATTTTACAATAATTAGTTACAAAAGGTAATTATATATGAGATTTCCAGAAGTCAGAAAACAATAATAACATCAAATAAGGAGAGTACGGAAATTCTTCACGTTGGTGGGGGATAGCTACAACTTTTCCGGAGGCTAATTGGGCACTAAAAGCCTTAAAAATGTGCATCCTTTATACTTTTGATCTAGGAATTTCACTTCTATGGGTTCATTCTAAAGAAATAGCTGAACAAGTGTACCCCTATGCAACTTTATTTTAATAGCAGAAAATTAAGAACAGTTCAATTGATCAACCATAGGAAAAAGACGAAGATTAGAGACACTATTTAGCACCTGTGTATAACAGAATACCGTTCAACCATTAAAAAAAGTGCTAAAAAGAATATCTCTCAACGTGAAAATATACTGGAGATAAAAAAATGTGTTTAGTAAAAAAGAAGCCATGAAATATGGAATTAGAAACAAGTATGACTAGGCAGAATGATGTTACAAATTTGGCCAGTGGTTTTTCTCTGAGTGGTGAGATAATGGATGATTTGTGATTAAAACAAAATCTTTGTCTTTTTTGTGTTTTCCAAATTTTTCTTCAGTAAGCACTAATTCAGACACCTCTTGTCACCTGCCTTAAATCCTTTTCCTTAAACCACTGCTATGTCACTCAGTTTCCTATAGATGGAACCCCGCCACGCCTCACCTCTGCATGGTTTCTCCACTCTTTTCTACCAATAGGTGATAGAGAGAGTTAACACCCCACAAGGCAACCTTTAACCAGCGGAGTTGTAGTCATTAGATCATTGGATAAATCCTCTAATCCTCTCTCCCTCAGGTGGACAATACTGACATGCACTTTTAGGGCCCTTCAGCAGGTCCCAGCAACTGACTGCTAGCTGTCCACAGCAGTGACCCATCATGCTCGTTCTCTGGACACCAGATCAATAACAAACTTTTATACTGGCCTTCTCTCCTTCGGTTCCATTCTTCCTAGTCCCTTTGTCCTCCTCCCAAATACACTTTCTGCATTAACTTTCTGCAAATAAACCTTGCCTCAGGCTTTTCCTGTGGGGGCACCCAGGCTAAGGTATGCGTATATTAATTTCATCACAATAAAATATGATAATACTAAAAGCATTTGATATAATTTTAATACAAATAATTATAGGCTCAAAGTTCTAAAGCACATGAATAACAATGCCCCCAGCATCAGAGATTTTATTTTTGGTGGGACTTCTGGGCTTCTGAAGGCACAGGGGAACTCTCTGCTGCTCATTAAATAAGCTCAATATTGCATAATGTTTTTCCCCTTAACTCTTTTCAAACCGCTCCTTAGATCTTGTAGGAAGTAGATCTGCTTTGCTGCTAGAAAGGGTGTGGAAATTGTTGAGCAAATGACACCCGTTCCCACCTCCAGGTAAGGAGTCCCACTGCCTGGAGAATAACAAAGAGTATAACAATGCACACCACCAGGGCTGGCAGTCCCAAGATGTCAACCCACTGCATAGTTTGCAGGTGTTGGGGTCGCCAACAAAGACATGATTCAACACAGGCACTGGATGGAACAACATTTTACTCACATAGCGAACAGAGCAAGATCAGCTTCAACAGAGAGTGTTGGTTCCCCATGGCCAGCAGGTCTCACCCCACAGCCGGTTCAGGGAGAGGGTCTGCACACAGACCCCTCTTACACTGAAGGTAAAGCACCCATTCCTTCTGCACCGAGAATCAATATAGCTGTGGGGTTGGCCGACTGCCATATGATGCACACACTTAAGCAGAAGAAAGAAGTACACATCAAGTCTAGAACAGGGAAAAATATTAAAAAAAAAAAAAAAGACATATGCCCAGCACAGGCTGTGATGCCCTTCATCTCTGAGGAAATGTTCTGGGCCCAAGGCATCGTATTCATGTGACTGCCTTTCCCAACAGGGATTCTGGGGTTGAAGACATGACATTACTAGGAAGTGACCCACAGCAGCCATGGATTAAAACCAGCCTCTAGGCTGTACATTCTGTCCAGGTGAACCTTTTTGTATAGGTCAGCAGAGCTATATTTTCCAGGAGCATCTACTTTTATGGGATTAGAAAGTTTCATTCTTTTTCTAATTACCTCCCTCTTTCTGGCAAGCGTTGATAACCTAATTCATTGGTGCTCAGAAGAGCCACAGAAATCTACCATTAAAATTGATTGATGGCAGTCATTTCCCACGTCAGAGGGAAAATTTAAGTTTACAGATCTCATCGTTTCCATTTTAAGTATTTCTTCACAATTTTAGCCTAAACTTTTGGCATGTGGTGTCACTGGTCCTTACTAGAATATAGTCTGCAGTGACATCTGAATAGGACAGTCACATATTTATTTTGTAATATAAACTTGATTACCTTATGGTGTTGTACAAAAATACTATTCCTTTGGATGGCTATGCCACTGGAAATTTCTTGAAACACTATCTTAGTGGAGCGTATTTTAGTTCTTGTTCATTCTATTTAGCTTCCTAAATATTTGTGTGCGTGTTTTACAAGAATCGCCCCAACGTTAAATGGGAATCAAAGTGGCGGCAAAATTAGAATCCAGCCAAGATTGCTCTGCAAGTCTTCTGACTTTGAATCCTATTCTGTTTCTTCTCCTCGCCTCCAGCAGGACCTCTAGAGGAAGATCCATGGAGGATGCGGCATTCTTCTTCCACCACAGCACCACGGCCTTCCACAGTCAATCCTCTAATCCTAGTTGTGATGACCTTATCTGTAACCAGCTAATCAGTGGAAGTGATAATGTCATAACACAGTGCAAATTGAAGGGTGAATTCTGCAGCAAAAACTTGCTCTAAGAGATGAACTGATACCTTTGGGTGAGAAGCTGTGTGTCTTAAGAAGCCTCAGGTCACGTAGGAATGATGAACTGTAGGACCTGAGAAACCCAGAGGAATATGCAATGCAGGAATTGTCCAACTGAATGAGCTGAGTGGTATAGGCACAGTCGACCTTCTGTATCCATGGGTTCCCACATTGGTGGATTCAACTAACTGCCCATCTAAAGGCCTGTGGTGGTTGCAAGACCAGACTTTTTTTCCCTGTCATTATTCGCTAAACAACACAGTATAACAACTATTTACACAGCATTTAGATTGTATTAGGTTTAGAAGTAATCTAGAGATGATTTAAAGTATATGGGAGGACGTGCGTAGGTTATATACAAATACTACACCATTTTATACAAGGGACTTGAGCATCTGTGGATTTTGGAATCTACGGGGTTCCTGGGGCCAATCTCCCATGGATATTGAGGGATGATTTTATTCTGCAAGAGAGCAAGATCACCATTGGTGTATCTGGTGGATTGTGAAAACAAGAAAGGAGTCAAGTAGATTCTTCTCAGCAAATACTCTAAGTACTTTGGTGATCTGAGCTCCAGAAATGTCCTGCAAACTTTTCCTTATAGCCAGAGCCCTTTCTTCAAGCCAAATCCCAGGGGAAGCTCCAACCAGGGCTATTCTCTTTGAATTGAGAATATGGAGACCTGAAGCCCCTGTGATGGTTAACTTTATGAGTCAACTTGACCAAAGCATACCGATATTTGGTTAAACACTATTTCTGGCTGTGCCAGTGAAGGTGTTTCTGGATGAGATTAACATTTGAATCAGTAGACTGAGTAAAGCAAATTGAACTCCTCAGTGTGGATGGGCCTCATCTAATCCGCTGAAGGACTGAACAGAACAAAAAGGTAGAGTAAGAGAGAATTCTTTCTCTTTCTTCCTGACTGCCTTCAAGTTGAAGACAAGCCGTCTTCTCCTGCCTTCAGATTCAGACTCAGACTCGAACTTAGACCATCAGCTCTCTTCGTTCTCAGACCTGCACACTGAGACTGGAACTATCCTATGGGCTCTCCTGGGTCTGCAGCTTGCTGACCGCAGATCTCAAGACTTCTCAGCCTCCATAACCACGTGAGCCAATTCCTTGTAAGAAATCACTTATCATATTGGTTCTGCTTCTCTGGAGCACCCAGACTGATATATCCCTCTAATCTTCCTCCCACTTTCTTCCCCCACCCATCCTCTCCAGGAGCTGGTATGTGTACATTTAGGCAGATTTCTGGATGGAGGCTCTAGCCAAAGCAATGTGATAAATCCCTAGAATATATACCAGCCCTTCATGTCAGAGCAGCCCCTGGCATGAGGATTACACTACGATTTACTGAACTTGGCTCATCTATCTTCCTGGATTGTCTTTGACTGCCTGTCAACCCTGGAAATTATTTACCTCCCCAGAGTTTAGACTAATCCTTACTTTTTTCCCTTTCCTTGTCACACTGCTTATTCACCTGTCAGATAGCAACTATATTTCTTTTAGCTTCAGGGAATCTATTGCTTTGAACCCACTGGGTAGATTATAGGGTTGGAGCATCTTAATTTCTGGGAATTCCACAGACTTCTTATAACCATCGGAGAAATACGATCACAGCTTTTCAATTTTGCTTGTCTTTCACATTTCTTTAAATCTGCACCTATCACTGTAATAAACATAAGGAGAGAGGGAGGATATGAGTCCACAGGATAATTTTCCCAGTATCACTCTCCCAGGGTGAACCCAGGTCGTCTCTACAAAGTCCAGACGTGTGGGCATAGAGGGATAATTTCCCACCTCTTTGTTAATATTGGGGAATGTAAGGAGAGGGTTGACCTTGTTGTCAAGCCAGAACCCTGGCATCAATTTTGACTCCTCCCTCCCTCTTGCGCCTCACATTCAAGCCATCACAAGGTGTTGCCAGTTCCACCTACTAAATATCTCTCCCATCCGCTACTTTTCTCTATTCCCATTGTCCCTGCAGGGAAGTCACGCCTTACTCAAGGATTGGGCTCTGAACAGCTGAGGCTAGATGTAAGTCATGTATAGTTATGATGACCTTTGAAAATTCCCCAGGAAGGTCCTCAGTGGAGACAGACATACTGCTTCTCAGCAAATCACACAGTAAGTTTTCTCTCTAGTGTTAGAAGAAATTGCTGTTTCTTCAGTTGAACATTAGATGAAGACATTGATGCGTACTTAGGAGCCATATTGGATGAAAATAGACACATATTTGAGCCCTAGAATGACTTTTAGCATAGTGAGATGCCTGTAACATAGGAGGCACAGAAACTGATGGAACAAGGGTATCATATCTCCTGTTTTGGGCTTTCTTTGGAACACACACTCTTTTTATTGAATGGTGGAGTGGAACTGCTGGCATTATTTAAAGTGCAATTTCTCTGTGTCTTTTTTTCTTTCTCCAATATCCCCTCTTGCTTTGTCACTTAGAGCATATAACTGAATTCCAATAAACATATGACAGGACTCCCTTGTGTTTATTTTAAGGTACCAGCATCTCTTCTCTGAATTACAGTGACAGTCTTCTAAATAGCTTCTCATCCTCCAATATTAATCTTCTCTACTCCATTCACCACTTTGTAGACAGAATGTAGCTCTGAAGCACAGATCTGATCATTACTCTTGCCCTGACTTCACTGCATAAAATCATTCAACTGCTCATTGTCCTCAGGATTCATCTAAAATCTTTGATCTGACATAGGAGCCCCTCACAATCTTCTCCATGTTCTTTGTGTGTCTCTTCTCTCACCACCCTTATACCTATCCACTGCCACTTCCAGTGAAATAAACTACTTACACTCTTTAGCAGGGCAATACTTTCCCTCGCCTCTGGGCCTTTTCACATGCTTCTGTCTCCACCTTTGCCCGGCTAACTTCTCCTCATCCATAAGGTCTCGATTTAGACATCATCTCCTCTGGGACCTCCCTCACATATCTGTAGCACTGTCGCTTCTCCCACTGGTTAAACCTTTACATTTCTAACCCATGGCTGGCCACTCAAGGTCCCCAGTGAAAGCAATTACTCCATATTTTTAACACTCTAAGGAAAGCGAGAGACTCAAACAATTTTGTTCCATGGGGCCATGCTGTTGATTTGTTTTCCTGTAACACCAGCTGATTTACAACTCAACAAAAGCAATAATTATTATTATAATTACAACATCAATAAGAACAAACGCTGATATTTATATGCCAGGCATTCTTCTAAGATATCTATATTTATATATAACAAATATATATGCACTTTTTAATATGCACAGAATCACTTTACAGTCTCATCTAACAGATGGGTAACCTGGGTCACAGAGAGATAAATTAACTTGCCTGGTGGAGACAGAGAAACATACATACTGCTTTTCAGTAAATTCAACACAACCAGTCTTTCTTTGGATGTTGGAACAAACTGGAAAAACCAGGATCCAAGCCCAGGAAGCCTGATTCAACAACTCGCCTAACCAGTGTGCACTCGGCTTCTCTCATTTGGTTGGACTAACTCGTGGTACAGACTTCAGTTTGTCGTTCTTTCCAATTGACAGTTACCCACTCCACTTGCTAGCTGCTCAGTGGAAGTTCATGCTGCCTTGAATGGAGAAAGTATTGAAAAAGAAAAAAGCCTTCACGTTGACAGACTTACTACACAAGCATGAATAAATTGTTCCACATGCCCTCCCCAACCATGACTGTTTACCATAACCTGGGGCCTTCTTACCACAACAGTCTCTCTTTTAAAAAATTGTTGAATTCCGTCCATGAACCACGCTGAACTATTTCCCTGGACTCCTGTGATCCAGGCATGACGCTATTTGTATTCATTAAAACTGATTAAGGTTTTCTTCCTATTTATCACCAGCTTGACTTTCATAGCTGAGGCTTACTCTGCTATCAGCAGGATTCCTGGTCTCCTTTGGAAGTTTTCAAAGTGAAAATCTAACAACACAAATGAATTCTGGCAGCCGGAAGTCCTTAATTTAGTGTATGTGGGTTCCAGAGAGATGAGAGGACCTGCATCTTAGGAGAAAACAATGAGATAACCCTGAATTAAACCTTGGGTGTACTCATCACATTCTTTTCTTGGATTCACGTGCCATGTAAATGTACTTGACATGATTCAATTACATCTTAAATTCCTGATTGCTAAAGCTAATCAAATAATAAAGGTATAATAGACCAGTCATATTTACAAAAGTTGTGTAGAGCCATTGACCCTGGAAAGGGCATTTTACCTCTAATTGTGCATTATGGGCAATGTGGCCCCCACAAATCATAAAGAACAATCGTTAAAATGCTAAAATAAGATTATGAGTTCAATGAAGGGTAGGAGCTCTCATTTACGTTTTATTAATATTGAAGGAGAACGAGGAGCATAAATGGGGACAAACCATCCATAGCATCATTTTCTGGTCTGCTGTGTGGCTCCAACCTCAGGACTCTTACTTACTGTGATGACCAAATGTCTATAATCCCTTGCACATATGAACAATCTCATTAGGGAAAAAGGTGTCGTGCATCCCTCTCTGGATTTTTCTGTTGAAGCAAGTAGACTTTAACTTAAGAAGAACACGATATGTATATTCATGGCCTTTTCCATTTCACACTTCTGCAAACTACCCACATTGGCTGGAAACAATGGATGGCTTCTGAAGTTTGAGATGCGCCTCCCATTTGCAAGGACACATGGCTGCTACTTATAAGGATGTCTTGCAGGCTATTTCTTTTCAGCACTCTGCCACCAAACATGCCTCAAGGAAAGGAGAAATGTGGCAGCAAACTGTCACCTTCTGGAGTCTGTCTAATGCTATGCTTGGGTTTGTGTAGAAAGAAATACACAGGCACTTTATTGCTTTTCTCAGAAGTGTGGTCTGCCTTTGGCTTATACATCTTCGTTAGAGGGAACTTTCTCTTTCTCCCTATTATTCTTCCTAGGACATTTGATTCAAAGAGAATAAAGTTATATAATTTGGAACAATAAGTCCTTCCCATCTTTCAGACTTGGGTGAAATCCTACCTCTCCATCCCCTGAGCAGCTGGCTCTTCTAAACTCCCGTTGACCTGCTATTGTCTGTACTCTGTTAGATCCTTATTCACTTTTCACGTGTTTGTAGCTTATCTTTCCAACTAGACCACGAGCTCCTTGAAGACAAAGACAATCTTACACTGTTATCATCCCCACAGTCCCTAAGCTCAGCACCTCACACATCTTACACGCATGGCTATTACCTTTGATGGATTCATTTATCAGAAAGAGCCACTAGCTAACAACAAATCTTAGCTCAAATTAGAGCCACTGTGTCTTAGATCAGTGCTTCTCACACTTGAATGTGCACCTCACTCACCTGGAGATCTCATTAAAATGTAGCTTCTGATTCCTGGAGCCACGTGGTACCTAGGATTCTGCATTTCTAACTCCTAGGAATGCCAATGTCATCCGTTCGAGGCTCTCAATTTAAGTAGCAAGAGCTTAGACACGAAGAAAATTAGACATGAATAAATCATTTAGAAATGATCTCTTTGCCTTTTATGCTTTTGCAGAACCACACGTGGATCACACTTCTGGTTGATGCAAATCTATCGAGCTTAAAGACTTTTAGAAATATTCAATAACCAATTAAAGGTCTTCTATACAATAATAACTGCTAATGTGGCAGGGTAATTCACTGAGGTGCTAATTTGCATTTGTTCCCCTTTATTTCTCATCCATTTGTTCGGAGCAGGTAGTCAAGCCCATTCAAATTCTTTGCTTCAAAGACTTCAAGAGGCAGGGGGTGGGAGAGCAAGAGTTGCAGAAGACAGCCCTTTTCCTGTCTCTTTTGAAATGTGAATGATTGAAAAGATCATACTAGGCATTCTTTGGGGAGGAGAGGGAAGAAAGGAAGAAAAATGGAGAAAAACTTGTCCCCAGGCCTGGAAAGGAGAAGCAAATCAGTGTAGCTCATAAATTTAAGAATTACTTGGGAGATGTGACAGGACAGCTGCAAGGTGCACTCGGCAGGCAGGGTGCCGGGTACTGCGCTCCCACTCTGCCACGTGCCTGTGCCCTCATGGAAGGGAAGTCACAGATTTCTGGGAATACGTGGGTTCCGGAAATGGGCATCTTCATAGCAACCACAGTGGACTGATGTTTGGGAAAGAACTCCAGTGGAGTTATACTACTCCCCAATTCTCCCCACCACACAAACGCCGAATTCATTAACTAGTTAAAAAGGTAAAAAAGAAAAAATGAGAAAGAGAATCATAATAATGTTTGGAAATAAATTTGTCAACCTAGCAGATGGAGTTTGGAACTTGGTTTAATTTGATTTTAAAGAAATAAGCCTAGGAGATATTTCTTGTTTAATCAAGTGTGTGAAGTAAGATTCATACTTGGTGAAACATCTATTGAGTGACTACTTAAAGATGAAATCAAATCATGTCACCTCACCTCCCATACACACACCTTCCCCAGTGTGACTCCAATGGCTCCTACTCCACTTAGTATAAAGTCCAAATTCCTTTCTGTGAACTACAACGCTCAATTGCACCATCCAGCGTGGCAGCCACTGGCCACATGTGGCAAGTGAGCACTTGAAATGTGCGTCATCTGTATTGAGATGTTCTGTAAGTGGAAAATGCCTGCCAGGTTTCAAAGATTTAGTATAAACACTGGAAGAAAGAAAAAGGAATATACGTTTCTGGTTAATAACTTTTATTGTGATTATGTGTTGAAATGATGTATTGGATATATTGGGTTAATTTCACCCATTTCTTTTTATTTTTTAAAAATGTATCCACTAGAAAAGTTAACATTACATATATAGCTCGAATTTTACTTCTATTGGACAGCGCTAATCTCCAGCAACTGCCCTCACTAGACCTCATCCGCCGCATCTTCCTCTTCAGTGTCTCAGCCTCACGCAGCTCTGAAGTCCTCCAGGAGACTAGGCGCCTGCCAAAGATGCACCGCGCATGCGTGGTTGGCTCTGTCCTGAAGCTCTTCCCCCTAGACGACTGCTTGGCTTTCTCCCTCATTTCATTCAGCTAAGACGCTGCTCAAAAGTGACCTCTTCAGGGACGCATTTCCTTACTACCCTGCCCAAGACCGCTCCCATCCTTCTCCAAGCCCTGGACCTGCTTTCACTTATCACAGGGCGTCAGACTGCCGTTTCATTGCCTGCCTCGCCCCGCTAGGATGCCAGTGCCTTGTCTGTTTCTTTCACTGACAACCCCAGTACTAGAAAACTGCCTGGCATGTAGTGGACACGTGATAGATATTTCCTGAGTGATTGAATTAAGCAGTTATTCAAAGCGAGCACTTGCTATAGACCAGTCATTTTGCGGGAAGCTTTGCGTACTGTTTTCATATTTAATTCCATAGGTAAATACTATTATAATCCTAATCTTACACAGGAGAAAATCTAGTCTTAGAAAAGCTAATAAAAAAAAGCTTAGTGTGTCCCAAACACTTTATGTAGACTTATAATCCTAAGAGGTGGCCACTATTATTGTTTAGGTTTACAGTTGGGGAAACTGAGGCACAGGTGGTTAAGTAGCTTGCCTGAGGTCTTGTAGTCAGCAAGTGGTGGGGCTGGGAGATAAAGCCAGGAAGGTCTGACCCCAGAATCCAAATTCTCCTGCCTTCTGGCCAGGTTCACACATTAGTGAATGTAAAGCAGGTTTGACTAGAGCCCCTGCTGGCTATAAGGGCGGTCACCATGACATCTAGTCTCAATCAGAGACGATCACCTCCTGGCACTGCTACTGATACTTTCCTCCTTCTGAACTCTATTTCCACTGTCCAAATTCACTATCTAAAAAAACGAAGACTCTGTTAGGCTCCTCAAAATAGGTTCGCTTTCCTGCACTTCCTCATCTTTCTGAGAGTACTAATTCGCCCAATTTCCCTAAAACCTAAAACGTCACAGGCATCTCTGTATTCTTCTCTCTCGTTGCTCTTACCCAGACAATTCTCTGTTCCCAGTGTTTTGCTTTTATGCCCCTTTTTCCAATTCCCACTACCATCCACCAGGTTCAGGATTTTGTCAACGCAGACCTGGACTTTGGGAATAATGTGTTAATTTTCTGCTTATTGTCACTCTCTCCACTTTCAACTCATTCTGATGAATGATGAAATTTTTTTAAAATAAAATGCTTCCATCCATTACTGTCTTTTTAAAAAGTTTTGAACGTGTTCCTTATTGCCTAAAGGATAAAAGCCGCTGAAGTTCTTCCATTCAATGTCATTCAATGTCATCGCCAGTTAGGGCTAACCTGTTTTTCAAGCCTTATCTCCCACCATCACCATATCTGACCTTCCCCCTCAATCTGGCTGCTTTACTCAGTGTCAGAAAAACATCCTTTGTATGTTTCCATCTTTGCACTGTGACTCTTGGCATCCACTACGGGATGTACCTTTTACATTCTTTAATACATTCCAGCTCATATCAAACTCTTCTGTAAAACCGTCTCTGGGCATACCAGGCTGAAATGTTATCATTCCCTTAAGCTCCTATACCAAGTAGAGCTTGTGTAATCTACTCACGAAATATCTCCTTCCATGAAACTGAGATTCCTTGCACTGAAGTGTTAATTCCTGTTCGTTTGCCTAGTACCTTCCCTGATGCTACTAACCCACTGAGGGCTCTGATAAAAATAATTTTGCAATTACCTATGTTAATACTGAGAATCCCATATCAGAAGAATTTCAGAATCCAAGACCATATTTAAGTTTGAGAAATGGGCGTCTTTTTACCTCATATCTTCTTTTATTTTGTTGTGATGGTTTACTCATAACATGTTCCCCTTCTCCCCTTCTTCTGTCACAAAATTGGAATCAGAATGATCTTATTCATGAAATGCTTTTCTGCTCCACTGTAATATAACTGAAAAAATTTTGTGGATTTCCTAAAGAATATTCCTCCTGTTTGCCCTGCCACCATTTATGCAAATGAAAAGACTGAAAGCTAAATCTTACAACATTTTGTTTACTTATAGATACAGAAGAGAATTTAGAAATCAATCAGTCAAGTTACTTAATTTTACAAGAGAAAAAAAGTGGAGCCCAGACTAGACACAAAGTCAATGGCAAATCCAGAGTTTGAACTCAGGTTTTCTGAATCCCAGAGCATACCATATTCCCCCTTACTGCTTCTGGTCTGGAGGGAAGAAATACTACTGTGCCTGTGATGTTTGATGAATCACCTAAATTTGACTTATACACACACACACACACACATAGTCTGTTTTGAACTTTTGATTGTAATCCTACAACATTGCAGTCTATTTGCAGTTTACAGTTTACAATAAATTTCCACATACATTATCTGATGTGATGCTCACAACTACCCTGGGATGTCAGTGTCAGCAAGTCTAAAAACAGAAGTGAGGTGAGCCGGAAGAATGTGGTTGCATCAGATGTGGCTGTCTAGGAATTCAAATGTATCTCTTCATGATCCCTTGATCAACAGTTACATCAGGTGCTTGTTTTGTGGGGACATATGCTACCTGCCTGTAAGGGTTTTAGAGAAAATAGGCATGCCACGTAAGAAGTTATGATGTGAAATGTCAAATCACCGTTCTGTAGGATGGCAGATGTGAGCGACTCACTGTAAGCTTCTTTGCAGAGGGGAGACTTGAACAGTACCTTGGCGCCCCAGCAGGATTTACATAACAATGGTGCTCAAATAGAGCGTGTGCACTCATTCTTTATTTCATATAAAACCTATGCTTTATTAAGCATTCTTATATTCTTTACCCCATTTAATCCTTTTGAGATCCTGACCCTTTAAATGAACAGTTCTCTTGGGGTTGAGAAAGCCAGTGTAATCTCTCTGTATTACCCAATCTCAAGAAACCTCTTTTGAATGCTGCCTTCCTCTATTAAGGTGAAAATTAAATTCTCAAGAAGTAGGGCATGGGTGGGAGGAGGAGAAGGAAGCCATTGGCATTGCTCAGTGTAGTCCAGAGTCCCTTGGCTCAACTTTGTCATTCTAATGAGGCAGCTATCTTCTACAGGCAGTAGGTTCAAGCGATGGAATGGAGCCTAATTGTGCTAATTGTATATTAAACTGATGTTAGATGACCAAAGTGCTGAGTCAACAATCTGAAATGGGTTCGCCATCTTTTATCAACATGAAACTTCCCTTATCATTGGATAGAAATGCGAGGATAAAGTGACATTTTGCAAGATGTCAGTTCCGTGAGTTAATTGTTTGAAAAAGACTTTCAAAAAGTTTATTGCAGAATAAGTATCCTTTCTAACACTGGACGAGCTTCAGACTAGTCTAGAAATGGTTACATCCCATTTCTGACGTTCATTAAAATGCTAGTTACAGGTTTTAAAAGTTTACAGCTGCAGCATAACATTAAAGGAAATAAGTATAAAAACTTTATTATTTTATTTCAATTTTCCACACTGAGCTGTTCATAGAAATTCCATACTATCTTTGACCTTTATACTTCAATTTGACCCACAGACTCAATGTATCTACTCACTTGCTTGTCTGGGGCTGCTACTGTTGACATAGCTTTTAAATGGCTAGCATTAGGGCTGGTTTCTATGGTTGCAGAGTGAAAAATGGGTTTTCTATTATGTTTTCCAGTGCAATGTGAGCAAGAGGGACAGCCAAACCTCTTGGAGAAAGTCCAAATGCCAAATCCAGATATAGAACCAGGAATTGAGGATGGGTTGGGAAACAGAAGCAAAAAGCTAGACACAAATGCATATGGGATCAAAATGAGAAAGCATCTGGTCTCTGGTGTGCAGGTAGCCTGAGCCGGCTTGGATCTCCTGTAGCAGAATAGCCAGCACAGGATCCAACATGAAGAATAAGCTCAGGTGGGCCCGGCCCCATGGCCTAGTGGTTAAGTTTGGCATGCCCCGCTTCAGCAGCCTGGGTTCAGTTCTGGGGTGCAGACTGACACCACTCAAAGACAGCCATGCTGTGGCAGCAACCCAAGTATAAAATAGAGGAAGATTGGCACAGATCTTAGCTCAGTGTGAATCTTTCTCAGCAAAAAAATTTAAAAATTAGAAAAAAAAAGCTCAGGTACTTGTAATGGTGATGGTCACCTTAGCCAAGCTCAGAAGTGATGACTTGGATGGCAAATGAGCACTTCTCTGTAGGTTGATCCTTGGGAAATTGTCATGAGAAAGTTGGTTCTTGCTCACAGGAGGGATGGGTGAGAAAGAGAGAAGAGCTAAAGGTAAGATGGGTCACAGTGGCCAATTTGTCCATTGAGAAAAGCATTCTTCCTGCCTTCTCACTGAGGAGTGGTTTCACTTCCAGCCCAGATTCGCTACACAGTATGGACTAAGATGTGGTGGCCATCTTGTTCAGAGAAACACACACCATCTGGCCAATCTTCAATCACCTCATGTCAGGATTTCCCAACCAGTTAGCTGTATTTCCAGACCTGAACTAAGAATCTGGTTCCAGTGGGAACTTGAAGGATCACACTACTTAGTACACAGGAGAGGTAATTTACTAAATAGGATGTCAGTTAATAATAAGAGTTAATGGCACTTCCCAGGGGCCTTGCCTAGTTACACTGGAGCAATAAGGCGGCCTGTCCCTTCTTATAAAAGGAATGTTAAGATGATGATACAACAAAGACATCAAAACCCTACTGTAATCACAGCCTGATAATAATTATGCTTCTTTATTAGCACTGCTTTGAGATAAGTGGAGGGTGATAAAATTCTTGAGAAACATTGTTGGACATTTTTGAGATTACTCTGCAGTAACCGACCAATTTATATCATCTCAACAGTGTTAGAAAGAAAAGGAATAATCATAAAGGAGAAAGGTATAAAAATGACCGTAAAGAGCAGTGCACAGGGCTCGCTAAGCCCTTGTACTGCAGGGGACAGGAGCACCAGGTTTTGGGAACCACGTAGATGGAAGATCCATGTCACATTGCTGCCATTTACGTGACATCTAAAACCAATACGCACGCATTCTACTTTGGATCACAGAAATGTCAGGGATTAAAAATAATAATAACAAGCTGCCCTTGACTATGGACAGCTGACCTTAAACATGAACTGTTCTGCAGAATGATTGTGCCCTCCCCCAAGACCCCTTCGTGTTTGGACTCCTGGGGGAGCCATCCATTTCTTCTGTCCTCAGAGTCCCTGCTGATTCTGGTCCTGTCCTTCCCCCTTACAATAGTGTGGGTGGCCATGGTCATATTCTGACTTTATAAGAAGGAAACTGTTATTGACTGAGGGCTATCAAGGGAGAGGAGATAATAGTGGAGAATACAGAGAGAACAGTACATTGGTTAAAATAAAAATCTTCAGAATCAGACTGACTTAGTGAAAATCCCTCCTCCTCTACTCCCAACCTAGAGGACCTTGGGCAAGTTTCTTAACCTCTCTGTGTCTCAGTCTTCTCATCTGTGAAATGGGGATACGAGCAGCGTCTACCACATGGGGTCCTTGTGAGGACTGAATGAGAGGCTGCATTGTTTAGGCTTAACCTGGCGTATATTGAATGATCATTAAAGGAGGACTATTGTTCATTGGCTCTTTGGGAAAAACGTGCTTGGAAGCCCCATTCATCAACTTGGAAACGAACTTATAGAAAACAGCCCCTTTTTGGTTGAAGAGCAGAAAAATCTGTCAAATAGACCTGAGAAAATGAATATACAAACGGACAACAGCCACATTATATATAAAAATAGAATTATGACCTACAAAAGCCAGCCCAAGAAGCCAACTTATCGACAGAAACCAATCCAAGAAGTCAAACTACTTCCTGAAACAACTATTCCAAAAAGCCAAATAGTAAGCAACAATCAGCCCCAAACAGCCAGGCTTGATTAGTTAAGTAACAGCCTCTCTAATTTTTGCCTCAGCTTCTAACTTAGCACCAACCAGAGAAAGCCAAATACGTACCCCCAACCAATCACATAGGATGCCCTACTTCTAGGGAGCCTGCCTCCAGCTTCCCCAGGCCAACAGCCTCCAATCAGGGCACGCCTGCAGCCTTCCCTTTCGTCCGCTGTAAACCTTCCCCACTCCTCTGCCTGCCTTTGGGTCTTTCCCCAAACACAGGTGATGCTGGCTGACTCCCATGCTCTAGAAAACTCTGAAAGGTAGCCTTTGCTTGTTCTCATTTGGATGGTCTTCATTTATTTCTACACACCTCTCAAACCCCAAAGCTAGACTGTCTTAATCCTGGGAGTAGGGACTGAATCTGTTTTTGGCTCACCATTATAGCCCCGATATCTAGCACAGTGTCTGGTTTATAGAGACTGAGTGAATGAATGAAAATTCTTCTCTTCAACACCAATCAGATTACTTCTAGCACACCAGCGAGGGAAATGAAAACTGTGACAATAGAAGGACTTTCCTTGAGAGAAGAGGTCATCTAGGTAAGAGATCCTGGGTGAGGTGCAGCTCTGCCACTGTCTGACTGTGCAATCTTGCTCCACTCACTAAGTTCTGGGAGCCATGTAGGCCCTTACTCATAATATTAAGATGGCAGTAGTGCCCACTCACGAGGTGTTTCTGAGGATTTAATGAGATCCTGTGGATGAAAAGAACTTGAATGAATGTCTAGGGAATAAAGGAGATTTGCATTTTTTTAATATCCTATTGCCCTGTTCACATTCTTTACTACATGTATACATAACTTTTAAAATATATAACATGAAAAAAAAGTCTTAATTTTTCAATGCTATATATGCAAACATAGGTGATCTCCACTTACAACCTAATTTTGATTCTGGGCAAAAAAATGACAGCTTCATTCATAATAAATGAAAATTAAACTAGACACATGTAGGGTTTTTTAAATGTAATAGTCACAAATTGGGGTGTGCTACATACAACTTTCACTCTTTATCAATGAATCCACCTTAGTGTTGCAGCCCGCATTTCTGCTTGGGAGCAGAAAAAAATAACTTTGCCTGTTCAGGGTAACTAGATCCATTTCTGATTTGACACCAGCCTCTTCTGAGCTAACTCAGTCTCTTTACGATAAATGCCTGGTTTTGTCAATTGCTTTCTCTCTCCTCTTCTTCTCCCCAGTTGGTGCCTTGGCGAGAGGAGGAGGTCCAGAGCAAAAGTTCACTCATCGTTGTGCTGTTATCTAATTCTCCCTGACTCCCACTGACCTCCAGGTGAGGTGTACTTCACCTATCTTGCACTTTCGACAGCAGCCTCTGTGGTCAATGCCCTAGTGTTGGTGTCTGGTGTAGGACATGGCTTGTTCTGGTGTGGTCTTGACTCAAAGATGCTTGCTGATGCTGCTGTATTCTCAGGCTTAGTCCTGTCCTCCATCCAGCCCCTAGCTTTGGACTGCCTACTGGTCACCTCTTATTTCAATAGCATCCCACCATGACCTCCCAGGCAAATGAGAGACAATACAGCCCAGCCCTGTATACATAGGCAGGGCCATATGAATAGCTCTAGTGAATGGACTATGAGCAGACTCTGTGCTCCTTTTGGGCTTAGGCAATGGAAAAAGGCTATCTGGTCCTCTAGAGTTTCTCTTCTCTGACAGGATGAGTATGGAAACCTTGAGTTAAGGCAGCAGAGTGTCACGATGGAAGCAGTGTTGATCATTTAGCTATAACATGGGGGCAAGCTGTTGTAGAGAGTTAACCAGACCCACAGCCAACTTTGTGAGAGTGGGGAATAAAGAGGTTTTGGATTTACATGTTACTGCAGCATAACTTAACCTGTCCTGACTTATACAGTATATTAACCAAGTCTTTTATATTCTGTATTCTGATGTTTTAACATCTGACAACCTGCTGACCCTGGAGAGACTGCCCCTTACAGGGTTAGCCAATCCTTAGGGATGTGAACAATTTACCTGAAAGCATGTTTTTCAAATGAAAACCAACCAATTCAGAATGTGCATCCCAACCACCCCCTTTTTTTGGCTCTCACACTCTGGGCCACTATCTACCTATCCTAATCACCCCAGGACTAAGTACTAGATAACTAGGAACCGTCCCTATGCCCCAGAGTTGAATTTATTCAAACTAGCTAACCCTAAACCTGCTTACCCTGCTTCACCAGCTCCTTCCCCTGGAAGCCACAATCGCCCCTCTCTGCTTCCTGACCAACCCCAGAGTGTCCTGTGCATTCCCCTCATGGAGTGCTGTGCCCCTCCTCTTGGGACCTGTGAGTAACGAGTACTTTTTCAATGGCAATCATTTCCTCATCTGCTGGCCTTCCTATGCCTCACATTTTCTACTCCTATATCACATTTTCAAATACAGATTGACTATTTTCACCATTGGAATGGTGACCAACTTGATTGCAGACACATGCCACACTCAGCTTTAGAAGAGATCCTATAGCTCAACTATATTTGGAGTGAATTAATGGGAATAACACAAATCAATATATTTTCTTTAAAACAGGAATATAGCAATGATAAAACCTTCAGGAATACCTACCTTTGAAGGTAGTTGGGAGAAAGAAAGGGTGAAGACAAAGTTATAAAGAAAACCATCATAGTGTAGAGCCACAAATGCCAGGCAAAGACTTCTAACAAGGAATTGTGATAAATACACAGAGATTTTATTGAGGCTTAAAGAAAGACAGCAGCGACAGTGAACACAAGTATTGTGGGTACTTAGAGGCCACATCGATGAGCTCTTCCCTATCACCCCGCCCCATGCTCAACTTGGAAATAAAGAAATATTGCCTTCTGGCAGTTAAGTTTTAAGATCAACACATAAAGGATCATATCACAGATATGCAAATTAAGAAGTTAAGGGGGAGACAGAAAACAGACAAAAACACAAATAAATGTGCTTTTTCAAATTACGAAAATTGCTCTCAAGGAAAATGTGCAGATTTATATGACAGTATAATAAAGGAATAAATTTAAAGTCATGTCAGGGAAGTTTCCTGATGAAGTGACATTAAAGCTGAACCCTGCAGAACTAACTATAACCTAATTGAAATATTAACACGTCTAACCAATGAAGATGGGTGTGCTCAGCCAAGGAAGCACAGAAATGCAGAGTCCCAGAGGCAGAAGTCTCAGCCTCTAGAGTTTGAGTGTCAGCAAAGCCATCACTAGCATGTGGTGGATGCAAGGTTCCCCTGGCCCTATTCTCATTATCATGAATAACCAGCTCCGTTATCCTCTTCTCCTAAACCTTAGCTTCAGCCGTTAGATTTTCAATGCATTTACAATCCCATTCTGAATCCATGCCAAATTTCTGATTGTAATTTGGCTTCCCATGGGGGCTGCCTATGGAGAAAGTATGCATTGATCCTATGGATTTTGAGTTATTTTGATTTCTAATGGTGCTTTCTTTTGGTTAATTAATAAAGTAACTTCTGATTATGATTTGGCTTTGCATAAAAATGACAATGGGGAGAGAACAATGCAAATAGATATTTTATTTCCTGTGCCTTTTGAATATGTCACTGCAGATTAACAAATTTGTGTTCTGGTTCCTGCCTGAGACTCAAGAGCGTTGAGATTAGCTTCATACAAACAGCATCATAGGACCTCATTTGCAAGAGATCCTTGCAGCCTCATAACAGTCAAACAGCTTTTAAGGCAAAAGAATAGCCCCTGGGACCTGGTGACCTACTCAAGAGGCCCTGCTTCTCATCAGGTGATGACTGCTGTTTTCACCTTTCTCTCCATCACACACTTCTTCCACTACTGGAAAAACAGTGGGAGTGGAAACCACATGACATATGCTTAAGTAGTTAGTTCCTTGACATTGCAGATGCTTAAGCAGAAATTAGATAATCACTCATCACCTATGAAGATGCTTTTAAGGCCAGTAGATGAGATATGACCTAAAGTCATCCAGCCTCTGTATGAACGAAAGATGATATGCTTTGACTCAGGGTTATTCCTCCCTTCTGATGACTGAGACTGGCTAGGTGCTGACTTTCTCATTCCTTGGGATGAGTTCTTCATGTAAATAAACTTCAGTAAGGACAAGTTTCCTCACGGGTCTCTCAGAAGTATTCGGACACATCCAGATCCCAGCAGGGAACATAACTTGGACTCAAACTGGCCTGCAGACTACAGAGCAGGTCCCAGGGATAAGGCTAAACAGAAAAGGTGAAGACCTAAGCTGCGGGGGAATAATAGTATGAACAGAGGAAGAGGCAAGGCTGGATAGCAGAGACAAAGGAAGTAGGACATTGAGAGGTTGGCTGAAGGGAGGTGTTTAAGTGGTAAGACGCAGAAAATTGCTGAATGGTTAGAGTTTAGCATCTAGAAAAGAATCAAGAGTTGAGATGAGAAACCCCAATTTCTTGCTAGGATGTTGGAATGGTGGAAGGTTCACCTGGTGGATGCTGGCAGATGGTGCAGACCACTGAATTTTACTTCCCTGGAGTGAAATTCCTAGGGCTTGGCTGTGTTACACCGCCTGCATCCCCGATTCAGTAAGTGGTAGCTTTTATTACTGAAAGTGCTCTGTCTTATAATGCATAAATGGTAGAACAGTTTACTTAATGCAAATAGATGGGTATAATTAATCTCATATGGCACACGAAGAGGAAAGAGATGCCAACACAAATCTGCGCCCTGGAGCCTTGATGTTTTGCTGCCCTTGGAATCAGTGACACAGATTTCATTGTAGGTGAAACTGCAATATAATGAGACCCTTCTGGTGAGTCTGGTAACTAAGTCCTCCTGGATGAGACCCTTTCAGATCACGTGACACTGAATTCCATGAGCGAAGCAGTCATCTGTGAGTATAGTGTATTTTATTGGTGTCCATCAATTAAAAAAATTCCTTTCAAGTGGGTAACTATATGGCTATACGTTTGACTCTATTTCTTTTTCTAGTCTATGCCAAAACTTGACACAGCAAAACTTTAAACAGTACTGCTGATCTTCCAGTTTTTAGACTCAATTTATGTAGTTGAGATAAGTAATTGACTACAGGTTAATGCTGAAATTACTTAAGTTGTAGTGATAATCATCATCATAATAGTTCACATTTTTAGAATGCTTACAGTGTGCAAGGTAGCTTTCTAAATGCTCCAGGTGTGTTACTTTTCCTTTATCCTTACAAAAACGTCAAGTAGTACTTTATTTTTTCTTTTTAAGATAAGAAACTAAATCTTCACTCTTTCAAGGATGTAAATTATTGAGGGGTGGAATCGAAATTTGAATCCAAGCCTGTGAGACTCTAGAGCACATTCTTGACTGCTACTCAATATTACTCCTTTTTTCTAAACAACAAAACCAGAATATCTCCAATCTTATTTGTTAGCTTTAGGTCTAATTACTGAGAAAACAGAACGATTTAAAATTTTCTAGTTTTAATCAACAAGTATTTCTTGAACATCTGAATGTGTTCAGCAAAGATAAGAAGCATCAGAGATAAACACTGCCTTGAGAAGTTTATAATCTGAACTTGGAAGAAAAAAGAACCCACATAAAGTAATAATAAGCAGATCAAAAATAAATAGAATTAACGGGGGAGAAAAAAGTATATGGGACAGAATCCAAATGCCTGAGATGACGGGATCATTGGGGGATGAAGTGACCAGCAGGTTTAGAGTAGATAAGACTTGATCTGAGTCTGAAGAAAAGATAGCATCTCTGTTATACACTCTTTATCTTAACAGAGATGCGCTCTATGTTTGCATGTACAAGTGAATTGCATTTTTTAAAAATATGAAATAAGCATATATACCTAAAAGTATACAAAACAGTATGTATGGCTTGATGAATAAATAGAAAGTGAACACAGTGTAACTCCCTCCCAGGTAAAGAAATAAACATAGCTAGTTCCCAGAATCTCCCCACGTATTCTTCCCAATCAAACCCCAATGAAGCACATTTGATGAACTTTTACTATATGTAGAAAAAACTATAAATAAAAGCCTAACAATTATATTCCTGGAAGTTTAGTGTTGTTTGAATTAGAAGTGACTTCAGGCCTAGACAAAGTAAAATTCTAACTGTGTCTTAAGAAACAGAAAGCCCTGCCAGTAATCAAGCTAGTCTCCACTTAACCAACCTTGCGTGTGTCTCACAAGGAATAACTGATCAACAGGAGCTTCTCAAGTAGCTTTCCAGATGTTGCGGATGGAGACATCCTTCTGCTACCATGACAAATAGGGCCGAATTAAGCGAATGGCAGGCATGTGACACAGAGGTAGCTATGCCCATTTGAGCAGGAGCCTTCCATTCGGCAGCAGGCCCCCAAGGCTGAAGAATCCGAATGAACACAACTGAACACATTTAAGCCCACTCCTGCTTGACACAATTCCAATCCTGCCCCAGCTGGGGCTCATTAGGTTTAGAGACTGGAATAGTCACATTTTCTGAAACACATAGTAACAAGGAAAGCCTAATTAGAGAGCAAAGGGTAGAAATTGAGTAGCTCTAATAAATATGATGTGCCGAATGCATTATCTATTTGGTGGAAAACAAATTATGGAGTAATCTGCAGTATTCAGACAGTCTAATTCATGGCAGTTCGTTCAAGGAAATGCTTTAACCCTGCATTTTCAGATCATAAAGCACATTTTAACAAGGACATGCACAATTTTCTGGAATGTAGAGAGACCTTTAAGAGATGGGAATTTTCTGGAATATATTGAGACCATTTGAATGTGTTTTAAAGATTTATTAGTTCACAAATACTATTCTAGGAACTTGATGCTACCAAATGATGAAAACATCTTTTCATATATTTTTTCGGAAATAAATGGAAAATTGCTCATTGGACAATTGTCTTATGGGACTCATTTGATCCTTGATCATTGTTGCTTAAAATCCTTCAGTTGTCTTCTTTTGTATTCAGAAACTCAACCTCCAGCCCTCCCATTCCGTACCTGCCCCAACTCTCCCTACCAATTAGGCTTTGGCCATCATGGCCTACCTTCTGACTTTCTACCAGCCTACTTGTGGTCTCGGAGTCCCAGCATTGGGTCCTCGCATTGGCTCCTTGTCTCTGCCTGAAAATCTCTTCCGCAGATCCCATGTGGTTAGTTTCTTCTCATGGTTTAGTTTCAGCGTCTCTTCTCCAGAGATGTCTTCTCTGACCAATCTCTGTTCAAGATTGTCCAGACACTCTCCTGTTCCCCTGTCTGATTTTCTTCACAGCACTTACAACTTTCTGAAATTAACTCAGTTGTTTATTTATTCCCGTCTCTCCCACTAGAATGTACATTCTGTCGAACAGTGACCTTGTCTTGCTCTTTCATCTTTGATCATCATTGCTAAGAACAGGACGTGGCAGATGGTAGGTGCCCACAATATTAATATAAATATGAAAAAATGAATGAATAAATAGACAGAAAGTGGTAAATCTCAGTTCCAGAACTGTGAAGAATAATACAATTTTACAAGACATATTTTAGAAGTTAAATATTCTTAATTTACACAGGAAAAAGTATTTAATAGTGCCAATACTTCAAGTAATATTGTCTTTGTGTGTATAATTGTAATGACTTTCCTATGACTGACTTAAAAATGTATTGCAAGTGCACATTGTCTTTTTCTTGCCAGTAGGAAAACTAAGGTCCATAATGGCCCATATATTTGTTCAACCCAAGCGACATCCAAGACAAAACCAAAGTCAGAATTCAATGATTTGATTTCTAAACCCTGGATTTACCTTCCCACAATTTTCTTCTGGCTGAAAATAAACAAAATAGATGATAAGTCATGAAATACACAATATTTCAGTGACTTTGTAATAAGAATAATTAGTAAATTTGCCTTGAGATTATTAGTATTTTAAAGTACTTTTTCTTTTTCTCATAAGCAAAGTGAACATTCTCCTGCCTTTTATTAAAATATGTATAAATAAACTTTAAAAATTGAATGTCATTTTAATGTTTTTTTGGTCAACTTACATTATCAAAATGTCTTTCAATGACTGAAAGATAGTCAACTGTCCCGATTAGAGGGTAGTTACTGTGCAGTTCATTATTTACATGATTGCTATAAAATTGAGACATTACACTAATAGTGTGCTTGATACGCAAACCATGTTTGTCTAAGTTGTATAAAATATAATATTTAACATCATTATATTATGCCATCTGGGTGATCTTGAGGAGAGCCAAAGTGATGAGCTACTTCTCAAACAACTAAAGCCGTATCCAGGTGCTTATTCTAAACGTTAGCAAGTTGGCCACACCTCTCCTCAGACTTCTCGCAATATTTCAATCACAGAGATGCCCACTGGCAAGCATTTTACCAATGGTCATGGGAAGGCTCGGAATATTTTTCCCAAATTGTCTATACATGGCCAAGCCAACCAACCAAAATAAAATTGACATCCGTATTGTCTTTGCAAAAGTCAATAAAACTCTTTACATGTTCAATAGTTCAAATCCCTTTGAAAGTCCAATAATTCACGTCCAATTCATTTTGTTAGTCTCTTCCCTTTTTCTCTCCAATGGGACCTGAAACTAGCAAATACTTCTCCATTATGGATACTCCTATGTGCTTCTAGCTGTAGTCAAGGTCATCCCATCGAGCCTTAAGTGGAACATGTTTTTGGAGAAAGTCCAGGTTTTGCTCCTTTTAGTACATCTCATGGTCTGAGGCCATGACTACTTACAATTGATTTGATCATTTTAACTCCATGGAGCCTCTAACAACTTAGCATAAACAGTTAGCAACTGAGCAATTTGTTATCATTACTTGTAGTCATAATTGAAACATTAAATCAATTATGGACATGTGGATATAGCTAATAGCTTTGTCTACATCAGTGATTCTTAGACTCTCACATATTTCCTCAAACAACATGTCAAATACTCTATATTTCATAAAGATAGTCTTGCTTAAAAAATTTATTGGAAACAATGTAGAATTAATAATTTTATCACTTAAGGAAAATTGTTGTTAATGTTTAGGTGTATATTCATGAATCTAAACAATTATGCTTAGTTTTACAAAAAGAGGTTACATTTTGCATAATCAAATATACTCCTGCGACTTTATCATCAATGATTGCATGGCATTCTTGTCTGTATATACCATAACTTATGTGAGCATTCCTCTTTCAGACATTTAGATTTTTTCCAGGTTTTCTGTCTGTTTCTATTTTGCTTTCATAAACAATGCTGCAAAAATATTCTGGCAGCTATACGTTCCGGCAGGCTTGCAATTACTAACCTTGCATTATTTTTAAACGAGATATGGCACACATAGTCAAATAATTCATTTGACCTAGACATAAAATGATAGGTGTTATCATATCATAACCATGGTCCCTTCAGAGATCAGGAACTTTAGCTAACAATGATAACAGTAACAGTAGCAAGTAGTATTCACTGTGGCTATTCATTGTGAGACATGTCTTCTCTTGGGGATACTTTTTAAAATAATCTATTCAGAGAATTTGTTAATTGACTTAATATTTATTGAGTGCTGTATAATTCATACATCATTACCATGGCATATCACACAAGGAAAGACTTTTTTCCTCTTATTTAGAAATCTATTTAGGCATTATTATTTTGAAGAAAGTGCTAAGAGAGGATTAAAAATGATGTGTGTGTGTGTGTGTGTGCACACGTGATTCCACTGAGTAGACCTGCTTGATTTGCAAAGAGCTTTAGACGCTTATGAGATACTAGGAGCTACAAGGCTAAAGAACTCTGAAGTTTCCTGAAAACGGTCCTTGGCAATGTGGTG
Source organism: Equus quagga (assembly GCF_021613505.1). Lineage (NCBI taxonomy): Eukaryota > Metazoa > Chordata > Mammalia > Perissodactyla > Equidae > Equus > Equus quagga. The sequence goes on along the minus strand of NC_060283.1, from coordinate 48,276,512 downwards.
AAATTTAGTTTATTACTATTGGGAGATTTCTAACAAAACAGAGGGTATAAGCTACTTTCTGAACTGCACTTTCATCAGAAAAAAACATATGGTAAACAGAATCTGGTTCTTTAAAATGCAACTTACTACCCTCTCTCACCCCACTCCTACCACCTTAATTCTTTCTGTCCCTATACCAGGATACTCTCCTAACGTGTCTAGCTTCATTTGCCATCTTTCACGTTTCTTATTTCACAGGAACATTTAGCTAACAGGATTAATTTAAACCAAATCATTCACCAGTGTGCCATCCTGACTCGATAAATGATCATGGTCTGAAGATCGTTTTGTTTCCTTTCTGACAAAGTATAGTTTGTTTAACTCTATACTAAAGATGTAGTGAGATTGAAATGATTAAACTTTACTTTATAGTACGATGGGGGGACATTTACATAAGCAATACATATTTATTGCAGAAAGATTGGAAAATACTAAAAAACACACGGAATAAAAAAAGAATCACGCATAATCACACCACTCCGACATCACTACTGTAATCATGTTGGGGTTTCTTTCCGGGTCTTTTTCTAATGCAATATCAGTTTTTGATGATCAACCTTAATTAATTTCTGAAACTAGGTGAGAACCAGATTTTGAAGTTTGGTAGCACTCAGTGGTACATCCTCCTCTGAAAATAATTGCAAGGCTGTCATATGAAAAAACCTAAAATATGTTCTGTGTTGATACAGAGGCAAGAGCTGAGAATATAGGCAGGAATTACAAGGAGTGAAGTTTTGGTTCAACTGAAGTAAAGTTGGTTTTCTAACATTTTAAGATCACAAATAACAGTGGTATGCTCTGCCAACTTGTACTGATTCATGAAACAGAATTGTTAAATTTTAAGGAAACTAGCAAGCAGACTGCCATCAGATTATTACTTGAAAATTGACAATGGTTGGAATATTTACACTACGGAAACTGGCAAATTCTACAAACCAGGGCTCCCCACCCCACCTCCAGCATAACACCTCCTACAGAGCATAGGAAGATAATGTCCATGACTGAATCAGATCAGATATCTATGAAGAGGGGGTGGTCCAGACTCTGGTGAACTGGAAAGCCCTGTGCAAGCAATCTCAGCACTAGTCATGTTTCCATCTGGGAAAGGGAATCCAGTGTTTTTCAATTTCTGGGGAAACCAGAAATATGGATTTTTTTTTTAAAAAAAAAAGTGAAATTCTCTTAATTTAAAAACACCATGGTAGGGGGGATGACTGTAGGCTAAATACAAGCCATGGGCCACCAGTTTTCAAATCTTGCTAAAAAATTGTAAGCTACTGTTATTTAGCTATGTTCAAGCATGGAGAGAGTATTTTCTTGTCAGGCATGGTTTAGAAGAGAATTCTTGCTTTGAACAGGGCCTTGACTGGATGATCCTTAAGGTCCTTCCAAAATCAAAACTACCATGACTTTATGATTCTACACTTCCCTTCTTCACACTGCTTTTTATTATTTAGGGACACCAATCATTTATAGCCATGTGATATTTCCCTGTGGTTGTGTTGAACTCTGCTTTCTCTCTCACCTAGCGGGACACTGAGCTGTATTCTGAGAGGTTTGGAGGCTTCTGGTTTTATAGACTCTTAGAATGTCAGGGCTGGTAGAGGCTTGATGATAAATCAACCAGCCTAAGGGTTATTAACCCAGAATCCATGACTGAGATTGGATGGTGGTTACGAATTCCCTAAATTTTTTTGAGAAAAAGGTGCATAAATTTCATCCATTATTCAAGCATCCATGATCCCCAAATGGGTAAGAACCACCAATATATCAGGTTTTTCCAATCATTCAATAAGTATTTATTGATTACTGGCTGTATGCCAGATTCTATTGGTAAAAATTAGCAACCAAGCAAAATAGACACCATTATCTCTCTTTAAAGTCCAGAAGAGAAGGCATGCAATTAAACAAGCAGTTATAATAACTCATGGTTATCTTTTGGTAAAAGAAGTACATAAACTGGGTAACCATCCTAGCCTGGGAGGGGTGGGGTAAGCTGTTGTCAGAACGAAGTATTGGAAGAAGTGACATTTAAGTTAATATCTGGAGGTGAGTAATAATGGACCAGTTAAAGAGATGATTATCCCCCCAAATAGTTAAGAACCGCAGAACACACATAGCACTTTTGCTTAACATAAGAAAAAATTGAGACCTAAAGACCCAGCAAATCTCTCTTAAGTGACTGGAATAGAGCAAATAATTTTGGTATAAGAATATGAATGAATAAACAAATAATGGAAACAAGACGCCTCTGTTGTGGAATACTGACAATGCTCATTTTCCTCTCACTTGGGCTTATCAACCCATGTTGGAGGCTGGGAATTCAACGTCCCAAAATCATGAGGGAGATCAATTAATCAACCCAGTGAGGCCAGTTTTTTCATAGGTTGTGGCTTTGGCTGGCCTGGCCTCATTCTTTGCCTGTTGGAATTGTTTTTGCCCCTACACTCAGGCCGGCTCTTAACCTATCATAAGTTTGGGCAAGGAGTATGGAACTTATTGGCTCCCACCCTTAAGGTCCAAAAGACCCTGTCCTTTCCACGCAGGGTTGGATACTGGGAACCATTATTTGTATAAGCCCCAATTCTAAAGAACTTCTGGGGTGACAGCTCTGCCCATAGTTCATGATATCTTTTCTTTCAGCCTTGCTTTTAAAAAATGCAGTCATTGAAATATTCACTCTTTACCTTTCTTCTTCTTCCTCATGTCACACACTATATGATATTACTCCAACACCTCTGGGATACTCACTCTTTAGGAAATGAATATTAACAATAACTGTAATTATATGTTAAAGAAAACTTTTTCTGTTATCTCTTAGATAATTCGGTACCAAATGTATGAAGATGCTAAAGGAAGGTTCTAGACACCCACCTGCAAGACTTGCTAAGAGTTGTCCAAACCATAGTTCAAGTGGTCATTCAAGTTATCATAACTGGGACAATTTTGAAAGTGAAAGGGGGCACTATTTATAGTTATACTGGTCAAGAGGTGTAAACCAGAATACACGGTCACTTTACCCTTAGCCCAACATCCACTTCTAGCCAAATGAGAGAGAAAGATAAGAGAGGAGTGTGGCAAGCCAAGTGAGTGGGAATCCGAGAGCAGTCAGGGTATTTTTCCCCTGCCACCTGGTGACTGCTGAGACAAAGGAACTCTCAGGCTGTACAAAAAGATATGTCCCTGTTTTACCACTCAGAACTAGTGAATGCACCCTTATTTAGAAAAGAGTCTTTGAAGAAGTAATTCATGTTATCTAGAGGAGATCATCCTGGATTACCCAGGTGGTTCCTAAATGCAATGATAAGTGTCCTCCTAAGAGATAGAAGAGGAAAAGACACTGGCACAGAAGAGAAGCCCATGTGAACATGGAGGCAAGTATTGGAGTTATGCAGCCATAAACCGAGGAATGCCTGGAGCTACCAGAAGCTGGACGAGGAAAGCAAAGATTCTCCCAGGAGTCTTTGGAGGGAACTTGGCCCTGCTGACACTTGATTTTAGTCTTCTGCCTCCAGAATTGTAAAGGAACAAGTTTCTGTTGTTTTAAGCCATCAAGTTTGTGAGAATTCATCATGACAGCCCTAGAAAATGAATACACAGGTCCCTCCCAAAATGGAGCACAAGAGAAGTCGTGGAAGATTATTGTTCCTTGATGTTTGGGGTTACAGAGCCTGGTACCTGCCTCCTGCGATGCCAAAGCAAGGAGAGAAGGCTACAGTCAGAGCCAGCCACAGGTTCAAAGACAGCAGGACGAGGATGCATGTTTTCTTTGGACTAAGGGGACATTTCTGAGGGAAACCAGGTTAGAACTGTAAGGAAGGGGACTTTCCCAAGAGGACTGATTTCAGGGATAAGCAAACCCAGGCATGTATTGTTAGGGCCAGAGCTGAGGAAGTATATTCATTATCTACTGCTGTGTAACAAATTACCCCAAAACTTAACAGCATAAAACAGCAAATATTTAATTTCTCACATATTTTCTAACAGTCATGAATCTGAGAGCAGCTTGGCTGGGTGATTCTACCTTGAGGTCTCTTGTGAGGTTGCACTAAGCTTTCAGCTGGGGCTACAGTCATCTGAAGGCTTGACTGGACTGTAGGATCTGTCTTGGCCTCGCTCATATGGCAGTTAGAAGGCACCTTCAGTTCCTCCGTACGTTGGCCTCGTCATAGCATTGCTTACAATATGGCAATTGACTTTCGTTGGAGCTATTAATGAGAGAGAGAGAAACCAAGATGGAAGCTGCAGTGTGTTTTATAACCTCATCTTGGAAATGATATACCGTCATCTCTGTTGTATTCAATACCAACTCTGGTACAATGTGGGAGGGGACTATACAGGGAGAACGCGAGGAGGTGCGTGTCATTGGGTCCCATCTGCCTCGTTATCACACATTGAATTGTAAGAGGCCAGATAGAGAGTGCACTGTAGCTATTAGGGATCAGTGTAGTCAACAGCCAAGAAAGAATTGCAAATGGCACCTCCCAAGTGAAAGAGCTGTTTCTGCTGCTCCTTTATCTTTTTGTCCTGCTATTCCCCTCCCTGAAGGAATCAGAAGCAGCAGAGGTAGTTGGAAAGAAGGTGGATCAAAGAAAAAATGGCTGATAAATGCCCCTTGCTTCACTGTTCATCAGCAGAAACACAGAGGAGATGTGAGCTGGTGAAAAAGTAGGACTTTTGAATTTGGTAAGCAATTAAAGGTTTTGTTTACTTTTTATTATGCAAAAATAGAGAAAGGTATCATGTAACCAGCTTCAGCAGTTGTCAGTGCTTTGCTCCCTCTCTTATTCAAGGATGTGTTCTTGCTCCCTTGCCTTCTTCATCTTTTCCCCTTCCCTCCAATCTCTTAGCCTTTCCTGGTCAACATAGCCCAAAGTTCTTCCTCTCTTCTGAACTTCTGGTAGGTTTCAGTAGAGCCTGGGGCCCAAACTCTCAGGCCTCATGGCGGGATGCTTACTCTGCTCTTATCTGGAGGGTCCCAATTGATGCCGGTATTGACTGTCCAGGCACTAAGCAAAGGAACAGAAGAGGGCAAAGAAATAAAAGGGCCAGAAGGTGGCCATCTACTGGCAGACACAGAAGCAGCCTCTCTGGACCAAGGAGGGAGGGTTATGGGCAACTCGTGCTGAGGGCTGTCCAATGCACAGAAGCTGCTCATACACCTGGGAGACATTTCATATTCCAGGTGCCAAGATAGATCAGAATAGGCTGTATAATGAAAAGAATCTAGAAGTAAAAGTCAAGAGTGGGTGTTCATCCCAGATTTGTTCCTAATTTGCAATGTGACCTAGGTCAAATCACATCATCTCTCTGGTCTCCAGGGTCTTCTTTTGCAAAGATCAGCGGGAGGAATTGACAAGTTAATTCCAAAGTTCATCTACAACAGTATCTTTCAATCTTTCTATTATCACTGTTGTTATTATTATTATCACCATCCTAAGGAGACTTTTTAATATTTTTTCCTAATCAATCCTCCATTAAATATTAATACCACAGATATAGAACATATCTGTTTAAATACTGTATGTATATCTGTTGGTGTGTACACATAAAATGAGTAAGATTTTCCATCCCCCCAAGAACTAATTTCTGCCCTGTTGGGAGTGATATCACTACTATTGAGAACGCATAATTTAGAATTTAAAGGGTAGAACATAATTCGAAAAAAAAATACAGAACAAGAAGAATTATGAAAGATCACTTTCCCAACCTAAAATCAAACCATGCTGGAAGTCACATAAATTAAAAGAGTGTGTTGGTATAGCAATAGACAATGGAAAATAGCGTCTTGAAACAGATTCACATATATATGGAATATTTAGGAATTTATTATGATCACCCTGGCATTTCAAAATCAGTGATGAAAAGAGGAACCATTCAAAAAGTGATCTTGAGGAAACATTCATTTGGAAAAATAAGCTAGATCTCTGCATCATCTGAATAAATAAATTGTAGTTGTATTAAAGAGTTAAATATGAGGCCAACCCAGTGGTGTATTGGTTAAGTTCGCACACTCCGCTTCAGCAGCTGAGGACTTCACCAGTTCGGATCCTGGGTGTGGACTTGGCACCACTCATTGAGCCATACTGAGGCAGCGTCCCACACACAGCACAACCAGAAGGACCTACAACTAGAATATAGAACTATGTATGGGGGGCTTTGGGATAAGAAGGAAAAAAAAAATAAAGAGTTAAATATATAAGGCAATTCCACAGAAGATTTAGAAAAATACAGAAAATGATTTACATTTTAATTTTTCCTATTCTTTCATTGGGTTTTTTATTTTTCCAGTTTAGTCATTTAAAGATTTATCTCATCATCTCTTTCATATTGTTCTAGTATTTTTAGTTCTCCGGGGGCTCATTTTCTTGTGTGCTGCGTGTGCAGACACTCTCTTTCTCTCTCATGCTGGTTTCTTTCTTCTTGTGGTTTGTAATTTTTTAGTGTGAGCTCATCTTTGTCAGGATCATGCCCTGGCTTGTGAAAGCAGACCTACAGAGTGTTTTTACTTTTACCTTGTCTGGACCTCTAGGGGTTCTGGAATCCTATCTATGTTAATTAACTCTTGTTTGGGGATCCCATGCCACCCGGGTAGTATAAATTCACATTCCATAAACCTGTATGGGACAGAGGTTTCAGTGTCTCCCAGGAGACCTTTTTCTGTTCACTGAAAGCCCATGGGAGACAGTACAATTCTTCCTCTTCTACATCAGAAGGTCCTTGAGGATTCTCACTTAATAAAAAGCTCTCAGTTGCAGCTACCTGCCTCTCACAGAGGTCCTGAGGGCCCAGAAGAACATCCCCTAAGTAAGCCAGCATTTGGACACCTGCCACCCAAGAGGCTTTAACCACCAAATCATGCTGGCTGCACTCCCAGGCTAGTGAAGTGCCATGTTCTCCTTGGCCCACCACCAGCACTGTCCGCCACCCCCATCCTAATCAGCAGAGAAACAGGAGCCTCTGCAGGACAGGCCTGCAATGGGGAGGCGAGGGGAGAAGAGGAGACTTTTAAGTTGGACTCTGCTGAGTTTGCTGTTGTTTAAATTACTGAGACATCAGGCCTAGATGCCATTATGAGGCTTGAAAGGGAGATTAGATGGGCTATAGTTGGAGGAAAATTAAACTTTCATGTTTGTATCCCAGCAGTCCAAAATGTTGATGAAACTGATAACACAGCTGTTAAAAAGACTGCGGAACTGTTAAGTCAAATAAAGCGAGTATCTGGTTTCACTGTTAAGTAAAAGAAACAAGTCACAGAACAACGGGTATGATACAATACTGTTTATATAAAAGCAAATTTTTAAAAGACTGTTTCTAAATATTTTCCTATCTATATGCCTATCCATCTGTCTACCTAAGTGAAACACATTGTGTCATACACTAGCTCTATGACCTTGGGTAAGATGCTTAGCCTCTCTGTGCCTCAGGTTCTCCCTTCACCCCCACTGGTAAAAGAGGAATAATAATGGTAAATGTTTTCTGGAATTTTGTGAAGATTATATGAGTTGATCTAGGTCAATGGTTTAGAATTACATCTGGCATTTGGTAAGTGCCGTAAGTTTTGATATTATTCTTTTGATGTTTAATGAGTAGGAAAAGGTCTGGAAAGATATTTACCAAACTGTTTATGGCAATTATCTCAGGATGGAAGAGGATGATTGGGTAGAGAGCTAAAGATTCATTTTCACTTTTTACTCCAAAATGGCCCCGCTTAGGATTATTAGAATATTTATGCAGAAAATATATTCGTGTGATACTCGTGTCATTTTAAAACACAAAAATAAAACGTTGGCTCTAAAAGATAACCATATGTCCTTTTAACAATAATGTTCTATGAATCTTCCAACACTTACTGGTCTTTTTCGTTTCTTATCAGCTCCCTGCTGATACTAACCCTTGTTTTGTGATCCTGTACCAGGAGTTATCTTTTCTATATGCAAGTTTTTTCTTTCCAGGTGGACATTCGGGTACCGCGATGCCTGCACTGTCTCACACATCTATTGTAACTCCCCCCATGATAAATGCAATGTGGCAAATGCGGTCAATGTCTAGGTTAACTTATTAACCACCTCTTAAATCCCGAGATGCAGAGTAGATCAGCTCTTTAAGCTCCTCTTAGGCATCCAATCCTCAGGCTTCCTTGACCACACTAGCTTCCCTGAGTCACCAACAGAATCCCCATCACAAACAATCCAGCTTTTAGGTCTCATACTAACAATAACAGTGACAGTTACCATTTAGATAGTTCCTATATGTTATTAGACAATGTTCTAACTTAGTTGTCCTCAAATATTTGGTCTTTGGCCCCCTTTACATTCTTCCTCGAGAAAACCAAAGAACTTCTATTTGTGTGGGTCATATCTATCAATATTTGCAATATGAGAAATTAAAGCTGAGAAAATTTTAAAATATTCATTAAATCATTTAAAAGTAATGATTCAGATAAATCACAAATTTCAGATAAAAATGATACACATGTTAACAAATATTTTTTTAATGAAAATAATGTATTTTTCCAAACAAAAGAATTATAAGGAGAGTTTTTGTTTTCCATTTCTGTAAATGTCCTTAATGTCTGGCTTATGAGAAGATACCTGGTTCTCCCATCTTCTTTTGCCTTCAATCTTGAGATATCACACGTCATGTAGCCTCTTGAAACTCCACTGTACACTCATGCAAGAATCAGAAGGAAAAGGCATATAACATCTTACTATTATTATAAAAGGAGAGCGAAAAAGGTAAATATTTCTTCACATTATTATGAAAAGAGTTTTGTTCTTGCAGAACCCTTGAAAGGACTCAGAGACCTCATAAGTCCCCAAACCACACTTTGAGAAGATCACACTTTGGGAATAGCTGCTCTCATTTAATCCTCAAAAAGACTCTGTAAGCCATAACTAGAAGGACCCACAACTAAAAGATACACAACTATGTAGCGGGGGTCTTTGGGAGAAAAAGGAAAAAAAAACATAAAACCTTTAAAAAAAACCAAACCTTCTGCCAAAGATAAACTTTTAAAAAAAAAAAAAGACTCTATAAGATGAATATTCTTACTCTTCCTCTTTCATAGATGGGCGAATTAATGCTCAGAGTGGTCAGGGTTGTTGCAAGTTACCTCAGTTAGTAAGTAGCAGAATTAGGATTTGAGCCCAAATCCAGACCCTTAGCCACTATGCTATACTGCCTTTACAGTAGGCTGTGCATAACTCCATGTCCTGTTATGCTGGCCACAGAGGTCAGTGATGCCCTTGTCTGTCTCATCCACTTGACTATACACCTATCTACCTACCTACTTTGGAGTGACCATTCATAATTCATCTTTGTATCTCTTTTCCTGACAGCGTCCAGTAATGTAATTGGAATAAACGAAAGAGTAAAAGTATGGGCTTTTTTGCATTCACCCAAGTAAGATTAGGACTGAAAAATAACTTCTTCAACAGTTATTTCAACCACTACTACTGCCCCAACTGTGTGATACACGATTCCTTATCTTAAAGCTGGGGGATAGATGTAGGAAGAGTGGCCTTTGCAATAGACTCCAGAGTAAGTGCTGTTGGAAATACAGTCAGAGAAAGCAGAGATCTAAGGCCATTTCAATATCTGCCTGTGATTTAGAAGTACTCCAATATATTTGAAGTCCACATTCCTAGCAAAACGTCATCTGCTTTTCTAATATTTAGTTCACGTTGGATGGCTCCAAATTATACATTGTCATATGCCTGGAAGGTCTGTTCCCAGCCTTTCAGTTCAACCACATAAATATCCATGGGTCCTTTGTGCATTCAGTCATGAACATCAATTATTCAATAGACCCAGAATATGGGAAGTAGGAAAGAAAATCCTTAAGCTCATATATCTGACAATATTTCATTATGGTCAACCTCATTCGAAGCTAGTGTTAGAGAACAAACTTTTGGTTGAACTTTATGGTGAGCTGATTGTTGAAAGTGATACTTTGTACATCACCGCAAATGTTGGGGTCTGAAGTGACCCACAGGGCAGACCATGGGACTTTATGTGCTTCAGTTTCAATCAGGAGAACCACAGAATAGCTGGGTCATTGTTTTACATTGGTGCTCTAAAGTTCTGAAAAAGAACACATGAGTGTGTAAAACAGAAAGGATGAGGAGGGGAAGGAGGAGAAAAGGGAATATTTTTGTGCTTACTTTAAATTAAAGAAACCTTACAAATAAGTTACTTTTCCTGATTATTCTCAAAGAAGGGCCCGATTTCTCTCTAGTCAAGTTCTTGTCCTCACTGCCAGCACCCTGAGTCATATTTTTTCTCAAGTAGATTTTTGACCTGTAGGTACTTGAGAGTCAGTGGGAATTTTGTTGTCCTTAAACTTGTCCTTTTGACAAGCAAGGAGCCTAAGGGGACCAGAGTCCGAGGTGAACAAGCTTTGGGTAGACAAAGGTGGGTCAGTCAACCTCGGAGGATCTAACTTGTCCAAAAGTAGCCATATCTTACACATGATTCATCTTTCTAGCCCATACACTCTCATATATCCTAGGACAGAATAGAAGAGATCAAGGCAAACAGCCACACCCTTTCCTGGAGAAAATGCCTCTCCCTCGGAGCACATTGCTTCTCATGGCTCCCAAAGCCAGATGACTCATTTCCATTTGCATCACTGTCATTGCCTCCTGCTCTGCAAAATTCAAAAAGATGACCATAGTCCATTAAGGGTAAGCAGAAAAATTCTCTAACCAGAGATGAAATAGTGGCACCTCCAGATGATCACTTAGGAAAACTGCAATTCATAAAAAAGATAGAGAGTAACCTGATGCAAGAGTATGGCAAACTGAAACAATTCATCAGAAAGAAATGTCTGGGAAAAGCATTATCTGATGAAAAAACGCTATTAAATGCCAAAAATTAATAAAAAATTAAGCAAATGATTTCTCAGTATTTTATGATGGTAATTCACTCAAATTTATATAATCCAAGGAGAGATGATAATGAGTGGATGCTTTCCAAGGAAAGATTCATTTAACAAAAATGCAAATTATTTATATATTTTTTTTTACTTTTTGAGATAGGAAATTGACAGTAATATCTTCTAGAACAGTTTTGCTATGAGCAATGTGTTTTGGAACAGAGATTATATATGATGAGTAATATGACCTTTTATACCCTATTATCTGCCTCATTTGAAGTTCAACAGATGTATTACCACAATTAAATATCTCCAGCTAAAATACCAATTCTGGGAAAAATTACCATATTCATTATGAAACATTCTTCCTTTCTAATTTCTATTGTCTGGAAAGGTCTGAGCATCCTGTGTTTCTAGGGCGGCCCAGAGTTTTGAGCCATTGGACCCACTCCCTAGGCAGGTAAGATTTCAGTAGGTTGCTGATGGCCTTTGGCTTGAGCTGCACACCCAAACACAGTCCACATACACATCTCATCCTGACTTCTGATGGTTTCCCTACTCTTCCATTTCAAACCTTACCCCTCACATTGGACTTAATGCTTATCACCGCCTTCCCAAGCATGACCTTTGTGCTGTGTTGCCTTGGTGAGTCAATCAAGATGCTTGAGCCTAAACCACAGAAATGACCCTGGCTGATTTCACTAGGAAAAAGAATTATTAAAGGTATATTGACTAGCTCACGGAATCTCCGGGAAGTGTGAGGCCTCAACCTTACATAGTGAAGTCAAATGTCTAAAATCATTGTGCAAAAATAGTCTGGTGAAGACACATCTGCTGCTCCCGATAGGTGGGAGATGCTGCTGGTCGCATAGCAATACCACTGGCATGAGACACAGGATGCTTCTAGTCCAGAGGTCTATGTGGTTGAGCCTATGCATAATTTCTATCACTGCCACAAAAGCCATATCACATCAGCTATTCAGGAAGCATCAGGGTGGCTGGGCAAAGCGGTTCTGACAATCATAACGTGGGGCATCTTGACCAATTGATTTTTGGATCTCCTGAAGGCTAACATGGCTACTCCCTCTAGTAAGTAAGTGCCTAGCCTACCAATGGAAGAAGCCAACACCAGACCCAGTATGGCATTATTCCTTCAAGAGGGACAGGTGGACAGGACTAAGGCACAGGGAAGTAAACTAGTTTCTGGTCTTATTTTTTCCTGTTTTTCCCTTCTTTCAGTTTCTCTTTTTCTTTATTCTATTTCTCATCCTTTCTTATACCAATTAATCACAGTTCTGCTGATGTGATGGTGTGGACTTCAGCTTCTATAACTTAATCAGGACAGCAAACCAACCGGCTCTTTCATTAGGATTTCATTTCAAGAGATATTCCCACCATTACACAGCCCTTCTGTTGGAGCAACGCTAATGAATTATAGTGTTGGAATCTTGTTTCTTTATGGCAGAGTTTGAGTTTGAAGTTGATAAACCTCTGCATTTTATTACCCCAATCCCCACGATGGCAGCAAAACCTTGGAAGTACTGGTTAAGAGAGATTTATGGATTTGCTGAATGACTGCATCTGGTTTTCTAGAATGGCTTTTTTCTCTAGATCACTTTTCAAGTATCAACATACAATTCTTACATACACACAACTGATGAACCAAGGAAACAGAGGCAACAAGAGAGAAGAAGTGGATAATCCCAAATCAACTGTATTAGGACATTTTAGTTGCAAGTGACAGAAACCCAACTCAAAACAGCCTAAGCAAAAACAGGAGTTTATAGACTTACATACTGGAAAGAATGTGAATGAACAGGCAAATCTGGACCCAGAGATTCAAATGATGTGACCAGGTTGTCCTCTGTCTCAGGGTCTTGCTGGCCTCAGGCCCCCATAATGGACACTGGCTTCTCATCTGCGATGTGGATAGTGGGGGAAGCATGGCCACAGGCAGACTTACATTTAAATCATCCCAATTTGGCTACTCCAGAGGGAAAAGAGAAACCTTAATTTTCCCAGCATCTGTCTAGAAAATCCTCAGGGAAGGACTGATTGGTTTGGCCTTAGGTCACCTGCTCACCCCTGGGCTCATCACTATGCTCAGGAAGAAGGGTCATTTTGATTGACCAGACCTGGGTCCTGTTCTTATATCTGTGATCAAGGGATGGGGCAGTATAATCAAAAGGCTTGCTAAAACTACCCAAAGAGGGAAAAGGTGGTTATCTAAAATATGCAGGAAGCAGTTCAGACGATAGGAAGTAAGAGATACTGACACAATGAAAAACAAGATGTCTACTCAGTGGTGTACGGGTAAAAGTTTAACCACCATCCTCCTCTCCTAGAAAAAAAAGTCCTGACTTGTAGCGTTTGCTGATTCCGACCGTGGCCAATTTCAAGCTACATGTGACATCGCTGAATGCGGAGTTGGGAAGATAAGCACAGTAGCATATCACTTTATAGTTTTTTCCCTATGCAGACATAATAGAATAACCTCAAGGGCAATAAATAATGAATAACCTCAAGGGCATAGATCATAGTAAAATGCAGTAATTAGAGGAAATGAATTTGAATATTTATTACCTTTGTTTTTAATACAATTTGTTTAATTTCAAGTTTACATAAATTAATTTTTAATAATTGCTGTGCTCAACAACTGGCTCACAAATTTCCTGAAAATTTAACAAGTAGTCATACAAGCTGGCTCCAGCACACTACAAAGGGATTAGAACAAAACTAGCCAATATATGATATGAAATTAATCAGAATTGCCAAACACACGCTGAGGCAGCCACAATGGGAGGAGAAAATTGGCGCCTCTTTTCAAAATGAATTTAGGTAACTGCAATCTTGGGGTGCATGAGGCTCCTGGTTCCTGTCTACACCCACGCTGGAAGGGTCTGGATCTGCGGTCTCACTTCTGCCCACGTTTGTGCATGGTACTGGGAGTGCAGGTAAATTTCAGAGTCACTCTGGGAAGGGAGGAGAAGAGCTGGCTACAAAAAAATATCTGACTCTACTTTGTTTCGTCCATCAAATCACAGTCAGCCTCAAGTTCACTCAGTTACACGGTCTATTATATTTAATTTCAGTTAATACACGTAACAGATACTCCACAAGACAACCCTAAAGTTTGCTCCCTCCTTCCTTTTTCCCTCCTACCTTCCCTCCCTCCCTCCTTCTTTCCTTCCTTCCTTCTCACCTTCCTCCTTCCTGCCTTCTTCCAGACATATTGACAGCTGACTATGTGTCTGGCACTGTACCAGAGATGGGGTCTAACTGTGGTATACAAACACAAAATGCCCCCCTAACAGACCTGACAAACACACATCTACGTATTTCTCATACAATACATCTGAAAATGATGCTATTGTTAACAATATTATGTGTCCTATAATTCTTACCATCTGTAGGATGTGTATTTCTTATTGCACAGATGGCTTATCTTGAATTATCCATAAATTTCCTTTAAAGCAAGAGAGCTGGTTTCCTATTTTGGATGGTATGGCCTGAATTTCTAAATCCCTTCCCCAGAAATCATTACATGTTGGCAAAGACATCTGGTCACTTACCTGGTAAATATAGGCCTCCCCACAAAGTCCACCCTGACGCATGACCACATATGCCAGATTTGCCAAAATAGGTCCTGCAAAGCCGTGAAACAGCTGCTGAGCTGCTTGAATCCTCCCACTTCCTTAATGTTCTAACTTCCTTAACTTCGTCCTATTTATACAAAAGTCATTTTCTTCTCTGGCCTCACAGCAACCTAACTCCATGCTTGCTTGCCTCATTTATTTATAAATGAGCATAGTGATTCTTTCCTCTTTTACCTGATGTTCTCAAATGCTTTTCCCAACCTCAAGCTTATTCTAATCTTTGTAGTCATTTTCCTGCCGTGCTACTCCCATTCTTGATTTCTGAATAGACCGATGGAGAAGCCATGGATTCTCAGTTCCGGCTTAAGCGCTTGAGCCCAACATGCGCCAATAAAGATTTTAGCCTAAGAGAAAATCTATTAAAGGCAAGTTTCGATTTTCTGTGTGTTTCTTTTCTAAGAACCTAAAAGTTAAACAAAGAAATTATAAAGTTGTCTCATAAATTTGCCCCCAAAGAGGACCATTTCTAGACTTACTATAGCGAAACAATTTGTATCTCAAGAGCTGGCTGCAAATTCCCATCTTTTGCAGGAAACCAACACAGGGAAAATGCCCAAACCCCTCAAAATCCAGATTCCACGTTGTAAAGCCCCCGGTCTCCACCATAAGAGAGGTTCGGGACCTGAAAACGGCCCCAGGGCAAAAAGTCATACCTTGATAAGCAAATACAAAATTTTCTGCGTACATGTTTTATTGTACAGGCATCTTCACAAAACATTGGAAATAGAATGAAATATGTTTGATTGGGTAAAACCAAAAGACACATTTGTTATCTAGGGATAATGGCTATCAGACTAAACCTGCAAGTCCCATCAGGCAATCAATATATATTTCTACTTTTCCTTCCTTTCATATTTTCAGTTTATAGTAGCAATAAATACATTGATGCGTGAAATTTACTGGAGTATAATGACCAGCTGGCATTTGTGACCAGCAGCTGAACTGTGCAACCTCATCCCTTCCCCACTGTCATCAACTCAGATAATGTTGCGAAGCTCGGTTACTAGTCCCCAAATGACATTTAATTATCGTTCTAATTGGAGGTCTCACGGCTATTCTTCTAAATTGAGGTACGCTCAGTGAAGTCTTTGTAAAATGATTCGAAATCTACTAAGCAGTTGAAGAATATTGTATTCATCCTTTTGATTTAGCTCAGAAATTGCTTAGCTTACATCTCTCTTTCCCAACACTTTTCCTTCAAAATTAGGAAATAACTGAACTATGTTCTTCACTGCAGAACCCAAACTGCATCAGAATACAAAATCTTCTAAAAGGTATTTTCTACAGAGATAATCTAGTGCACACCCAGCATAGGCACGACAGATGTTGCTATTTGTTCTGAATCCTGTCTTGGATGCTGTCAAGGCACGAGAGTGAAGAGTATGACATATGGCTATGAAGCACATCAAAAGAATTGTTGGATGTTATGTATTTATTATTGCTAATCAGATTATAGCTTACTTTCTTTTCTATTATTCATTTTTTCCATTCATTCTTTTTTATTTTTCCCAAAACTCCTAGTACATAGTTGCATATCCTAGTTGTAAGTTCTTCTAGTTCTTCCATGTGGGACACCACCACAGCATGGATTGATGAGCAGTGTGTAGGTCTGCACCCAGGATCCGAAGCAGCGAACCCCGGGCTGCCAAAGCAGAGTGCACGAACCTAAGCACCATGCCACCAGGCTGGCGCTCATTCATTCTTTTAAATAACTACTTCTTAAGGGTCGTGATGATCATTTTTTTCTCTAATAGAATTGTTCTTGTATGATTGTTCTGTGTTATTCACATTTTGTGCTCTTTTAAATGAAAGTTTATAATATAAAAATTGACCACCAAGGGTCTTATTTATCATTTCACATTTCAGCTTCAGAAACACCAAATTATTTATATAGAATGATACATTTTCAACTATATTTTTTTCTCTATAAGTTCCATGAAAAAAAAAAAGACATTATCTATCTTTTTACCTATTAAATCCTTACCGTCTAACACAGGTCTGGCACTTAGTAATCACTCGAATACTTGCTGAATGACATTTGGCTGAATGCATACAGATTTCATATTTTATGACTATATCGGCCTGTTATATATTTGTTTATGGTGTCATATCAGTCAGAATAATCAGCATCAGTTTTTAAATCATTTCTTATTTATATATTGTATTTGTTCTAGTGTATATGGATTTTAAGATAAGTGAAGGCCAATGTAGGAAATAAAATGATTCTACACAAAATATTGTGAAATAAAAAGAACCTGGTTTCCTGGGTGGGGGATCCACACTTCAAAGAATGGGCCTTCACATTAAATAAGAATATTTTGTATCTGCCGACTACCTTTTACCTTATTCTTTCTAAAACATTCAAAGAATTTTTTCACCACTTACTCTGATGATGGGCAAGTCTCGGTTTTCTCAACTTGTAAAATGGGGCTAATAGTTGTATCTGTTCTACGGGGTTGTTGAAAAGATAAAGTGAAATCAGGCATCTGGTTCTTTCCTCCTGGGCCAGGCACATAGTAAGGACTCCCCACATAGCAGCTGGCATTGCTTCTCTCTCCCGCTCCCTGCCTCGCAGCTCTCAATTTTCTGACGTGGAGTGATCAACGATTGTGGCAGGCAATGCTGTCCCAGGGGCTGATGAAAGGGCTTCCCATGTATCTCTGGTTGGCGATAAGAACAGCAGACGATCTGCTATAAAACAGAGAGCTAATGACCTCAAATCAAGAGAGGGAGGTTTCATTTTACCAGCAGCAACACCTGGGCAATTTCATGTACCTTGAAAATGTGCAGCTTCAAATGGAATCTCCATTCCAGTAATTTTTTCCTGCTGTTCTAAAAGAATGTGGGGTCCTAATTAGCCCGAGGAATTCAGGAATATTTCAACGACATGGTTTGCTCCTGTTTGCTCCAGCCCCTGGGCCTGCCATTGCACAGACATGATTTGGGCAGCATCCGCCCATAGAGATTGCAATATCTTGCTTCCCACTTTGACAGCTTTGCTGATAGTTTACAAAGCCAAGAAGCCCAGAGGAGCAAAACGGAAAATATTATTTGAAATCTGCTTCTGTGATCAGTACAGACTTCACAAGAGGAAGGGTATCTTGTCCTTTCCTGATCCCATATAAACACTCAGGCAGATACACAGGAGAGGGATGCGTAATTGCCTTGTCGGGTCCCTGTTGTCTCTGCTGCTGACTGCTTTGGTCTTTTAGTTTGAGAAAAATGAGGCTTAACACTTTCCCTATAAATCAGGAAAGTGACCCAGTGGCCCTGAGGGGCCGAGCACAAGTGGGATTAAATTGTAACCCAGAGGCTTTATGGAATAAACCAAAAGGGTAATTTACAACAGCAAAGTTGCTTGATTCTAAGAGGATTATTCTTACCTGTCCTGCTAGAATGGTCATCATGCTGCCCAAATTATAATCTACTTTTTGTCAAATCAACAATTAGATCACAAAAATGATTCGTCTCCTCTTATTAATTTAAACTAAGTGATCAACCATTTGCCATACAGTTATTTTTCTTCTCTAAATAAACACAGTCTTAGAACCTGGTCATAGTAAGATGTCAGGGGTCAGAAGATAAATTTTGGTTCTATTTTCTGTTTTCATTTTTCTCAGAAGGAGGTAGTGGGGGGTAGGGCAAAGCTTGGGATTTAAGCTCACACCTCTGGGTTCAAGATCCATATTTACTGAAAAATGTGTGATTTTAAGTATGTCACAAACTCACTGGATTTTTGGCTCTTCGTTTGTAAAATGAGAATGATGACTGTCCTTACTCCCCACACCCAAGACTGTTGTGAAAAGTAGTGTAGAAAAACTGGATTTAAAAGTAGAAAAGCATTGGTGGTTGTTATCAGAAGTAAAAATTGGACTTTTTTTAAGTAAAATGTAGCCATTTAAATATTTGTTGAGCAACTTTTAATAATAAACAGTCTTTGAACTCAGAGAAATAAGAGTATGAATCTTAATTCCATCACTCGCTACCTGAATGACACCAGGTAGGTGACAGACTACACTCCACATTGACTCTTAGATCTCTGAGCCTTTGCCCCCTCATCTGTAAGTGGGACAATAATGGTGACTCCACAAGGCCAGGGGGGCTCAGTGGCAATGCGTGTATCAAGCATCTGGCCTAAAGTCAGTTCCCTTTGCCTGTTTCCTAAATGACACTGGTGTGGTCACATCAGACAATGCCAGCAATACAAATAACAATTATTCTATAAATGTAAAAGAAGTAGCAACAGTTCTCTACATCCAGCCTCTCAGATGTCATTACCTTTCTTCCACTGGCCTCTCCCTCCAAACTAAATGCTAGCTTCTTATCCTGGGCAATCACAACAGAACCAAACTTTAAACTGCCTGGGCATAAGGGTGGACCAGAAGGGGAAAATTAGGGAATAAAAAAGAGTTCAAAACACTTCCTAAATCCTAATAAGATCTGTTGACCAGGTTGAGGAACCCAACTCCACCAGCCATTGTAGGACATAAGTAAACTTTTAAGCACCATCAAATGGGCTTGTTGATTCCCATAGATTTATCGACTCCATTGTAAGATGCTGTGAGGACAAACTCAGTCTCTTTTATTTGGACATCATCCTCTGTTTTGTTTCATGTATTTTCAGGCTTGGGAAGCAAAAGAATTTTTATCTAGCTTTGTGTTCTGACATGTTAATGCAGTCCCCAACAGTGCCCCATTGCTAGTCCCTAAATTCAATTTCTGAGTTTATTCACATTTACTCCTAATAAATTTAGCTAATTAAATTACTTGTGCTGTTTTAAAATGGCAGGCTAAAGCAATTTGCTTAATTCTAAATCTGATTATTTGTCTTTTTATTTAGAAGCAAATTTGTGGAAAACTTATCACATCAGTGTTTTGGAGGGTTAACCATTGATGAGATGAAATCAGTTGGATTTTAGATACTTTTCTTGTCGGTATGCAACGAATTAGGCCTTTCTGGCACAAGAAGGCTTGGCTTCCTCTACGTGGACTATCATTAGTGACCACGTTCTTGAAATTTTCTGCCGATCTTGAGCGGTCTCTGTAAATCTTTGTTAGTGTTTATGAAGTATTTTGAACCCTCTGTTTCTCTCCCTTTTTAAAATTCCCCAACTGTCCTCTGCTGGTCTGCTCTATGCTCATAAAGTTTAGACTTTGGTTCAGTTGTGATTCCGAAGAGGAGAAGTTAACAGTTAGTTCTGGGGGAGGGGACTGGTAGAAAAATGAAATTTCTATTGGAATTCCAACAATTTGAAATGGTTGAAAGGGCAGCACACAGGAACCCCCAGCCCTCTAGGCTATCTCAAGAGAGATGGAGAGACTGACGATGTATTGGCCTCAATGCTGACAGCACTTTTTACCTCCTTTGGACGCCACAAGAGTGTTTGGGATTTCTAAATGCAGCATTTTCCAAGGTATAAGAAACTACTAGGATAAGAAAGAAAGGGGAGTCCCTCTTTGTAAGAATTTTGATTGCTCCTCAGTCTTAAAACATCTCAAGAGCAGTGGCATGTGAGTTAGAAATGCTCAAATAGCTCTTTTAAGGGGTATATCTGTGTGGTTTGGTTAACAGTCAAAGACTGTGACCCAAATGGCCACTTTTTCAGTGTTCTTTCTGTAATTCATTAGAACCCAGTGCTGTGATGACAGCCGAGATAAGGATGACCGTGAATGCAAGCTTGAATGTATGTTTCCTTTTCCCTATATTTTCACCTATAAAAGAAGCTGTTTGTTTACTGTTCCAAGATCTTTCATTTTTCTATGCTTTTGCATTGATAGTAAAATGTCACTCAGGATGCAAAGTCCCCTTGAAAAAAGAACCAAAGCTAAGCTTTGGCATCTGGGGTAGAAAGACAGTAATGACATCACCAGTGGTAGTAGAAACAGTTGTGATAGCGGTCAACACAGAGCCCTCACTACACGCCAACCCCTTTTGAACAAGAAGTTCAGCTGGTTATGGAGTTTCCTGTGAAGCCTCTCACATAGTCAGTGTGGGCTTGGCTGGGCTGGATCTGTTGCTCAAGTTTGGGAGGGAAGAGGGGACAGTAAGAAAGTACCAGGACCAAATGGAGGCAATAGATGAACAGGCTGGGTTCTGAGGTCATGGTTGAATCTATTTCCAAGGCAGGGGTGGGAAAACAGATACAAAGAGCCCATTGCCATTGCTGTACAGACGTGGACATGTTTCATCCTTAAAATACCCCGAGGAGGTAAGCACTACAGGTTACAAGCCCCATCCACAATCCTGAAACTCAAATTTCTGAAACACAAAACAGTTTTATTGGGTCTGTGGCAAACTCACTTGATCGCAAAATCTGACCTGAATTGATGTGATGCCTACTTATGGTCTTTATCCCATTTGGGGTGAATATCTAAATGTTTGCTGCAGACATGGTGAAATTATAGGGTGTTTGCACAAACTTCAGTGAGGCATTTACATAAAATACAGTGTGTGAACCACACGAGCTATCTAACATCTTAAAATTCTGAAATCTGAAATATTTCTGGTTCAAAGATTTTGGAGAAGGGCTCATAGACCCAATTTATAGATGACCAAATTGAGGCTTTGAGAGATTTAGAAAACTGCTCAAGTTCAAGCAGTTTTTAAGTATAGAGTCATTTCTCCAACAAACCTTGTACAGACCAAGTGATTATTGGTAGGATTTGAGGCCAATTGGTGAGGGCTACAGTCATGTGTGGACAAAGTTAGGGAATTACTTTTGTTTCCCAAACCTTAACCACTGCTCTGATTAGAACCAAAGATTATAAATGGAACAAAACAAACGCAAGCAATTCCAATGGCATGATTTGTGACAGCAAGGGGGGATGATAGAGCCCGCTTGAACACTTTCAGTCATGGTCCACTCTGGGTCTGAACAGCTCCAGTCAGTAAATGAGATCCATTTGCCTGTAACTTTGACCCATTTGTCCTGATTTTAGCATCTGAAGGATAGGGAGAAGGAAAGAGGATACTTTGAGTTATGGTCAAAGGATAACTCTTCAGGATTTTTGATGTCAAGGAATAGAGGACCTACTCAAAACAGCTTACAAAAAGGGTGGAGATGAGCAGGGGTTGTTAAAAGGATACAGATCATCTTGGCTAATCTAATTCTGGACTTTCAGAATCTGGAACATCATCAGCTATTTTTTTCTCCATCCCTTTTTCTGGTCTCTTACCTCTTCTTCTCCCCGAACATCTGCTTCTTTCTTATTTTTATAGACTGGATTCATCTGACAGGCTCCAGTAGCACTGACTTGCCATTGAGCCAACTCTGATCTTGTGGCCAGTTCCACTGTCCCCAGCCATCTGACTATAGTTTCCTTCTTTTGGTTTTTGAGAAAGGGAATCCGAGACATGTGGCCCCTGGTACAATTAGTTGGAACCAAGAGAGCAGGGTCATCTTCTGTAAACATAGCCAGCAAATTAGCATCATTCAGCAGGCGTGTGTCTCTGGTCTATGTGCCTACGAGAGGAGGAGCACTTAAAAACAGAGGCAAGGCAGAGCCCTAAAATTACATTTTCAGTATTTGTGCCAGGAATTCTTCTGGAGGCTTTACCTTCAATGACACGTTCATTTTCTTTTCTGGAACAACACAAAGAAATTCACTCTTGCTTTCATTTAAGAAATCTCCAGCTATCATAATCCTCTCAGGTGTTCTTAGATCTAGGAACCTGAATATCTTTCATACAACACGGTCTCTACAAATTACTCTCGAATTTGTCAGGACTGCAGAAAGAATTAATATAAACTTTAACAACCTAGTTTTAACCCTAAACGGAGCATCTGCAATTATGACAACATGTATTTGACTATGTTTTTCTGATCATGAAAAACTTCAGATTCTGCCAATGGTTTCTGGATAAATACTGACTCCATTTGTAGACATTCACAAAAGTTCTTTACAGAGTTTTGCATCCATCTTTATTTTTTACATAATGAATGTTTCTGATTCATTATGGCAAAAATCTGAATGAGCCCTTTTATGATAAAAACTCTTCAAAGTCTATTTTATTCTGTCTTGCTTAGATCACATCTGTATTAACTCATAAAGATCACGAGAGAAAGATTCAAGATGTGCAGTTTGCTTACTCTTGTTTGGATGGGCCACGGGTAGGTGCCTGCTATTTCTGAAGGTTTGTCACTTCTAAGGCCATGTAGAGAAGCCTGTGTGAAATAGAAAAAAGAGAAAAAATTGATTGCTTTGGTGTCATCTTACTCCGGCTCAGTCTAGAGGTGAATGAAGTCTTAAGAACAGAAAAAAAAAATTAAATCACTTAAATGGCCTTGAAAACCTCTCTCAAAGAGCTTGCAATTTGTTACCAGTCATTCTCTTGGCCCAGTTGGTAAAAGCTTTTCTCTCATTCACTTGTTTATTCCCCCAAAGCTTAGTTTGTCATTTAAATCAAAATGATTTAGATAAAGAACTTGATCGGTGAGAATAAATTTATAGGTTTTCTCCTGCACAGAATATCTTATTTTTTAAGGTGATAAACTTAAAAATATGTTCGGTTCAATACTTGTGCTTCTCATTTCTCTTTCTAAATGATAGTGCGATGTTGTGTCATCTGCTGGTAAATCACCGCAGCATTTCATTCCGGAGGTGACAGGATCTTTAATGGTCCAGAAAATGACACTACATATATCAATCTGAACGCAGCTCACCTGCACTCAGGTACAAGTCAGTGTGGACTCTCCTTACTGATTTCTCTCCCTTTTTTTTCTAATGAGTTTGGAAGGAAGCCTGTTGTTTTGGCTTTCTTTGCTCGAGACTCCTGTTGGTTGTTCTCAAGGAGCGAGGAGAGATGAAAGGTCAAAATTTCAATAAGTATATTTATTTACACTTGTGTGAGACTTGGCAGATAAGCTACACTATGAGTTAGCAGTTATTACCTGGTGAGAACAGTTGTAGTATTGCACTAATGCTGATTGGAGAATATCTGTATCGTGCAAAACCAGTACCAGGTACGTCTCATAAATTTAACATATTCGATTTAATTTCCAAAAAGTCTTAGAGTCAAGATGAGTATATGTCAGGGTGCCTGGAATGGGGGTAGTTGGTGATGTTGTTTGATTCAGCAAGTCTACTCTTGTGTGTTGAACACCCAAAACATCCATCCAACTGAAACCATGCTTAACGTGATGTTATGTTTGCCTGATACACGGCAGGGATCAATCAAGTGTAAGTGCCCCATAGGTGGTGAATTTTCTATAAGGAAAAAGATTTGATAAGAGATGTACATGTTCTGTGTGGACACATGATCGAGAAAATATTATGAAAAAGGAAAAGAAAAGAGAAGTCCAGAGAAGATTCTACTTTGAAACAAAGCTCCAATAATATTGATGTTTCTTGTCTCAACTATTCCACATGCACAAATTTCATAAATATGGAAAAATGCTTTCTTTCATGAATGTTCAATTTAAATAGGAAAAAGAAAAGCAGAAACAACAGATGCGTTCAACAGGAGATGAAAAAATAAGTTTTAATATATCCATATAATGAGATAATATGTGGTCACAAAAATCCCGATGATGATGTAAAAAATATTTAATGTATGACATTAAATGATGAATGTATGTTTGTAGAATATTATCATATTCAGCATTTGGGTAGAAACAAAATTTATACTCTATAATATTCATGCATCAGTACATGCACAGATACAATTGTGAAGAGATATTTCCTAAAATATTAATAGTGGAAATCTCTGGAGGTGAGATTATAAGCGATTCCCCCTTCTATTTTTGATTCTGCATATTTATATTTTCTAAAATGAGGATGACATTACTTAAGTAAATAAGTTAAAAAATGTAAAATCAGGAACAAAGCAATAAATACGTTATGATCAAATAAGGACAGAAAGAACACAAACCCAGATGCTGACAACGGTTATTCCTAGGGAATGGACCATGAATGCATTTATTTTCACCTTTCACTTGTTTATGTTGTCAAAGTTTTCCATAATAAATGTACATCACTTTAGAAGAAACATTTAATAAAGATGTGGAGAGCCTGCATTCCTCTGCTTTAAGTGACCTACGTTTAGTAACCCATGATAATTATAAAAACGTGAAAGATTAACTGTAAGATCTTGGAAGGACTGCTTAGAGGGAATCAGTGACCATGTGAAGAAACCCTTCACTGCATTAGAGTTCAGCCTTCCCCGAAGTCTCATATAACAAAATGTAGTTTCTTTTTTATGTGACTTTAACTTCTTGAGCAGTGGCTCATATACCCATGACCCATTTGGGAACATGTTGGGAGAGGGACAGATGTGGGGTGCGTGGGGTGAAAGCTAAAAAGAAAACAAGAAATAGTTCTTAGTTCTTGACCTTGAGGAGGTAACAATTTGTTGAAGTAAGATTTGGCTACAATAATGACTAGGGTTTTATGTGTGGTTTATGGAAATTAGTTATATTAGGAAGGCATAATTAGGTAGCATTTCAAAGTAACAAATAAACAAGGGCGTATAAATATAGCACTGACGAGTCGGAAGAGAGGGGGATCATAAAAGCCATATGTTACCTTGATAAATTTCCCCGTACTACTTAAAGCAGTCGTACGAAGGTCAATACACCTTAGTTGACTTAAGGTAACACTCAAGGGAATGGGAGATGGGACGTGGTTAGATTCAGAATCACAGACAATATGCCAAGATTCACACTAATGTGAACATAATTCTTTCTTCTATAAAGCAAACATTTGCTGAGCATCAGCTTTCATTGCTTTCAATCTGGAGATTTGAGGTAATATGCCAGCCAATACCAATATCACAGACTCATTTCCCTAACACTTCCATTTTAATTTAAGGAAGTAAAAAACATTAATCCTAAAACAATAACGGATAAATTTGAGAACTAAATTCTGGAATGAAGTCATTCATACAATGACATTTTATTGAATGACTACTATGAGCTCACATGGTTCTAGGCTCTGATGGAACGAAGTCCTTTCCTTATGGAGCTTGCCTTCTGGTATGTGTGTGTGGTTAAGTGTATATAAAAACAAAGATGTGGGGCCAGCCTAGTGTCGCAGCGGTTAAGTGCACACATTCTGCTTTCGCGGCCTGGGGTTCAATGGTTCGGATCCCAGGTGCAGACATGACACTGCTTGTCAAGCCACTCTGTGGTAGGCGTCTCACTTATAAAGTAGAGGAAGATGGGCATGGAGGTTAGCTCAGGGCCAGTCTTCCTCAGTAAAAAGAGGAGGATTGGCAGCAGATGTTAGCTCAGGGCTAATCTTCCTCAATAAAAAAAAAAACCCAAAAAACAAAAAACAAATATTTGTGTAAAATATGTGCTTGCTGTGATAAGTGCAAAGGGAGAAATGAACTGGGATGAGGGAAATATGGTCATGATGGGAATCAGGTATATGATCATCTGGAAAGGTGATTTTAAGCAGACACCTGAAGGAAATGAGGGAGGAGGGGATCAGATATCTTGGAGATGAGTATTCTAAGCAGAGGAACAGCAAGAAAGAGGTCCCTGAGGTAGGAGTGTGTTTTGTGGGTTCCAGGAACAATAAGGAGGCTAGTGTGGCAGGAGTTGAGTGACTGAGGGGAAAAACAGTAGGAGATGATGTGGAAGTGAAGAGTACAGAATTCAGCTTTCATGCTCAGTGGGTTAGGAAGCTATTGGAGGATATTAAGCAAAAGAATGACTTGATCTAACTCGGATTTTAAGAGGCTCTCACTGGCTGTTATGCTGTGGGTAGACAGTATGGAATGGAAGGATGGGGACAAGGGATGATGGTAGCTTAGACTATGGCAGTAGCAGTGAGAGTGAAGAGAAGACATTAACATCTGGATATATTTGTCAGGACTTGCTGATGCAAGTGGGGTATTAGGGAAAGAGTCAAGAATGACCATAAAGGTCTTAACCTAAACAATTGCAAAATTGGATCTGCCATGTATTAAGATGGGTTGGGAAGAAACAAATTTTGTGTGACTTCTTAAAGTGAAACTAAAGACTTCAAACGCATTGCCAGCCTGTGATGAGACACACTGGGTTGCCCTCTGAAGTGGACATTCAATAATATTCTTCTTAGACTCTGGCAAGAGGGGTCCCTGCCCAAGGCTCTGCTCCATCCTCCTGCAGCTATACCCCTTGCCACAGGGTGAGGAGTCCATGAGGCCAAAGAGATGTGCCCATTCAGAGACAACTCTTTTTCCAGCACATGTTCCAGGTAACTAGAACTCCAGAATTCCCCACTCAATGGGCCCAAACCCACTTGCAGGGCTGATGTGGGCCTCTTCCCAGGGTCCATCCTCTGCAGGCTGACCACACCCTAGTCAGTGCCCCTCTAACCTGCTGAGGAGCTGGTTGCAGGGTGTTTGAATGGAGCTTGTACATGAGGGCTGGGGTATCTACACAAGCACCCCTCAAGGCGCAGCCAGAGCCTGGGATGAGAAGCAAAGAGAAGCAGGCTAAGGGTCACAAGCTGGGGCTCACTCTCCCCACGCTGCCAGCTTAGAATTCTGAGGAGTCAGCCTTCCAGATCATTATAAAGGTACATTTGCCAAAGTAGGAGATAGAACTAATTTTCTTAGTCTGTGAGCTTGATTTAGAACATAAATTTTGATATTTTATTGCATATGAATGTCACTAGACAAGGGTGGGAAATTTACAAATAGGATTAACACAGGTTTTTTGTCTTTAAAAGTGTTTCTAGATCCAGTCCCTGTCCTATCAGACATTGCCAAGCCTTCTACCTTGGGAAACACCCTGAGCACATGAATCCCACCATGTGATAATTGCTTCTTGCTTCTCCAGCTCTCTTACCAGCCTGGGAGCTCCCAGAGGCCGGGAAGAATGATTTAGCCCTCCTTAACTCTGTGGAATCTAACAGAATGCCAAGCTAGTGGGTAAGGCTTATGCGGGAAAGGAAGGGAAGAGGGGATAGGGAAGAAGAAAGAAAAGAAATGATCTGATTATGAAAGAGCTAGTAGAAGAGATTAGACACAGTAGTATCACCCATAATGGGAGGGACAAAGTAACTCCTGCTCTAGGCGAAGTATGTTAAGTGCTAAGGCAGTTCAGCAGTGAATATGGACCTTTAATGCTTCCTACGGGGGTGGTTCAGTGGCCAGAACATTTGGCTGATCATGGATGTCAGGTCACCTACCACTGCTAGTCCTCCATCCGTAAAATGGGGCTAATAATACCTCGCAGGGGTGTCAAGAGGATACATGAGATAATATATGCAAAAACTCTTTTACTTTTTCAGAAGAAAGACACTATATAAACCTAAGGTATTATTATCATTCATTTTAACTTTGGAATAGCATCATCCTGTCATTTTTGATCCCATAATTACAAGACATCAGGTAAGCACAGATTTTAAAATCAAGGGAGCGCTGTACAATGAAGGGAGACATGAAAACTTTGTCACATGAGAACAGACCTGACAACTTCACAAGTGCCTTAGGGCTGCATCTATTTCCATATTAATGCAAGCCACATACATCATTAAAGAAAAACGCAAACGTGTAGTATTTGCTAGACTGTACCTCTCATTTGACAGATACACAAAAATCGTCTGTTTGGGCCTTGTAGGAATGGGTAACCGCTGGCAATAGGCACTCTTTACATAAAAAGGAAGTGAAAGTTCTTTTTGTTTGAAGCCATGGGCCACCACTGCCCAGCAGGGACAATACAAGTCCCTGATTCCAAAGCAAAATTTGAAATCTAGCAACATTCAGTCTCTGGCCCCTTTTAAATTAGATATCCATGCAGCCTGGCCTCAGAATTTTTTTTAACGTGGCAATTCTTAGAAGCTATAAGTGCTAAGTTCCGCCATTTCAATATCTTTTTCCAAATAAAATATTTTAGACAGTTTTTGTCAAAAGGGTTTTCTTTCTTTCTTTGCCTTATCCCCACGAGGGCCCACATATTCCTGTTAAATGGAAAGAAAGACCACTGGTGTACTCACTAGGAGGTCCCAACAATTAGGAGGCTTTAGCTTTACACTGATCTGATGTGGCCTCAACCAAGTCATTGGGCCTCACTTTCCTCATACATAAAATGCAAGGGAAGAAATGAGGTCCTGCAGTCCTCTGGTTCAGTCAACAAAAAAGAGACAATACCCAGTTTAAGATTTGTGGGGTGACAGTATAGGGATTAGAAGAAAAATGTCCTTTCTGGCTACCTTTCAGTCCTTCTGTGCACCGTTCTTACTCAACAGTGTTCTTTTGAGTGTCCAAGGTTATTTCTGGAATCACCGTCAATTTAAGAAATGATACTGGAGAAGACTTCAGTTGCTTCTCTGCCTGGTGGAAACCCTGCAGTGTTAGGTAGCTTTAATTAACAGTGAGATATCATTGTTTTGGATGGAAAGCAAAGTACAGCCCTTTGGGTACCATTTTGGCATTCAGTGCAGAGGTTGCACAGTGATGCCATCTCTGAGATTCCTTAAGCAAGACAGTGATGCTGGCCTGAAGTGTACATGGGCAGTCAGGTGAGGGCTCTCCTCAGAAATCAGTGCTTTCACAAGGACTCTTGGCTGTGAGAGCCAGGGTACATGCCCCGCTCTGTGAATTCAGCCCAAGATGCTGTAACAGGCCCCTTTCATATCTCTCTGTCTCCACTCTGAGTCCTGTGGGTCAGAGGCCACCTGTTCTTGAGTACAACTGCCGGATGCATAATGTGCACTGAGGGTCTTGCCATCAGAGCTCTAGTGGCTCAGGGAACAAATGTTTTCTTTGGCTCAATTGACGGGAAAAAACCAAATTATTGCGGAGTGGAACCGCTGGAGATATACATGGAGCAGAGATCACATGGATTTTATCCCCCAATTTTTTCCCTAACTTTCCTGTTGGTACAAAAGTCAGCAACATTTAGTTTTGTATTTTAAAGAGGAGGGGGATAATGGGTCTGTTGATACTAATTTGGATTTTTTTATTGATGACCCCAGAGATCTCTTGTGCATAGAAAATCATATGAGGAATAGAAATGACTCTTCAATTCTACCCCTTATGGGCAGATGGGGGTAAAAATAGTCTGATGGTATAATTTAGGTATTCTCCACTGATCCAGATGCGAGACCCATTAAACTCATTATGTGCCAGACACAGTGGAAGGAACATTTACCGACATTATTTCATTTAATTCTCACAATCTTGTGCTGTAGCCTCATTTATAGGTAAGAAAGCTCAGGTGAGGAGTTAGCAAGTGGCACATCTGGGACTGGAAACTAGGACTTCCAATCCCAAGTTCAAGATACCCTTTCCACTGTATACATGGCTGTCGAGGACAAATCATAATTCATCTGGGGGATGCCCCACTTTAAGGAAATAATTTTTCCTAGCAATGGGAGAACAGACAGGAAGGGGTGGAAATGAGAGGAAGAAGCTTAAATCACTAATGAAATCAAAATATATCTCAGTGGCCTCGAGGCCAGACTCTGTCCACTGATGCATTACCCAAAACAACACACCTCTGACCTTAGAAGTCTTGATGAATAAGCCTTATATTTGGTTTTCTTGAAAGAATTGTGTATGAGTTTAAATAGCACATTACACACATTACATCTTAAAGCTCCTAAATATACATCCTTCTGCCAAAAGACTCCACAATAGCTGCTTTCCTTCACACATTCTTTGTGTGTGTGTTTCTCTATCTCAGTTTCTCTATGTGTGTATTTCTCTCCCTGTGTCTGTCTGACTTGCTCTTTTTGTCCCCCGATACCACCATGCCAATTGCCCATCCTTCTTTCCACTCAGTCGTTACACTCATGTACTCTGACTCCTGACCCCCACTTCATGCAGAGCCCACAGGGAAGCCTCATGACTGCTATTAATCTCATAAAGCACAGGCCCTGGAATTTTAGTGAATAAAACTCTCCATCTCATTATATAGGTTAATAAGCTCCTAGAGCATGTTCAGATCCTATGAAATATTAACAACATGACACAGAAGTTGTAGGCTGAGGATCTCTTAGAACATTAGAAGCCGCTGCCAGTTGAACATCAATCAGAAGTTAAAACAAAGCGTTTCTAAATGCATGATAAAAATCAGGGGGAAAATATTTGATTTCTAAACGTCTGATACAGGAAACAAATTTGAAAGAGAATATTTATTGCCACTTCAAGGAAGATACACTTAAAACTGGATATATTTACATGTTTCCTGCTAGGAAATAGATGGTATGCACTCGTTACTCAGAACAAAACAGAAAATCAAATTGGAAGTCAAGAAATAAGTTGTAAAGTTAACATTTAGTGACAGTGGCTCATTACAGCACCTGACAGGCAGTAGGTAACATAAACAGCATTTGCCTTCCAGTTCAGAACTTGGTGGAATCAAGTCCCTTTGATGAGCACAGCTCTGAAGCGAGGCCCACACTGCAGCTTTGAAAACAATAGAGGAGGTCTGAGCATGAAACCAAAGCTCTCCCAACAGAGTTTCTGATTTTACGCGCTTCTCGAAAATAAATGTAGATTTAACTTTTACACCCAGTGTCCTGCATTGACCTGTGATGTTAAAAATAGCAACCTTGAGCATTGAAGGAACCATAGAAGAGTTTCTTTCTCTTCTTAAGGGGCTTTTCTTTTGTTCTCTTTGCCTGTGATAAGACACTTAATTGCTGCAATATTGCCATTTTAGGAGGGAAAACTCTCTGGTCCAAGTAGCACAAGACAGAGCCTGAAGCTTTCTGGAAAATTTGAAATTGTACAGTCAGTGTTCCAGCCTCCAGCATCACCTTGCCCAGACAAGCCCTCCACAGCCAGGTGTCCTACTTGCTCACAAATTCCCCGAAATAGTCCTCCAAATGACTTCATGGCCAACGTTTGTCAGAGTCCTAGTCAAAAGCCACAGATCCTCTGCCATTGACACAGATTCTCTGTCAGGTCAAAGTTCTCCCCACTTTTACATTCTAGGGGATAGTTTGGAGAATGAGGGATAGAATGGAGAATTAGAAAGTGACTGATTGAGTTCCAGAATAGAGAGAAAGTTTCAAGAGAGGAAGAAAATAAATCACAAGAGGGCAAGTGGATTATCAAATCATCAGCCAAATAAAGACATCCCCAATGGACCAGGCCTGAGCTCTGGATTCCTAAGTCAGGAGACAAAAATCATGACACTAGATTTCTAATGGTGGGATCATAGTTTATAGGCCGACTCCCCAGTTATCTGGAATTCCTTTTTCATTTGGTGCCTTTCCTTGAGCTTTCCTTGCAGCTAGGGGTAGCCATGTGACACAGTGCTGCAAGGAAACATAAGCAAATGTCTTGTGGGCAGAGCAAGAAGATCTGGAAGATTTTTCTTTCTTAGTAAAGGAACCAGTATAACTTGCATCTGCCTTTTGCCCCCACATTGAATGTAGAGTCTGTGCCTGGAGACACAGCAACCTTGTAGAGATCATGAGGTCAAATGTCAAGACGATGGCAGAAACACCAGCTCTGGCATTGCTGAGCCATAGAACCAACACCAGCAACTGCCTTACTCCAGGTACAGTCATGTGCCACGTAAACCATGTTTCCATCAACGACGGACTACGTATACAGCAGTGGCCCCATAAGATGAGTACCATACAGCCTAGGTGTTTGTAGGCTATTACATCAAGGTTTATGTAAGTATAATCTGTAATGTTTGCATAACAAAGTCACCTAAAGATGCATTTCTCAGAACATATCCCCACCATTAAGCAATGAGTGACTGTACTTTATTATGTAATACTAAAAAGAATCCCTTTTCATTAAAAGGAAAAAAAATTGTAACTATGTGTGGTGATGGATGTTAGCTAAACTTATTGGGGTATATATTTCACAATATATACATATATGAAATCATTATGTTGGATACCTAAAATGCAATGTTATATTTCAATTACATCTCAATAAGAAACATCGATATATTTACAGCAAAAACAAAGAATCCTTATCTATTTGAACCACCTTACGACAAGTTTTCTGTTACTTGAGCCAAACCCTTCCTAGAATGGATTTGGTACCCTGCCTGGGGCTTAGCAAAACACTTTACAACCAACAAGGTCGAGCGAGAACACAGGAAATTAGGTTTCAATAACCACCTCAATAGCAATCACTCTAAAACCTGCTCCTCCAATGCCAGCCTGCTTCCTGAATTTTAGAATCATGTACCCCACCACCTAAATGTCACTCCCAACAGGATATCACACAGCACCTCAAACTCTTCTTGTACCAAACAGAACCCAACTTTTTACCACTACATCTACTCCCTTGAGTTTCTAAGCTATGCTTTTTTGTTTTTTCCTGATGAGGAAGACTCACCCTGAGCTAAGGTCTGTTGCTAATCTTCCTCTTTTTTTTTTTCTTCCCAAAGCCACGGTACATAGTTGTATATTCTAGTTGTTCGTCCTTCTAGTTCTTCTATGTGGGACGCCGCCTCAGCATGGCTTGATGAGCGGTGCTAGGTCTGCTCTTAGGATCCCAACTGGTGAACTCTGGGCTGCCCAAGCGAGCACTGGAACTTGACTACTCTGCCACTGGGCTGGCCCCTCCCTTGAGTTTCTAATTTCAATCAATGGCCCAATAGTCCCCCAAATGTTGAAGTCAGGATGCAAGCACTGTCTTCATTTTACTCTATTGGGCTTGACCAGAGTTTCAGAGCCTTCGTCAGGATCGATAACTGTTCCAGAGTATTTTCTTTTTAACTCTACAAACTAGTCATGTAAAGAATGGAGAATAAATGCAGCGACTTTTGGTTCTCTCACATCTTTGTGCCTCCTCCTGCTCTCATATCTTCAGACCCAAGGACGAAAAGGAAGAGGAAAGAAGGGAGAGATTCACACTCTGCCCTCCAGCTCATCCTGGTGTCACCTCACCTCCCTGGCCTTGGTGAGGGAAGGATGCCTGGAGAAGGCAGGGCAGCGTCAAGCATCCAGACTCATCAAAAGGCAAGAAGGTGGCAAAAGGCAAAAAAACTCCTCTCAGGAAGGAGCTATGTGAGGACCAAACTATTAAAATATTAAATATATGTTATTGTGGGATTTTTTTTTTCCCCAAATTACACAACTTAATTCTACCCACAAGGGGCATCAATATGAGTCTCTCCCTTCATGCCCTCAGCCATAGTTAGGACTCCAGTTGAAAGTGGTCAAGAACCCAACTCCAACTAGTGAAAGCAAATAAGGGAAATGCTTTGGTTCACCTGAACTGCCCAGGATAAAGCTGGAGTGGAAATGGCCCAGGGCCCAAGGGAACCTGGGGTCAAAATACCTTCAGGACGTTACACTCTGCCTGTCAGCTTCATTCTCTCAGGGCAGGAAGGCTGCCTCACACAGGCCACCAGCATCTCAACTCAACCTGGAGCTTTGGGAAAAGCAGTCTCGCACCCTGCTCAGTTCACACAAACCCAGGGAAGAAGTCAGGATTTTTCCAGGGTCCGTGAAGCCAGCCTTTGTGCACATAAAAGACTGTTTGCAGCTACTTGGTTTCTAGAATAAATATTCAATATACTGAAGTAATGAAGTTTTTTTTTCTCCTTAAGCTTTTAAGTTCAAACTACAAATCTTATTATTCCATCTATAAATCTAATAAATTTTTAAGGGGCACTTTACAATTTCAGCAATTAAGTTCCTTTAAACAGTCTAAACCACATTTATAAATTTAATATATACAATTTTCTTATTAAGAGCTTCAAATGCTTGATTAACAAGCAAAACTTTCCCAAGTACCTGAGCAGTTCTTATAAATCTAGTAAATTAAACTTTTAAATATTGTGACCCTAAAGTTCTCTTAAATCTTTCCATACTGTTTACCAACTCAGCCAACCTCTCTTGGAACTTTCAACTTGAAAGCTTTAGTTTGAAATCAACCGCTTAATTAGATGTTTAAACTAGAATCATGTGGCTAATTACAAGGTTGACTATGCCAGAATCTCTTAAACATTAAAAACTCTTTGCAAACATTACAATTTCATTAGCAAACATATAGAGATTGTCCTAAATTCAACATAAAAATGTTGAAAGTGTGGGTTTTGTTTACTCCATCCTCTCTGCAGTTAATTCTAAAACCTTCCAAGGCTGGAAAACACTTACCTGATGAGGGAGCAGTTTTATAATTCCCAGTACATTGGAGCTACCTTCTTACTGAACGGCCTTTCTCATTAACCAGAGATTTAAGTCCACATATGAGCTCAGGAGCTAGACTGTCGACTTGAGAGTTCTTGCTTTCCTGACAGGCAGGATAAGCCTTTTCAACCGGTCAGCCTTCAGGGCGTGCTGAGCCCACGTCCTACAAATGGGATCCACTTGGCTATAAACTGAGTCTCCCGAGGAGAGCTAAATGCGTATCTAATTTGCTTGAAACTTTCTTCACCTGTTTTCATCAGATTTGCGTTGCTGGATTCCCTAATCTCCCACCTAGATTCCTTCATCACTTGATTGGATTCAGCTAATCTTATTTAGGCTTCAATTCTTGTCCTGCCCACCCATGGGCTATGGCTGCAAAGGCCATTTAATAACAGGAAGAGGGAGAGCTCTGGCTAGTTTGGTCACTTGTCCACCCACTGGGCCAGGTGAGCTAAGTATCTAGTTATGGACCTTTTGTTTGTGGGTCCACAGAGAGGGTAGGAGAAGAAGAAAGAAGTAATGAAGTCAGTCCTTACAGAACCGCAAGCAGCTACCTGCAAGGGTTCCCCTCCACCCATCCAACTCCCTGTCTCCCAGTTACCTGCCGCTCTGCAGCCAGTGTGACTCTTCTCAGGTGTAAATCTGGCCGCTCATGCTCCGCTTTAAAATAATTCGACGGGCCTTCATCAGCTACACTTGTAGATCATGACCAAGATCCACTAGCGATATGCAAGGCCTCTGTTGATATGGCTACTGGCCTCTTTTCAGCCTATTCTCCTGACACGCTTCCTGCCATTTCTGACCTTTTGATCTTTCTGGCAGATACAATTTATTGTACCATCTGTAATTTGCTGATTTACAGTGCTCTAAATATGCTATGACCTTTTATGCCTTTCTTCTTTTTATATGCCAGTCCCTCCACCTACAAAAAAACATCTTTTCCTGCCTCATTTGCCTGCTAAACTCCTGTTCACACCAGGAATCCAGTCCAGGACTCCTTCCCTCAACACTTGTCTCTCTTTAAGATGGACCCTCTTTGGGAGGCCCATACCACCTTTACGCTCTATTGTAGCACTCATCACAGTGTTTGGCAATTATTTGTCAGCATACCCACTTCACTATCAGTTCTTTGAAGGCAGAGATATATCTTATTTGTCCTTGTATCCCTAGCACCTTCCACAATACCTGGCATATAGATGATCTCAATAGACACCTCCATTGTTAGGCCCCTGGAACTAATATAACTGTGAAGTGTGGGAATAATTAATACCTATTATACTGCACAATGAAAATTCATGACTGTGTATGTGTGTGTGTGTGAAGGAGAGAAAGAGAGCTTAGGAACCACAGCTAAATCAATGAATGATCACAGAACTAGCAGAAATCTTAAAATTCTTAGAGGCATAGGCAAATATGGGGTATGAAATGTTTAAGGTCTTTTAAATCCTTTCTAAACAATAATAATAGCAAACACTTAAAAGTGCTTACTATTTGCCAGGTATTATTCACTATGTATTAGTTAATATACTTCTTACCAAAGTCCCACGAGATAGATACCATAATTTTCCTCCTTTTAAAGAGTTGGAATCTAAGGTACAGGAAGGTTATATAATTTATTCAGGTCTCTAAATATATGCAGCTTATCTGTTTGAATACTCAGTGCTTTATTATGAGATGGAACCAGGTAACAAGAAGACAAGAAATGGAGAACATGACAGAATAGAAAGAACGGATGGAGAATTCAGGAAAAGAAGAAGCTTCTAAGGGACAAAACTTTGCATGAGAGTATTTATTGATATTATTTGCTGTCTGTGGTCTTATCTGAATGAACATATTCAGTGCGGTTAGAATAACCACCCAGTCGCTAATGGATGAGGTCCAGATCTTAACATTTGATCAGACCCACCCACAACAGCCAATGTAGGGTAGCTGTCCTCTAATGGGTTTGCTAAAAACATAATTAACAATCCCAACCACTCGCAGCTAAACAAGAGGATTTATACTATTTTTAACTGAATTAACTAGTTGAAACTGGAATACTGTAACATCAGCAAAGATCAGCTTCCAGCCTATGGTACTCTTGGCTCAGCATCAGGGTCTCTCCAAACACCCATCTTAATAGTGCCATTGCTGCACTGTCACTAATGGTTCTACATCTCTCCACAAGGGTCAAGCTAAGACGGAAATGTCAGAGAGTGAATGGATCCACGTTTCCTGATTCTAGGAACTCCTGTCTGTTTCTTTGTTTGAGTCAGTTTTGTAGTTTCTGCAGAACTGAAAGGCTGTCACTGCAAATGATCACTCTTTCAGTGGTCAGTCCAAGTTGTGACACAATTGTTAGCAAGTAAAACAGGAACAGTAAAGTTACTCTTGGCTGGACTTGTGGCAGCAGGATGGGTTTCTGCACTTGTGACATCAGTTGGCACCATGAACTAACATGTGAGGCAGGAAATTAAGATTATAGAAAATGAAGAGAGAGCTTGAAGAACAACGCCTTCCTGTTTTAATCATGTGCTGGCACATGTCCCTATCGTCTCTTTGGTTTGAGAAGCAAGGCTTTTTCCTTGGTTATAGATGCACAGTGGATATGCTTCCATGGGTTGTTAGGATAATGAATGCCAAGTTTGTGTGTGTGTGTGTGTATGTGTGTGTGTTGTATTTGAAGGAGGCTGGGCAGATTTCTGTAATTAATAAATTCTTTAAACTGGTAAATGTGCTATTATATTTATGATAAATCTCTTTTCCTTAATCTTGGACAGATTCCTTTATGCTTGTGAGTTGTGGGTCCATTTTGAGAGTATCTTGCTTGTAAAACTTACTGAGTGATCTTAGGCAAATATCTTATCCTCTTTAGTTAGCTATCTCATCTGTAAAATAAAGGGTTTGAAGCAAATCAAGTCTGTGCTGTCTTCTAGCTTTACAGTACTAGAATTTGAGATAATCAATAAATACTTGTTGGTGTGTTATAAAAGCCTTTCATTTGCAAAGATTTGATATCCAGACACTAATTTGTT
The DNA here is from genome assembly GCF_021613505.1 of Equus quagga. Classification (NCBI taxonomy): domain Eukaryota; kingdom Metazoa; phylum Chordata; class Mammalia; order Perissodactyla; family Equidae; genus Equus; species Equus quagga. The sequence goes on along the minus strand of NC_060283.1, from coordinate 48,238,875 downwards.
TAAAAATAATACTATCCAGAGAAGGAAAGAAAGATTGCATCATACTGTTTATGGTTGGTCATTTACTGATCTGTGTCACTGGCTAGGACCTAACACCAAATCAGTAGGTAGTAAAGGTTGCTGGTCAAGCATAAGGTAATAAGGTAACTCTTCTGTTAAAAGGAAATTAAAGGCATGGATGAGGGGTCTCACACGTTTTCTCCAATCTGTGCATGCTCATTCACCTGGAGCATGTAACGTGTTTATTGGACAGTGCACAGTTGGATCCCTCCCCAAGGCTTCCCCTGGGACAGGCTAGTGTCCTTCTAGAACTCAATCCTCTCCTTTAGTTCTCTGATGAACCCAGATTTGAAATTCACCCTCTGTTCACTAGGGACCTTTAGCAAAACTATAACAGCTTACAAAATGGTTCCATAATGTGCTAGCCTCTTTCTTGGTCATCATGATGTGAATACTTTGTCTTATCAAGGAAGTGTTTCTGAGTCTCACTGAGTCTGATTCCAAGGACAGAAACTAAGAGCACAAGCATTTGTCTGGAGCATGAGCCACTGCCTTCATTAGTTTGGCTGCCCTCTCTGCTCTGGACTTCTGCTTTATACACTTCTCACAGCTCTGACACCTCTGTTCAATATGTCTTGTCATTCTTGGCTAATAAAGTTGGTCTTATGCCAAGTCAACCATTCTCTCAAATCCTGGGTGTCCCATCTCATCATGTCTTCCTTTTATCACTGAATAAAGTGCAGTACTGTTTGACCAATGTTGTGTGTGTGTGTTTCTTTGTTTTGTCCTGCAAATACTAACCTCTTCCCACATAAGACTGGGCCATTTTCTCAATAATGGTTTTGTTTATTCTCACTTTCCTACAGCTAAAGAAGTTTCTAAAAAGAGATTTTTTTGAGATGTGTGGCTCTTTATTCCCTTTGAACATATTCAATCACTAAGGGAAGCATTCTTATTCTCTATAAGTCCATCAATTTGCTTAAGAATCTCATCTTCCGCTGGGACACCCTGCTTCTTATTAGGAGTATGCAGTCTATATCACAGACCAGATGTTCAGCATCTCACTCTGATTTCCCCATTATCTTGTGAGCCGGGAAATCTATATTGTCTAGTCCCTTTTGCCCAATTACCCATTGGATTTTTTTTCCCTGCTTTTTTCTCCCCAAATCCCCCAGTACATAGTTGTATATTTTAGCTGTGGGTCCTTCTAGTTGTGGCATGTGGGACACCGTCTCAACATGGCCTAATGAGCTGTGCCATATCTGAGCCCAGGATCAGAACCCTGGGCCACCGAAGTGGGCTTGGCCACGTGGCCGGCCCCCCATTGGATTTTTTAAATTAAACTTTTGTACATATACATAAAATGTGCTATGTGATATCATGTATAATTTTTTGGGTTTTTTGGTTTTGGTTAATTTAGTGCAGGTTTTTTTCATTCTTTTCCCTTTTTTCAGTTCTTCTCTCCTGTTCTATTCACCATTGTTCCCACCGATCATTCCCCTCCACCCAACTTTTGCATCTTATTTTAACCACATAGTATAGGTCCTTCTATATTTCTCTACATTTACGTAATTGTATACAAACATGGATAAACATATATAAATATTCAGAAATAGAGGTTGTATTAGCTAGCGTCTCAGCAGGAAACAGATGGCAACTTCCACTTAAGATCATTCCAGGAGAACCTAATAATGGGATTATTTATAAAAGTGCAAATAGGGTAGGGGCTGGCCCCGTGGCCGAGTGGTTAAGTTCGCGCACTCCGCTGCAGGCGGCCCAGTGTTTCGTTGGTTCGAATCCTGGGCGCGGACATGGCACTGCTCATCAAACCACGCTGAGGCAGCGTCCCACATGCCACAACTAGAAGGACCCACAACGAAGAATATACAACTATGTACTGGGGGGCTTTGGGGAGAAAAAGGAAAAAAATAAAAAAATCTTTAAAAAAAAAAAAAAGTGCAAATAGGGTACTAAAACCAAGAAGGATTGGAGCCGTACCCAGGGCTGTTAGTGTCCCCAAGGCTAAAGGAAGGAGGGGTGGAGGTGGTTGACAGAAACTGAAGGAAAGTCATATAAAAAGGGCTGCCTTAAGAGAAGCTGTGATATTCAGACTCTCAGCTGCCTCAGACCTTCCTCTCCTGACAGGGCTTCTGATTGGCTGAACCTGACAGGAAGGCACTGGCTTCAGAGAACCCACTGGTCTTGTCCATAAGGGTCAGCCTCTCAGGGTGCAGATCAGAGTGGAGATGGTGGAGTGTGGGTATTCAGGGGAGGATTGAAGACATCCGGTTTAGGATCGTCTTTGTTGTTATTTATTTTCTAAAAATAGGATTATATTCTTCATGCTTTGCTACATCCACTTTTCTCCACGATATTTGGCAGACATCCTTCCAAATTAACTGGCATAGCTTTCATTTATCCTTTTTAATGGCTGTATAAGAGTTCATAGTGTGGGAAGTTCCAAAACGTATTCAAGTTTTTTGCTGTTTTGAGCAATGTTGGAATATGTGTGTAAGTTTGTGTGGTTTCATGTATATATATATGCTGTGTATGTGTGTGTGTATATATATATATATATATATGTATGTATGTACATATACTGGTGCTTTTAAGTAAACTCTTTTTATTTTAATACTTTTTGCCAAATTGCTTTCCACAGGCTCTAACTTCACATTAACAAAATATGTGAGGACCCTTTCCCCTTGTCCACTTCAGACATACGTGTTATACTCTTCTGAATTATTTCCAGTCTGAAGGTAAAGTGATACCTCATTGTTACTGTAACTGGTGTGTTCCTAGTGAGTATTGAACTTGAATATATTTTTCAGTTTGTTGGCTATGTGGGGAAACTTCTGGACTTTCTAACCCTCTGGCTGTTTGCCGGTAGCCCTCTTTAGGATCATGAATGTCTTTCTGATATTTGTATCCCACTGACCATGAATGTCTATACCTCTGTTCATTTCCATAGTGGACATGTTTTCCCAGGGGTAATGCTCTTTATTTGGTGACGAAACCTGTGCTTTCTGCCTATTGGTATTGGCCTTCTCTCTGGTGCCTATGAGCAAAGCTCAGTTTATTCTCTTTGGCATGATGACTGACTTTCTGGTTAGAGTTCAACCTAAAAATATTTTCCTTTCTGATCAGCATCATTATGGATGCCCCTGGAAACAGCAGTTGTAAGGTATTACTTACTTACAGCCACTTCTCTTGCTAGAGCTGTGTAGGCTCTTGTATGACTTTAACAGAACTTAAGGCATCACTCCTTTGAAATGCATCCTGCGGAGATAAGGTAACTAATTTTCTGATGTGCCTACCTGCTGTGCCAACTACTGTGCTTCTGCCACCTCACTTATCTTACCCCAAACCTTGAGATCAAGGCATAACAAACAGTAAGGTGCCATCATCAAACTCAACTGTGCACAGCAGAGGCAGCAGGAACGAAGCTTCTAGCACCTGAGAGCAGAGCAGAGAACCCCTGAGCAGCAGCTTCCTCCATGCCGAGCACCATTTTGCTATGGGTACCTCTGCTCACTGGCTCTTGGCTCATTAAATCACTGAGGAACTAAGCCCATCAGTTAATTTACGGCAATCAACCTGAAGCAGAGCCAAAGCTTGTCCTTTTGGGGTAAAAGAAGGCAAGACAATGGGAAATGTTGTCTGGAGGATCGTGGACTGGGCACCTCTCTGTGCCTCTGAGCATCTCTGAGTACAGAGAGGAATACAGTGGACAGGACCTTGGCTCCATGCAGCTCACACAGCAGCCTCTATAGCAAAGCCAAGAACAAGGCAAAAAAGGAATAACAATAGGTTCTCGAGTGGGCCAGGTCTTGTGTAAGGACCTGGCACCTCACATCCATTATCTCACCGTATTTTATCTTCACCACAGCTCTATGGCAATGAGCACCATCCACACTTTGAAGATGAGGATTCAGAGATGCTAAGTGACTTGGGCTAGTCACACAGCAAGTGAGGGTCAGGATAAGGATTTACATTGAGGTCCATCTCATTTGTTTTTGTTTCCACTCAACAAGAATTGATTCAGTGCCTACTCTGGGCTTAGTAATGCAGTATGTGTCCAAAGTGTGTTCCTCCTATTATACTGGACCACCTCTTCCCTTTTCTCCCTTATTTTTGAATAAAAGCTAAATATCTTAAGGTGATTCTATCAACATATTCAAATTTAAAGAAGAGAGAGAGAGACTAACTGTATATCTCATATTCCCAAACACTTTTTTCCTGAGGAAAAAACCAACATATTTTCAGGTGGGTTTATACATACATTTGCCTCATTTGAACCGACTTATGTGGATAAAATTAGAGTTGCCAACTCCTTCACAAAAGGGTAGACACCATACCTTCTGCGTGCGCGCGTGTGTGTGTGTGTGTGTGTTGTGTGTGCACTTGAGAAACTTCTGGGAGCTTTTGAGAAATATTATTTGGTGATAATATAACAAACCTAATGAATAAGTGAAGAAACTTTTTCTGTTTGTGACCTTCGTAAAAGAGGTCAAAAGTAAGCATTTTCTTGTGTCATGTAGGAGCACACAGTGATTCTTTCTCTGGATTGTGCCATTTTTTTCAATTAGCTGCCCTCTCCTGGATCTCTGTCAGCGTAGGTTGCAAGAAGTGGTAAACTATTAACTTCCAGTTTCATGAAGCTTAAAGTACAATGCCAACCCTGCATGGTGCAAAATTTGCAAGTTGAATTCCATGAGAACAATCCCTTTGTCGGACTGAGTCCTGCTGGGGAGATTGGGAGGAATGGGGCCAGAAGTCTCCCTGAGCCCCCTGGATCCTTTATAACCTTCTTCTGCTTTGTGAGCCATCACCCACCCCCTGAAGGAGCCCGCCTCCATGTTCTTCTCTTATCTTTCCCCAACATGGCTGAGTAACCACGGCGACAGGGAGGACCTGTGGGAGGAACAATGCCAGCCTGGTGTTTTGTTCTGTCACTATGTTCCGCTTGGTGGCAAAAAGCTTTACGATCAAACAATATAGTCAAAGACGTCAAGTCAATGCAAGCTGAAGGCAGCTCAGGGAGGAGAAGGCAATGCTTGTGACTCAAGAAGATGCTGTGAATCAGCCCAGGAATCACCCAGCTGAGAAAACGATCTGATTTTAAAGTCAGTGATAAATTCTTTCCACCTAATCTTTATTTAAGCAACAACGTTAATTAGCTGTGACTATCTCCTGTAATTATCTTAAAACAGGATGGGTATTAAATGCTGATAAAGGCCATATCAAAAGACAATACTGTAGCGAGTTTTGTTTGTTTCAAGTATACTATTTAAACTAAACAGACGTGGATATGGTGAAATTAGAAATATGTTAACCATCAACACTGTTTTCCATGGTCCAGATTGAAACTGGGAGTTAAAATGATGTTTATAGGAACTTCCTACATGCTCTAGGTGCCTGGCAGTTGCTTCTCCTGTTTCCAGATGCAATTTTTAAAATGTGGAAGGCATCTTATTAACTGTATCCTGCAATCAATTAATCAGTAAAATATTTATTGGGGAACTATAATCTTCAAGTTGTGGACAATACACAAAAAATACGAGACATGGTCATGTCTCCCCTTAAAGAGATTATAATCTACTTGAGGTGTGTGGGATGTGTGCACAAATCTTAATCAGAGGTACTTAAAAAACTATGTAACTGACTCTAACTTTGGCTTTATCTGAGCAAAAACTTTTACCCTTGACTCCTACCAAGACTTGAGAACGTGCTCATCAATTGCAGATAACTACAGAGCCTATAAGTCTCCATACCTCTAGGAACATTCAGCTTTTAAAAACAACTTGGTTTTTCATTTGGAAATCATAGCAGGATTAAGCTGCAAAGAGATCTCAATAGGTTGTCGTAATGGGCTAAACCTTAATTAACAAGGTTAACTTTAACCAATTAAGCCAGAGGGTCTGCATTGGAGGACTGATGAGATTCTAGGCTCTGTGAGACCAGAGGTGGATGGTGTCTACTTCTCCTAGGGTCAGTATCTCCAGTGCCCAGCACAGTGTTTCTGACATGGTTGACGCTAAGAAATATTGTTGCATGAACGAACCTGCCCAAGTTACACAGCTAGTGAGTGAGAAGCGCTAGGTTTCACAGTGATTGATTCTGGAGGCACAGCAAAGGGAACATTTAACATGCTGGAAATGCCCCAGAAAAGACACACAAAGGAGGAAGGAGGGAGCCTTGTTTAAAGGAAGGGCTTTCATTTCACTTTATGGTATTTTTCCATTAATGAGTTGACCTATTCTGGATTGAAACCCGTGACTGGTTAATAAAATTAATTGTTGGTTCAGGATTGGCATTTTTTAAAATGGAAGGGAAGGGGAGGGTATATGAGTGCATTAAGGTTGAAAGGGTAAGTCTTCTTTCCATAAACTTTTATTTCCATCATAGGAGTATACCTTATGCATTAATACATGTATTACATATACATATATATTTGTAATGTATTACAATGTTAATGACAACCAAAAGATTTTGAACAACATTTCTCTAGAAGGAAACTTGGTGGTTGGTTGAGAAAGAAGGAACAGTTTAGACTAAGGGAAGAGGGAGTGGCCCAAAAATGTGGAGAACTGCAAGTAATTTGGTCTGGTTATAGGATAGGGTCCTGAGGGGGAGCAGTGGGAGATGAGGCTATAGGAGCAGGCAGAATACAATGACCAAGGGTGTTTTGCTCAGCTGAGGGATATGAACTTTATGCTAAAGGAATATTAAACAGAAGGGGAAAGAGAAGGCTAATAAAGAGTGACCAGGAGAGTGCGAAGACAAGGAAGAAACATTACAGAAGGTAATTACGCTACAGAGGGTTGACTTTCAAACAGAGGAGAAGCTGGTCAATAGTGTCAAATGCCCCATCGTGGTCAAACACAATAACAATAAATATGGAGGTCATATTTAACAGTTAAGAGGTCAGTGATCTTTGTTCCTACCTTTGTTCTTTGTTTCTTTTGGGGGCACCAAGATCCTACAATAAGAAATACATTTTACAGGGCAACCCAGCATGCATATAATACATAAATCAAACAAATTTTTCACAAAACAATATTTATTGTTACCATGTGCAACACACTCTCTCATTTTTTTCTACTCTATTCTCTTTATTTGTAAAATTCTAGTTGAGATCCGCTAAATTGATTTCACCCCGAAGTAATGGCTGGTGACCAATAATTTGAAAATGAATGCATTCAAACACAATGCAACTATACTGGAATGAAGAATATGGCAGTCAGAGTAGGTTCTCCTGCAACCAAAGCCAGTACTCTTTTCTGTCATGTGTGTCTGTTTTTGTGTATCCTATGAGACAGATTTGACTTTGCAAAGCCAAGACGATAACACTTGTGTGTGTATGTAAATAAGTTAAAAAGAATTCTATTCAGTCTAGTCTCTATTTCAGACTTCCAGACCTTTTTTAGAAATGTGTTTTAAAAACCACTCTTACTGGTAGTTGCAAAATTTCTTCGTGAAACTACCTGTCTTTAAAAGCATAGAAGCAATACCCAGTCACAAATATTTTGTGGGATTGTGGAGGTGTGGGGTGGGGGGTAAGGAAAGAGAGCAGAGTGTCTAGATCAGAAAACTTCGGATTATGAAAAAGAAAAACAACCCCTATGTTCCAGAGAAGATCATGAGTGATTTTCCTCTGTCTTGGAAAGGAATAGAGTTCAGAGAATGCACCCAAATTGGCTCACTAGGGTAAGAATCAGAACTTATTTAATAAAAATTTCATGATACATATGCAAGTTTTCTATTTTAAGGGTTGAAAAATGTTTAAAATAAGAACTACATTTTAAAATAATTACTTACCTCCCTATTAACAATTTTGTAAAGACAAGGAGATCTTTTTTAAAGCTATTGCACACCCAGGTCATATTTAAAACCTCCTAGATGCTCCATGTGGGGAAAAATATTTTAAGCAAATATCTATATTTCATTAAATTTGTTTGAGATAAAATTTTGGTAAAGAGTACTGCTTCAACATATTTTCTTAGTTTTAATCCTTACCAAATATAATTATCATCATTTGACTGTAGAGCTTGATAAGTGTAAACTTTATACTCATACCTTTTATTAGTTTCATTAAAATTTCATTGATTATGAAATGTTTGCTTTGTCATACAGCATCCTGAAAGTTCCAGACTTCTTAGAAAAGCAAGTTTTCAGTTTTCCCTGCAGGAGAGTTGTTCTCTAATGTTCTTCAGAATTGAATGATATCGTGAAATCACTTCTTGAAATAAATGAAATGAAATGTAAAACGTTAAACACTTAAGCCCTGCATAAACTTCATGGACAGGATGGGGCAGGCCTGGGCTCAGTAAATAATAAAACGCTCCTAACGACTTCTACAAAACAGAAGGATTAACCGACACTTACCATTGCTTCTGAGAAACATGCCAACCAAACATGCCTAGTCAGGAGGCTTTCTCCAGCGGAGCCAAGCACTTCTGTCTCCATGAGTTAGTCCTGTGCTTACTCACTGACAGTAGGTTTGTGCTTGAACCTATTGGAGCCAGTTGCACTTGGCATTACTGATACAGGGGAATTCCTTTTCCTTTTCCCCACTGCTGGATTCCATGATGAGGGATTTTCCCCCAGCGCTTTCCAAACCTCTCTTCTCCGCTCTCATTCTGCCCCCGGGGTGGAGAAGTAATTTACAAATGGTAAAGATGGGAAGAAAAACTGAGCTGGTTGGCTTAGCCTTGCTGTTCTCTCTTGGATAAACGTGCCTACTTCTGCTCACCCAAGACCTCAGTCCCTGTGAGGGAAGGCCAGCCCACGTCCAGTGCTTCTTGGGACTAGATGGTTAAGTCCTGGCCTATTTCCTAGTTGTACTATCAACTTGGCTAATAAATCTAAAGTTGAGTCCTTCAACCTGGCTTCTATCATTATGAAAGTGATATTCTGACCTCAATATTTACTGTTGGTTTTACTTTCAACTTGTTCAGAACCTGGGTAGGAAAGAGGGGGAACTAATTATTGAGTCCCCTTTTCTAGACCTGTAACTTTAATTATGTGATTTAATTCAATATTACTTAAATCGATGAAATATAATTAGAGTTGTTTTAACTAAGTTCAATACTTTGGAAAGACTTGACAAAGGCAAATCATTTAATAAATGCTATTGATTTAAGTATAAGTGTGAAAAGTGCATTTAAAAATTATAAAACTCCAGAATTCTTCATTCACATTACTTCTCTAGCGTCTTGTAATTCTCTCTTTAATTTAAACAGAGACTAGAGCTCATGTGTGATGCTTTTAAAGGTGTGCTTTTTACAAGACAAACACAGAGTTCCAGCCAGTTTATACAAACCAAAAGAAAAAGGCCTTGACCCTTCGCAAAAAATAACAAAATTTGCATATGTATGTTTTAAGTCAAATAAGATATTTAAAGCATTTATGTATCTTTTTTCTTTACAATTTCCTACTTAAATCAATTTTCTAAAAAAATTCTCTCTTGCCCCAGAAAACATCTACTGAGGTTCTTATTTAAAACTTCTAGAATGTGGGGGAGCCAGGAAATCCTTCGAGAATCCGGTGAAAGCTGAGAATCTTTTCCTTCCTTAGAGGGCACGTACGCACAAAGCTGCAGCTGACAGACCCCATGACCCTCATCTTTGATTGAGTTCCGTGAAAAACCTTCCATCTCCAGGTGTTACTTGATGGCTAGACTAATATTTGCCACCATTGCAGGATAGCCATCAGATAAAAGTGATCTGAGGCCGTGGAAGTAGGAATCTGTCACTCACTTGATTCAGATCTCATCTGGCTGCATATCTAGAGGACTGCTTGAAGGTCAGGCACCATATTTTCAGAGGCGGATTCAAAAACTAGAACTTTAAATAAGTTCTAGAGGAAATGGCTAGGATAATGCAGGATGTGGAAACTTCGCCACAGCCACATGACCAAAACTGGGGAGTTTTAATCTGAGGAAATTGACTTCGGGATGAAGAACTGTCCTTGTTGAGGAGGGACTGGCAATGAACGTGTGGGCTGTTCTGTGTGTTGCAGTAGGTAGAATGTGGAACAACAGGAAGAAGCTACTCCTCGGCAGGTTTGGGCTTTGTCCGAGAACCTTTTCAGCTGGAGAAATGATTGATTAATTAACTAATTAACAAGCATTTATAAAGAGCCTACTATCATCTCAAGATTTTAGACTCCCTCTCTCTTCGATGAGGTCTGAATGTGTTTTAAATCAATCTCAGGTCCGGAAAAGCTGAAGGCACTGTGTTATAAAGATTGCTTTTTCACTTGCGTGTTATTCTCCATTTTTAACAAGGTTATGTAAGTGTTGCAGTCAGGGGCTTCTATAATATTGCATTGATTTTCTTGGTATTGTGCTCTCGATTTGTCTATTCAAAAGAATTTCTTGATTTTGCCTCTTTTTCTGGGCAATTCTTAATGTAATGATAAAACAGTCTACATTTTCCTTTAAAAGCCCATCCATCTTTTGACCTACATACTAATCTCGCTTTTCCTCCCACTCTATTCCAATTTTTGTGGAAATATTCCTGTAGGGAAAAGGGGGATTTATTCTTATTCATGGTATTTTAATTTTCTAGGAGAAATTGGATAATGCCAACAGTGCTTCTCTCACTTCCTGCGGCTTCTTTTCTCTATCTCTCTTTCACTGTCTTTCTCTCTTTCCCTGTAACTTGTGCCCAAATTCTTCCTGAATAGCTGCACAATCAAGACTGGCTACATAATTTGCTGAGCTCTGTGTAAAATGAAAAGGTGGGGCCTCTTGATGAAAAATTATTAAGAATTTCAAGATGGCAGCAACAGAGCATTAAACCAAGTGCGGGGCACTTCTGTGTGCACAGGTTGCACACCCATGAGCCAGTCCCATATGTAGCTATCATTTGTTGGGTACCTTCTAGTTTCCAGGCACTGAGAAAACTATTTAACATGGATTATCTCATTTAATCCTCCCTGCAATATTATCATCCTAATTTTGTGAATAAGAACATGGAGACCCATTGGGAGGAGATAATTTTCTAAGGCCACATGCATAGTAAGTGGAGTTGTGGCATTAGAACTCATGCCTTATGCCAGAACCCCTTTCTTTAGGGAATTAGGAAAAGATGTAGAGAAAATGTAAGCAGCTGAGACTATCACTCATCTTAAAGACCTCCCCGTATAAAGCAAGTAGCTGCTCTATATGCATTAAATCAGAGCATGTGGACTTCTAGGGAGTCAAAGAAAAATAAGACGAGCCCCTGCCTTTTAGGCATATGCAACAAAGCAGAGGAGGATCCAGCAGGAGGATGGTGTCTCACTCAAAAGATGAACTTGGTTTGGTTAGAAATCTGCTATTGAGTGAAAGTCAAAAGTCCTTCCCATCAATGCATCCCGTAACCCAGGGCTCCTCTCCCCAGCTCAGTAATGGTATACTGTCTTTCCCACCCACCTCCCTCTTCCTGAGAAAATTTGGCTAGCTGTAAGAGTCATGGCTGCCAGGTCCCTAAGCCCCCTTTCCCTCCAAGAGAGGAAAAGCAACTCATTGGATTGGTGGGTAGTAAGGATCTGGCAAACACGGGTCCACATTTGGGGGCTGGGTGAAGTTAATTTATCCAAAAGCTGTAAGCAGTGGAGATGCACTCTCTTTGTCCCATCTGCCCTGGACCAGTCGGAAGCAGTGATCTTAGATATTTATTGCTCTTCTTCAGGCTAAAACTCTTCTTTGAGTAATCCTCTTCTTGAGGCCTATGGTTGAAGAATAGGAGTGTTAGCAAGCCTTGTGATTGCACATACGGAATAGTATTTTCCAGTCAATGTTATCGGTAGCAAAGCAAATATCTGTTTTTGTTCTTCATCTCTTGTTCTTTATAACTTACTTATGAATTGGTTTTGGAGTTGAGAGGAAGAAAGGATATTACCTTTTGCTTTCCCAAGTCACAACAATGATTCTCCACCCCCGTATATACATACATTCCCCTTTTCTGAACCCTTAAAACATCGCTTTGCTCAGATCTGTCACTCAGTACTGGTGGGTACAAAATTCCTTCCACTGAAATTTTTCTGTTCTGTTAAGTAGAGCACTATACTAAAGAGACAATTTCTGAAGTCAGCTCTTTCATTAATTGGTTGTCTGGCTTTGCACAAGACACTGTGGGCTTCAGTTTTTTCATTTGTGAAAAGAAGAGTGGGATCTGGTAATCTCGAGAGTCCCACCCACCTCTGACATGCTCTGAATCATTCCTTTAAGGTCAGGGTCCCAGCGTCTTTCAAGATGCCAGCCCAAGGGATCCCCTAGCAAGTTAATCTGAATAGCTGCAATTATGTGACAGGGATGGAGAAGGCTTCAGCTAGCAGGTACACTTAGCTAAGATCGTTGAGACACAGTGTCCCAGCCTTTGTTCTCTAAACAGGGGTGACTTGAAGTGTGCAGACTTGGGGCAGCAGACAAGGATGTTGCTGCAATAGTTTAGGAAGGAGTATTTTGAGAAGACTGGATTTCATTGAGCTTCCAACATCATGCAACATAGGTGACCGCTTACGTTTTCAGGTCCAGGTGTGCTATCTTTTCTGAAAAGATTAACAATCACTTTAATCATCCGCTTTCTAAATATTCATCTTTTGGGCATTTCCAGGTGGCAGGAATGCTTCTAGGCACTGGATTAAATCAGTGAATGAGACAGAGTACAGTCTCTTCCCAGGAGGAACTTACATTCTAGAGAGAGTAGAATAGAATTCAAGGAGGAGAAAGCAGGACTGAGCCTCCGAAACACAGACAGACTTGGCTAAGGTTTAGTGAATAAGGAAAACGTAATGGTTAATTTTATGTGTCAACTTCACTGGGCCACAGGGTGACCAGATTTGGTCAAACATTATTCTGAGTGTTTCTGTGAAGGCGCCTAGGGATGAGATTAAGTTTGAAATTGGTGAACTTTGAGTAAAGCACATTGCCCTCCGTAATGTGGGTGGACCTCATCCAAGCCACTGAAGACCTGAATAGAACAAAAGGCTGGTCTCCCCTAGGTGAGAGACAATTCTCCAGAAGACTACCTTTATCCGCAGCATCAGCTCTTGTTGGTTCTACAGCACACAGCCTTCAGACTCAAAATGGGACATCAGTTCTTCTGGGTCTCCAGTGTGCCAACCCACCCTGCATAATTTAGACTTGTCAGCCTCCATGAACAGTGTGAGCCAATTCTGGATAATAAATCTCTTTCTGTATGTATAAACATTCTATCGGTTCTGTTTCTCTGGAGCGTCCTGACTAACACAGAGATGGACAATGAAAATAAGATGGAGAGGTAGGCAGGGTCTATGCCGGGTTAGGCGTTTTTTGACATTGTTGAGAATTGTATTTTAAATGTAACAGGTAGGCATTCAAGGCTTTTTAGCAGGAGGATGTTAGCATCTGGTTTACCCCTGGCTCACTCAAGCTGTTGTATGGAGGATGGATTGAGGAAGGCAAGCATGAAAGCAGGGAGACCAGAGAGGTGGCTACTGCAAACATCCAGGCAAACGATGACGGCATGTTTAATACTTGAAGAACATTCATTGAAATTTGTCAGAAGTGGTCAGATTCTGGAAACATTCAGGAGTGAGTGCTGGCAGGACTTACTCTTGGATTTCATATTTATTTTCAAATTTGAAAAACAAAGATTATTTTCTTCTGTCATAAGAACACAGAAACAGAGCAGATAAGTAGGTTGTGACTCTGGCCCAGAAGAAACTGTAGTCATGTGTAGATTGACGAAAACAAAAATAAAGTTTGTGCTCATTAATATCAAAGTGGATCTCAGAGTAATCAAAAAGCCCATGATTAGTCCAAGTGCCTTTGGAGACAACCATGCCTCAGTTTCCTTATCTGCAGAATGATGATGATAATAGGACCCACCACATAAGGTGTCATAGGGATTAATACTCATATAGGACTTAGAAAAGTGTCAAACAGAAGGTGAGCATCATCTAAGTTTTTATTATAATTGCTATTATTATCATTATCCTCATTATTATAATTGGTAAAAATCCAAGGAAAACCTAACTGAGACAGAATCAAAACCCAAATACTGTCCTAGAGGGAGCGAGAGTCACGCTCTGGATTAATTCTGAGCACAGATTAAACAGACAGAGGCTTATGGGAATGGTGCAGACCTGCTTGTACTGAGAGCTATTGTCCCAGAAAATAAACAGCTCAGCACTCAGAGCCTCCCACATACACACAAAACAAGCTGGGAAGTTCTCAAGTGGTCTGGAGAACATTTAGTCCTTAGACACCCGTTCTGATTTAAAAAATAAATTCACTAAAGTAATGATAATAAAATCGATCAGGTACCTACAACATGCAAATCACATGCTAGCATCTTTACATACATTACCTATTTAACATAGCTTAATTCAAGTAATGGCCTAACAAGATGTATTTTTACCTGTGTTGCAGGTGGGGAAAGTAGGCTCGGAGAGGTTAACTAATGTGCTCAAGACCTCGTGCTAGTAAGTGAAAGATTCACACTTTTGTTTATTTCAAAACCCGTGTTTTATGTGTTGAGTTGGAAAAGAATGAGAATTACATACAGAGAGAGCAAGGAACCTCATTCCTTGGTTAACAGGAAGGGAAAAGCCTTCTCTGTTTGTGTTGCTTCGAACGCGTAGGGATTAAGAATGTGAAATACAGTCCCTGATGCCGTGCCTCACTGATGGGAGCAGCTGCTGTTACCCTTGGGCAGGAGCCCTCTGATGATTATTCTCCCACACAGCTTCCCTCACTGCCCTTCCTCACACCCCTTCACAAATAACAACCACAATGAAAGATAAGCCATCCAATCACATTTCCAGCTCTTACACACAGTCAGATGCACTCTCTCGGCCCATTTGGTGGGGTGAAGGGGTCGTGTTGGAGGAGCGTGGAAAGACTTCATCAGTCTTCTATAAATCGCCTGACTCGGAGCTTGGCCTCTCCTCCCTGGATACGTCCCTCCACGAAGAGTTTTTACCTGACATAACAAAGATGGAGCAGAACCACGGCCCCGAAGAAGCTAAAGAGACTTTCCCGTTGTGTCTAAGGAATGTTCGGTTGAATCTGGAGCTAGAGAGTGAGATCAATATCTTTCACTCCTTTCTGAATGGCTGGAAAGAAGAACTGGAAGATGGTGATTTTAAGACACAAAACTGTTGATTATTTACTTGATGTCTTTGGGCGCACAGCTAGAGGCACACCAGTAGGACATGGTTAGCATGCATCTTCATGAGTGGGTCCTTTGTGCACTCCTTTTGGGGTTCTGGGGAGCATCAATTCAGTCTTCACTTGCGCAGATATGGTATTTGAGAAATATCCAGGCTTTCACATTCCCCCTGCTATCTCTCAGCTATCAACTGAACCAGAAACAAACTACGTTAGGGCTACCTCAACCCTGTTCATCATCCCCCTTTGGGCTCTGTTATTCGAGGTGTGATCTGCAGACCAGTATCATGGGCACTGCCTAAGAGCTTGGGAGAAAGGTAGAATCTTGGGCTCCACCCCAAACCAACTGAAGCAGAATCTTATTTTGATAAGGACCCAAAATGATTCATACATACACACATTAAGGTTTGAGAATCATTGCCTTATAGTATTAAGGATTAAACTGGGGCCTTTAAGGGTGGGCATAACTCCCAGCAACAAGGCGCAGAAAGATGCAAAAATTCTTTGTCAACCGTAGTCTGTAAGGGGTGGAGAGAAACACCTACACCTATCCCTATCACACCCCAAGAATGTAGTGAACTAGAATTATTGGTCCATCAGTTATGAGTAATTTGGCCTGTTAACCATCAATGAAAACGATATGAAGATGAACAGAATAACAATCTTATACATACTGGTCCTCTAAAGGTGATTTGAACCATTGGTACCAGGAAGGCAATTTACCCAATAGAACTGATAATCGTCACCTTTTCCGTTCCCCTAGAAAACCAACTGGATGGTTTTACATGGTGGCATCAACCCCTTTGACCTTCCGTTCTTGCATGGTTTCTGAAACATTTATCCTTCCTACATAACAAAATGAGTCCCACAAAATAGGAAACAGGGCAGATTTCCATAGTTTTCCCAGATGGATGTATGCTTTATGGTGGGGTGGGTAGAGAGAAGAAGGAGAAGGGGTTTCTGGGCCTGGATGGTGGAGGGAAGGGTGAAGGGTAGGGCATTATCTCTCTCTGCCGACCTAGGCAGGATGATACTGACACATGCAAGCATTTTGTGGTTTATAAAACACTTGTATGTACTTTATCTCATCTTACTCTGACAGAAACCTCATGACAGGGATTTTTATTGATTGCACCGTTTTGCAGATGAAGAAATAAGACTGGGAGAGGTGAATCGACTTGGCTAAATTGACAAAATTAGTGAGCAGTGAAGGGAATCCTCATAACCAGGTAGGTAAGCAAAGTGAGAGTATTTTCTACTGTACAGAAAAAAAGAGGAAGGGAGGGAGGATGGGAAAGAAGACAGGAGAGAGAATAAAGGAAGGGAAGGATGGAGGGAGGAGGAAAAAAATAAGGGTAGACGGAAAACTGCTCATTTTTTATTGCAATTTTCCAACATTTTAACTACACATTTTATCCCTTTGCCTTGTGAATTGATCTTTCGCAACTTGGTCCTACTGCTTGTCATTGTTGATTTGACATAAAAAAGGTCCCTAGTAACTCTAACTACTAATTACATAAAAAAGGGAAATGAAATCTCAAATACTTTGATTAAGTGTGTAAATTAACTGAACTTAGGACACACACAGAATCATAGTGTGTTTTCCAGAATCTCTTTTCTGCTACAGCTTGTAATTTTAGTTGGTGTAAGGCTGTTCATCCCCGAACTTTGACTGCATTTTCTCTTAAATGATTTTGAAGTTAATGTCCTCACAGTGATAATTTATTGCTGTGAAAAGGGAGAAACACGACTTAAGTATGCAAGTATTTAGACCCACGTTTGTTGTTGGCTTATGTCATGTTGTTACTGTTCTTCCAGCTTCCACTGAAAAGGACAGCTGAAATCCTAAAACTATGGAGTATCAACACTGGAGAAAACCCAAGAGGTAACCTGTTTCAACCATGACATTTCACGATGATGACATGGTGGCCCAAAAGACGGAGCCACTGGTTTGTCCAAGGTTCACAACCACTAAGTTAGTACTTGAGCCCAGATGTTTAGATTACATGATAAGAAAAATAATATGTCAAGCAAGCTAAAGATTTCTCTTTGTTTTTGGAACATTAGCATAATCACTCTGGCCCCTCATTATCAAACCAATCATATTTTTTTTTTGTTTTACCTACATGGTCCAAACAAATCATTTTCACATCACTATGCTTTGTTTCTCCCCTCAAGGGATAAGAACAATGGAGCCGCATTGGCTCTGCATCTTTAATTCTCAAAGATTTTAATTCCATGAAGGATAAAGAAGGACTTTTGCCTGAGACATTTTCACATTCTGTTCTACCAGCTTCTGAATAGCCTGATGATCATTTTGTGTCCTCAGCACCTGGCACAAAGACTTGACATTGTGTTAACTGCTGGGAGTAAATAATTTATTTAATTTTTACAATCTTACCAGTGGTAGAATGCCCATTTTACAGAGGAGAAAACTGAGATTCCTCAAAGTTATGTCACTTGCCCAAAGCAACACAAGTTAGACTATGTTGATGGGAAGTGGAGAGGGAAGAGGACAAAAGGGGTGATTAGGCACATGTGTGTGGTGGCAGATTGTCATTAGTCTGTGGGTGGTGAACATGATGTAATCTCACAGAAATCTAAATAAATAATGATGTACACCTGAAATTTATCTAATGTTATAAACCAATGTTACTACAATAAAGCAAAAAGAAAAAAGCATATGTCGAAGCCCTTACTGAACCCCAATCCTGTCTCATTTGAGACCCAGTGGCTTTCCTCTGCTGTAGATAAATACAAAAATTGCCTCTTGATGAAGTGAATGAATAAAGAATCAAAGGAATGAAAGACTATGCATCTATACCCCAAGATCTGGACATTGCCCCAATCATTCTAGCAAAGCAGTCAGGGAAAAAAACCTATACCGGTTTGATATCTCAATTGTTTGCTAGAATCACCTGGAAGGAGACAAAATTGCCAGAGGGTATCACCAGGAGAGACATTGAAAGAGACTGACAAGAGGAGTATTGCTTTCCTAGCTCCTGCTGCGTCAAAGCGCGCTTCCGAGAGAATACGGGGCCTCCATCTCTCGCTCCGTGCCACCGAGGCAAGTGGCCGGCTGCCAAACTGCTATAAATCTGTTTTTTAATTGAACCTTCTCTCTGGCCTCGCCATTGGGATTGCTGCACAAACAAGGAAAGCAAGAGGAGCCCCTCTGTGATTATCATCACTGGAAGAAATTTAGAGGATGAAATAGAAAAGACAATAGCAGCAGTGCGGGGACTGAAAGGTTTATTTCAGGATTGCGTGAGAGTCTTCATAAATAATCGAGAGGAAGAAACAGGTTAAACTGAAAATAAATGTAGCATACAAAATTATCTGTGTTCCTGTACAAGGGAAGTGTTTAAATACAGCCAGAATCCTTGGAACAAAACCAGAGGACTCCTGTTGTCTGCGTAGCTAGTCACAGTAAATGGCTCCTGTGACTCCAGTGTGCCAATTAAACAGTTTGTCTCTGCCTCGACCTTAATTTGGCAGACAGCTCTGTTGTAAATCTGCGGACTGGGATGGAGGGAAGTTGATTCTTAGCTGCACCCCCCAGAGCTTACTCTTTGCTTAACGCAGAATGTAAATATGTCATTGTGTTGTCTGAAAGTCGGATGAAAGATGCCAATTGGAACAAAATATGCAAGTCTCAGATTAATTACTACTTGAAATATTCTAATTTACTGCCCATGTTTTGTGTATCAGAAGCAGCACAAGGACCTGTGGACCTTGCAAATGCAGAGCGACTTCAGGACTTCAGAGGGAGAAGTCTAGAAATTCAAAGGACTTGTCCCTTTGTCAAGATCAGGTTTCTAGAAACTGCCTGTCTAAAAACTAGATGATGCCCATCAAGGGTTAAGATGCCAGCAATGTTCTAAGTACCAAATTTAGTAGCCACTTGACATAATTTAATTATGTCAAAGGTCAAGAATCATATTCAAACATTTTTTACAAAGGGTTCATTGTTTCTATTTATTGATTTGGCGGTTAGCTGTGAGAAACGTAAATGGCTACCAGCTAGTGGGAACAATGTTGGTAGATTTTATAGGACAGTTCCACTATAAAAAACTCAAAAAACTCTCTGGAAGTCAGAGGTCTTGGTTCTGCGTTATAGGTAATGATGATTCTCTTGCTGAAAGAAAGATTAAACAACTTCGGCCAGACCATCTAAGTGTGGTTGCTGCAGTGAATGCCAGAAGACAATGAGCTGAGAGGATTTTAGCCCAGTCTACCATTTACAATATTGGACTGAATCTCAAGTTCTCGGGCCATCTCATTCCCACCCACAAAGCAAAGGCCTGGTTTGGGACAGCTATGCGAAAAGGGTGGTCCAACCTGGGCCTACCTTATCATTTAATTCAGGGTTCTAAAATCATTGTTTAGGTTGGTTCCCATCTGCTTTGGAAATGAATGGAATGCGACGGTGGTAGGTAAGCTGCATCAGACGATATCACTGACGTAATCCCCTCTTTTTCTTTTTGAAAAACTGCATATTTACAGAAAAGTTGCAAACATAGTACAGAATTGCTGTATACTCCTCACCCAGTTCATTTTACATTACCGTGGTGCATTTGCCAAAAGAAACAACACTAGTTTATTACTATCAACTAGCTCCAGATTTATTCGGACTTTCCACTAATGTCCGTTTTTCTGTTCCAGGCTCCCATCCAGGATATTCCATTGCATTTATTGGTCGTGTGTTCTTAATCTCCCATGGTCTGTGACATCCTCATCTTTCCATTTCTATTCTTTGGAATCTAGTCTCTAAATCCTGCTCAAATGAGGGAGGTGGTGTCAGGGGGTGACTAAGCTGCATCTCCTGGAGTGGGCAGCATCTATGTCTACTATTTTGAATTCGTCTGTAAGGAAGATTTGTCTTTTCTTCCTCATTTATTTATTTATTCAATTATTTATTTATATTACTATGGATTCAAGTATATTTATTTTGTACATTGGTTTGTATTTTTACTCATGTATATTTATTTTGTACTTTGGGTTCTTATCCAACACTATGTTATTTATTTTGTTGCTCTAATTCCAGCTTTAGCCATCAGGAGCTCTTTCAATTGCCTCCTGTGTCTGTTTGATATGTCCCCATCCTTTGATTTTTTTTTTTCTTTTTTTCTTTTTTGGTGAGGAAGATTGTCCCTGAGCTAACATCTGTGACAATCTTCCTCTATTTTGTATGTGGGACACCGCCAGAGCATGGCTTGATGAGCGGCGTGTAGGTCCAGGCCAGGGATCCAAACCTGTGAACCCCGGGCCATCAAAGCATAGCACATGAACTTAACCACTACACCACTGGGCCAGCCCCATCCTTTGATTTTTGAGTACTTCCTTACTTTCTGGTACTACAAGATGCTCCAGGCTCATTTCGTATTTTCCTTGCCCCAGCCCTAGAATCAGCTGTTTCTCCAAGGAACCTTGATTCCATTTATTGGAGAATAGAATTTTGAAATTAAGATCTGGGTGCTATATGTGCTCATTGCTACTGGGGTGTTTTGCTTCCAAGCCCTCTCACCTGACAGAACTAGGGAACATATGTGTGTATACCGAAACTCATTGACACACATATCTGTAATTGTTCCTGTATCTGTCCATCCATCCATCCATGAGTTCATGCTGATGTCCCAGACTCTAACCCTGTACCACCTGGTTCCTTCTGACCTTCCCTGCTTGCTCATCTGCAACCTCCCTCTCCAGTAATGAGAAGCCTGGCTCCCACCATTCGTCAGCCATTTACTGATATGTTCAACCCCAGTATACATGTGAAGCATTTTCAGAATTGTCAATCTATACCACTAGAAGAAACAAATTTACCAGCTAAAAACCAGTCAAAATATTGTCTTCCAGAATTACTTAGGTCGGCTCCTTTATCCTTCAGTCTGTACGGTAAAGTCATTTCATACTTTTGTAATACAACAAGATTCACGTGTCATAGTCTGCCCAACATTGTGGTTGTTGGTGGTGATGTTTTTTTTAGCTTGCATACATTACAGTTTATTCCTTGTGATTTGCAGTTCTATTGCTTTGAGATAATTCTTTTTTTTTTTTTTTTAACAGATTGAAGCTTCTAAACTGAGCCAGTGCAAGAGAGGAGAGGAAGAGCCTGCACCAACTGCCCAATCTCTGCACCACCACAACCCTGCCTTTTTGCCCCATCCTCTGGGTACCAGGACTCAGGAATTCTCTGCTGAAATAGGCTAAACCTACTTCCAGGTCCAGCATGGACCTCTTCCATAGGTTCCTTCTCCTGAAGCTGAGGGGAAGCCAAGGGGTTGCTGTTTTCTGGGTGGTGATGTCAGGATGGGGGGGGGGGGATGGGAGAAAAGCAACAAGCAGTGGGCTGGGGATGGGGGACTCCCCTTATCCTCTTGCCCTGAGCCCCACAAAGATATTAGGAAGCAGGTCATGTGCTATGTGCTCAAATTATCACATTTAATCCTTAAAACAATGCTGTGAGGTATCCACATTATACTGAGGAGCAAGAGGGCACAGAAAGCTTATGTAGATCGTCTAAGGGGACACAGTATGCAAATAGCAGAAGGTGGGATGCAAGTCCAGATTTATTTAACTATGGACTTGGGGCTTTAACCAATACACTACAGTATACTGTCTCTTTCAGAGCTGCCATGTTTCATGACTCCATTCATGCTGTTGTCAGGTAAGTGTACATCCTGGAGTTGGGGACCACACAGTCAGCATGGCTGCACCAGGTAGCCAGCGCTGTGAAAAGAAACAATTGCTCGTTCACAGCATCCAACCTGTTCACTGTGCTCAGCTTCATTTCCCACCTGCTCCTCTGACCCTTTTCTCCTTTTGGATTTGTCCTCAGCCAGCAGCCTGGGCTCCTGAATTTACAGCATCTGTGGTCCTCAGCTCTCTAGCGCACATGCGTGTACTTGAGAAGCCATGTGTCTTTCAATCATGAGGTTTAAAATGGGTAAGCTCATTCTCAGCAAATGGCAGGTATGCCTCTCCAGGTGGGAGGGCATGACATTTCTGCTGCGTGCCCCTCCTCCCCCCTAGCCTCCCCCACAAGGGAGTATTTTAATAGAAGGTTAATGGAGGGCATGCAGAACAAAAAGAAAACCCTGTCATCGTTATTCCATGTTTTACTGTAATAGAGGTCAGCTCTCCCAATTCTTCCTAGTATCCATCTTTAAAATGAATTATTTAGCCTCTGAAAACAAAACTAGTTTATTTATGATGACAGAGAAGCTGTAAATGTGCTCCTGATCTGTGCATTGACTAATTAGATTAATTAAGCTGCATGCATTTCAGAACAGGCAGGCAGGTGGCAAATAACATTTGAGATGATTTATATGATATATTCCATCAAGCTTACAGTTGATAAATAATATCACGTTCATTCCATTAAGATATCGAAGTGGAAAAAGAAAACAGCGCGTTCTTGGCTTTGGGCTGTTACCAAAAGAGCAACTGTTGAGATTACTGCATGGGCATTATTTACTCTGCTCAAAACAGTGGAGGAAAAAAATGTGAGCCAAATTTCAAACTCAAGTTAGGCTCATCAGGCCCTTTCATTATGCAGAGATAATTCTTTGCCATGGCAGTAGAATTGAATTTGAGGAATAGAGATGAGATTTGAATTTTAATTAAGCCGTTGCTGCTTGCTACCAAATTTTGCTAGAAGCTCTCATACCATGGTCCTTTACTAATCAGCCTGCTTTCAGTGGGTAGTCTTGGTAAATGAGTGTGAAATTGGCTGAATACAAGATCTCTCCTTCTGCGGTCTTCAAACTTCCAATTGCCCAAGAATCACTGGGAATGTTTGTAGAGTGCAGGTTCCTGAGCCTTGGCCCCCGTGGGTGTGGAGGAAGCCCAGTGATCTGTATTTTTTAATCAATACCTTGGATATCAATATTAGCCCACACCAATAAGCTCACATACCAAGAACTGAATCCTGTGACTTGATCTTTGGTCTTTCAGGATGCTCAAGTTCATTGACCATATTAGACTCACTTCTTCTCTTATAGTAGTCATTGTTTCTCCATGTTTGGTCAAAAAACCATATGCATTAGAATTTCCAAGGGGATATTGTAAAAATTCAGATTCCTGGGCTTCCCTCAAAACCTACTGAATTTGAATATATAATGAGAATCTGCATCTTAGCAAATGATCCAGATGATTCTAATGCATACTAAAATTTAAGAACTACTGCCTTGAAGCTAGAAATATTTGATATAGGTGTAACAGAAAATGGCAGAGTATCTGCCCTGTAGTCATAGTTTTGCTTAAAAGACAAAGATGTGTGTCTCGCTCTGCCTAGGTCAATGACATCTCTAAGAATGATCTTAGGCCTGGACAGAGGTAGTGCTGAAATGGTCTCCTCTCCAGGACTAGCTTCTGGCCTTACAATCTTGGGAGGTTTATCCCAAGGAAGGAACGTTTATCCCACTGGGAAGGAAGTGGGTGAATGGAAAGTCGTCTGAGCAACTGCTTTTGGGATATAATGGTGTGTCACACAGATGTGGTGGCAATGATTAACGGCAGAAATTGATATGTGAGACAGACCTCAGTGAAAAACTGACATCCTCCCCAGCCCAAAAAGAGATGGTAATATTTTCTATATAGCTGAAGGGCAGGCAAAGCGGCGGAAGAGAAGTCTTCAGAATAGAGATGGACAGGTGAACCAGCCAGGTAACCCAGGAAAGGGGCAGCCACATTTTACAGAGCATATTAGCCAAAGCAAAATCTCCACCAGAAGCATATGATAAAGTCTTTATTTAATCTTTGAGCAATCAGGTAAACAGAGATAGAGAATAATTTGGAAATCGTAATAGAATTCTAATTCTAAGATGTTGTCATTTTGTCCCAGACTGCATCAGACAAGGATGAGCTGGGTGTAACAGGTGAACTTTGGAACATGGGAGGAGAGGACCTTGTTGAAGATCAGAAAATACTGGATAAAATTATCACTCATTGTACAACGAGAAGGAGCTAGAAATTGATTTCAGAGCCTCTTTTATATGCTTCATAATTCTTGCAATAATTTCTTTTGCTCATTACTGTATATTGTTTTTTCCGTCGATAATATAGATCCAGGTCATTCTCAATAAATCTTGTGTTCATCTTCAAGGTCCCAAAGAAAGAACGTTCAGGTATTGATGCATATTAGGCACCTTAGATGAGTAAATTCTGCTTGATGGATACAAAGATTGTAGTTCCCAGAGTGAACAAAACCTTGTAAGCAACATTCCTCTGGAGCATCTTTCTGAATGAGTGTGCTGCATCTTTGCATAGTGAAAGGAATATCACTCAAACCTGTAAAAATCTATCCCAACACATTTAAGATGTCCAAACTAGTAAAGCATTGTTGATAAGATGGTCTATTAAGCTGTAATTTCAAGATTATACATAGTTAAATAGCTTTCCTTTATAAAGAAGTTTCTGTTGGAAATCAGTTCTTGAGCAGCCTGTCCCCCTGAAGCCTCGTTGTAACTGTGGCTTGCTCTACTTTGAAACTGTCCGGCAGCCCAGAGGCAAATTGAAATCAGTAACAAGCCTGGTCAGGTGTTTTTTTTGTCAAGGGCACAGGATTTTGTTCTATCTTCTCAATTACTAATCTCAATTACCCTCCTGTCTCCTTATGATTATGTGTATGTTTTAGGTTTATTTTATACTCTGCTTGTTTCTAAAAAGGTTCTTAACATCTGATAATAAAAGACATACAAAAGGTAGGTTTTATTAAAAATAAATAGAAAATGTCAATTATACCTATAGAAAGTGCATTGCTAATCCAAAGGACATTCATTGTTACTATGATTGAGCATTAAATTTAGCTACAAACTTCCTTCAAGCCAAGGCCAACATGGACAAAAGATGTGTTGCATAATTATTATTATCTAGAGAAAAATACCAATTCTTTAAGGCATACTACTTTTCAATCAGCTTTATTAAAGTATTATTTAAATAAAATAAATTCACTTATTAAAGTGTACACTTTGACGAATGTATATAATCATGTATGTAACCATTGCCACAATCCATGGAAATTTCCATGACCCCCCAAATTTCCCTCCGTCCCTTGACTCTCAATCTCCTCCCCTCATTCTCAGCCCTCGAAACTGATCTTTCTGTCACTATCCTTTTGCATTTCCTACAATTTCTTACAAATGGAATCATACAATATATAGTCTTTTATGCCTGGTTTCTTTCACTTAATATAATGCTTTTGAGCATTATATAGAGGTGAATCACAATTTGTTTATCCTTTCATTGTTGATGTATATTTTTTTCCAATTTTTGGCTATTGTCAATAAAGCCACTACGAATTTTCATGTACAAGTAATTGTGTGGACATACGCTTTCACTTCTCTTGGGTGAAGATCTGCGAGTTGATCCACACCCTTGCTATGCTTCCTATTGTCAGGGTCTTTCATTTTAGCTATTCAAGTAAGTAGATAGCGGTATCTCTGTGGTTTTAATTTGCATTTCCCTAAAGACTAATGAGATTGAGCATCCTTTCATATGCTTCTTTACTATTCATATATCTTTGGTAAAGTGCCTGCTCAAATTTTTGCACATTTTTTATCAAGTTGTCTGCAGTTTTATTTTAAAGCTGTAAGAATTCTATAGATTCTATAATCTATATATATTTTAGATTCAAGTTCTTTATCGGATATGTATTTTGAAAATATTTTCTCCCAGTCTGTGGCTTGCCTTTTCATTTCCTTAACAGTGTCTTTTGAAGAATAAGGGTTTTTAATTTTGATAAAGTTCAAGTTATCAATTTTTTTCTTTTATAGTTCATGTTTTTTGTGTCTTAAGAAACTTTGCCTAATCCAAGGCACAAAGATTTTCCCTTATATATTTTCTAGAAATTTTATAGGTCTAGTTTTAACATTTAGTTTTATAATTCATTTCATGTAATTTTTTGTATATAGTGTGAGTTAACAGTCAAGGTTTATTAATCATTATTGTTACTGCATTGTATCATTATTATTTGTTGAAAAGACCACTCTTTCCTCATTGAATTACTTTGGTATCCTTGTCGAAAATCAGCTGACCATTTCTGGACTCTATTCTGCTCGCTTGATCTGTGTGTCTATATTTATGTCAATGGCTTCATTACTATAGCTTCATGGTAAGTCTGTAATTCACATAGCGTGAGTTCTCTGACAATGTTCCTCAAAATGGTTTTGGTTATTTTAGGTCCTTTGCATTTCCATTTGAATTTTAGGATAAGCTTGTCAATTTCTACAAAAATTAAAAAAAAAGTCCTTAAAAACTACTTTTTCTACAGAAGGAAATTTTCACACAGCTCATATACTATTGCAATAACACCTTAACCTTATCTTTCTTTCCAATCTCCCTCTACTGCAGTCCCCTCCCATCTGGGCTACCAAATTAACCTTCTAAAAATTTCCCTTTCATAATAATGTTCTCCTGCTGAATATAAATAAGTTCCCTGGAAGAAAGTGTGTGATCCAGGAGAAAGAGTAGAGGTTTGGAGCCACGCAAGACTGGTTTCAAACGCATTACCTTGTTCTCCCTACATCTTAGTTTCCTCACTATACTTACCTCACTATCGTGAGTATTAGATGAAATAATGGCGGTGAGGCACCTTGCACAGGATTGGCTAAGTGGTCAGGATGTGTTCATTTTGTCTTTGTTTTCCCACACAACAGTGTCAGTGGACATAAAATTTCTTGAAAGGCAAAAGATATGGAAACATGCAGAGCAGGTCACATAGAACAGGAGATGACTGCACGTCCCCTTGCACTGATGTAGACATCCAGGTCCCCATGAGGCCATAGACCTACTGAAGATACCACTGCATGGAGCAAGGATTCCATCTGTCCAAGCTCAGCTTTGCTCTTCTCATGGGCATATTTATACACTTCTTCTGTCCACTCTCTACCATCACCTAACTGTTCTGGAAACTGACCGTGTTCCCACCTGCCTCGCAGGTGCCCATCATGGGTACAGAACCACCCCAGCCTCTTCCTAAGCTGTTGCTGTGAGCCTAGCTGAAATAAGTTCAGTTGTCAGGTGTAGCGTCCCTCAGCAGACCCAGGTTTTGGATCTGCCTGAGGTTCATTCCTTTTGGCCTAATATCAATAACTCTCAGCCAAG
This sequence comes from Equus quagga, assembly GCF_021613505.1. Taxonomy (NCBI): domain Eukaryota; kingdom Metazoa; phylum Chordata; class Mammalia; order Perissodactyla; family Equidae; genus Equus; species Equus quagga. The sequence goes on along the minus strand of NC_060283.1, from coordinate 48,211,625 downwards.
TGGTCCCACTTTACTTTTTTGGCTTTTATTTCACTACTGCCTTCCATGTAGCCTCTGCCTTAGGCAGGATGTATGCTATATCACATGCTACCTATGACTTTGGTCTTCTTGCTCCCCTGACTTTGACCTGCCTTCTGTTTCCTCTAAGGCCTATCCAGTCTTCAAATCCAAACTCTAAACCAGCCTCTTCCATTAAACTTTTTCTGACCAACCCCAGTCCACAGGGATATTTTCTCCCCTGGTTTTCATTAGAATCTCCTATATCAATAGAACCCAGCCTGGTCTAAAAGTCCATTTGTATGCTTAAATATAATTCAAATGGTATAAGAATGACATGTCCAAAAATGAGTAACATATCAACAAATTCTAATTAAAACAGGAACAGATGATCCAACAAACCACAAACGTGCCTAAGTGTCTCAGGGCAATAAAAGATTGGGTAGAATAGAGACCGCATCCTGGTTCCGGGGTCAGGATTAGCAACAAGGGTCCTAATTTAGGATCCATGGATCCCCAATTAATAAAATTGATTCAAAGGGCAGACAAAGATCTGAACATGGACTTAAGGAGGTGTAGTTATTTACAGAGCATTCAAAGGCAGACGCAGGAGGTTGAAATTGGTGTTTCTATGTCAGTTTTCCAAGGCGCCAATTCTAGTGTCCTCCGATGGCCACCCCACATCTTTGCATGGTTCTTCCATGATAGATGGAGAAAACAATCTGTAGCCAATAGAGGACTTCTAACAGAGCCAGCAGAACTTTGCCAACCAAGATGAAGTTGATACCTGGCATGAAAGATGTGTCCTATGAAGGCTATTTTTACTTTCTTGGTACATTTCTCATCTTCTTGGGGTTGGGAGAGAGCTTTAGGACTCTGGAATGTCCAAACTGGATATCTGAGGCATTTCTGAGTCAGTACATAGATATCGAAGAGGTATTTAGAATGATGAAGGTAAATGTAATCTGTATCTATATTTGTTTTAACTTGATGGCCAGACGGGGTAGGCCAGTGAAATCATTTTAAAATAATGTTTCTGTTTCTCCTGAGGGGTAGACTTGAATTCAGCCTTGACAACAAATTGTTCCTCTATTTTAGGAAAGACATCTTAATGAGCCCTTTTGATCATTTCAACATCAGTCTTGAAAAGGAGTCAACTGGTCCTCTCAAATGGAGGCAGGGGCAAGGACCAAGGGTAAAATGACGCCAATGTAGTCCCCATGAAATGTCTTAGTCTGTAGATTCTAGTCACACAGTAGCCAATAAAACCTAATATTTTTCCAACATGATTCCCTCTTATTTTCTCTCAATTTCAGATTATCCTTATTTGGATAAAAGGGAACAGTGCTAGACCTAAGGAAATCTGAATAAAGTATAGATATTAGCTAATATTAATGATCTATATTGGTTTGTTAATTATATAAACATACCATACAATCTTAGCAATTTTCCTGTAAATTTAAAACTACTCTAAAAATAGCTTTTTTTTTTTTTTTAAAAAAAGAAATAGTGTTTTCTGAAGACTGGACATGTCTGGGACACTGGGTTATACAAACTTCTTTGATTTCTCAATTTTTCTTAGCTCCAGTTATGTTTACCTTCACATGTTCGAAGACAAATAGAAACAGCGGGGTGAAGAATTACCATTGTGTATTGCCCTGCAGGGGTGCAGCTTGGTGAGAAGAATGTGGTGGAACAGCATGGTACATGCCAGAATGCAGCACATAATTTATGACAATTTCCTTGTTTATTTTTTTAAGCAACTGACTTGCTTTAAAAAGAGCCAAAAATTATATAGTTTCTCTCCCCTATTAGCTTATTAATTCCTTGAAGGGATAAGCCATGCCTTCTCATTCTTGTTTGCAGCACAAAGTACCTTGTACTCAATAAATAGCTGTGATTTGGATCAATGTTATAAATAGAGGCACTGATGAACATTGGGCGGTCTACACAGCTATTATAAGAAAATATATAATAGCCAATTTAGATTCTCATCAATTAAATATAACAAATGCTTGTTACATCCCCTAAAAATTAACTGCTATTAAAATTACTAAGGCAATTAAGTCTACACCACGAATTCAGCATATTGAAAGAGCTTCTCTACCCAGAAGAAAATAAAAGGTTTTCAGTTCAACAAGCAAAAACCGTATTTTGAAAGATTAATTTCCATCTTTTTGACATCCTTGTCACTCAGAGCCAAAAAACTTGATTTAGGGGTTTCAAACTCTGTCACTTAGAACAAATTTCAAGCTGTGGATGTCTATGCAAAATTTCAGTGGTAATGTTTTCCTGGCCAAGATGTTGTGGCCTTTAAAACAGAATTTGCAGCAGAGACTCTGGCAGGTTCTCAATGTAGCAGATTGAATATTGATGTAATGTCAAAAGAGTTCCATAATTAAAGGTGTTTCTTTATGGCATATCCCTTCATCCATTCATTAATTCAACAAATATATATTGAGCACCACCTCTGTGCCAGGCCCTGCATTAGTCAGGCTTTTGTGTTTCCTGAATCAGATAACGTTATCTGAGTAAATGAATGAACCAATGAATCAGGAGATACTTCCCAAAGCTACATTACTGTGCTGGTCCAGAGCCCATCCAGGGTGGTGTACGTGAGGGGAAAAATTGAAAAGTACAAAAAACTCACTGGCTTAGAAAGGTTTCTTTTCGTCTCACATTCTCCACTCATTCCAGATTTCAACCCAGGAAGGGCACTGGGCTATCTTCTTCTGAGCTCTTGCCTTCTTCTCACGCTCTCTCTCAGTCTCCTTCTCCAAGCCCAAAAAGCCTTTCCCTTTCCATCTGTTAGAAATTGCTCTTATGTCATATCCATCTTTTGGGGACATGGAACTCAGTTTCATGGCCTGATCTGTGTTTTTTATTATTGTTGTTGCTGTTTATTTGTTAGTTTAAACTTACATCATGCAGAATTTAGAACACACAAAAACAAAACAAAATCGTATAATAAGCACTCATGTACCTATCACACATCCCCAAATAACCATCAACCCAGGGCCAATCCCACCCCATCCACACCCTCATCTACCACCCCATTCTAATATTATTTTGAAGCAAATCCCCAGCATTATATATTTTCAGTTATACTCTGGACTTAATGACAGAAAAACTAGATGGAAAATCTCAATTTTCTCAAGGGGGGGGGGAGTGGAAAGTACTTCAAAGAAAAGTTATTGCCCTACAGTAGGATAACCTGAAGAAATAAGAGGGAAGTGGGTGAATATAGCCCTAGGAATGGCAAGATCTGGGGACCAGAAAGGAGTCTGAACTTTTTGTCTTGCTCTTGTTCTCTTTCCACCTCTAATCCCTGCATTCTCTTTTCACTGGCTCAGTCCATCCTCAAACAGAATGACTTCGCCCATACAGAGGAGATTGTAGGAGCCATTTCTGAACTTAAAACCTAATAAGTCCACGATCCTTAAGGAACAAGACGACCCACTCCTCTCAATTCAGTCTGAAAAATCCTGGGGAGAATTCTGATTGGTTCAGCTTGAGTCATGTGCCCTTCCCTGGACCAATCACTGAGGTCAAGGGAATGGGATATTCTGGTTGATGCAGCTTTGGCGACACCCACTCCCCCTCCACAGGGATTAACTGAGTGAGGTACAGAAGAAAGGAAGGAGGCACAAAGACCACATAGGAAGGAAAGGGACCTGGTATTTATTGAGCTTCTAATATCTGATAGGGAGTATCATAATTTATATAAATGAAAAAGTCCTAGAAAGTAAATATGAAATTGTTTGCATTTTTGAATGAAAGAAGGGAAACTCAGAAAAGTTAGGCAGTTTGCCCAAACTTTGGCTCTTTTGGTATACCCCTATTTCAATCCTTACTCATGGTATTCCTGAGTACATGATGTGCATACATTGAGGCTTTAAAGGGGATATTTCAAGTGAGAGAGACTACGAGTGATTTTGACCGTGTGCACTTTAGACGCATAAGACAATCTGAAACTGTATGACCTTGAGCAATTTTCTTAACTTCTCTGTGCCTCACTTTCCTGGTGTGTAAAGTCATGATGATAATATCCAGGCTGGCTGCAAGGATGGAGAAAAGGAATACATGTGAAGTGCCTCACACAGTGCCTGAGTTATAGTATGAAATAAGCAAACGGTTGCAATTGTTAGGATTATTACAATAGTCCAGTGCTCCAGGTGAATACAAAGAGATGATTATCAAAGGCTAAGAGAAAGCCAAGCCGGGGTCACCAGCTGTGATGAATTGCTGTGATTGTGAAATGAAAACACCTCGCCTTTATTATTTCTTAAAAGGTAAGATCCAAAGAATACAAAGTTATTTGTTATTTCCATATCAATGGAATGCTCTTTCCTCCAAATCCAGGAATTTACCAAAAGCTAAACTGAGGAGGATAATGAGGTTACTAAAAAGGGAAAAATTGAGAAGTGCAAAAAACTCGCTGACCTAGAAAGTGAAATGTTTGAGTGGTTTTGTCAAATTAGAGTAGATATCATTCCTATTTCTGGTTCTTGTTTGAAAGGGAAGCCAATAAAATTGCCTTAAAGAGGAAAAGTGTCCCAATGAAGGGTTCTAGCCCTCTAAATCTAACATCTAATGATGTGACAACAGCGTCTCTATTTGCTGAAAACCAGGCAACTGCTACTGTTGTTACAGCTGGAAAAGATTGGCAGTGAAAGTAGGAAGACAATTCTGGATAAATATCACCCTAGGAATATATTCAGTACTCTAAATAAAATTGTCTCTGCCTCAATTTGCAGCCTGCCAAATAGGTTTCTTGTTTTGAAGGATACGACTCACTCTAGAAGGAGATTGTGTAAGAATGGCTCAGAGAAATTTAAGGCAATGGAATGCAGAAATTTCATACAGCCCCACTGTGAGGTTTCTGGAACCAGGAAACATCTGGTTATAGGGAGATCCAGACAGTCTGGAGAGGTAGGTGAGTCTCCTTTCCTTGATGCACATCATCGTGCTGTCCCGTGGAGATGAGTTTCTATCATCTCTGATCACAGCCAGATTCAGTTCTGAAACTTTACTCAGCAACTTGAACCACAGGAAAATAGAAAATCTGATAGTGGTTGTCAGGAAAAGCAGGATGTTTTGTCTTCCATGTTCCTGACTACCCTCCCCTCTTTCTGTGACCTAGTGAAAGTAATGGAAAGAGCAGAGGATTTGCAATGAGAAGCCTTGCTGTGCAAACCACAGAGGCACCCTTTTGGCAAAGAGGCATCCTCGTTTTTCACAATGTTGAAACTGCCCAAAAGATATCATTGGAACAAATCCATAAGCACTTGGGAGTAAGAATTATATTCCATTCAGAATTTTATCCCCAGGACTTATTACTCTGCCTAGAACCAAGAAACACTCAGCGAATGTAGACTGAATGGATACTTGAATGAAAGAAATACACACGACAGAGTCAAATTTCACACAGCCTCCAGAATTGATCAGAAGCAGATATTTTCAGCACTTGTCAGTCTGATCTGCCAAAATCTGAAATCAATCTCTATTCCATACACCAGAGAGACAGGCTGAAGCTGGGAACTGGAGTCAGCACAGTAACCAAACATGGGAACTCTCCTTTTGCATATAACATGTTGGATTTTTGCTGAGCTATTAAAAGAAGAACTAGGATTCATTTGCTTATTCATTCAAAAAATGTGTCTTCCTGCTAACTCCATCATCTCTGTGAAATCCTGAGGTGATGTTCAGATGGGGAGAATTGCTACAGTCTATCCAAATCTGTGATTCTAAAGGGACCAAGCTCCTATAAGACTCTGTAGGGTTGAGTAGGTAGGTCTTGATTCCGTGCAGGCGTCTAGTGCCCCTCATACGATGAGGAACGTCAGTGTAACATACTAAGCTCCACTACAGGAGAGCGAGCTGGGATCAGCCTGCAGTCTCTGCTTATTTTCACCTAAACCCTCACCTCTCTGGTTATTCTCATTTCTTTCTCTCCTGTTTCTCCTTTGATACCAACCAGGCTCGCAATCTCCAACCCGAGCTCTAGCTGAGATGTTGCTGTGCCCACACTGGGTGGCCAGATGACTTCTCTTGCCTCTCACGATTTTCCTGATCTTGTCAGTAGCCCACTCTGGGCTGCCTGGACAAACAGTTCTATGTCACCACTGTTGCTGAAGCCACCATGGCCCTGGAACCAGTTTGCCTACGTTTTAAATCTATGTTGGCCCATGGCCCACTGAGTGGTCAAGGGCTAAACACGACTAAATGATACCAGATTTAGCTACAAATCGGTAAGACCAAACATGCACTTTTACAGTCTCTTTATTCAATAACGACGTTACTAACAATTACTTTAAAATTTTTATTATGGAAAATGTCAAACATATATAAAAGTAGAATGGGATAGCAACCTTCCGTGCACCCATTAGACAGCTTCACAATTACTAAGTTTATGAGTATAAAAATAGTTGCATAACTAGCAAATCCTCTCCATACTGCACAATTACGTTTTGACTAAAGCCGTATTTGCAACTTGGCAGTGTTGGCAGGCCTGCCTTTCAAGATCATATTCTGCCTCACACAGTTATTATAGTGGACCATTCCTCCCAGCAGACTTAGTCTGAACTGCTTAAGCAAATCTACCCAAGACATTATGTTTGCTCCTTTTCTTAAAAATAGAAGGTGATTTGAAAGGTCATAAAAATGTTCATTCATCGGGTCGGTCCATGCAGTTATCCTTTTTGTCCCTGATAGCAATTTGGCAGGAGAGCATGTTTATTGCCTCTGATCTCAACCATAAAAAGACCAGGGAGGTAACACAAACCATGCCAGCCTCCCTTCATAATTAATTACGGTCCATGCGTGACTTTATCTAAACATTTTTTGAAGCCGTTTCTATTTCTAGCCTGTTCCAGTTCTGAAGAAGCCTGGTAGAGGCCATGGAGATAACAGAATAGAATGAGGTCAGGGGGCAGACAATTAAACACACAGACATGCATTTTACCCCCATAGACACAACTTGGTTAAAGGGAGTCCGAAGCCAAGCGGCTGAATTAGCAGTTAAACCAGCACAACTTTCTCTTTATTACTAAAGAGCTTATCACCCAAACCATAAATCCTCACACAGTCAAAGGTGAGTGCGTTTTTAAAAAACTAAGGTTACTGTAAGGTATTTTATAACCCATGGTCCAATCTAGGCTTGTGGAGATAAGGTATATATATATAAATATATACACGTATGAGCTCTTCCCATCCTTAGCTCCAATATCCATAGTCTGGACATTTATCTTTATTAAGTTAAAGATGAATATTATGTGTGTATGTATATATATATTCATATAATATGCGATGTACATATATTTTTAAGGTAAAATCAGACATACTTGCTGAGTTGCATTGTCTTGAGGTTAAAATGTAATTCTGAGGCTGATGAATTTTCATCTCCAAACAGCTCGTTAGTTTTACAAACAAAACCTTTAACTCCACACTGAGGCTGCTCTGCATCCCTTCCCCCACCTCTTCCTTTTCCTAATGCATCGGGCATTCGTCTTTAGTAGGATGAGGTGCAGGAGGAAAGGGCTGCCAGGAGATAAAACCGGATGACTGTGGGCATAATTCAGTAAGGGAAAAATTCAAAGGGCATAACATTTTTGAAAATGAGTTCTAAGAGACGTCATATATAAAACACAAACATTTGTGTATTCTATGTAATCACTTTTTGCATAACTTGAATTAGAAAAAATGTAGTATAAAAATACTAATATGGTCCCATCCAGTGGCCTAGTGATCAAGTTTGGTGCACTCTGCTTTGGTGGCCTGGGTTTGGTTCCCAGGCCTGGACCCACACCACTCATTGGCAGCCACACTGTGGTGGCGACCCACACACAAAATAGAGGAAGATTGCACAGATGTTAGCTCAGGGCAAATCTTCCTCAGCAAAAAGAGGAAGGTTGGCAACAGAAGTTAACTCAGAGTAAATCTTAATCAGCAAAAAAATAAATAAGTAAAATAAAAATATTTTATTTTTTAATACAATATAAATAAAATAAATATAAAATACAAGTAAAATAAAAATTAAAAAAATCTTGCTTTAAGAACAAATTTTATGTACTACGAATTTCCCCAAATCAAAAATTTATGCATCATAACCTGTGTTTATGCTGTTACCACTTAACAGTAATGTTTTTGGATACATCAAAATAAGCGTCATCCATCATCAGGTTTAGTCTTGAATCGTGTGAGTTTGAACAAGATCCGAAAGCATCCCTTGAACCAAGTGCACAGTGTATTGTCAGCAGATGCTTTTCCTTGAACAGTGCTTGGTTTTCTGAGCTGACTCACTGAATTTCTCTCCTGGAAGCCACAGGCGATTCCTTAGGGGCCAGAGGAGAGCAGACTGTCTGCCCAGGTGCTAACTGGGGCACAATCAGGCAGAAGACAAAACTGAGTGATGGAGGAAGGGCAGTATTGCAGCTTAATCATAGAAGGAACTGTGACTCTGCAGCTGGCAAGTACGCTCTAGGACAGAGACTCTATGCCCCAAGGCAAAGAAGAACGAAGGGCTGTTTCCTTTATCCATCCTGGGAGACTTGCTGTGCCGTCTGATGGCAGGACAGTGGAAGGCATTGCCTCTCTCTTGTCATGGGAGGGAGATTTGCACTTGTGTTTCTTTGCCTGGAATGTTCTCACCTCCAAGAAATGGCTCCTTGTCCTGTAGATGTCAGCTCTTCCCCAGGGAAGCCACTCCCAGTCTAGGCTCTTTAAGCTAGGCAAAGAACCCAGGTAATAGACCATTTACACTGTCGTAAATGCTTCAGCATGCACAATGTGTTTGTCTTGATCTCCATCTTGAGCATGTTTAATTCATAGTTGAGGGACCTTAGTCTGAAACACACATGCAAGGTGTGGTTGGTTAGCATGGAAAAGCCATAATAAAAAATGTACCCTCCAGAGGCAGCTACACAAAGCCTTCAATTATCTATCTCTGATCCTCCCGAGGGTTTGATAATCAGCAAATTGCATTTTTTAAAGTAATTTTTCATTGGTTTAATGAGTGGCATATAGAAAATATGGATTGGCTAGAAATCTCGTATACCCTCTCTGGCCTTCACCAAAATAGGGTAAAGAATTGGCAAGTCCAGTAGATAAACTCTTCAGAAAGGTGCCTTAGGTGTAGGAGTCCATCTGGTTCTGCTTCCAGAGGATGCTGACACTGGAATCCTGCTGCTGGAATGTTGTCACATTCATTTCAAGTGAGGTTTTTTTTTTCTTTCTTTTTTTTTTTTTTAGGGAGATTAGCCCTGAGCTAACATCTGCTGCCAATCCTCCTCTTTTTGCTGAGAAAGGCTGGCTCTGAGCTAACATCCATGCCCATCTTCCTCTACTTTATATGTGGGACGCCTGCCAGAGTATGGCTTGCCAATCGGTGTGTAGATCCAAGGCCGGGATCTGGGCCGGGAAACCCAGACTGCTGAAGTGGAATGTGGGAACTTAACCACAGTGCCACCTGGCTGGCACCTCAAGGGAACTTTTAATAGAGCACCCACAAGCCTTGCTGCTGGAAGTGTGGTCTGAGGATGGGAACATCAGTCTTACCCAAGAACTGGCTGGAAGTGCAGACTTTCAGACCCAAGCCCAGGTCTTCTGCATCCTACCAAAGTCCAGAGTGATTTCTGTGCACATTGACATTTGAGAATCAATGCCCACATTTACGGAGTGAAGCCTGGAACTTCATCAAGCTTACAGACCAAGCTGTATGAATGCATTATTTTTTCTTTTTGTATGCCAGCATACTGATACCTACTGGTGTGACAGAATTCCATCTGAGGCTTATTGTCACTGTAATTAACACCTGGTTGTGAGGAGGTGAGTGGAGATAACTGCAGACCTGGCCAAAGTTAATTTTTGAAGCCCACCGTCGTAAATAACCTTATCATCGTGAACTATCAAATTGCCTGGGTCAGTTTGCAGCTCTCTCTTTCTCCAGTCTGTCTCAGTTTGTGATCTTAGATTCCATGTGTGATTATTTAGTTAATGTGTGCCTCCCTTATTATACTGTGGGCTCCAAAGGGCAGAGACAGGTTTTGTTTTTTCACTTTTACCTCTCTAGTCAAGTGTCTAGCACTGGTACTAGCGGACACAATAAATATTTGTTGAATGAATATTGTTGAAGGAAGGGAATGTTTATAATTTTCTGAGCAGGCAAGGGAAAATGCATTTAAGCTTTTATGGGCTTTAGAGCTTCTGACTCTTGGGTGCTGAATAAATAACTTCCATTGGGATTTGCCCCCCAAAATCCAAACAAACATTTCCCAAACTCCTATCTCGTGTCCCTCTAGTGCACTACAGTGAAGCTCAGAGCTTGGAGAACTGGTTATAAAAGCATTTTCCTTTTCTTTTTTTTTATTTTTTCTCTGTTCTTTTTGCTTATCTTTATCTGGTTTAAGCTTGCTAATCAGGTATGTACAAGTTTAATAATCGTGGAATGCATAACCACAATGTTAAAAGGAACACTGGCAAATTATTTCATGACTTCAGTCCATTGTTCTGGGCTCAGAGTGGCAGACAGCCATTTTACCAGAGGGAGAAAAACTAGCCAGTGGTGACATACATATGCCTTCTCCCAACTCCAGTCTTGTGAAACAGAAAATCTTATCAGAAATATGTAATCAATTTAAGCTTATTTTATGCAAATTATACCCTATTAAGGAAGCCTGTGAACAAAATCTCCAAAAAGAAGATTCTGCAGACTTTTTTGGCACTGCTGTGATAGACAGTACTAAATGCGAGCAGACTTGCATGTTTAAAATATTGAATGATGGGGGGAAAATATAAAATTAATTATCTCAGTGAGAAAAAAACTGTCAGACAGATAATTTATTAAAAACTATTTTGGAAAATTGTTACAGAAAACATTTCTAAATAAGAGCAATTGATCTATCTAATAATAGGGATTGGAACTATATCAAAATGGTGACGAATTAAGATTTATGTTGAGCTCCAATTCGAACAATAGATGAAATAGATTGTACCTATAATACCCAATCGATTGCTCATGGCAATCTCAGGCCATCACACACACATATATGTATCTCACACACACCCATAATATATATGTATATATATTATATATACACATATATATCCCATTGGTTCTGTTTCTCTACATATGGTCTACTCCAAGAAAGATCTTACCTAGTGCTACCTTCATCATTTTTAGGATTGAAGATTCCTTCCTTTATTCAAAACCACATGCATAAGGAAAGAAATATGCAGGAAAGAAATCCATACACTGTAGTAATACGTGGATGAAGTGATTGAAATGGTTAAGTAAGTGATACTGTATTATTAAAACATAATATGTTGTTTAGTCTTTCAACCTCACATAGGGAACTTACCATTTGAAAAGTACGAAGTTGTAAGATTTTACTGCTTAGAGATATTTATGCACATAGATCCCTGAAATGGAAAGGCATGCATTTTATCACCCTGCACCTATAACTCAAAACTGTTGAATAGATTTAGTATTTTTAGAATGAATTAAGGCCACACATAGGCAATTTAAACCCTAAAGCTTGTGGTTTCAATAAGGAATGAGGAGAATAAAATGGTGATGATGGAAAAGCTTCTGCACAGCGCTGGGTTGTGCGCTCTTACTCTGAAAGAGAGAGGATGTGTAACACAGAAGTATGATTTACACTAAGAATGGGGAAAGAAAGCAAAGTGAAAAGATGGAGAGCAGACAGGAGGCTTTCAGCTTCCTGGAGCCCAGGCCTTTCTTATCCTCGAGTGGAGATGGTCCACAGTATAGATCCGTTCTTGGGACCCCAGGGTGGAAGAGATTGCCTTTGTTCCAGTTTCCTCATCTTGCTATTTCTGAGCCTGCAAATGCCATAACCAAAGAAAGTACATTCTAGTCCTTCTCCCAGTCTTAGTTGCTCAAGTCGAAGAAGGGATGGCTCAGTTCTTCTACTGCTTTGTTACTTTGCATGTAGAGCTTCACAGCCACGTGGACTAAGGAACTGGAAAAGAAGCTGGTCTCACTCTTTTTCTCCTTCGTGCACGTTTCCATTTTTTACTTCCCAGGAGAGCACTCCTGCTCATTTGGGATATTGCAAATAAATGTTTCAGAGCCTTCAAATAGAATCTCTGTAAAATAAATTATTTTCAGGGTAGCAGAGTAATCTTAGAGAAAGAAGACCTACGTTCTAACTTTATCCATTTAACTTAAACAAGTCGTTCGATAAATGTTTGTATAATGTCTTCCCTACGCAAGACATTGACATAAAGACCAAGCTCACAAAAATGTTAATAACAAAGATGACAAGGAGATCCAAGAAGAGAAAGCACACAGAAGTAATTACAACATAATGAGAGGTTTGCTACACACTAGATCGCAGGTAGGAGGAAGAAGAAAGCAATCATTTCTGCTTGAGTCAAGAGGAAAGGCTTTGCTGAAGAAGATACAATTTAGTGGGGATGTTATCACAGTCTCTCGAGGCCACGCGCTCTACCATGAAGCTTACATGTAGCCTCTGGAATATTTCTTCTTCTACCTCTCATTCTCTTCTGGGTGTCTCTTTCCTCTGCCATCTTCCAGTCCTGGTCCTTTTTCCTTTTTCCTTTTCTCTCACATCTCTTCTTTCTCTTTGAAAGTTTGCATCAATATCAATCGTGCATCCCATATCTGAGATAATAACTGTATGCCTTTTCTTAAATGTTGACCTGCTTTGTCACATATTCACATGGATATAATTTTACAGAAAAGCAAAATGCAATCTGCACAAACAAAAACAAACTTCATTTGTTTTCATCCGTTTTAAAGCCATGTTGTTGCCCCCATTTTTCTTGCTTGGCAATTCCATTTGCCCCAAACCCACAGGTAATACCTACACCTGTGCAGTCCTACATATTTTCCTCATGATCCTATAATCACACACACATACATTCATATACATAGCTACGTGTTTTCTTTCTCATTGCTTGTTTTATAAAAATGAAATTATATCATGCACACTTTTCTCTATCTTGTCTGTCTCATTCAAAAGTTCTCATGGAAATTCCTAAATCTCCTAGTCGAGTTTCAAGTTGTTGTTTTTAATACTATATAATACTCCATAGTATAGATAAGCAATGCTTTTGTCAGTCATTATTATAAAAACAAGAACTTTGCCTCCTGATTCTTTTTAATACTTTTTTTTTAAAAATTGGCCCTGAGCTAACATCTGTTGCCTATCTTCTTTTTTTCTTCTTCTTCTCCCCAAAGCCCCCCAGTACATAGTTGTATATTCCAGTTGTTGGTCCTTCTAGTTCCTATATGTGGGACACCACCTCAGCATGGCCTGATGAGTGGTGACAGGTCCAAGCCCAGGATCCAAACCAGTGAAATCCTGAGCTATCAAAGCAGAGTGCGTGAACTTAACCACTCGGCCAAGGGGCCAGCCCCTGCCTCCAGATTTTTGCTACAATAAGTGTTGATATTATATATCCCCAGATATTTTTATTTCTTCGGTATGCATTCCCAGAAGTTGAATTGTTAGGTCAAGAAACAAACACACACACACTCCATTTTAATAGTTATTGCCAGGCAGGTTGCTTTCCAAAAATGTTTTAATTCACACCACTAATGTGTGAGAAAATACTCTTTCTTATTCCTGTCAGCAACAGATGTTTATGGTTTTTTCAATCTTTAGGAGTTGCTTCCTTCTTTTTTTTGACTCTATTTAAATTTTGAATATATAAAACATACATGATTCCAAAGTCAAAACTATACTACCGATTGCATTCAGAGAAGTCACATTTCTGTCACTGTCCTCTCCCTTCTGTTTCTTCCTTCTCCTATGGGTAATAATTTTTTATTCACTTTTAGTTAATTCTCTGGTATTTCTTTTTCAGCTATGCTTATTGACATTTACGTTTATACTTTTAACTCCTTTTCTTACACAAAAAGGAGCATATCGTATCTATTTATCTGTACTTAGCTCTTTTCCCTTAAATTATGTCCTGGTTCTCAAGCCACTTGAATGCATAAAGACCTTCCTCATTCTTTTTTTATAGCTACACAATATTACATTGTATGAATGCACCATAGTTTATTCAACCAGTCTCCAATTGATGAACATTGGGGTGGATTTCAATCTTTGCTACTATAAAAAATGCCACAGTGAATAATCTTGAGCATAAGTCATTTCATATTTCTCCACTGTATTTTTAGGCTAGATTCCTAGAAGTGAGATTGCTGAGAAAAGGATAAATGCATATATAATTTTTCTAGATATTTCCAAGCGCCCCTTCATAGGGATTGCATGACATTGTGTTCCCACAAAAAATATGAGAGTGACTGTTTCCTCACAGCCTTGCCAAATTTCTTCATTTCCAAATTTTTAGATTTTCATCAGACTGACACATGAGAAATGACAATATAATTTAATTTGTATTTTCTCCTATTATCAATGAGATTAATGAACTTTTCATATGTTTAAAGGCCATTTACAATTATTTTTTCTGTGAATTACTTGTTCACATATTTTTCCCATTTTTCTATTGGATTATTGGTCTTTTTCCCCTCAATTTTAGTAGCTATTTTTATTTTAGTGATAATAGTCCTTTGTGTAAATTGAAAATATTTTAATTTATTTTTTTACTTTGCTTATGGTGATTTTAATCATGCAAAGTTTTTTTTCTTTTTTATGTAATTGAACCTAATTATTGTAAGTTGCTGATGGCTTCTGAGTCATAGTTGGCAAATATCCCTCCTTCCGGTTTACACGGGATTCATCTATGCTTGTTTCCAGGAATTGTATGATTTGGATTTTTACGTTTGGATCTCCAATCAATTTGGAGATTTTTCTGGTATATAGAGTGAGGTTCAGAACGAATTGAATCTTTTTCCAAACGTCTCAACACCATTAATTAAAAAGTCCAGCTTTTCCCTACAGATATAAAATATCATTTTTATCATATACCAAATCTCCATGTGCACTGGGGTTCCTTCTCTACTATATCCATTTGTCTCCTCATGCATGATTGTCACTCTCGTATAAAGTGTTTATAACTTATCAGACCATCCGACAGGGCAAATCATCAGCTCCACCACTGATACTCTTATTTTTTAAGAGTATTTATTTATTTTTCATGTAAAATTTAAAACCGATTTGGATAGTGTTAAATTTCTAGAATAACTTAAGGAGAATGAATATCTATGATACTGTGTCTTCTTATCTAAGAACATTGTAGATTTTTTTCCACTTATGCAAATCTAATTTGGGCTCTTTCAGGGATATTTTAAAATTTTTCTCATTTAACTTTTGCACATTTCTTGTTAAGTTTACGACTAGATATCCCCTTTTCTTTGTTGCAGTTATAATTAGGTCTTCTCTTGCATTACTTGTCTAACTTTTGTGTATACAAAACTGCATTGATTTCCGTGCTTTAATTTTATATCCTCCTTTTTCACTACATTCTTTTGTTTGTAACAGTTTTCCCATTATTCTTTTGAGTTTCCCAGATATACAATTTTAAAAGTTTACCTGTTTCTTTCTAATTCTTGTGCATCTGATTTTCTTCTCATCTAATTTCTTTGACTCAGACTTCTAAAACCAGGTTAAATTGTGTCTGTTATATTGGGCATCCTTATCTCGTTCTCACCTTAGCAAGAATGCCCTTAATGTGTCTCCATTAAGAAGCAGGTTTCAGAGATTATACATATGTATCTGAAATTATAGAATAGTATGGAAGTATAGTACAGAAGTGTCTATGATTCCTGTTTTATTTATTTATTTATTTATTTTTGTGAGGAAGATTCACCCTAAGCTAACATCTGTTGCCAATCTTCCTCTTTATTTTTTTTGCTTGAGGAAGATTAGCCCTGAGCTAACATCTGTGCCAGTCTTCCTCCATTTTTTGTATGTGGGATGCCTCCACAGCATGGCTGATAAGTGGAGTAGGTCTGCACCCGAGATCCAAATCTGTGAACCCAGGCCGCCAAAGCAGAGCATGCAAACTTGACCACTCGGCCTCAGAGCCAGCCCCTGATTCCTGTTTTATTGATTGGTTTTGTCAGGAATGGGTGTTGAATTTTGTGAAATATTCTTTAGGGACCAATGGAAATGATCTTGATTTTTCCTCTGATATTAATATGAGTTATTGTTTATATTTTTAATATTATATTTATAGATTATTTATAAATTTTTCTAATATTGAAGCATTCCTACATTTTGGAATAAACCCCACTTTGCAATGATGTATTATTTTTAAGGTGTTGTTGGAATCTATCTGCTCATGTTTTTAAAAGATTTTTGCAGTAAGAGCTATAAGCAAGATTAGTTCATGCTTTTTTTTGTGTGCAATATTTATCAGGTGTTGATTTGTATGTACTTGTCTCTTAAAAAGAATTTGGCAATTTTTCTTTCTGTTCATTCAACAACATTTCAAGTAGTATTGGGATTACCTCTTCTATAAATATTTGGTAGTATTTCTCTCTAAAACTATCTGGGCCTGGTGCTTTTCATGATGGAGCTCTTTACAGCTTTGCACAGTTTTTTCCTAAGGGAATTTTTTAATATTTTGTATCTGTACTGAGGTCATTTAGGGTAGATTATATTTCACTATAAAGTTATCCTTTCCACCTAGGTTTTCGAATTTATTTCCATAGAATTGGATACATAATCTCTCATGATTTTCTCTTTCTTTTTTCCCCTTCATTCTTTCTCTTTCTGCTAATTTCATAGTTTTTGTTTCCTTGTGATTTTTTATTCTGTGTTTTGTCCTTTCTGGATTTTTCTTTGTTAGTCTTTTCTTGTTTGAATGTCTGTCATTATTTACACTCATTTATATTTACTTGAGGATATTCATTCTTTTGATATTATAACTTATTATTTTTCGTTTGAAGACTGGCCATCCTCCATTTCAATTTACCTTTTACCTCTGAACTGTTTTTTGGGAATGCATGTTTTTAAGCTCCAGAAAGTATTTTTGTGTACTGCATTGGTATCTTCTAATATACCGTTATTACTTTTCTGTTCAAATTGCGTCTTTTAGCAGCTCTTTTACATTTACCATATACATTCACTTTCTATTGCTGCATAACAAATTCCCACAAACTTAGCTTAAAACAGCACCCATATGTTAGCTCACAGTTCTATAAGTCAAGAGTCCAGGAGGGCTCGACGGAGTTCTATCTTAAGGGTGTTACGGGACTGCAGTCAAGGTGTCAGCTAGGCTGCATTCTTATCTGAAGGCCTGGGAAAGAATCCACTTCCAAGCTCATTCCAGCTGGCAGAATCCAGTTCCTTGCAGTTGTAGGACTAAGACCCCCATAGCTCTAAAGTCAGCTGGGGGCCTCTCATAGCTCCTTAAAGTCACCCACATTCTTTCTCATGTGGCCTTCTCCACCTTCAAATGAGCAATGGCGCCTTGAATCTTCCACATGCTTTGGATCTCTCTTATTTCCTCTTCTTCTTTTAAGGGCTCATGTGATTACAACAGGCCCACTTGTCAATCTCCCTATCTTAAAGCCAACTTTGCCATATGAGACAGTATAATTGTGTGAGTGACATCACATCATATTCACAGGTTCCAAGGATGAGGGTGGGACATATTTGGGGGGTGCACTTTAGAAATCTTGCCTACTACAGTCCATGCTCCAGCCCCCAAAGACTCACATGGCTCCCAAATGCAAAATACATGCATACCCTCTCAAGGTTTCCAAAGGTCTCATCTCATTATAGTATCAAATCAAAGTCCAAAACTCTCATCAGCTCAAAAGTCCAAAATCTCATCTAAAGATTGAGATAATCATCTAAAGCAAGTGCAGCTGAGGCTCTTGACCACAATTTCTCTCAGTCTGTGGATCTATGGAATTAAAGAAACAAGTTATCTGCTCCTAATGTACAATGGTGGGACAGGTAAAGGATAACAGCTATAAACATTCAGATTCAAAAAGGGGTAAAATGGAAAATAAAAAGTAGTCCCCCATACAAAGCAGTGTCAAAATCTATCTAGTCAAACTTTTTATGTGTCCAGGTGTCTTGGCTCTCAGCCTTAATCTGTGTGCTCTGGGCTTTACCCTCTGTGCTCTTGATTCTGCCCTCAGTCTCGTCCGTCCTTTTATATAAAAATGGTAGCAGGCAATTTCAGCTGAGTAGTGTATCAGCCTGTTACCCATCAGAAAATGTTGGGTCTGAGAAGCTTTGTAGTCTCTCTATGCCTTTCTCTCCAATCTGGCAGTGTTTCTGCTGATATAAAATTCTCAGACCCGTTGTGGGCATGCATTTCATGGATTCACTCCATTAGATGAAAGGTTCATCCACAGATCATCTGTGGATAATCTCTTCTCTATTTTTAGCTTCTGCTGAGATGGCTGAGGGACAATGACCTTAAGCTTCCTAGGGCCCTCTGGTTTGATTGAGAAGATCTATGACCCTTAATCTCCTGCTACTGAATACTCTGATCTTTTGATCCTTCAGAGTTTCAGTGAAATGTACAACCACATTGTTGGCTTTTCCTTATGTCTTGCTTTCAGAAGCAATTTCTTAATTTTAGTATCATCTGCCATATGGAAAAATGGAGAATTTCCTGAATCATCAAATCTTGGTTCCTACAGTCACGAACCGTGTATGTCACAGAGAGTTCATAAAATTTATAGAAATTTAAAGCTGACTGGGCTTGGAAAATATCTAAACCAATGATTCTCAGCTGGTGGCCATCTTACCCTCCAGGGAATATTTAGCAATGCCTAAATACATCTTTGTTCCTCACAACTCAGGGGAGGGAGGACTGAGTGCTACCGGCTTCTAATAAGTAGGGGCCAGGGATGCTATCAAACATCCTACAATGCACAAGAAAACTCCCTCCTCCCTACAATGAATTATCCGGCCCTCAATGTCAATATTGCTGAAGTTGAGAAACTCTGATGTAAACAAACTCCTTTATTTTAAGAGTGAAAGTACTTAGACCCAGAAAGGTAAATTTTCAACCCAAGTCACAAAGCTCTACTATAGCAGAGTCAGAATTAGAACCCCACATCTGGTCTTCTTTCTGCTACACTTGCTTTGCAATGATGTTGTGTCTACAGACCCCTCAATCAACAATGGGCACCTAGGCCACTCTTGTTAAGTACATTTTTAAAATGTTTTTCACCATTCAGAAATTGACTAAAAATACAAGATTTCAAAATTAAGAATGAGATGATAACCATTTCTTAGTGAATGAACAATACTCCTGCAATAATTCTTCCCATGTGCGTGCATTCAGTGTAAAGAGAGAGATCTTGAGCCGTTGGTCTGCTTTTACATTCTCAGCCCGCTTATTTCCTTACACTTTATTTTTATCAAGCTAGACAATCCACTTTCACAGCTATGGCTCTTTAAAATGTCACACAGTCCCATATACTCAGATAAAACATAGATCCAGAAACTACAGAAAGCTTTTTTTCCCCCCCACAGTCTGCTCTTCACCAAAGCATGTTTTCTCAAAAGCTGAAAGGTTAACTATTTCCACTCAGGAAATAATGACAAATGGATTTTGAACCCTATCTCTGTTGCATTTTCCATGTCCTGTTGTATATGGAGTGTGTGGTTTGGTTTCGTTTATTTCCCAATGTGCCCAATTGCACCTCAGTGGGCGTTTTGGCACTGAGTTTAATAAAATATGTGTATTAAAAAGAGACAAACTGCAGACCTCTTCACCACAGCTCTGGCTTTTTGAGAAATCCTGATATTTATAATCCAATAAAGTGGATAGTATATCAGCCCTGAAGATTAGGCTATTTTAGATATTGTGTATGGCTAAAATATGCAATTCACAAAACTTACAGGAAAATAATTAGAATCTTAACTGGCTCAATTAGCATTACCATTTTTTTTAAGTTTGTGCATCTTTTCCTCAACAATCAGAACACTGCAGGGTGGAAAGCAAAGGACTGAACCCGCTGTCCATTTCTCCTCAAAACACTGTAGTGGGTGCTCTAAGGAGAGGCCCCTTCAGGAAGAAAGGACTTATTCATCCACCTACTGGCAGCACTATTGGAAGAGGACCCTCAGCCTTCAGTCCTCTGCCTGGCTAAACGTAACAGCTCCTTCTAAGGTCAACTTGCATCCAGCGCCTGATCTACATAGTTAAAAAAACCCAGCCCCTTCGCTCAAACTTATGGCAATTCTGAAGGGCGCTTCCTGCTTCTCCAGAGCTCTCCTGGAAGTCAGCTGAGGTCTTCAATGGCACTGTTCAACTTCTCCCGTTGCCTGATCCTGCTTTCTTCCCTTGCATGCCATGGGTGTCAGTCAAGAACAGACCCTAAAAGACATCTTAAATTCCAATTCCCCGCCAAAGGATTGCTTCCTGGGGAACCCAAGCTGAAAAAATACGCTTAAAAATTGAGATTTGTCCTATGGTATTTCATCAATACTGATCTCAATGCAGCTTTGCAAGTCATTCTGCTAAAATAAATAATTTTGTCCCTTTGGCATATTTTTCAGTGGTTAAACAAAACAAAAAGGCATCCGGTTTTGCTCCCCCATAATCAGTGGATTGTGATTGCTCAGGCTCTGGAGTTGACTCCCTGGTGGTCCAGTGCCTCAGCCATACCTCTAACTTTCTCTGAGCTATGATTTTCCAAGCTGTCGGGCGAGTATAGAAATAGTGCCTACTTCATCATCTTTGGGGGTTGATTAAATAAGATTGGATGCCTAAATCACAGAGCACAGGGCAAGTTCTCAGTAAATGCTCTATTTTCTCGAATATCTTGCCCTACTTGGCAAGAGCTGACTCACACATTCTGCACACCAGTGGCCTCAATAACCATCAAGCAGAATATCTGTTACCATGCCATTGATATTATACGACATCCAACAACATCTTTTGATAAAAGAATTTTTCCAGTAGCTCACACTATTCCTTTCCAAGCATAATATTTGTCATTGTATTTTATAAACTTCTCAACCATATTGTGACTAGAATAGGGTTTTGGCTTTTTGTTTTGTTTTGCTTTTTTAAAAGGAGAAAAATTCTGAATGTCTTTTTTCACTTTCACAAATAAAATATGTCCATTGAATGATGGAAAGCATTCTTTTATTGTTATTCTGAAAAAAATCTTAGTAAACTTACTAGTGTGTTGATTATACTTTAGAATGATCTGAAAATTTGGTGGCTCTATGCCACTATTTCTCAAAGTTTCATATCAGATAGAGCGCTGAAATCTTAAGGAAAAATGGAAGCTTGGCCCAACAAAATCAGACTTTCAGACATCCATTGTTCTTATTTGCACTTTTCTTTTACAGCTCGTGAAAATTCATCACATTTAGAAATTCAGCTATCTCAGTACGTGCAGAATCGCATTCTATATTCGCATCCAAGCCCTGTTCACTATGTATATTGATGATGTTATTCGAAGTTGTGGTATTTGCTTTACTATTTTCATCACTGTTTTCATGCTTCAGTTAACAACTTTTGAGCCACTGATTCATTTCTGTGAATCAAGAATATCACACCTTAGAGAAGTAAGAATGAAATGCGGAAGTCTTACGAATGTAAACAAAAATAGGTAAACGAAGGGAGAATGAGTTAGTCAAGATAAACTCCACCCGGTTCACTGACTAAACTCACAAGGAGAAAGGGCCATTGCTGTCCTTGTCGAATAAGCAGTCTTTCAGAAAATAATCATTAATCGTACCTTTCAAATTCAGCCATGTCTGTGAATAAATCATTTCTCCGCATTTCCTCAGAAACCGTCAAACTGTCTGCAGACCATGTGATGGACTGCTGGAGCCACGGAGACCAACAAACCACACTCGGAGATATATTTGTTCTGCCCAATGCTGCTTCTGTGCAACTCCCCAGGCGAAGCCACTGGTATCCATCTTGCCCAAAATCAGGTGTTCAAGCACTGGGTCAGATTTGCTCTTCTGAGTTGTAGTTAAAACTCAACATTCAGTTGAATTTTGTTACTTGCCTTAGAAATGTTCAGTTCTACACAAGACAGAACGTAGGGCACCAACCACTGCTTGCATCAGTTAGTTTGGCTTATTAAATGCGCCAAAGTCTTTTCCTTATGTGCCTGAGTTGTTCACAAAATAGATGCCATGAGAATTAGTGTAAAATGTAGCTATACTTAAAGGAATCTGTCTGAAATTAGGGTTACCTGGGCTAATGCCTCGTATACACCAGGGATTCTGAATTCTAACCCCTATTCTGCAAATCACTGACGATAGGGATTTTCACAAATGATTTAGCCTCTTTTAACTCTGGCTGCTCCTTCATTATGAGCAAAGGAACAGATGTAGCTTTCTGGTGAAAAAGCAGATGTCAAAAAGTCAAAATAAGACAGACTTACAGAAGGTCCTTTCTATGAAACCGAGATCCCGAGAATGCTCAAACAGATTAATTTATTACTACTTTAAATTCTAAAAATAATAGCCCAAACTCATGGCTATTGGAATGAAAGTGAATGCCTAAAGTAAAAGCATGGTTTCTCTCTTCCCTTCACCCCCTCGATTCCTTCATATTTTCATGCCTGGAAGGAAGTGGAACTTTTAGCCTCTGAGTTATACCATATGAGAAGATAAAGCTGGAGAGAGATTGGCTGTCAATCTGACGGATGCTAGGAGCCGTGATGATGGTCACCCACATTAAAACTGCGAGTTAGATACTTGTCACAACATGGATGGATCTGGAAGACATTATGACAAGTGAAATAAGTCAGTCACAGGAGGACAAACACTGCATGATTCTTCTTATAGTCGAAGGTACAGAAGTAGACAATGGAATGGTAGTTACCAGGGGTTCGAGGGAGGTGGATATCAGAAGTTGTTCAATGAGTAGAAAATCACAGTTCTACCAGAGGATTAAGTTCCAGAGATCTGCTGTACAATATAATGCCTACAGTTAACAATAAGGTGTTATGTACTTAAAAATTTGTTAAAAGAGTAGATCTCAGGTTAAGTATTCTTTCCACAAAATCACAACAAAGAGACACAGAGAAACTTTTGGTGGTGATGGATGCTTACTACCTGGATTGTAGTGATGGTAACACAAGTATATACGTATGTCCAAACTCACCGAACTGTAAACGTTAATTATATGCACTTTTTCTATACAAATTATACCTCAATAAAGATGGGGGTAAAAGCCAGGGAGTCTAGAAAGAGAGATGTTTTCTCTGGATCTAGCCATGTAGGCTCCTGGAAGGATGGCTCAAGGGTACTTGTTGGGGGGTGGGGTGGGTATGGGGGGCTGAGAAATAGAAAAGGGAAGTAGAACGGAGACCAAGATAGGGAGCTTCAAGGTTCCCTTGAGGGAAGATCAGTTCTGTTTGGAGGGAAGGGAGACCAGACGTGTGTGAGGGGGCAACTGTAGACACTCCTTTGGGCTCCGTGTTCAAAACCAGGTAAGTGGGTTGTGATTTTTCTGGAAAGAGTCCTGACCATGCAGTGGTCAGTGGTTGAGGGGCAGGTTTCCCTTTATTAGGATGCACCTTGTCTTAGAGGAAGTGCCATTTTGGGGGAGCTGATCCCCCTGTTTCTTTGCCCCATCCACCCTGAGTCAGCACTCCACTTTATGCTCTTCTTTCTCTCAGCACCTGTGTTCTGTTCCCAGCAGGTGCAGAGGAAGCTGAACACCACTGGGGACAGCTCTTCAGCTCTCAGGGTACATACATCAGAGCCCATGTTTTCCAAAGAGATTTTTACTTACATCTTGAAGGTATCATTGTTTTTTTCTTTTTTGGTGAGGAAGATTGTCACTGAGCTAACATCTATGCCAATCTTCCTCTATTTTATATGTGGGACGCCACCACAGCACAGCTTGATGGGCAGTATGTAAGTCCGCACCCAGGATCCAAACCCACAAACCCCAGGCTGTGGAAGCCGAGTACATGAACTTAACCACTATGCCACGGGGCTGGTGCCCCCCCCCACACCTTTTTTTTAATTGAATGTTTCTGTATCAACACTGAGATATCAAAAATATAATAAAATTCTGTACCTGGTATAAAAAATAAAATCTCTTATCAGAGTAAATGCTTAAAGCACGTAACACAACTAAACAATGTTCAAACATTTCTCTTTTGGAGGCAGAAAAAAGCATCTTTGTTTCTTTAGTAAAAGTTCAAAAGGGAGAATTCACTTTCCAGGTATATAAACTCATCCTTCAAGCCTTAATTTAAAAATTTGGAATGGAAATAACTATCTCTGTGTCACATAAACCAGAACACAATTTTAAGGTAAGGAATAGAAAAAAGAAAAGAGAAAATGACTTTTACTTCTATTTGTGTGTGTGTTTTTAAAAACAGTCATCACCCTGGTATGAATGTGTCATTTAATCCATGCAGGATGACAAATTTCATTTTAGTTTCCTTATCTAGTCATATATTCACATAGTGTTAACAAGTGATTGCTATTCTGACTTGATAGAGACAGCCACGAAAAATTCAAAATAATCATAAAAATCACAAAACTATGCTGCTGCAGTATTTCTAACCCTTCCAGGTGCCCTGCTGCTTTAGATGTGATCTCTTAGATGTGCTGTCTATGCCTCTAGCTGTGCCTGGTACAAATAGCACACGTTCTGACCTCTGAAGCCACACTTTCCAGGCTAGACCACGAATCACACCAGGTGAGGGGCACTAGAACCAGGCGCCAAAACCTCATCCACACATTCCTTTTGTTCCATTGTACGTGTAAGAAATGATCAAATTCCAAATAATTTTGAAAATGCCGGGGCAGAAAAAGAGCAATGGAGCCAGTGGATCAAAGTCTTAATGGGGGAATTCAAAGGCATCAGCTGAAGGCAGGCCACGTTCCTGCTGATGCTGAGTTGTGTGTTTGTGTGTCTGATGCTGTGTGTGTGCTAAAGAGAGAGACAGACAGACAGACAGGCAGAAATACAGAGAGAGAGAGAGAGAGAAGGGGATGGTGGGGGCTGAAATCAAAAGGAAACTGTTTGCAGAAACAGAAATAAGATGTGATCAGATCTGAAAGGGTAAGAACCACCAGAAGGAGTCTCTTCATCGGTCGCTGGAGTCAGCCAGAGTCACCTAGGAAAGGATTAATAGAGGGAGATGTTCCTGGCTGGCAGAAAACGTCCAAAGAAAGTGTGGAATTCAGAGAGATGTTCACTCTCATAGGGGAATGTGGCCCCATGGAAAGTCAGAACCTACTTCAGGATAAAACAGGCTGAACCAAGAGAAAATGCTGGAGAGCCCACATAGAGTGGAATTTGTTTTGTTTCTGAGTAGGAGAAGGAAAAGAGACCTAAGGGAATTGAAAGAGAACAAGGGCTGGAAAAGAGAGGTGAGATTCTGGAGACATCTCTACCTGGGTTGAAGACACTGCTAGGAAGAAGTCAGGAAATGAAACACTTGAAACCGAGGCAAGTTGAATTAATGGATGCCACCCATACTGCAATACGTACCTACTAATATATTGAATCCTGGAAAAATGTGGTCTTCTCACTAAGCTAACTCTAACTTAGTGTTGTTCTGAAAACCCACTAGGCTTGTAGGAGGCCAGGAAAAAGGTAAGAGAAGAGAAAAAGTCAATTCGTATTCCAAATTCTCATAATTCTGAAAAATGTTTCCAAATCTGGTTATTGGAGGAGGAACTTGATTCCTCAAGGGATGGCCGTGGAAAATACCCAGCAGAGAAAATGGGGGCCCTTTTCTGTGCAGTCTCTGGGCCTGCTTTACCATCACCCCACTTGTGTGGCTGCATGAGTGGAATATTTTTTCTTCCACTACAGCAACTTTGGAAGACCTCAGCAAATACAAGTCCAAACCAAAGCCTAAAGGAGGTGGGGATATTAGAAGCAGGATGAGAAAAAGAAATGGTGCATTTTCATCCAAACCACAGGTGCCAGACCATCTCCTGCAGTTCATCAGCAAATAAACAAAGCCACATCCTGTTTAGTATTCCAGGGATTATAGGATTTTTATTTGATACCCGCTGCCCGGTTACTCTGGTACGTCATCCGTGTTAAACTACAGGTTTATTCCACACCATCTTGTAGGTGGGCTGGGGCCACTTGGGCCAGAAGCCTTCTCGGTTTGGATGTTTTTCAAGACATAGCCTCAATTTCATTGCCAAAAATATTCCATCTTCTGTTTCCCCGGTCAAGTCTATAAAGATGAAAATCATTTGACCAGTCATTCTCACTGTCCAATTACTTACCCTAATTTATCGTCTTTAAATTTCATGTAATAACTAGATCCTGACTTTTCCACTTCTCTGCCCATCTCAGTCCTTACTCTTGGTGTTTGTGCAATTAGTCAGTTTAGAGAGACAGAAAATTTGAGCAATCGCTCAAAAACTGTTTTAGTTTTGGGTAACTGTTTTCCATTGGAATAAATTTCTTCGTTATATTAAAAAAACCCTTCACTTAATTTAGTCGATTAATGCTTTGTCAGGCTTCCCATAACACTAATTTAGTCGTGGTCTTTTCAAAGAAGCTAAATCTAACGTGCATTCACACAGAAATCTTTCATGCAGAAATGCAGAGGGTCATCCCCTGAATGTCCATGCAATATTATTTTCATTTGAAGTTTCCTAATATTCTTTTCCCATCCACGTATAGATAACGATGACTCCATAGATCATCTTTATGTCACCTGCCAGAAAAAAATGGAGACCCCAGTGCTTTGTTGCTCCTTCAAAGTCTGGGTGCTGCTGGGACAGGGCTCGTTTCTCAGCTCACCAACTTTGTTTTTCCACAGCTCCTCCCAGCAAAACCTTACACTTGAGAGTTTTTATTTTAAAAGGAAAAGCACCAGCTCTGCATATGCTCCAGCACCAATTTTGATAGCGCTGTTCGAGCACATTGAGGAATGTGTTATAAAGTGGGAGACATATATCCTTTTATGTGTTGAGTATAATGAGGTTTACTGATTAGTCTAACTCACTGAGGCAAATCACTAGAGTTTTAAAGGTCTACTGTTCAGTGCACCGTAAGTAAATTAAAGTTAAAATACTGTCATTACTTAGAACCAGGATGCCATTTTTTTTACTGACTTCATGAACTTATAGGCTCCAACGAATGTGGAGATAAAACAGCATAACACAGTTGGCTGTATATTATCTTATCTATCTTGTATTTAGAATTAAATTACTCAAGAGTTCAGAGGTTAATAAGAAACACGAGAACTATCCTTTATATCGTAGTAGCTGTAAGTTGGCTGAATTTAAATATAAATGGAGATCATTAATTTGATTATTTACATACGGGCATGCAAGCTTAAATACGCATGCGTACACATGATGTCATACTCAAGGAGTCTCCTCACTTTCACTGAGGGCCTTTTAAGTGACAGGGACTGTTCTTTATATACACAATCTCCTGTAAAACACAGAACCATCCTGTAAGAGAGGTATTATTGGATTCACTTTAGAGATGATATAATCTCAACTACTTGGGTAACTCAAACAACCAAAACATCTTGCCTTATCTTCACTGCCCTTCCTCCCCAATCTAGTCTTCCACATTGTTTTTGACCTTGGTGAATGGCCCCCTTCTCTGTTCAGCTGCAGAAGCCAGAAACCTAGTAATTATCCTTGACTCCTTCTTCTCCTTTACCCCCACGTTCAATTCATTAGTCAGTCTTATCAATGTTTATCTCCTATACATCTTTCAAGACTTTCCCTTAATTCTGCCATTCACATTACAAACCTAGACAAAACTGCTATCACACTTCATCTGAACTGTGGCAACAGTCTTCAACTCTTCTTCCAGAATTCATCTTTTTCCACTTGAAGTTCTTAAAGCACATCTGATCATGTTTCTTCCCTGCTTACAACACATCTGTGGATTTCCACAGTAATTATGAAAAAATTCTTTAATGTAGCCTACAAATCCAACATGATTTTGCCCTCTCTGTCTCTTCAGGCTCATATCGCATGCTCTCTACCTCTTCCCAGCCCTTTAGCCACATTGACTTTCCTCTGCTTCTTGAATTAATGCTCCATGTTCTGACCTGCCTCAGGACCTTTGCACAGTCTGTTCCCTATGGCTGATCTGACCACCCTTCCCCCTTCCTCTTTGTCTAATTAAGCCTACAAATACTATCTTGCCTTTGTTGTACTTCCTCAAAGAAGCCTTCCTTGACCCCACCCTAGGACAAGTCCCCTGTTACATGTTTTCATAGCATCCCAGATCTTTTTTCCAAAGCACTTAGCATAGTTCAGGAACACATATTTATACAGATGGTTCTTTGATTGTTGTTTGTCACTCTCATTTGACTACAAATTCCTTGGGGGTAGGGACCTTGCCTTTTTGACCTCCCCCAAAACCCCAGCACTTAGCAAAATGTCGTAGTTACTGGATATTTGGCCACATATTTGATTCTTACTCTGACTTCTCTTATATTGAATAGCCTCGTAATAATTGAATACAGCCTCTCTGTATTCTACTGAATACAGAAGGGAACAAATCTCTTTGAAGAAAGACTAGAGGAAAACAGGTGGGATGCGAATATACAAAGTAGAAGTAGATTCCTATTTGATGTATTTTGATGGTTGGGGAAAAAAGTGTCATTGACAAGTCATGATGCCCGGAATTTCCAGAATTGGAAAGTCTCCTTTGAGTTGAGTTATATTTTCTAGAAACTCAAATCAGCTGGAAAATTTGTCACCTTGATTAGAACCATTAGTCCAGATGAATCTAACACGTAGGCAGCAGAAGGCAGAGTCTCAAGAAAACTGGTCAAAAGAGAGGTAACTTTGATCAAGGAGAAAGGGTTTGAAACTCACTGGAAGTGTCAAAGCGTGAGACGATAATACTTGTGTAAGATAGAAGCACGTACTAAAGCATGCCCAAACAGGTAGTACTCAAGCTCCCACAAGACGAGCCCTCGTAGTCACAGTTGTGTGATGTGTAAAACTGAATCATCTGTGGTCCCAGCTCGATCTTAGGTGCCCTTCAAAGACAGATCGGTTCAAAATCCAAAATGATTAGAAAGCATTTAACCTACTTCCATACTTTTTTAAGCCATCATGGGAAAAGCACATCATAATGTAAAACAAAACTTAAAAATCCTTATTCCCATCTCTCTCACTCTCCATTTCACTCACATGCCACAGCTTCTCCAATATGCCCACCCCCACAACTCCAAACTTCCTCACATTCTCTCAAACTCAGCTCATGGAGCCTTTCTTGCCTGTTATCCCTCTCCTTTCTAGTGCAACTTTTTTTTTTTAAAGATTGGCACCTGAGCTAACATCTGTTGCCAATCTTTCTTTGTGTTTCTTTTTTTTCTTCTTCTCCCCAAAGGCCCCCAGTACATAGTTGTATATTCTAGCTGTAGGTCCTTCTCGTTCTGCTATGTAGGACGCCACGTCAGCATGGCTTGATGAGCAGTGCTAGGTCTGTGCCCAGGATCCAAACTGGAGAAACCCTAGGCCACCGAAGCAGAGCGCACCAACTTAACCACTCGGCCACCAGGCTGGCCCCAAACTCAACTTTTTATTATGTGGACACACTTATCTGAGATCTCCGGCCACTGTTTGCCCATTCCCCAGTTCCTTCAAACACCAGGAGCTGACTCAGCCAATAGAAATCTCACTTCCTTAGAGTAAGAGAATAAGAAAGATACAGAAAATATTTATGATTTAATAATATATAATTAAAAATTACTATTATTGTCCCCTTTGCTATTTAAAAATATGCAATTTTATACTGCAGTAAAGTGAATAAAACCCTAATTTCTGTTTCATAATTTATGAGGTAGTCTTCATGCACTATCATGCTTTGGAAAGCTATGATTTATCCCCTCTTTGGGGCGTTGGAAGATGAGAGGGGACTGTTGACCTCCTAGTGCCCTTTAACCATGTACTGTTTGGATGTAACATGCCGAGTGGGACATTATATTGAAGAACTCTGAGAGTGAGAAAGCAAGAGGAGGTATTAGGCACCAAGATAAGAAGTCAGGGAAGTTGCCCAAAGAGAGGAGGATGGTGGGTAGAAAGAATCCCACTAAAGGCAGCCCATTCAAGTTGGCATTTTGCTTCATCTAGGCCTTAGTGTACAGGTTTCAGAAAGGAAGCTCTATGAGCCGTCAACTATTAATACAGTCCAGGAAAATTGCCTTGGGATGATCAATCCAAAATTGGGAGTCCAAAGTGTTTACCACCATCAATAAACAGAGATGAGCCACATATCTTCAGAAATGAGAGATGGCTCTCTGATGAAGTTTCCTCTAACGGCCTGGTTAGCACTGGACTCCGAAGTGAGAACTTGGAGTAATGTGCATATCAAAGTATGGGCTGCTTTCCACAGTGAGCACAGTTAACGATTTTCTCATTTGATACTTAATGAGATTTTTCAAACTAATTGCAGGCTTCCAAAACTTTTTGAAAGAAGACAGGAATAACATCAAGAAAATAAACCATAGGAATGATCCCATGCTGGGGAGAATTAAATATGATACCTTTGGCCACAGAAATCTGGTCTTAAATAGGATGGTAACCAAAGTATGGTTCATCAAATTAATTAAGAAAGAGTTTCAATACAGAAACACTAGATCATAACAGACTTTCACTGCACTACTTGCAGACAGCCCTGGTAATTACAAAGACCAGTCAACTGCAAACCACACTGCTACATTTTAATTTAAATTTCCAGTGAAATTTCTAGTAAAATACATATAAGGTGGTCTCCGTTAGAGTCACAAACTTTTATTACCCCAAAAAGCCTATGAAATATATCCTAGCAGTTCTCTAGTTTCATTATATACTGTTCCACGATCTACATAACCATAATGATTTTTGACATGATGTTTTTCTAGTTCAATATATTTGAAATAAACAAGCATATGTAATCTCTTTCCATTCTAAACCCTTACATTAAAAGACAAAATGATGCTATTCATTTTAACTTCCTGACTTATCCTTCAAATTATTTTTCAAAGAGAAAGAGAAAGAAAAAAGAGATAAATGAAAGGAATGAAACCTGCTAACAGTCCGAGATTATATTTAACAGCTACTGAGAGGCCATCACAGAATATCTCTGTAATCTAGCAGGGAGACTCCATGTGGATGAGACACAATCAGTAGTTTTTGTTCTTTAATAGGATGCATGTGTCAAAAGATAAACTATTTGGGTTCAAAGGGCAATGAATTCATTAAAAGAAGTTCCCAATAAAAGTGATTCAGTCTTTGTATTTAGCTTTTAATACGAAAAATTAATTAACATTTGCATTATGAGACCTGACCTCCCTAGGGAGATATAATCAATTTTTCCCAGTAAAGGATGGATTCTGCAGAAGACAGAATTTCTTATTGTGGTACTAATCAGTCATGTCAGCGGTGCAGGGGAACTGTGAATGATGTGCAAAACTATTAAACTCTAGGCTCTTAAAAAGCCAGTTGTCAACACCACAGTATATAAATATATATTTATAATGGGGATTGTTTAATTATAATATTGATTAAATTATTTCAGTTCCTGGCATAATACAGTATGATAGTGTGCTATCTGGAAGGAATACAAGACAACTGAAAATACATCTACAGTTTTGCAAATGTAATTTCACAAGAAAATTGTGTTAATTATGGCAGCATGATGCATGCTTCTACTGCAAAGGCTGCATTACTGAGGAAAAATAAAGGTTTTTGGTTAAGGGCTATAACTCAGGGAGAAAGAGTCTAGATTATTTGAGGCCATTTTTAAACCATTATTTTATTTTTGTTCTTTTGAAGCATTCCTTTTTTTTAAAAGTGCCCCTGATTGGTTTTTTATTGAGGTAAAATTCATATGGCATAAAATTTAATATTTTAACCATTTTAAAATGTGCAATTCAGTGGCTTCCAGTACATTCACAATGTTGTGAATCCCCACTATCTAATTCCAGAGCACTTTCATCACCCCTGAAAGATACTCTGTACCCATTAAGCAGTCACGCCTCATAAATGAAATCATACAATATGTAGATTTTTGTGTCATTATTCTTTCATTTTCAATACTGTTTTCAAGTTTCATCTGTGCTGTAGCATGTATCAATACCTCATCCCTTTTTATGGCTGAGTAATATTTTATTGTATGTAACACATTTGTTTATCCATTCTTCAGTTGATAGACATTTGGGTTGTTTCCACTTTCTGTCTATTATGAATTATGCTTCTATGAACATCCGTGTACAAGGTTTTGCTTCAACACTGTTTTCAGTTCTTTTAATATATACCTAAGAATAGAATTATTGGTTATATAGCAAGTCTATGTTTAACATTTTGAGGAACCACTGAACTGTTTTCTACAATGGCTGTACCGTTTTACATTCCCATCAGAAATGTATGAGGGCTCCAGTTTCTATACATCCTTGGCAACACTTATTTTCCTTTCCTTCTTTTTTTTTTATTATAACCTTCCTAATGGGTATGAAGTAGTATCTCATTGTTGTTTTGATTTTCATTCCCCTAGTACTAACATTGTTGAGCGTCTTGTTAATGTGATTATTGGCCATTTGTTTATCTACTTTGGAGAAATATCTATTCAGGTCCTTTACTCATTTTTTAATTGATTTTTTTTTTGTTTTTTTGTTGTTGAGTTGCGTAGATTCTTTTTATATTCTGAATCTAGACCCTTAACAGACTTGTGACTTACAAATAGTTTCTGCCATTCTCTAGGTTGTCTTTTCACCTTCTTGATAGCATCCTTTGATGCATAAGAGTTTTAAATTTTTATGAAGTCAAATTTATCTATTTTTTCTTTTGTTGCTTATGTTTTGGTTGTCACATGTAGGAAATCATTGCCAAAACCAAAGTCATGAACAATTACATCTATACTTTCTTCTAAGGGTTTTATACTTTTAGGTCTTACGTTTAGATCTGTGATCCACTTTGGGATAATTTTTGTATATGGTGTGATTTGAGGATCTAGCTTCATTCTTTGGCATGAGGATATCAAGTCGTCTTAGAAACATTTGTTGAAGAGACTATTCTTTCCCCACTGAATGGTCTTGGCAACCTTGTCAAAAATAAAGTAACCATAGATATACAGATTTGTTTCAGGACTTTCAATTTCATTGCATTGATCTATAAGTCTACCCTCATACCAGTACCACATTGTTTTGGTTGTTGTAGCTTGCAGTAAGTTTTGAAAACGGAAAGTGTGTATCCTAAAACTTTGTTCTTCATCTTCAAGACTGTTCGGCTATTTGGGGTCCCTTGCATTGCCATAGGAATTTTAGGATCAGCCTTTGCATTTTTGTAGAAAAGGACATTGGGATTTGGGTAAAGATTGCATTGACTCTGTAGATTCTTTTAAACAATATTTTAACATCTTAACAATATTAAATCTTCCCATCTGTGAACAAGGTACGTCTTTCCATTTATTTAGTTCTTTAATTTCTTTCAATAATGTTTTTTAGTCTTCAGTGTGCAAGTCTTGTGCATCCTTGGTTAAATTTAATCCTAGGTATTTTATTTGTTTTGATGCTACTGTAAATGGGATGGTTTCCTTAATTTCATCGTCAGATTATTCATTGCCAGTATATAGAAATACTGCTGATTTTTTTATGTTGGTCTTAGAAATCCTACTGATTTTGTTTGTTGGTCTTATAGAATCTTGAAAATTTGCTGAGTCTGTTTATAAGTTCTAACAGTTTTTAAGATTCTTAAGATTTTCTCTATGTAAGATCATGTTATTTGCCAATAGGTATAATTTTACTTCTTCTTTTCCAATTTGGGTGTCTTTTATTTCTTTTTCTTGCCTAATATCCCCAGCTACCACTTCTAGTGTAATGTTCAATAGAAGCAGTTAGAGTGAACATCCTTTTCTTGTTCCTGATGTTAGGGAGAATGATTTCAGTCTTTCACCGTTAAATACAATGTTATTTGTAGGATTTTTATAGATGTCTTTTATCAGGTTGAAGAAGTTCCCTTCTATTTTTTCTTTGTTGTGTATTCTTATCATTAAAGGGTGTTGGATTTTATCAAAATTTTTTTCTGCCTGGACTGAGATGATCATTTTTTCTTATTCTTCATTCTATTACATTGATTTTTCTATGTTGAATCACCTTTGCATTCCTGGGATAAATAGTATTTAGCAATGGTGTATAACCTTTTGAATATATTGCTGGATTCAGTTTGCTGATGTTTTGTTGAGATTTTGCATCTATATTCATAATGGATATTGATCCATAATTTTTGTTTCTTGTGACATCTTTGTCTGGCTTCAGTATCAGAGTAAAACTGCCTCATAGATTGAGTTAAGAAGTATGCCTTCCTCCTCCATTTTTTAAAAAAGTTTGAGAAGAATTGGTGTTGATTTTGCTTTACACATTTGATAGAATTCACCAGTGAAGCAATCTGGTTCCAGTTTTCCTTAGTGGAAGGTTTTTGATTACTGATTCAATCTCTCAACTTGTTATAGATCTATTCAGAGTTTCTATTTCTTCTTGAGTCAATTTTGGTAGTTTATGTGTTTGTAAGAATCTGACCATTTCTCTGGATTGTCTAATTTGGTGGCATAGAACTGTTTGTAGTATTGTGTTATAATCCTTTGTGTTTCTGAAAGGCTGGTAATAACGTCTCCACTTTCATTCCTGTTTTGAGTAATTTGAGACCTCTTTTTTTTCTTGGTCAGTCTATTTAAAGTCTGTCCCTTTTGATGATCTTTTCAAGAAACTAAATTTTGCTTTCATTGACTCTTTCTATTGTCCATATATTCTTTATTTTATTTTTATTTATCTCTGCTCTGCTCTTTATTATTTCCTTCCTTCTGTTTGCTTTAGGTTTAGTTTTATCTTTTGATAATTTCTTAAGGTAGAAGATTAGTTTATTGATTTGAGTTCTTTTTTTATTGTGGTAAGATTGGTTTATAACGATATAAATTTTGAGTGTACGTCATTATCTTTCAATTTCTGTGTGATTACCCTGAGGTTCATATATAATTGCCTATCAATATAGCAATCTATATTGAAGTTAATGGTCTCTTTACTTTGACCTCTTGCTAAAAGCTCTGCTTTTTCACTCCCCTCTTCCCATATTTTACGTTTTTGATATCATATCTAACATCTTCTTTTGTGTGTGTGTGTATCCATTACCCTCTTATCATGGAAATAGATAATTTTACTACTTTTGTCATTTGACTTTCATGCTATCTTCACAGGTGGTTGATCTGCTACCTTTACTGTATGTTTGCCTTTACCAGTGATTTCATAGCTTTTTTTTTTTTTTTTGATAATTTTATTATTCCTATTACTGGTCTCCCCTTTTCCACTTAAATAAATCCCTTAAGCATTTCTTGTAAGGCTAATTTCTTGGTGATCAACTTCTTTAGTTTTTGCTTGTCTGGGAAACTCTATATCTGAAGGGAGATATAGATCCATTCTGAATGATAACTTTACCATGTAGAGTATTCTTGGCTGTAGGTTTTTTCCTTTCAGCACTTTAAATATATTTTGCCATTCCTTTCTAGACTGTAAGGTTTCTGCTGAGAAGTCAGCTGATAGCCTTCTGGGGTTTCCTTTCTATATAACTTGTGACCTGTCTCTTGCAGCTTTTAGGATTTTTAGGATGAAATTTATTTATCATCATTTTGTGACCTAAGATGTGGCATAACCTGGAGAATGTCACATAAACATAGCACTTTTTAGCAATAAAGTTTTTTTTAAAGATTTTATTTTTCCTTTTTCTCCCCAAAGCCCCCCAGTACATAGTTGTGTATTTTTTATTGTGGGTCCTTCTAGTTGTGGCATGTGGGATGCCACCTCAGCATGACTTGATGAGTGGTACCATGTCTGTGCCCGGGATCTGAACCAGCGAAACCCTGGGCCGCTGAAGCAGAGCATGTGAACTTAACCACTCAGCCATGGGGCTGGCCTCAATAAAGTATTTTTTAATTAAAGTATGTACATTGTTTTTATAGACATAATGCTGTTACACACTTCATAGACTATGGTATAGTGCAAACATAAATTTTATATGCACTCAGAAAACAAAAATTTGTGTGTCTTGCTTGAGTACAATATTCACTTTATTGCAGTGGTCTGCACCCAAACCCTCAATATTTCTGAGGTATACCTGTATGTCTGTTAGAGCTAGTGAGCTTACAATGTTTCTCAAGCCTTCTATTTCCTTGCTTATCCTTTTGTCTTATTGTTCTCATTATTGAAAGTAGGGCGTTGAAATCTCCAAATATTATTGTTTAACTGTCTATTTTGCCCTTGAATTCCATCAAGGAATTCTATGTTGAGGATTCTGTTGTTAGGTGCATCTATACTTATAGTTGTTGTATCTTCTTCATTGATTGACGCTTTTATTATTGTATAATGTCCTTCTTTGTCTCTTGCAGCAATTTTTGTTTAAAAGTCTATTTTATTTCACATGAATATAGCCACTCTTGCTCTCTTTTAATTACTATTTGCATGGGATAAGTGTTTCCATCCTTTCACTTTCAATTTTTCTAAAGTGAGTCACTTGTAGACACCATATAGTTGGATCAGGTGTCTTTCTGTTTTTAATTCATCTGTCAATCTCTGCCTTTAATTGGAGAGTTTAATCTATTTACATGTAATATAATTACTGATAAAAAAGGACTTCTGTCAATTTGCTATGTTTTTCCTATATGTCATATCTTTTATTTTCTGAATTCCTCTTTTATGATAGATACATGTTTTCGAGTATACCATCTTAATTCCCTTCTCATTTCTTTTACTTTATATATTTTTATTTATTTTCTTAGTGTTTGCTCTAGGTATTGCATTAATATCTTAATTTGTAAAAATCTACTTTGAATTAGTACCAACTTAGTTTCAATAGTACATAAAATCTTTGCTCATATGTACCCCCGTGACCCACCTTTGTGTTATTATTGTCACAAATTACATTTTTATACCTGTGTTGCTATCAACATAGATTTATAATTATTGTTTTATGTAGTTATTTTTTTTTTGAGGAAGATTAGCCCTGAACTAACATCAACCACCAATCGTCCTCTTTTTGCTGAGGAAGACTGGCCCTGAGCTAACACCTGTGCCCATCTTCCTCTACTTTATATGTGGGATACCTACCACAGCATGGCTTGATAAACAGTGTGTATATTTGCACCTGGGATCCAAACTGGCAAACTCTAGGTGGGGGAAGTGGAACATGTGAATTTAACTGCTGCGCCACTGGGCTGGCACCTATGTAGTTATTTTTTAAATCAAATAGAAAAAAAATTACTAACCACAAGCACCTTAATACAACTTTTATATACCTGTGTAATTACTGGTTTTCTTTATTTCTTCATGCCAATTTAAATTAGTCTCTAGTGTTCTATCATTTCAGCCTGAAAGACATCCTTTAGCATTTTGTCTTGAGGAGGTCTACTAGAAACAAACTCACTAATTTTATTCATCAAGGAATATCTTAATTTTTCCATTTGTGAGGGATAATTTTGCCAGACATAGAATTTTTGCTTAGTAGGTTTTTTCTTTCAGCATTTTGAATATGTCGTCTCACTGGCTTCTGGCTTCCATG
This sequence comes from Equus quagga, assembly GCF_021613505.1. Taxonomy (NCBI): domain Eukaryota; kingdom Metazoa; phylum Chordata; class Mammalia; order Perissodactyla; family Equidae; genus Equus; species Equus quagga. Next base: position 48,174,231 of record NC_060283.1, on the reverse strand, counting down.
ATTTTTGATGAGAAATCAGCTGTTGCTTTTATTAAGAATCAGTTGTACACAAGTCACTTCTTTATTGCTGTTTTCAGGATTCTCTGTCTTTGCACTCAGCACTTTGATTATAACGTGTTTCAATGTGTACCTCTTTTACGTTTATCTTATTTAGGGTTCATTGAGCTTATTGGATATGTAGATTTTTGTCTTTCATTAGATTTTAGAAATTTTCAGCTATTATTTCTTCAAATACTGTTTTTTCTGGCCCTTTCTCATTCTTTTCTTCTTGTTGCACTGATATTATGGCTATGTTAGTATGCTTGATAGTGTCCCATAGGTATCTTAGACTCTGGGGTTTTTTTTCATTCTTTTTTCTTTCTTTTACTCAGATTAGATCATCTCAATTGACCTAGGTTCAAGTTTACTGATTCTTTCTTCTGCCTGCTCAAATCTGCTATCAACTAACCCCTCTAGTGAGCTTTTCATTTTGGTTATCTTTTCAACTCCAGAATTTCTGCTTAGTTCCTTTTTATAAATTCCATGTGTTTATTGATATTCTCTATTTGCTAAGACATCATTCTCAACTCTCCTATAATTCTTCATGTATGGTTTTCTTTAGCTCTTTGAGTGTATTAAAAATCATTGATTTAAAGTCTTTGTCTACTAAGTATAATGTCTAGGTTTCCTCAGGGATGGTTTCTATGAATTTTTATTTTTCTGGTGTATGTGCCATCCATTTTTGTTTATTTGAATGCTCCATGACTTTTTTTTTGAAAACTGGACGTTTTGAGTATTATAATGTGGCAGTTCTTAAAATCAGTTTCTCCCTCCTCCCCAGGGTTTGTTGCTGCTGCTTCTTGTGGCTGCTATTGTTTGTTTTCTGAACTAATGTTGTAAAATCTTTACTCTCTGTCATGTGTAGCCATTGATATCTCTATTTGGTTAACTTAGTGGTCAGCTAGTGATTTGACAGAGATTTTCTTAAGCCCTTAGAACCCCTCCCCCAAAAAACATTCCAGTTTTTGCAGATAAACTGTGTGTGTGTTGGGGGGTGGGTCACACCTTCAATACTCAGCTGGGAAGTTTATAACTCTGCCTTAACCTTCACTTCCTGCTTGCACAGAGCCTGAAGATCAGCCAAGGAGAGCTTAGGGCTTTCTAGATGCTTTCTGAGTGTGCACCCTGCCCTGGGTTCATCTGGCCTTGCAGACTTCCCAGAATATGTGGGAGCTTTTCTAAGTCTTTATTCTCCAAGACATATCACTCCCCAGCTTTTCTTCTCATGCTTTTCAGTGTGTCTGTTATTTGCTACACACTTATCTTACCCCAAGTGGCAGCAGCTAATACAGTTGCCTTTAAATTTTTCTGAGAAATGTCCCCATGTAGCCATCTCTCCACCTGGGAGAGTTCTGAATTAGGTAAAATAAAGACAAGCACTTGGAGCCAGGCCTTCAGGGAGCCACCAGACAGGTCAAAACCCACAACCACAATTCTTTGATAAGAGATCTGCACTACTTCAGCCAGCACCAGGAGCCCATACCAGAAATTCAGGCTGCCATCTTCAAGATCATTCCTGAACTGGGGAGGAGGGATGGAGCCAAGGTAAGTTAAAACACCGCAAAGCTCTTCTACCGAGATTCAGCCACCTTTCTCTTGGTTGTTTGTCTGGTTGCTGTAAATCTTTGGTTAGTTTCCAGAGCTCTGAAAAAGTTGATTCTGACAGTGTTTTGCTGGTTTATTCACTGTTGTTTTGCGGAAGGAGAGGGCCTTGGAGTTCTCTACTCTACCCTTTTTACTGATATTGCCTAGAGCATTCTCTTTTATATCACAAAAACACCTGTGATAGAGAGAATTCAACAAGAAACTATTTTTTTAAACATTGTAGCTCAAAAAAGAGTGAATGACTTATCTAATTTTGGTATTTTTTCATAGTGCTTAGAGTTGACATTATACACAGTTGTAAATCATTCATAGGGTAGTAAAGTTTGCAAGTGTTATAGAAGCTGTACTGCATGAGAAAAGTGTGCCCAAGTGCATCAATTGATTTGCCCCATGTTGAAATTTTCTAATTCCATGGACTCCATATTTACTGTTCAAGGTTCTGAACTTTAAAAAGAGAGCAAGAAGCTATGGTCCAATTTAGTGCACATATTTAGTCCTTTTCCATTTCATATCCATTATGTTTGATTCATTGTTTTGTTTTTTTTTTTTAACTGAATGCTTCAGTAGCAAACCTCTCAAACAGAGTTGTAAACATGGGGGATACTTTTTTCAAGATAGAGAAAAGAAAGGAAGAAGAGGTAAGATAAGAAGCACATGAGGTTCTTTATCAGGTTGGAGCAGACAAGATTTAGACATTCAAGAAAAATCCAACTCCCCTTAATAGTATCAATCCCACTTGCCCATTTATTCCTCATATTGCTTAACTATGTGTGTGCAACTAAATATCTACTCAATACATATTTTTCAGATTAATGTTATCACGGTAAATGATGGGGATGCCAACTTCATAGTCTGTAAGGTGCTCTATTCCCTTTCTGGACACGGACAGAAGAACAGTATCAAGATTATCTTCTGCGTGTCCTGGAATGTTATCACAAACTCTGAAAATAAAAGACTATAATATCACCTTGACTACGTGAACCAGTGATGCCTTTCTCTCATTTAATGACTTCTGTTTTCTTTATGAAGTGAAAAGTATCATTTGTGAGAAGGAGATGGATGATGATGGCTTTGAAGTTTCACACCAGATACTGCTCTCTGCGCATGACCCTTAATAATAACAACAGATCATGAGGCAATTGTTTCATATTCCCATTATACAGATAAGGAAATGGAGTCACAGAAAACAATGTTGAATAACTTGCCCTAGCTCTCACTTCTGGTAAGTGGCGAACTGGAACTTGAATCTAGTCAGTCTGATCCCAGAGTTTTCATCCTTAACTACTGCACTAACCTTCTTGAGTTGAGTTTATGTCTGTGAACTTATGGACACAGATCTTTGAAGCTGTGTAGATTTTCTCCCCCACTTCTCCTCAGTCTAGGTTTGGGCATTGCTAATATGGAGTTCCAGACTTGGATCTTTGACAGACAGATGCATTAGAAAAATTAGAGGGAAAGGGAGTAAGATGAGTGATAAGAGAATGATTAAAGTGATGGACCCTAGACACTGAGTAGGAGAGGAAGGAGAGGCAGGAGGTGATTGGGTAGAAGTGAAAGAGAAATTGGGATTTTGGAGGTCTCAATAAGATCCAAGATCAGGGGCTGAGGGAGTAGCTAAGTGAGAGAGCTTTTAGGATAGGAGATAGCAGGTCAATGAGTGGGGTCTTTTAGTGCAAGATCTCACATGTGGAACAATTTGGAGAGATCATAAGTTTTGGCCCTATGTGTGGAAGGCTGAAGAGAATTGGAGATGATGGTTAACTGGAGAGAATTTCACAACTTTGAGAGTCTAGACTGTTGAATTGGATGTCCCCGTGGATGTTGAATAAATTCAAAAAGGTGGTGGAATCTGGGGAAGTGAAGGTCTTTGACCAGCTGAGGGTCAATCCTTGAGCTCATTCACTCTCTCTCTGGTCATTGCCCTGACTTTCCAGTCATCCTACAGACTTGTCCTTGTTTTTCTGGCTTACTTAGAAGAGGTGACACAATATTATTAGTCACAATATTCTTGCAGTTGGATTTCTGCGATCCCAAGAAGTCTCATTTTTGAACACTCCATTTCAGGGAGAAGAAAAGAGATACACAGATTGTTTATTCACAGCATGTTCTTCCTTCCAAATATTTTATTCCTGAGCTTGTCACTTGGGAGGATTCTGAATTAAGGAAGAGGGATATGAAGGCTGCAAGGTTTTTATTCACAATTTTATTACAAATTGTTTGTTGGTTTTCTCTCTGCCCAGATTCAGATTTCTCCATAGCAAGAAGCTTAGTAAGGAAAGTACCCTTTGAAGACCTTCCTGTGCCCTGTAACCCAGCCCAGCAGGCATTATTTACCTAAAAGTCTATGCCATTAGCCACAGCCCTCTCAGTAAATTACAGCGGTTTGTCTTTTCCATAATTGGAAGAAACTAGCTCTTTGCCCTCCCTGACATAGAGAGAGAGAGACTTGCCCTGTCCAATATCAGTTCTCATGGAACCATGGCCAGCTGCTTGAGAAATCTCTTGTCCTGGGAGAGACATCACTTTAGCCAGTCTAAATGAAAGGGCTTGCAAATATTTTCTGAAGCAGTGGCACTGCTAACGCTCTGCCCTGCTCCAACATAGCCTCCCTTGAAGACTTATCCAAGAATCCATACAGACCATGTGTGAGCTAGCAAGCCCTAAGGGGACTGGCAAGCCCCCGCAGCTACACGCAAAGCTGACAGGAACCAGCTGACAAGCAGGATGCACATGTGCTCAAGAGACGAGAGCCATAAGGTAAGAGCGAAGGAGGTGATCATCACTCATTGCTCTGAGCCAAGATGACGAATCAGTTGGGCCCAGGATAATGCGGAAGGAAATGAGCCAAGTCTCCGAAGCCCACAATTAGTCCCCAACATCCTCCTGCGACCTCCTCACCCATTACTGATTATCATTGCTAAATACTCTGATTGGTAGGATGAGCTTTCAACAGCTCAGGGCTCCTCATTCCATCATCCCTGGAACACCTGGGAAATTTCCTGGGAAGAAATTCACAACTATTTTATCAGTTGTCTATCAGTTTATTTATCTTTGGGTGGTAGACTTATGGAAAATTGGTATCCTTCCTTCTACTTTTTAAACTTTCTATTTTTCTATAATAAGCATGCATATTATAAAAGACATATAAGCATATTTAAACTCTATTCTCTTTAGCCTAAAGCTAGGTCCTTTTATCCTTTTATCTATAAGATAAGGCAGACTTGAAAATCCTTCTAGAAGCTACTGACCCAAGATTTCTGGCCAAAGAGGGCAGAGCTTCTGCAATGGCTCTTCACTTTATTGAAGTAGTGACCCCACAGATGAGCCCCTCAGTGAATGCTGGAATGTTCTTGGCACAGGAGAGGAACATGAAAGAGCGTACATCACCTTTTAGAAAAATCTTACAGTATTATTTGAAATAGTTAGACATCTAGCCTTTTAAAGAAGATAAAAACTTATATGTAAACTAAACTAAACAAAATTACCCTCCCCTCCCCGCCTCCACCCAAATCATCTTCTCTCACTGGCTAGCAACGCTCTGCCCCAACTGTGAAACTCAAGCATTAGACAGCCAGCTTTGCCTTTGTCAGTTTATTCCATTCATTTATATAAGACTTGACCCATGTATCTACAGCTCTGTAGAGGAAAATTTTTATCTTCGTATCATGGTTTGAGGAAGAGAAGATGAAAAAGAGCTGGAAATAAAGTTTGGATAGTCAAATATTTAAAGTAAGAAAAAAAACACTTATTCAAAATGTGTTCAAACTTCCCAAATCTCAAGTACTCTGAATGTAATTCACCTTGAATTCTGATTTAAATAATATAGAGCCTGACTCCACCTACACTAGCCCTGGAAACGGGACGTGGGGAGGAGAGGCAGGTGCGCATGCTGGGTGTATAAACCATTAGATATGGAAAGTTTGAATAAGTTTTAGTAGAATGAAAACTCTGTAGAACAGAAATGCACCGTTTTTATTAATTTAGTGGAACTTTATAATCATCCTCCTTATCTCTGCCACAAGGGAGCTGTTTCTCTCTAAAGTAGAACAAATTTACATAAATTAAAATCTTGGTTTGTTACGTGTCAAGTGTCAGAGGGAAGGAAGGGGGGATCTATTAATAATCTACAATTATTAGATATCTGCTGCGAGCTGGCACTGTGGTTTTGGTTTAGGAATGTATCTTGCTTCGTTGTCGCCATATCCTCTGATTTGGGAACACTGGGGTTCAGAGGCCAAGTGACTTGCCTAAGATCATACAGCTGCTTAAGAGACAGGCTCAAACTCAAGGTCTATTTGAGTCCAAAACCTCTAACCCCTTTCTCTTTTACCATTCTTAAGGGCATTTGTATCCATAGTTCCAATAACTAATGTAAATTCTGAATCATATGCACTTAGCCTTATGAAAAACAGAAGGTAGATAATACAAGAAAAAGACCAGTGAATATAACAAATTCACTGTAGTAGCTTTGTCTACCCTGATGAGTGCGTACATTCACTATAAAGTTCTCTTTTCAAATGCCACAAGTAATCTAGCCTACTATTTAAGTGTTTTTAAAACATTCTAAATGATTTTTCTTGAGGCTATAATACCGTTTGAAAGGACCGTCTGGTATTGCTTAAAACATGTAGACTTTCTCCTTCAGAGTTGTAGGACTTATATGTAAACCAAACACATTCACATGCTCCTAACTTATTCCCCTTGCTTCCCATTTTCACTCATTTATAAGAATCTAAGCCAGGTTTTCAAAATGGCTTTTTGTAGTTTTTCATTTTTTGAGATTCAAATTTTAAATTTATGTCTTTGCTACCCCAGGCCTTCTCGCTTCCTAATTTATTTTTCACTTACTTCAAGCCATCAACATATCCCTGCCATCAGGTTTGATTTATATTGCCTAGGAACATAATCCAATCATGAATCTTCCTTGGGAATGCCAATGTGGCATGAGAGGCAGAGCTCACTTTAACGATCTTTCTAGAGTAGAAAACAAAGGCAAAAACTCAGTAGGACTTTAAAACTACTATTAAGCAAACCCTATAAGCCTGTGTGAATATAAGAAACTTGGCTTTTCCCTGAATCTAAAATTGAAAGCAACAATCCTTCAGTCTGTTGCCCTCTGCTATTCTTTCCTTTGCACACACAGGGACTGGAACTGATCAGTTGAAGTTATAAAGAAAAGACCCCAAATACTTACAACCTTTTCCCACCTCCTCCCCAGGTCATGTGTACATCTCCACTAAACCCAGGCACTTCCCATTTTACCTGACCAGGTGAGAGTATCTGGTCCTTTATGCTATGTCCCACTGCTAAATGGACATGGATACACTCTGACCCACATGGCATTTGTGTTGGTTCTTTCTGTTGCCTGTCATAGAAACCAACACTGGTGACTCAGCTAAAGAGGATATTTGCTGGCAGGACACTGTGGTATCCCCCAGTCACAAGCAAGCCTCAGCGAGTGCAGGAGCCAGGGAGGTCCACGGGGACATCAGGTGCGAGAGTTCATAGACCTTCTAACTACCTTTCTATACTTAACATGAGTCAGATTCAAAGATTTTCAAATTTGGTGTCTCTTTTTCCATGGTTAGATTCTCAGGAAAGAATATCTCATTAGTTCACCTTGGACCAGGTGATTGCCCCAGGTTCCATCTTCCGGCTCTGGGTCCCTAAGTGCACACATAACCACCAAAGGTCAAACTTTGGGTCCTGGGAACTAGGCCCTAAAAAGGGAGGGTCGGTGTGCCCCAGGAGGCTTCCCTAAGAGGTCTCTCATAGATGCAGACTCCATGCAAATGCATAGCATCACTGAATGTTCCGAGGCTCTCCAGGAGGGGAGCAGTCCAGGAGACTCTCCAAGGGTAATTTGCGAAGACTAAGTTAGCAACTACAATATTTGCATATATGACATCAATCAATAGAAAGCTCTATTCTTACTTAGTTTAATTTATAAACATTAATAGCACGTGTACTATGTACAAAACACCATATTATTTAAAATGGGTCTATTAAAAAAGAAAAAAAGAACTCACCCCTTCCATCAAAGCAAGAATTTTCTAAAATTGACTTGGAAGTCTTAATTAATGGTCATTCAATCATTCATTCATTCTTTCAACAAATATTTACTGAGCTCCTACTGTGTTCCAGGCATTGTTGTGGTTCTGGGGGATTCAGTAGTGAAGAGAAGTGACAAAAATTCCTGCCCTCATGGAGCATTCATTATTAGATGAGCAAGTAAGTAATGGCTAAGAAATGAGTCCAAATCTTGGCTCTACCACTTATTAGGTGACAGGCACATTTCTGAATGTCTCTGTTGTTCAGTTTTCTCATTTTTAAACTGAGAATGATAATAGTACCTGTCTTACAGTGTTTTCATAGAAGTGTACCTCTCACATAGTAAGAGTTGTTATCATCATCATTATCATTGTCATCATCATCATCACCATCATTATGTGACTCTTCAGCCAAATGTTCATCCCCTCTTACCTTGAGGTCAATGCCTACAGTTGTCCCTTTCTTAATCCAACACTATCAAAAAGCTCTCTTAATGGGGCCAGCCCGGTGATGTAGTGGTTAAGTTTGCGGGCTGGGGTTTGTGGGTTTGGATCCTGGGCACGGACCTACACACTGCTCATCAAGCCATGCTGCGGCAACCTCCCACATACAAAAAAATAGAGGTAGATTGGCACAGATGTTAGCTCAGTGACAATCTTCCTCACCAAAAAAAAAAGCTCTCTTAAACCAGACTGATGAAACCTAGCGTGGTAGTTTTATTTACCTACTTATTGAATGTATAATGGACTGTATTGGATGTTGGGTTCACCAGAAGCAGGTACTAAGATGGAGTTTGTGGTTCAAGATGTTTATTAGAGATCAACACCTGTGAAAGTAAGAGGAAGGAAGCAGGAGTGGGCAAAGAGAGAAGCTGAGCTACAACTCAGGCTGAGCAAATTCTCGACCAACCTGCAGGAGGCTCTGAGGCTGGTGTTGCTCATTAGGGTGTCTTTTCTTGGGCCAGATTGGTTGGAACTTTATACCCTCACTATAAGCACTGACTGGTGAATCTGGAGTATCGAGCCAAGGTGTCTCCACATCTACCACAGACTGAGGATGGCCTGAATAAGAAAAAAAATCATCATCTTACGCCCTAGAATACTTACAGTTTGGTAAGTGAGAGGAGGCTGAACAGATAATGATAACAGAGAGAATGTGTTCAGGCAAAGAGTTACTAAGTGTTATGAGAGTTCATTTAATAGAAAGATTACTTCTGGCTGAGATAAGAACACAAAATTATAGTGTTTAACTCTTCAGGCTAAGAAAATGTTCAAAGATGAATTAAACAAGAAATTAATAAACTCTTGCGTGATTAGTATTTAGTGGTTCTCAGTTAATGAATTTTATCTCTTCAATTAAATTGGCATAAGAATATTTGACTGTCTATATCAATGCAACTCAAAGTATGTCCACAGACTGCAATGGTCTGCAAGCTGTCACCAGACCTTAGCTAGATACATATAGAGAGTAAGAGTAAGAATTTAGAAATGTTTTTAGCAATTCGACATTGTAATTTCCTATCTGTTGGCTCTTATAATAAAAAATTGGGGCTTATATTTTGTACATCTGCTTGTTTTCTACTTTATTTTTGTGATAATTCATTTTTATTGTATTTTACAAAATGGTTAGTCTATAATAGATTAGACATTTTAAAAGATACATTTTCCTTCACTATGTAGTGTAAGAGTCACTGGTCAACATCATATATGTCTTATTTTTATTGGTTTTGAAATTTTTAAAAATATATCTTCTTAAATCTAAATCCCTCTCATGCTTATGATTGTTAATTTAGAAGTAACAGTGTGCCTCATTTAATGAACAAGCATCTTCCTCCTATAAATTGCCTAAAAAGAGAATTATTCTTGTAGTATCATAAAAAACATATATTTGGTCTTTGCCTCTGATTCCTGGCATGGAGCTCCTGAAACACTTGGAGTCTCTAGAGTGATAAGAATGTCTCTTAAGTATGCTAATGAGATTGATGGTGGCTGGAGACCCCTATACAGCTTCAGGACAAGAGCAAGTCACCAGAAAGACCAATCCATGATTAGAGGGTTGGAACTTTCAGTAGCACCATCCCCAACCTCCCAGGAGGGGAGAGGGGCTAGAGATTTAGTTAATCACCAATGGCCAATGGTTTAATCAATCATGTTTACATGATGAAGTCTCCATAAAAACTCTTAATGACAGGGTTTGGAGAACTTCCAAGTTGGTATACGCTTGGAAGTGCTGGGAGGGCTGATCCACATGTCGCCTCCACCCTTGCTCTGCCATTTGCATCTCTTCCAGCTGGCTGCTCCTGAGTTATATTCTTTATAATAAACAGGTAAACATAAATGAAAAGTTTTTGTGAGTTGTTTAGCAAATTATTGAATCTGCTGAGAGGATCACGGGAACTTCTGAATTTGAAGTAAGTCAAGGAGAAGTGTGAGCAGTCTGGGCACCTCATTTGCAGTTGGCATCTGAAGAGGGGGCAGTCTCATAGGACTGAACCCTTGAACTGGGGATATGTGCTAACCCCGGATAGTTAGTGTCAGAATTGAATTAAATTGTAGGATGCCAAATTGGTGTCAGAGAATCAGAGGACTGGAGAATTGGTTGGTGTCAGAAGACACCACACGTTTGATGTCAGAAGTGATATCAGGAAACAGACAAAACAATTTTATATGTGTCCAATTTTCTACTAATTTTCATTTAATTATAAGAGATAGTCACAAGTGTATGACATCAACAGAATTAAATAAAACAAAATAAGAATGTAATAAGGCCTAAAATAACATTGGCAGAGAAATAATTCTCTGATAAAATATGAATAATCCTCAGAATAAGTTATCAATCACAAATACAAAAATATCATAATTTAAAATCTTTTCAACAGTAGCCTTAAGCTATAAAAGAAAATCAGTGAAGACTAAACAGAGCAAAATGCACTAAGCTGGGAAGTTGCTCTTTCCAAATAGCTTGCCTCAAGATATATTACAATAGGCCACTCTGCCATGAGATCCATTTCTTTGTCTCTTATGAAAACTCCAGCCACCATAAATTATTATTATTTGTTTTAATGTAGGCTGAAAGAAGGAAGATATTCAACCATCATAGAGGTATTGAATTAAAACCCAGCACATAGACAACATTAAATAAGACAGTGGGGATACATTTGTAAAAAAGTTCTTGAAATAATTTCAAAAATAAAATATGTTGGTAATACAACAATTCAACCCGCTGGTTAATAATTTCTAACAAGAGTTTTCCAAATAAATAAATGTAAACTTGACTATCTTAAAGAAACCCTAATATATTCAAATGAGATTTTACTAAATCAATACATTATTTGTGCTACAAAAGATTCCTACCTGCTTAAAAAGAACCATCATAGTTGTTTGTTTTCTTTTGTTTACATGTACCCTCCTATTATAAAGTTGAGAGTGGAGGTGATGTGGTTTAAAATTTCTTGAAAAAGATATAAAGCCAAGAAGTCAAAATCCCTTAAGAATTGATGAGTAGCATATAAAAGTTTTTTTTAAAGCATCCTTATATTGATGGTGTAAGACAATTGAAAAGCATAACTAAATTTATTAAAAAGCAAAATTTTCAAAGGCATATCTGTAATATGTGCATAACAAGCTATAGGAACCAGATGGGTTTCAGGTCCAAAATCTGAGGAAGAGACCATCAGAAGGAATTATTCTCTAACACTGAAGTTAGTGAGCATTGCTACCCAATAAATAGAATTAATTATTATTACTTTTAAATTGCCATTTGGACATTGATGATTTTTATTTGTAGTTTTTTTTTTAAAGATTGGCACCTGAGCTAACATCTGTTGCCAAACTTCCTTTTTTTTTATTGCAGTAACATTGGATTATAACATTATATAGCTTTCAGATGTAGATCATAATATATTTCGAATTCTGCGTAGATTACATCATGCTCACCACCCAAAAACTAATTATAATCCATCACCACACATGTGAGCCTAATCACCCCTTTTGCCCTCCCCCCTCCCCCCTTCCCCTATGGTAACCATTAATCCATTCTCTGCTGCTATGTGTTTGTTTGTCTTTGTTTTTACCTTCTACTTATGAATGAGATCATATGGTATTTGACTGTCTCCCTCTGACTTATTTCACTTAGCATAATACCCTCAAGGTCCCTCCACATTGTCACAATTGGCCAGATTTCATCATTTCTTATGGCTGAGTAGTAGCAGTATTCCATCGTGTATAAATACCACATCTTCTTTATCCATTCGTCCCTTGATGGGCACCTAGGTTGCTTCCAAGTCTTGGCTATTCTGTATAATGCAATGAACATAGGGGTGCATGTATCCTTATGCATTTGTGTTTTCAAGTTCTTTGGATAAATACCCAGCAGTGGGATAGCTGGATCATATGGTAGATCTATTCTTAGTTTTCTGAGGAAACTCCATACTGTTTTCCATGGTGGCTGCCTCAGTTTGCACTCCCACCAGCAGTGTATGAGGGTTCCCTTTGCTCCACATCCTCTCCAGCACTTGTTGTTTCCTGTCTTGTTAATTATAGGCATTCTAACGGGAGTGAGGTGATACCTCATTGTAGTTTTGATTTGCATTTCCCTGATAGCTAATGATGTTGAGCATCTTTTCATGTGCCTGTTGGCCATCCGTATATCCTCTTTGGAGAAATCTCTGTTCAGATCTTTTGCCCATTTTTTAACTGGGTTGTTGTTTTTTTTGTTGTTGAGATGTATGAGTTCCTTGTATATTTTGGATATTAACCCCTTACATGATATATGGTTTGCAAATATCTTCTTCCAATTGTTAGGTTGTCTTTTCGTTTTGTTGATGGTTTCCTTTGCTGTGCAGAAGCTTTTTAGTTTGATGTAGTCCCATTGTTCATTTTTTCTTTTGTTTCCCTTGCCCTGTCAGACATGGTACTTGAAAATATGCTGCTAAGACCCATGTCAAAGAGTGTACTGCCTGTTTTCTTCTAGAAGTTTCATGGTTTCGGGTCTTACATTCAAGTCTTTAATCAAGTTTGAGTTGATTTTTGTGTGTGGTGCAAGATAATGGTCTGCTTTCATTCTTTTGCATGTGGCTGTCCAGTTTTCCCAACACCATTTATTGAAGAGACTCTCCTTTCTCCATTGTATATTCTTGGCTCCCTTGTCGAAAGTTAGCTGTCCACAGACGTGTGAGTTTATTTCTGGGCTCTTGATGCTGTTCCATTGATCTATGTGTCTGTTTTTGTGCCAGTACCATGCTGTTTTGGTTACTATGGCTTTGTAGTATATTTTGAAATCATGGAGTGTGATACCTCTAGCTTTGTTCTTTTTTCTCAGGAATCCTGTGGCTATTCGGGGTCTTTTGTTATTCCATAGAAATTTTAGGATTCTTTGTTCTATTTTTGTGAAAAATGTTGCTGGAACTTTGATAGGGATTGCCTTGAATCTATAAACAGCTTTAGGAAGTATGGACATTTTAATATGTTAATATGTTAATTCTTCCAATCCAAGAGCACAGAATATCTTTCCATTTCTTTGTGTCTTCTTCAATTTCTTTCAATGTTATATAGTTTTTGGTGTACAGATCTTTCACCTCTTTGGTTAAGTTTATTCCTAGGTATTTTATTCTTTTTGTTGCAATTGTAAATGGGGTTGTATTCTTAATTTCTCTTTCTGCAACTTCGTTGTTATTGTGAAGAAACACAACCAATTTTTGTATGTTGATTTTGTATACTGCAACTTGACTGTATTCATTTATTATTTCTAAAAGTTTTTTAGTGGATTCTTTAGGGTTTTCTATACATGTCATCTGCAAAGACAATTTCAGTTCTTCTTTTCCAATTTGGATCCCTTGTATTTCTTTTTCTTTCCCCATTGCTCTGGCTAGGACTTCCAATACTATGGTAACTAGGTGGTGAATGTGGGCATCCTTGTCTGGTTCCTGTTCTTAGAGGGATAGCTTTTAGGTTTTCTCCATTGAGAATGATATTTGCTGTGGGTTTGTCATATATGGCTTTATTATGTTGAGATATTTTCCTTCTATAGTCATTTTATTTAAAGTTTTTATCATAAATGGATGCTGTATCTTATCAAATGCTTTCTCTGCATCTACTGAGATGATCATGTGATTTTTATTCTTTATTTTGTTAATGTGGTATATCACGTTCATAGATTTGAGGATGATAAACCATCCCTGTATCCCTGGAATGAAACCCACTTGATCATGATGTCCGATCTTTTCAATGTATTGTATTTGATTTGCTAATATTTTCTTGAGGATTTTTGCATTGATGTCCATTAGTGATATTGGCCTGTAATTTTCTTTTTTTGTGTTGTCCTTGTCTGGTTTTGGCATCAGGATAATGTTGGCTTTGCAGAATGAGTTAGGAAGCCTCTCCTCCTCTTCAATTTTTCAGAAGCGTTTGAGAAAGATAGGTATTAAGTCTTCTTTGAATGCTTGGTAGAATTCACCAGGGAAGCCATCTGGTCCTAGACTTGTATTTTTTGGGGAGTTTTGATCGCTGTTTCCATCTCCTTACTGGTGATTGGTCTATTTAAATTCTCTACTTCTTTTTGGTCCAGTTTTGGAAGGTTGTATGTTTCTAAGAATTTATCCATTTCTTCTAGATTATCCAGTTTGTTGACGTATAGCTTTTCATAGTATTCTCTTATTATCTTTTGTATTTCCAAGGTGTCCATTGTAATTTCCCCTTTTTCATTTCTGATTTTATTTATTTCAGCCTTCTCTCTTTTTTTCTTGGTGAGTCTCACTAAGAGTTTGTCAATTTTGTTTAACTTTTCAAAGAGCTAGCTCTTAGTTTCATTAATTTTTTCCAGTTTTTTTCTTAGTCTCTGTTTCATTTATTTCTCCTCTTGTTTTCATTATTTCCTTCCTTCTGCTGATTTGGGGCTTTGTTTCTTCTTCTTTTTCCAGTACCTTTAGATGTGCTGTTAGATTGTTTATTTGGGATTTTTCCTCTTTGTTAAGGTAGGCCTGAATTGCTATAAACATCCCTCTTAGAACAGCTTTTGCTGCATCCCATAGATTTTGGCATGTCATATTTTCATTTTCATTTGTCTCCAGGAATTTTTTTGATTTCCCCCTTTGATTTTTTCATTGATCCAATCGTTTTTCAGTAGCATTTGTTTAATCTCCACATTTTTGTGGCTTTTCTGATTTTTTTCCTGTAGTGGATTCCAATTTCATACCTTTGTGGTCAGAAAAGATGCAAGGTATTATTTTGATCTTCTTAAATTTATTGAGACTTGTTTTGTGGCCTAATATGTGATCAATCCTGGAGAATGTTCCGTGTGTATTTGGAAAGAATGTGTATTCTGTGATTTTGGGATGGAATGTTCTGTATATATCTACTAAGTCCATCTGGTCGAATGTGTTGTTTAAGGCCAATGTTTCCTTATGGATCTTCTGTTTGGATGATATATCCATTAGTGAAAGTGGAGTGTTAAAGTCCCCTACTATTATTGTGTTGCTGTCTATTTCTCCTTTTCTATCTGTTAATAATTACTTTACCTATTTAGGTGCTCCTATGTTGGGTGCATAGATATTTACAAGTGTTATATCTTCTTGCCGGATTGTTCCCTTTATCATTATGTAGTGCCCGTCTTTGTCTCTTGTTACAGTTTTTGTTTTAAAGTCTATTTTGTCTGATATAAGTATTGCTACCCCACTTTCTTTTCTTTGCTATTTGCATGAAATATCTTTTTCCATCCTTTCACCTTCAGTTTGGGAGTGTCTTTAGGTATGAAGTGTGTTTCTTGTATGCAGCATATATATGGGTCTTGTTTTTTTAAACAATTGGCCACCCTATGCATTTTGATTGGACCATTTAGTCCATTGACATTTAAAGTAGCTATTGCTAAATACGTATTTATTGCCATTTTGTTACTTTTTTTCTGGGTGTTTGAGTAGTTCTTCTCTGTTCCTTTCTTTTTCTCTTGCTCTCTTCCCTCATGGTTTGATAAACAAAACTTTTCAAAGGCATATCTGTAATATGTGCATAACAAGCTATAGGAACCAGATGAGTTTCAGATCCAGAATCTGAGGAAGAGACCATCAGAAAGAATTATTCTCTAACATTGAAGTTAGTGAGCATTACTACCCCATAAATAGAATTAATTATAATTACTTTTTAATTGTCATTGGGTCATTGATCATTTTTTTTGTGGCTTCTTTTTTTTTAAAAGATTGGCACAAGAGCTAACATCTGTCACCAAACTTCTTTTCTTCTTCTTCTTCTTCTTCTCCCCAAAGCTCCCCAGCCCCAGTACATAGCTGTAGATTCTAGTTGTGAGTGCCTCTTGTTGTGCAATGTGGGCTGTCACCTCAGCATGGCCTCACCAGTGGTGCCATGTCCACGCCCAGGATCTGAACCTTTGAAATCGTGGGCTGCTGAAGTGGAGTGTGCCAACTTAACCACTCAGTCACAGGCTAGGCATCTGATGATTTTTTTTTTTTTTGAGGAAGATTAGCCCTGAGCTAACTACTGCCAGTCCTCCTCTTTTTTGCTGAGGAAGCCTGGTCCTGAGCTAACATCATGCCCATCTTCCTCTACTTTATACGTGGGATGCCTATCACAGCATGGTGTGCCCAGCTGTGCCATGTCCGCACCCAGGATCCGAACTGGCGAACCCCGGGCAGCCGAGAAGCGGAATGTGCGAACTTAACTGCTGCGCCACCGGGCTGGCCCTGGCATCTGATGATTTTTAAAGTAAGTATTCTTCTTCACTTTCTGTTGCTTATCATTTCAAAGAATCTGTCTAAATTGTAAATAATGTAAAATAAGCCAAAGCCTTGGATATTTTAATACATCGTAAGACTTTTGCTGCCAGGATATGAAGTCTTTGTATTGAATTGAGAACAGAGAGAGAGAAGAACCAGATACTTAGTATTAGTTTGTGGGTCTCAAGCACTGGTTGATAGAGATCAATATTCTGATTCTACAGGAAAGATTCTTTGAGTGTATATAGTAGACATTCAATAAATGGTTGTTTATCTATTAATGTGTGAATGAACTAATGATAAATGAGTTAGTATCCCTAACAAGGAGGTCCTTTTACAAGAATAATTTCTTTGATATAACTGTCTTCCGGCTACATCTAACTTTCTTGAGGGATGAATCTCTGCTTACCAAGAAATTCTCCAATTTACAGCTGAATTTTCTCAGTGAAACTAATCCCCATAAACCGGACCTTTTCCTTAGGTCAAGTATATCTTATAGTATAAATGAATAAATTGACATTTTGTGTTTATTTTGAATTATTATGAGTTTGGTGACCAGTAAGAAGATAAAGGACAAGAGTTGAGTCTTTCCCTAGAATAAACAAGTTAAAACCATGACCCCTAGTGAATCTAAAGTAGAAATCTATTTGTGAAACCTAGTCTGGAGCAATCACCTGGATTTACCCACCTTATCTATTCATAGGCTTCACCATTGGCATATTTTCTTCATGCATATGCACAGAAATATGCACTCGTGTTGGGATAAATCTGACCTGGTCACTTTTCCTTCTTCTATTCCAGCTTTACCCCTAAAAAAGATGTGTGTTAAAGCCAGAAGTGCTAGGCTTTCCAAGGGCAGAACAAGAGTTCAGAACTTTAACTGGCTGCTTGCCACTGTTAAGAGGAGAGGCAGAAAACATCTGATCTACACTTCTTCCCTGTTGCCCAGTTCTCTCACTTCTTTATGGGCTGATGGCTTATGTGTGCTATCCCTGAATATCATTTCAATCTTTGGATTTACAGAAGTAATTATTAGGACACAAGTAGATATTTTCTTTTTAAAGAACCAATAGAGTTGTAGATCTAGAAAAGATAGGAAAACTTATGCTCCCCACACTCGGCTGATGTTCAACTATCCTTTTCTAATTCTCTCATAAAGGTTGCTTAAGGCATTATAAAATTACTGAAGGAAAGTAGCCATCTCGGATACCTTGAGTTCAATAAAATTTGCCACCCATTGATGTGTAACCAAGTAACTTGGTGTTTTACAGTAAATGGAGGTGAAAATCAGAAAGGTTGTGGGAATTCCCAAAAGTATCAAGGAATTAAAAATCCAGATAAACTCAATATGCTGGTAGTGGGACGAAACTTAGGGCTCAGTTGGTCTCGGCTTCCTGAAATTGTGATTACAAAAACTTTATTTGGCATATAGTGTGTAATACTTGCTGATATGAGAGTCAAGCAGTCAGATAAATTTTGGAAGTGTTGATTAAATAAACTAAAATACATCCATGTCCTGTTATACTTCTTGCAGCCCTTAATATGCTAACATACATAGTACACCTCCAAGAGGGGCATATAAAAAGTATACAGCGCTCCAGGAAAGGTATGAGGAAAGCATAGTACACTTCCCAGGATTATTTGATCATTGAACCCTTTTTTCATGACCCATCTATGACCATTTCATGGAATACAGTTGGGGAAATGCTGACCTAGTTTAATTTCTTCATTTTAAAAGTGAAGAGACTTTGTGAGAAGAATTTATGCAAAATTGCAAAGCAAGCTGGTGACAGAACTAGAACAATAAAATCAGAATTTCCTACACTGTCTATGTATTACCTAGGAAACGTTAGAGAGACGAGGGAAAATTATGATTATGCATGGTATTATACCAAGCGAACTATACATATAATGGCAAAAGTTGTGAGGAATCAAAGATCACTTACTTTCACTATGATGTGAGTGCAAAATATTTTTGTAAAAAGACACCAGAAAATAATTTTTCAACAGTACACAATCAGAGAAATTGTAGATAAGGGAACTATGAGTGTGCCCCTTCTGTGTGGTAAGTACTTTGACTAATTATCATATATAATTAATCTTCACAACCCCTCTGTGAGGTAGAGTATGAGTTTGATGGCAAATACCAGAAAACTCACTCAACAAACAGAAAAACGACAAATTGTGACTTCAAAAGAGAGGCTTATTTTTATTATGTTAAAACCCATCTAGAGGTAGACAGTGGGTACAGGCGCTGGAGGAAATCAACAAGGATTTGAGTTCTTGCTGTCTTCATGCTCTACAAGCCTTAGAGGATGGTTTTCATGTTCATGATCATTCATCACGGCTGCACCTCCAGGTACCTTGCATGAGCTCCAGTATCAAAGAAGGGGATGGGAGGTGGGGCGGGGTGGCCAGTGTCCAAGATTCATTCCAGCTGAATCAGTTCTTTTTAATTAAGAAAACGGTGTCTTTCCTGGAAGCCCCACCAAGTAGACTTCTGTTTGTATCTGATTGGCCGAAACTATCCCATAACCATCCCTGCAAGGAACCCTGGAAAATTGAGTTGGATTTTCTATTCTTTAAAGCTAGACACATTGTTGCCCAAAACCAAATCAAGGCAATATTAATAAAGAGGAAGGGCTAGCAATAAGCCAGCTAGTGGCGTCAGCTCATGCTGGTATTATTATTCCTATTTTCATACGAGGAGACTGAGATTTCATAGGTTAAATGTTTGGTCAATGTCACTTAGCTAATAGATGGCTATCAGAGAATGAAGCCAAACCTATCTGGGGTCTCAAAACTGGTGCATTTCCCTTCGGAAGGCAGCTTCTCTGGCAGGAGAACAGAGGCAATAAGGAAACAACATTCAAATACAGCTCTCGTGCAAAAGAGCTGCAGAATTTAGACAGGGAAAACCTGTGGATTTGGCTCATAAAAGGAAAGAAAAGCAGAGGTCTAAAGTGCTCATTTGTTCAATTTATTCATCCCACAAAATAAGCTCTAAGTTGGTGAATAAGCATCATTTGTCTTGGCCTTTCTTAAAATACATGTTGTTCAGGCTGCAATAAGAATACACACTCCTAAAATTCTCCTGGCCCCTCTGACATTTTCATGAAGACTCTTCTCTCTGATCCCCTTATGTCATTTTTCTTCTTCCCATCTCCCTCCAACTTCTTCCTCATCTCTCTCTAGATACAGTGCTACAGCCCACCTTGGCTCCCCCACACACCTTTTTCAACACATCCTATGTTCTGGGAATTTTCCACACTAATTTCTTCTCATAGAGTCCAAGAGAAAAATGAAGAGAAGATACAAAAATGACCCTCCGTCCTAGCTGCAGGAAAGCTTTGTGTTGCTAGGAAACCAACGGTAGGTGCTAACCATCCCTCACTAAACGAGGGCAGCTCCCAGCAGAAAAATTCTTTTTGTGGAAGAACCTAGACCATGATTTCACTTCCTACCTCCGACTGACTCTGTCCACATGTATGCTTTTATTCTCCAACAGCAAACAGCAGAAATGATTAAAAATAATTTTAGGGATGTAAAATTGTACCTGTGAGTAAGATCAGAGGAGTTATATAACATAATATAGAGTCATAAGATTGAAAGGTTTCTTATTCTTGAAATATTTAGACTATTGTTTGTGGGGTAGTGCTGTTCTTCATGGAAGCAAACTAGAAAAACATTTAAATCAGATTTGGTTAAATATATGATGAAAAAACTATTGCTGGAAGCTTTTACATTTCAACAGAGATAGGCATACAGATAGGTAGATATGGTTAAATATGATGTTGCCTGTATACAGTATATCATTACGTGTATCATTAACAAGGGACATCCTCTGAATTGGTTTTCTTATCTTTTTTTGTCATAAACACAGGCTATAGATTGTTTGCTCAAGTCTGGCCTGAAGGTAACTAAACTTAGAGGTCTAGGATTATGTCATTTCCAAATGAGAATAAGGATAATTGAGGGTCATAGGATATTTTAGAAAGGAATGATTTATTCATTCATTGAACAAGGATTTGCATACCAATTATGTGCCAGGCTCTTTCTAGATGTTGGAACAAAAAGGTCTGACCTCATGGAGCTTATATTTTGGTGTAAGAGACAATTAAGAAAAATAAACATGCTAGATAATACCATGGGGGATATGAAATGTCAGCTCAGGTGTTGAAAAATGAATTTTGAATTAGAGTCTGATGGAAGTGAGGGGGCGAGGCAAGCAGCTGTCTGGGGAGAGAGCATTTAGGGCAGAGTGAGCAGCAGGTGAAAGGCTCGTAGCAAGAGTGCACCTGACGTGCAAAAAATAGCAAGGAGATCAGTGAAGCTGGAGTATTGGTATTGAAGAAGAGAACAGTGGGAATGGAGTCAGAGAGTTACAGGGTAAAGGGGGTAGATGTGAGAAAGTAGACTTTCTAAGGCTTTGTTGCAAGAACTTTGGCTTTTCCTCTGCGAGAAATGCTGTAACCAAAAAAGTCAGTACTCACAAAACAATCGTGTGCTTGTCTATGTATCCCAGTCTCCCTTGCAGCTGGGTTCATGCCATGTGCCTAGCTCTGAGCAGAAGTGATGGATATCACTTCCAGGTCAAGGCAGTAAAGAGACATTGTGTCTCTTCCATATCTCTCTGCCCTAATACCATGACCTTTAAATTCAAGTGTTCCATGGAAATGGTAAGAACCATCTGACCTACATCAGACTTCAGTCAAGGGAAAAATAGAGCTTCGCTACCTTATACTACTGAGATTGTTGTTAGGGTGCATTTGTTTCTGCAGCAAAGCCTGGGCTGCCTGACTATTATGGATGTGGCACTATTAGAAGAGTTTTGAGCAGAGGACTGACATTATCTGCCTTACATTTTAACAAGATGCCTCCAGCTGCCATGTTAAGAATAGTCCACGAAGGTGGAGGAGCAAAGGAAGAAGAAGAAGAAGGACCAAATAGGAGTCTACTGCACTGGTCCAAGTGGAAAATAGCGGTGTTTGGGCAAAGGCTGTGGCAGTGAAGGTGGTCAGTAGTAGTTGAATTCCAGGTACGCTGCTGACTGACTGAAAGTGAGGTGTGTGTGTGAGGGGAGAGACACAGAGGTCCTTGATCTGAGCAAGTAGCAGGATGGAGCTGCCATTGCCTGAGATGAGGAAGGCTGAGAGAAGGGAAAAGACCAAAAACTCAATTTGAAGCTAGAGATGCCCAATTTCATATTCAAAGTAAAGGATAATGAGTAGGCAGTTGGATATAAGCATCTGAAGTTAGGAGAGATGGCTGGTGGTGTAGATTTGAGAGTCACCAGCACATATATTATTTTAGTCGTGAGACTGGATAAGATTCCCTAGGGAATGAGTATTATGGAAGAAAAAAGAAACCTGTAAGTATAGTCCTTACTCAAAAAGAATATAGATTCTAGAAATGACTTCTAGGTCAATTTATGCTGATAAACTTCACCTAAGAAAAAGCAGACAAATACTACTCTGACAAATGCCTTGGAAAATTCTCTTCTCTTCAGCATTCTGAAGCTGGGAAATGGGATTTATGGCAGCAGCGGACTCAGAGCAATGGATTTTTATCTGTGAATTAGGACTGCTCTGAGAAGGAGTTATGCAGAAATGCTTATATTAGACTAAATTGTCTGTGTGGAGAAAGAATGAAAGAGGGATCTGCACATAATGAGCAGCCGTTACTGACTGGAAGAGAAACATGTATTAAAATACCCCCTCACTGTCAGGCATCTTGGCACTTGAATCTTGACTAAGCCCTGCCATCCGCTTTGCTCATGTGCTGGTCACATAGCAACGCGGCAAGAAGGACCAGCTGGCTTCCTTCTAGTGCTCGCTCTGGAGGGGAACAGGTGATGTCTCTGCTCTAACTTGGTTCATTTTCCACATGTACCTACGACCCTTTTTCTCCTGGTGAAGGATTTGACTGGCCATTAGATTAAATTCCATGAATGTGTGTGTGTGTGTGCATGATTGTGTGTTTTCAGGATAAGCTAAATGCTATAAAAAACTACCTCATTGCTAGTGGTTAAACACAGTAAAAAGTTTATTTTTTAATCCTATTCCAATCCAATTGGATATTTAGTGAGTGGCTTCCCATGTAGGGGTTCTAATAAACAGCTCCATCATTTTCTAGGGCCTCAGAGTTTTCTACTAGACCTTATGCATCCAGGCAGGGAAGGAGAGAAGAGAATGAATGTGGAACATCTCACAGGAGTTTTTAAGATGTTAGCCCTTGATGTGGCATTCATTGCTGCCATCCATATTCCACTGGCATGAACTCATCCATGGACATACCCAACTTCAAGGGGAGCTGGAAGAGCCCATCCAGCTGTGTGCAGGAAGAAGACAATGGGTCGGGTGATGTCAAACTGTTCTCTACCACCGTGTGAAAGGCTGCCTTGTTATCTGCAGTCTTACTCAGATCTTGGGTAGATTTGTTACCGAACCTGAAGTGAGTTCGCTCACCCTTTGCACAGCAAGCCAATCTCTGGCACCGGGCGTGGTGGAAGAAAGTAGGAACTTTATTTTTGCACAGTGCTGAGCAAGGAGAGAGGGCAGCTAACGCTCAAATCCCAAACTCCCCGAAAAAGCTAAAAGGAAGGGTTTTTATTTGGGGTTTTAGGTAGGGGAGGGGGAGCATATGGCCTTGCTGGTCGGAGCTTTCCCACCAGCCTGTCTTTGGCCTTGAGACACTTGCAGAGAGGAGGGAGCTCATGACCTTGCTGGTCAGCAGCTTTCCCACCAGCCCGTATATCTTTGTGGGGAGGAGATGGTCCAGGTGCTTGTCCTTGACGGTGTCTGTCTCCATGGAGGGTAGTGGATTCTGGAGCCAGGAAGCCAGAGAGTAAGCAGGGAATGAGTGTTTTGGTTTTAACCCCATATATGCTGGGTTTAGTGTGGGGAAACTGATATCAGGGTCACGAACGCAAGCTTGTAAATTCAACCCAGGTTTGTAACAAAACAGACCCAAACAGAAGGCTCATTAAATTCAAGGTTATTCATTTCCATTTCCACCAGCCAGAAGACTGAAATAATTTCTCTGCGGAACATGATCTCAGAACTAGTTCCAGAACGTTTATCAACCAATTATTACTAAATAATTAATCAAAGTTATTGAGCCTTTCTGACCAGACCCAGTTCTGGGCACTGAGTGTCTAAAGATGAATAAGAAATGTCTTCCCTGTCTTCACTGAGCTCACAGCTGAGCAGAGGAAACAAACATACGGAACAATATTACAGGTATCAGAGGAAGCTGTAAAAATGAATTCCAGTTGGCGTGGCAGAGTTTGGGGCAGACTTCTGGGAAAACATAAAAAAGGAAATGGTGCTTAAAATGAAAGTTAACAGACAAGAGAGAATTCTCCAGGTAGAGAAGAAAAGGAAGAGAATTACAGAAGAAGGAAATCACGCAGCAGCTCAGAGTGGAGCTCCGAGGGAGCAGCTGCAGAGGCAGGTTATTGTCAGATGCTGGGAGGCCTTAGGTGCTGGACTAAGGAATTTAGATTTGTCTGATGAGCCAAGAAGGGCGATAAAAAGTTGAGCAGGAGTACAAGTTTCAATGCATATGTTAGTAAGATGATTTAGGCAAACAGAGACCATGGATTGGAGCTGGGAGCAGTTCGGAGGCTGTTGCAATCGCACATGTAAGGGTGGAGAGAAGTTAGGTTCAGTTTTTAAATAAGCCTTCTACTTTGAAACATAGAATCAGCGAAGAGAGGGCGGCAGGGAAGGAAAAGGGAGCAGAGACCCTCACGCATTTACCTTTGTTTCTCTCACTATCTGCACGGTCCCTGCACACGGCAAGTATGGCTTTATTGTTTCTGCCCAAGGGAAATGCTTTCAGAACATTGAGAAAGTTTTTAGATATAAAACAAATTCCTCTCTCAAAAGCTATCTAATCATGGAAATTTGTTTAATAAGGATTAAAAACCTTTCATTATAACACACTTTATTGTTGAGGCTGCGGGTAATGGGTACTCTCGTACATCTCCAGTGGGGAGATGAATGGCTATAAACCCAACTGAGTGCATTTCGCAATATCTATTAAAATTAAAGGGGTCGGCCTGGTGGCTCAGCAGTAAAGTGCGCACATTCTGCTTCAACGGCCCAGGGTTCGCCCGTTCAGATCCCGGATGTGGACATGGCACTGCGTGGCAAACCATGCTATGGTAGGCGCCCCACATATAAAGTAGAGGAAGATGGGCACGGATGTTAGCTCAGGGCCAGGCTTCCTCAGAAAAAAGAGGAGGACTGGCAGATGTTAGCTCAGGGCTAATCTTCCTCAAAAAAAAATTCAAAAACTAAATTAAAAATGCGTCACGTGAAAACTATACAATGTTATACACCAATGATACTTCAATAAAAAAATAAATAAATTTTACTGTGTGGTACATATACCAAAAACAAACAAAACCTGCAGTCAATTTTAAGAACAGATTATCTTTATTTACTGTTATACTTGTGGTAGAAAATGATACCAGGTGTCATAGGCGAATAGAAAATTAAAATTTTAGAGCAAGCATATTTCAAAACAAGCCCAAACTAGGATTTTTGGCATTATTTGTTTCATGAATAATAATGGATGTGACAATATATATTTATATTTGCTATCACATAGTCATTTCTAAGACATTCTTATGTTTTTATGGAAATAATTTTATGTGGTTTATAAGGGAAAAAAACTGACAGCACCTACCTGCGTTTTTTTGAATATCCTTGTAATTTTCTTAACTCAAAAGCCCTATATTAAGTTTTTATCTCAAACATAAATTAAGTTTATGTCTGGTACATTGTAGAAAATCAAAGACTATTATAAGAATTTAAAATATTGAAAAGAAAAATTACAAATGCATATGCCCTTGAACCCAGAGATTCCATTGCTGGGAAATTTTCCTGCAGATACATTTGTACATGCTGAAAACGGCTTATGAAAGAGTTCTTCATTGCAGCCTTGTTTTTAACAGAAAAGATGAAAACAACTCAAATATTTCTAAATAGCAAAGTGATTAAATAATTTATGGTATGTCTATAAATGGAATTTCACGTAGGTGTAAAAATTAAAAAGATGGAGTATATTTTCTATGTATTGACAAAGTTCTTCACAATATATAAAGTGAAGAAAGTAAAATATGAACAGTGTGCATAATATGTGACCTTTTGAATAAAAAGGGGATCAGAAATTATATTTCTATTTATTTTTTCTTTTATATGCATAAAAAATTCTGGAATAATACAAAAGAAACAAGAAAGGTCTTTAAACCATATGAATGTATTACCTATTCAAAAAGTTGAACTGAAAATACTATCTTGTTCTACAATTGTTTAAAATGTAAAACACTGCTCCCACCCCCATTCTTATTTCCTATCTCTCCCAGGTAAACACACTGACTTAAATTTGCATCAAGATGCACATAATATCAGGTCCTTTTATCAGAGCAGTCTTGAAGAAGAGGAAGTGAGGGCAGAGGGAGCATAGATTCCACGTCTTGAGAATTCTGAATGCTTGAAGAAGGGAGAGGGGGGTGCCACCCTAGAAAGAGAAGTGCGTGGGAGAAAGTGGGGCACCAAAAAGGACCCTTACCTCCTTTACAATATTGCAACATATTTAAAATACATGCACACTTTGTTGGGTTATTTATCACAAAGAGGCTATTTCTTTAGGGCCTTTTCACTGTTCATGAAATGACCATTAGTTAATCAGAAGGTATAAGCAGAGTTTCTAGAACTGAAATATTAATAAACCTGAGGTTTGTGGTTGCTTGAAGTTTTTCTCCAGGTGTTTCATAAAAATTGAATCACTCTTAAAAGTAAAGGCAAATTTGTCTGGACACTCTGGCAATTTACCAACCTATGAAGCCTTCATTTGAAGAATATTGATTGACACATCTATTTGAAGGTTGGTATTGGCCAATATCTGTGGACTCAAGAAAATTAACTATTGCTGCCCGGCAGCACAATTCCTATAGGAAACCATGACCCCTCAGACTAATAAATTCTTCACATTACTCATTTTACATCACTTACATTCTTCAAGATTCCTCCATGATCTTAGAAGATATTCTTAAAAAAAAAAAATTCTTAAAGCCAGAGATTGATTCCGTAGCAGCAACTTGAAAAATGCTTATTCTCCCTAAAAACTAAGTTGCTCACTTTGTTCATCAACAAAACTTTATAAGTAACTGAGTGGCATACAACCAAAAAGAGAATTGGAAACTAAGTAAATAGAGGGTCTCTTAATTTGTCTCCTTACTACACTCAGGAAATCTTTGGGGAGCAACATGGAAGACACTTACTGTTAATCTTGGATCAAAATCAACATCATAGTACACCGTGCTTGTGGTTTCAATTATACAGCCCAACTTTTCCATCACCACCAGCTTTCATTCTGGAGTTAAGACTGGAGCTTTCACCGTTTGCCCTCCAGCATAAATTCTTCCTTTCCTACTGTCAATAAGACCTCTTCTTATATTCATTTTCTTCTACCACAAACCTCTCTGACATTTCTCATGAATTTCTGGAGGATACGCTTGTCGCCTCCCAGAAGGAGGAAATCTAGTATTATCTGTCCTCAGCACACACCCTCAGACCACAGGGAAGGAGACACAGTG
The DNA here is from genome assembly GCF_021613505.1 of Equus quagga. Taxonomy (NCBI): domain Eukaryota; kingdom Metazoa; phylum Chordata; class Mammalia; order Perissodactyla; family Equidae; genus Equus; species Equus quagga. The sequence continues at coordinate 48,147,205 of NC_060283.1, read as the reverse complement.
AGTGCTATTTCCACAGATGGCCTGGAGAAACCCATGAGCCTCGACTAATGACTGTACTCGTGAAGTTATGGCAGATTTTGAAACGTCCAGATTTTCATTTGCTGCTTCTGCGTGGAAGCCACCTACCACCCATATGTCCACACTTCAGCTTTTACTGCTCATCAGAAGGAACTGTTGACCTTGGGCACAGAGTGTGCTTGTCTTGACATTACCATTATTCTTTACTAAGAGAAATTAGACTCTGGTTCTGACAAAGGGCAGGAATGAGAGGAGGAACGGAGCTTCCACATTGTTGGGTTTTCTGTTCTCTGTGTCCCAAAGACCTGTACTTACACAAGCCAACATTTCTGGATGATATTCCCAAGCAGGTTAAGTGTGATTTTTTCTCTTGCAAACCATTGCATAGCTTCAGAAATCTCTTTATGATCTCTCCAGTTAAATTAAATCTCTCCTTCCTCCACACTCCCTCATCAGAGAATTTTTTCACTCTGTCTTATAAAATGATTATATTCCAATCAGTCGGGTCCACTGGATGTCAATTTTCTGAAAGAATGATAGCACACCTTCCTTATCTGTAGACATCAGAGCCCCCCCATACAGCCAAGGCATTGGGCAAGCAGTATGTTCTCAAAAAATATCTGCTCATATTTTAGAGACATGCATCAAGAATCATTCCTCTGATATCAGTATTCAGAGCTGAAAAGAACTTAGAGATAATCAAGCCTTACAAAGTCCCTTTAGTTTTGATTTAGGTGTTTCTAGCTATATTGTGAATATCCATTTCTTGAGTCAATATTTTTGTGGCTTTAAATGTGAATACATTTTTATTCGTCACGTTTATTTATAATCTAGTTGTTAGTACTAGGGACTATTTGACACTTTTTAAAAAATGAAAATCTCTAGGTTGGCAGATAATCCTTACTCTGTTAATTTATCTAGTTGAAAAAGGAAAGTTAGAATTTCTTTCCTTAACCTAAGGCCTGTGGTTCTTGGTCTTATCAGTGAATCGGTCAATCAAGCCATAAAGTCGGTTTTACAAAAATTGTTGGGGAAGGAAATGACCTGAAGGAAACAATTAGCCAAAGCAAAGACTGGAGAGGGAGTTTTACATTTAGGAGGTCATTCACTCAGTCAGCAAGTTATGACCGAGCATGGTAGGAACTGTTCTTACCCCATGGAACTTTCCATCTGTCAAGAGAAACTGATATTAATAAAATATTAAACACATTGAGACACAGAAGAAATTATCTTAACTAACCACTACTTAGTCTGAGGGGTTAACCAACACTGTCCTGTGCTCTATGAAACTTCCTGTCTGATGCTCACAGCCTGCTGATCAATCTTTGCTGGGACACTCAGCTCCTCTGTTCCCATCAATTACATCATACGCGTTCCAAGACTCAGTTGTATTTGTTCCCAAACCTATTGATGCCAGTTGTATAATTTATGACAATTAAATAACAGATATAGTCTATACAAATCTATGAAATACGAGTGTGGAAAGAGTTGTTTCTGTAAAGACTCTACGAATGCTATAGAAAGATGCAATAAAGACAAGCCTCTAAAAAAGGTTATTAAATTAAGTGTGGCTGAGGCAACTGTAAAAGACTGGGGAGAAAAACACAAAATATTAAAGATTCTACTTTCAGATTGCTTCTTAAGTCTTTTAGTTCCCTTAAAAAAATGGAAAATTTAGATATTGCGTTTTGTGTGTGATTGATATAAGATGATGAAGGACTTCAGTGAGTGGACCCACACTCAAACAGAAGGCCTGGTTCTACATCACAACATTGGGAAATAGATGAATATTTATGTTTTAATTTAGAATATTTACATGTATGTTTCATTCCCTGCCCCCTCAATTCATTGCTTTAAAAGACTTGGTTAACCAACGACCAGGCCCGGACAATTCAGATGAAAGTTCTTCCTCTGAGTGCAAAGTGCTCATCACACACGTGCCTGAGGTTCAACTGGCTATGGCGTTCTTTGGCCACTCCATCCAAAGAACAAGCAGACATTCAGGGGTTGGGAGAAACTAGCCTGCCGATTTATAAGTAAGTGACAAACTAATTATAAGAATTACCTAAGATTTTAAGCATATAGTCACTTAAACCTTTTCAAATTTTTCTTAAAATGTTTACCATATGTACCATTCAACATGAATCACCTATTCAGAACTTAATGGAATACAGGAAAGAGTTTATAGAACTTTATGAGCCCTTGAATTGGTTACAAAGACAGACCTCTGACTGAATTTTCTAATGCTTTCCAGAATCAGGCAGGGAGGACTCTATGCTTCTGTTTCAAGGATTCCATCCCTGAAGTCACTGTTATCTCTAAAAACGTTAATTTTTCATGATGAAACGAATAAATGGGGACATGCAATTTGTCAATTTTTAATTAATAACTATTAAGATCTGCCAGAAATATGCATATTATTCTGAGTATAGCTGGTAATTATTTAATTAAAGCTGTGATCCTTACTATAAAGGAAAAGTGGAGTGTGAAAGGTGCCTCAAGCCGGAGGGCCTACGGTGGTCAGAAGGTCCATGGAAGGCTTCCTTGAGGAGGCAATGTTAAGTTGTGGGATGAAGGATGTGTAGGAGCCAGCACGGACATGTGAGGAGCAGCAAGGGTTTGGAGAAGAGCAGCTCAGGAGATAGGAATAGCATGTGCAAAGGCCCTGAGACAGGAAGAAACTGACCCTTTGAAGAAACTGACCCTTTAAAGAAACTGAATAGTCTGTGTGAGTCTAGATTGAGTAGAGCAGGGATCATTGGGAGGTGAAGACAATGAGATGGAAAAGAAGGGCGATGAGTGTTTATGAGAGACTAATACAGATGGCGATAAAAGAGATTGAGGTAGCAGGATCTCTTACTTAGTTCATATAAAATGTAGCCAGGTTCCCTTCTAACTACTCGAGCTCCCAGATAGTCACAGATGGAATAGAAACAGAGGTCAAGTGAACTACTTTCTCTATTCTATCACAAAAGAATTTAATTCAGTCCTAGTTCCTGGGCTACCAAAATAATCGTGTCATATGCCAAGTATGGCCGTTTTGCAGTCAGATTATTCCTGTATTGCCACATTGTAATCCAATTCTCCCACTTTACACCCGTACAAATAAAATCATTCTTTTCAGCTACTTCAGAGACTCTCTCAGAGCTACACAGCTCCTGCCTTCACTGTAATGCTCCCCTCAGCTCGCCTCCCTACCCCCACCACTTCCTGGCCCTCCTACCGTTCCACCAAAAAAATTACCCAGGCCTCCAGCCAGGAAAAGTTGTTAAACCCTGTCCTCTGCAACTTCGCAGCACATTTGCTTTAATACCAAAAGAGGATTCATCTTGGCCAATGAGAAACAAATGAATATGCAGTGATGTGCCACTTGCTGTAAAGCACTGCCAACGTTTCCCACTGCTATGTTCTCTTCTGTTTTTATAATCAATTAAAAAGGTTCAGTTTGTTAGGGGCATTCTTCCCCCTCCCGAAAATGGAAAGAAGAAGCAAGCAGCCCTCAGATGAGGCACAAAGCTCTTCTGAGAAATGTCTAGCAGACAGAGCTTCTTACAGTAACATTTTAGTTTAATGGTCCTTTAATGCAGAATTGACAAGGGAGCTCCCACTGTAGCCCTCACAGCAGCCTCATTCACCCTAAATAAAAATGACTATGTTACCAAAGATAGGTCACAAGCAAGATATCAACCTCAAAGGCTACCCCAGGGGAGGGAGAGGGAAAGGAGAAACCCCCTCCCTACCCTTCCAGAATAAATCCTCTCTGGATCCCTGCACCCTCTAATCCAGCTCTCCATTTCCTTATTTAGATGAGCATCCCTTATACACTTAGGGAATTATTCTCCGTGGAGACTCCATAGGTATCAGCTTTCCGAGAATTGGATTGTTCTTCCCAGAAACCAAAGGGAGCCTAGTTGGTTTGAATGCTCGCTTGTGGGTGAGCCAAGGAGGCGCGGAAGGCAGCTCATGACTAACCAGCGTGACAGAGCTCACATGAGTGCTCAACATCCTCTCATCACTAGCAGCAGATTGAAGGTGATGTTTTAAGAGGTTTTCAAGCTGCTAGGAAATTGTGGGTTTGAGACATGTTCTTTAAACCTTTTGAAATTCGAATTCCATTTCAGCAAACATGTCGAAACGGTAGCCTAGAGGAATGGACAAAGGATTGACATTTCACCCATTCATCACAGACCCTCCTTGCCACGCTCCCCCCCACCACAGCAGCACTCTTCAGATGGACAGTTGGTGGACCTGCTCAAGCCCCACTTCTCCAAGGGGAGAAGTCACAAGGGGCAGGGAGAGCTGACATTGGGAACAGCCTGACTGAGAGTCTGCTGTCGTGTGGTTGGGGGGTGGTGCCATGCTGCTTGGTAGCAGGAGCCAAGAACAAATGTGGATAAAGTTAACACTGTTTTATTAAGCAAGGGAAGTGTAAGGAGCATCAGTAGTAGCATATTCACACAGAACAAAGTCTAGGCACTCTGCTGGCTTGCCTCCTGGGGTATAACCGCTCACATTTGAGGACATTACATAGTAATATCTAGCATCCAGATCATGATAATACTGGGAAATAGTAAGGTGGTAAGTGTGGCCAGGCAGAACTTGGAGAAAATCAGAATGTAAAATATCCATTTAGCCCAAATAAATAGGAGGTCAAGAGTCAAGCTGCTAAAGAAAAAGGCAGACAAAGTGGTCAGCCTAAGGGGATGTGGCAGTACCTCATTAATGACACGGGCCCTGGAATCATACAGCCCAGGGCTCACAGTCTTCCCCTGCCATTTGCTATTCTGTGAGTTACTTCTCTGTTAAATGGAGCCAATGGTGGCATGAGGTTCATAAGTTTGCCTATATTAAATAAGACCATCTACAAAAAGTGCTTAAGCCAGTGCCTATCATATTGTAACCATTTAAGAATGGTATCTAAAATTATTTTGTGTGTTAAGGGCAGCCTGACCTCACCACCACCACCCCCAAATGCGTACGTTTCTGTAAGCTCCTACTGTCACATGTTTGGGGTGTTCTGAATATACCCATGCACCTGCAGTGATTACATAGATTCCTTATTCCCTGCCTTCATTGATTTTTCTGTTTCATTTATCATCCTCCAAATCCTTCTCAGGCTAGCTGTCACTTGATATTAGATGTTGATTGGAGAGAAAGTGGCTGCTCCAGATAAACTGGTATTAGCCTGGGATAAACAATTAAAGCCATCTGTAATGACGGATGGATCGTCTGGGTTTGAGTCTGGTCAGTTACACAGAGTTCCAAGATAAGATGGAAACACACCAGATCCACTCTTATCCTGTCTCTGATTAAGCAGCATAAAGGGGAAGGTTGGAATTGATGGAGAAATATGGCGCCTCTTGTTAGAAGAGGAGAAGGAAATAGGGACGTGATCTCTAACATCATTGATTTTGCAGTTCTGTTCCAGAAAGAGGATTGCTGTGGAGCCTGGGGGAAAAGCAGTGTACCATGCAACTCTGCTTTCTCCCACATCCAAAATTACTAAAATAAAAGTCACACTCTTTAATACCAACCTAACAGAAGTGTCAATTACAAAAATGACGTATTTAGTAACTGCATAATTATTCAACACATTTCTCCAAATAACTCAAGTTGTTTATAAACAGGCTAAAAAACACCAAAGAGAATATTTTACTCGAATAAAACCCAAGTGTTTTGCTGCTGGCTTTTAACTCACTTGTTTGATTTGGCCTAGAAGTCTCTAGAACATATCAATGCTAGATGTCATCATCACCAGCCCTACAGAATCCTTTATCAAAGTCCTAATCAATTTACCATGTTTAGATTTCACACCTCACAAATGGGGTATCTAAATCTCCTTTCATTGGCCATCTTAAGAATGGTCACCCACAATCCCATTAGCACAGACTGTATTTTCTGAAAAGCAAGTTGGATAGGAAGGCAGACAGGAAAGGAAAGAGACCAACTGCCCGCAGTTCTTGGTCTAAAGCTCCATCCTATTGAGATATATGGAACAATGGCTATCACTCACCCTCCAGATGTCTCAGTTTTCTTCTGTGGATAAGTGAGTAGGGACAGGGTAAGAGACCTGAACTGTGACTGCGGAGAAATCTATCCACACGGAATTAGGAGAACGAGAGGTCCACATCACACTCATCACTGTCAGCTAGGCCAGGACGACCTGAAGCTGCTCACCTCTCCAACCTGATACCTTTCTACCCTCTCCTTCCCCACCTCCCAACACTGTGCCACAACAGACAGAACTTCTGTAGCTACTCATCCACCACCCACTGCTCTCTCCAGCTCAAACAGGCTTTTCCCTGCTTAGAACAATCTTGTTGTTTCTCTTCACTGGGTAGCTCCTGCTGATCCTTCTGATCTCAGCTTAGACATCTCTTCCTCCAAGATCTTTTCCTGACCTACCAATTAAGTGGTGTTACGTACCCTTCACATGTGATTCTCTGGCAAAGTATATATCTTCTATCTTAGCATCGATCGTAAATCTATTAGTTAAGACTTTTGGTTGCAAGATAAGGAAATCAGCTTGAGGGAATGCAAGCAATATACAGATATATTGTTATTTTATGTAATCCAAGGGCAGGATTGAAATCAGACTAGAAGTGGACTAAAACTAAAGATGGAAAGTTCATAGGACTCTTTCTCCCTCATGTTTTTGCTAACTTCTGTATATCTACTTGCTTCCTGTCAGTTTCTGCAAACAAGCTTTCTCTGTTTTCTAGCCATATGGAAGAATGTGACAGGCCACAGCTCTAGCCACGTGCAGAAAACTAAATGTCCCTGAATGACAATCCCAAATTTCTGCCAATCTTATTGGCTCTAAGTTAGGCATCTAATGGAGGGACCATTTGGGGGAAAACAGCAATGGCTATGGGATGAGCTATTAACCCAAAAGATGTACAGTATCATACTGTTTGTAATTGCCTCCTTGCTTGTCTGTATCCTTGATTATCAGTAAACTTTGTGTAAGTAGGTCAATCTGCCATGTCTTTTTTATTCACCATTGTATCCTCATGAAACTGTGCCAGATACATTAAAAATGCTCAATTTGTGATACAAAAGAAAAGGCTGCATAATTCCCTCCATGTCAATGACTTCCTTCTTTCTATCTCCCAAACCCATTCCCACCCTCCACTTACACACAGAGGAGCCCCGCCATTAACACCTGCTTTGGATGGTGATGTCCTAGATTCCTTGCACATTTTAACCTCTGTAAAATCTTCCCTTATCCTCCACAAACACTCAGGGACTTTACACTTTATATGTCTCTCCACCTGGAATAACAATAAGAAATACAAATTATTCATATCTTAGCATGTTGCAGGCATAGTGATAGGCATACGACATACTTTTTTGTCTAATCTTATGACACTTAATATTTTCTCTGGCTAAAGCTCGGAAATATCTAAATAACTTGTTCAGGATCACAAGTAATAAATAACCTTAGCCCATCTGAGTCCCAGACTTGGTCTCTTTCTACTCTCTAATCTTTCCACTCATGCAGTCTATTAGGTTGAAATCCAGTAACCATTGCTAAGTTTATTTTTATATCTCCAGAGTCTAACATATCTTAGATTTTATATAAGCATAGGTATGCTCAATAAATATTTGTTGAGGAACAAATGAATGAATGAGTATATGGACTCTATTGGAGAAAGATGCATTTGCCACGAGTAAAGCTTTTCTCTATCCTAGTTACTTTGTACTCTTTATGTGTCAGCAAAATAATTAGCTTAAATTAAAACGATTATATGAGTGATTCTATAAAGTTGACATGGCTGGAGGACTAGCTTCTCTCCAATAAAACCTCTCTTAAAGAAAAAACATAAAAGTTGCTTACAATATTAAACAAAACACAATAAAACAGCAGTTATTTAAGGCTTTGGAAAACAACCAACGTATCTAAGACTTAAGGTCAGAGATATCAAAGAAAAGAGAATCTCAGAGAAGGAGACTAACATAATATGTAGCTTCTGCACTTTCAGCATTTTATGAATCCAAAAATTCTGGAAGAAGAGGCCAACAAATTGAGACAAATGCAGCTACTAAGAGGCTAAATGGAACAGGCAGAGCACAGAGAACAATCAGGACAGTGAAACTATCCTTTACGGTACTATAGTGGTGTATGCGTGTCATTGTACATATCAAGACCCATAGAATACACAACACCAATAGTGAACCCTAATGCAAACTATGGACTTTGGGTGATAATGATGTGTCCATATCAATGATATGTCAATTGTGGCAAGTGCACATTCAGGTGCAGCAGGTTGAATTTGTGGGGGCATGGAGTATGTAGGAACTATCTTTACTCTCCACTCAATTTTGCTATGAACCTAAAATTGCTCTAAAAAGCCAAGTTTATTAATTTTTTTTAAAAGAAGCTAAGAAGAGCTTTCAGTTGTCCCACAGAACTGGGGAGAAAAAGCAAATGGTGTTCAGGACATGCCAAGGTTAACACTCAAGGTTTTTAGTTGAGATTCCTGAACAGCAACATCTTAGAAATCATGGAAAACTAAAAATAGACAATCCTTCACAGCCTTGGATACCTAATAAGGTTAAGATGATCTACATGTATGCTAGCTTCCTGTAAGAAACAAAATAAATCTCCTCTGGAGGAATGTAAATTGTCCAAGCCTCTAAAAGTTTTTCACACACAATGTCTAGCATTCAATTGACAATTATCAATGATGCAAGGAATCAAAGCCAAATGTCTAAAATCCAAAAGAAAAATCACACAATAAAAAGGCATCCACAAAAAATCTAAATATTAGAGTTATGAACCTGGTACTTTAAAATAACTATGATTCATATGTTCCAGAAAGTAGAGGAAAAGTAGAAAAAAATAGATGATACGATGGATATTTTCATTAGAGAAATAGAATTCATTAAAAAATCAAACTGAAATTCACAATTGAAATTAAGAATTCAGCAAATGGGTTATTATTAATAGCAGATTAGACGAAACAGAGGTAAAGATTAGTGAGTTAGAGATAGTTTAATACAAAACATCCAGACTGAAACAAAGAGAAAAAGATTGGATGGAAAACACCAAAAAGAACTTGAGATGCATAGACCGTGGAGGAAATGTCTAGCATGTGTGTACTCGGAGCCCCACAAGCAAAGAAAATGAGCTTATGCATATGTAGAGATATTGGCCAAGAACATTTTAAAACTGACAAAAATCAGCAAGCTACAGATTCAAGAACCTCTACAAACCCCAAGCAGATTAAATACAAAGAAAACCATAGCTAGGCAGGTTGTCATAAAACTGCTAAAGCCAAAAATAAGAGAATATCTCAAAAACCCTGAGCTGATAGAATTAAAAAGAAAAAAGACAAATCCACAATCATAGTTGGAGACTTTTAACACATCTCTCAGAAACTGATAGTTACTTTCGAGTAATTGAGAAAAAGAAAGAACAAACAAGTTAAAATTCAGTAGAATGTAGAAGATTTGATGCACTCAATTAATAACTTGTTCTCACTGTAATTATAGAACATTGCAAAGAACAACTACAGAATATACATTTTCAAATGTACATTGATTACTTACTCAAATTGGCCATATACAAGAACTTAAAGTGGGTCTCAACACATTTCAACAGACTGAATATGTATACAGCAGATTTTCCAGTCCAAAGGAATTAAGCTAGAAAGTAATATAAAAGATTTAATTAGGAACGTCCCAAATATTTGGAAATTAAAGAATATGCTTTGAAACAACCATTGGGTCAAAGAAGAAATCAGATTGGAAATTAGGAAATATTGTGAATGTTAGAAAAAGAGTTAGAAAACAATATGAATAATGAATACAACTCGTGTAAATTTGTGGGTGTAGTGAAAGCAATGTTTAAGCAATGGTAGCTTAAATATATACACACATACACATACACTATATATATAAAATTTGAAAAACAATTATCTAAATTTCCCTCTCAAGGACATAATTAATCTCAAAAAAGAAAGGAGGATAAAAGCAGAAATCAATTAAATAGAAAGCAAACATACAATAGACAAAAAAGCAGAGAAGAATTCTTTAAAAAATGTCAGTAAAATTGATAAATCACTAGTAATACAGAACACAAAAAAAGAGAAAGGGAAAAGGCACAAATAATAGCAGCCCAGTAAAAGGGAACATCGCTACAGATCCTATGGGAATTTAAAAGAGAATAAGAAGGTATTGTGAACAACTTTATGCCAATAAATTTGAAGGCAAATAAAATGTAAATATTCCTTAAGAAGTTTTACTTAACAAAACTGATGCACACAAATTAAAACTCTGGGGGCTGCCCTGTGGCTGAGTGGTTAAATTCACACTCTGCTACCACGGCCTATGGTTTCACCAGTTTGGATCCTGGGCACAGACCTAGCACCACTCATCAGGCCATGCTGAGGTGGCGTCCCACATAGCACAGCCAGAAGGACCTACAACTACAATATACAACTATGTCCTGGGGGGCTTTGGGGAGAAGAAGAAAAAAATAAAAATAAAACAAGATTGGCAACAGATGTTAGCTCAGGTGCCAATCTTTAAAAAAAAAAAAAAGAATTAAAACTCTGTATAGCCTATATTGAATAAATAAATATTTTTAGTAATTTCAAAATTCACCCATTAAAAAGAAACTATAGGTCTAGATGGCTTCATTGGTGAGACCTTCCAAATATTTAGAGGAAACAACGTCACATTAAATAAACTCTTCTTGAGTTTAGAAAAAGATTTTTTTTAATTTTAAAACTTGTTTATGAGGTAAGAATAAACTTGATACCAAAACCTGACAAGGAATTACGGGAAAGGAAAATCATGGGCAAATTTTTCTCATGAATTTGGACATGGTAATTTTGAACAAATATTAGTCAACTGTACTCAGCAAAAACATAATTAGGATAATACATCATTACCAAGGGGATTTATCCCAGGATCAAAAATGGTTGAATTAGCATTTGAAAATAAATCAGTGTAATTCACCATATTAACAAAGAAAAAGAAGAAAAACTTCTCAATAGATGCAGTTGAGCATTTGATAAAATTCAATACATGTTTATGATAAAAACAAAACCTTTTGTAAACTAGGAATAGGAAAGTTTTTAATCCAACAAAGAATATCTCCAAAAAAACAACAGCTAATGGTGAAACATTAAAAGCTACCTTGCCATTTCTAAGATCAAGAATGAAACAAGGATGCCTGCCATCACCATTTTTATTCACTACTGTAAGGAAGGTCTTAGCCAATGTAATAAAACAAGGGAAAAAAGATATAGAGATTTGACAGAAAACAATGACAGTCTCATTATTTGCAGATGATATAAATATGCACATAGAGAATTATAAAGAACCTATAAACTTAATAAGTGAATTTAGCAAAGTTGTTGCCTACAAAGTCTATATACAAAATTAAGTTCATTTCTATACACCAGAAACAAATAACTAGCATATAAAATTTGAAAATGAGATTTTATAATACTATCAAAAATAATCATCTGTATAGGAATAAATCAAACAAAACCTATGAAAGCTTCTAGCTAGACATCACAAAGCATTACTGAGATTCATTAAAGAGAATCTAAACTAATAGAGAGATATACCATGTTCTTGAATAGGAGAACTCAGTATTAGTGTGGTAAGATGTCAACTTCTTCACATTGATCTATAGATAATAAATCCCAACCAAAATTCGAACAGTATATTTGTATAACTTGACAGTCTGCTTGTAAACTTTATAGGAAAATGCTAGAATAGTCAAGACAGTCTTGAGGTAAAAGAAAAAGAATTAGAAGAATTAATCACTAGATAGCTAGAATTATAAAGTTAAGTAATTAAGAGAGTATAGTATTAATTCCAGGATATACAAATAGATCAATGGAACAAAATAGAAAGCAAAGAAATAGACATAGGATTTATGAGAAAGTTGGCCATGTAGGGCAGTGAAGAAAGGATGGTCTTTTTAATAAATGATGCTAAATGAAATCAATATCCATGTATTTAAATGACAAAATTAATCATGATCCCTCCTACACATTATACACGAAAATCAACTCCAGGTAGATTGAAGACCTAAAATATGGGGAGTAAAAGTAAATGTGGAAAGTAGAAGCTTCTAGAAGAAAATATTGGCAACTATCTTCACAACTTTTAGAAAAACGAAGATTTCTTGAACAGTCAAAAAAGCTCTAAAAAAGGAGGAAAGATTAATAAATGACACTATTAAAATTAAGAACTTCTGTATATCAAAATCATCATTAAGAAAGCGCAAGAGTGTGACACAGAGTGAGAAAAGATATCCAGGAGTCATAGCTAGAATATATAAAGAACTCCTACAAGTCAATAAGAAAAATATAGGTCAGCAACAGGAAAATAGTCACATATGAATAGACACTTCACATAAAAGAATAGACAAATGACCAAGAAATAGATGTTAAAATATGCTCATCATTATTAGGCACCAGAGAATCTAAGTAGGAAAAAAATTTAAAACTGACAATATCAAGTGTGGGAAAGTACGTGGAACAACTAGAAGTTCCCTATCCTGTTGGTGGCAATGCAGACTGGGACAATCATTTGGTTAAATTCTGACAGGAGCTACTAAAACTAAACCTACATATAACCCGCGACCAGCAATTCAACACTCATTCTGCTGAATTGCAGACAAATATGCACCAAAATACATGCAGAAGAATGTTTATAGCAGCACTATTCATGGTGCTCCAAGATTGGAAATAACCAAAATCTGTACCCATAGTAGAATGGATAAATAAATTGTGGCATAATTGTATAGTGTATGTCAGTTCACATCCACTAGGAAGCAAACCATCAGATAGTTAGGAGTGCAAGGTATTTATTGATGAATGGAGCAGGAACAAGCAGAGTAAGTCTTCAGAAGGTAATATAGGTCTGACACTTGTGAAGGAGATGGAGGAGGAAGGAATATTGAGAGGAGAGCAGCTTCAGACAACGGGGAACCCCTGTTGCAAACATTGCACACGGAGTCCTACACTGAGCGGAAATACTCAGGCCTTAATGCCAGCCCCTCCCGCCATGCTCAGTCACTGGCTGGATACTGCCCACAGAGAGCACATCCTAGAGGTTTGAACGCTGCAGCGGATCCCAAAGGACTGTACCCGGAGGCTGTCGGCTAACTGAGCTCCTCCAGGCCGACACTCACACCTCCATGGCTGCCATACAATGGAACACTGTAAAACCAACACAAATAAACTACTGTGAAATAGAACAACATGGAAAGATCATAAAAATATAATATTAAGCAAGAGACCTAGGTCAAAAAAAGCACTCACTGCATGATTCCATGTATACAGAGCTCAAAAGCAAAAATAATTTCTAGCGGAAGATGTCACAATAGTGATTGCCTTTGACCAGGGCCTAATGACTGGGATGGGGCATTCGGTAGGCTGTTGTGGCTTCCATGTGATGGTCTGGGTGGTGGTCACACATGTGTTCACTTTGTAAAAATCCATTGAGTTATATACCATGATTTGTACCCTTTCCGTATGGATGTATCTAAGACTTCAGTAAACAATAAGTTACTTTAAAAAAGTTGATATGGCCAGATAACGATATTAACAGGAATAGATGCCATATAAATCCGGGGAACAAAAGTCCAAGAGAATGTAGTAAAATGCGAAGAGAAAAAATATATATATTTATCTTGATATAGAAGACTCAAAATAATTTTACCAAAATATTTCTATCATTACTAAACCATCATCATTAATGGGAAACAGGTGGCATGCTGCTGCCTTATTTATTTTTATAAGTGACTTTTTGATGAGTTAATAGCTATTATATTTTTATTCTGGAAAAGTTTGTGCAGACCAATATTGCTTGACACAGCACTTGTCAATTTTTTCCAGGCTGACACAAGTGAAAGTTTAAAAGAACGATCATTATAATGCACTTTTAATTGAATTTGCATACTGTGTTGCATAATAATTGATGTCTATATTAGTTAAATAGCTTTAAAAAGTGCTCCCCGCCACAGGACAGGCTGTTTCCTTTTCCCCTTGGCTAAGCCATGTGTACTAATGGCCTCAAAACGATAACAGAATGGGGAGAGGATTGGGAAAATATGTAGACCATAAGACTTCAAGTATAGGAAATATTTTGGAACTCACAGAAATTTTCTGGATTCATGCAACCTAGGAAACATTTATTCAATCAACAAATAAATATTAGAAACAGCCACATGCTAGGCATCATTTTAGGTGCTTTTCATTCCTGCATACTTCCATAGGCTAGATGTGAATTAGCACAAAAGGAACCAGTGTGCAGGAATGGAACAAAGACAAGACTGGGACGCAGTAGACTGAGTTTTGTTCACACTTGTGGTACAAACTCGACCTCTGTGATATTGAGCAAGTGATTAAACATTCTGGTCCACAGGTTTCTCAGTCATAAACTGAAGAGGCGGAACCATATGATCTCTCTAAGATACGTTCTGGTAGTTTTGCATCCTAAATTTGGATCCCACTTATTAACCTTATGACCTTGAGCGAATTACCTCATGTTTTATGTCTAACTTTTGTCATTTAACAAAATGGTTGTGGCAGATACTTTTGGTGGTTTCCACTTCTTCCTTCTCCATTAGGAATACAAGTTTATTCACTTATCTCCCCCTTCCCTGAGGGAGTGGAGAGAAAGTCATGTCATCTTAGCCCTAGCTATGGGGTCTACTTAGTTTACACCATGGCATAACAGTGTTCCCCTCTCCAAGGGCTGCTTTAGACATGGGCACATGACAGAATGCTAGTCAACAAGACCGAGAGGATATCCTCTGGGAGGCACATAGTAAACCATGGTCTTTTCTCATCTAGGCTTTGTCATATCTGAATGTGATGTCTGGAACCGTGGCAGTCATTCTGTGGCCCTGAGGGAAGCCAGTCTAGGGTGAGGGAAAAACTGACACGGTGCAGAAGATGGAGAGGTTCTGGATACCAAGTCCCTGGGTCCCTGATAACAACCTTGAGCCAGAGCCTGTTTTGGGCCCTGAGTCTGCCCTTCCTCTGGACTCCTTATTACGTGAGATAGTGCGTTTACTTATTGTGGAAGCCAGTTTGATCAAGTTTTTTCTTACTTTCTGCCGAAAACATCCTAAC
This sequence comes from Equus quagga, assembly GCF_021613505.1. Lineage (NCBI taxonomy): Eukaryota > Metazoa > Chordata > Mammalia > Perissodactyla > Equidae > Equus > Equus quagga. Next base: position 48,132,077 of record NC_060283.1, on the reverse strand, counting down.
TGATACAATGGGTATAATAATATTTATCATACAGAAGAGTCATAAGGATAAAGGATAATGTGCCTGATGCCAAGACCTTTTAAGTAACTTAATATATTTATATTAATATATTTATTATTTAGGCTTGTATATATAATTATATACTATACATATTTTATTTTAACCTTTAAATATGCTACATCTTAATATACATAGTATAGAGTATACATAGTTTATACACATGCATATATATACTGTCATGCGCCGCATAATGACATTGCAGTCAATGACAGACTGCATATCCGATGGTGGTCCCATAAGACTAGTATCATATAGGTGTGCAGTAGGCTATACCATCCAGGTTTGTGTAAGTACACTCTATGATGTTTACACAAAGATGAACTCGCCTAACCATGCATTTCTCAGAATATATTCCCCTCATTAAGCAACACATGATGGTATACATACATACATACATACACTAAAATGAGGTAAATCTGGAAATTAAAACAAGGGTCAGAGAAGCTTCCTTTTAAGATCAGACTTCCTTTTAAAATTAGCCATTTTCAAAGCTGTTTTTAGGAAGCTACATTTTGTTTGAAACTGCTTTTCCTCCCCACCCCAACCATCTCCTCGCGACTAAGAGAAACTATTCACTCAAAAGTATTTCACCATCTATTCTGTTCTGGATACTGAGAAAAGAGGAAAGAAATGCAAGAAATAATCACTTTATTCTAGGAACTAAAAATGCGTATGCAATAATAAGAAATGATTGTCGGAAATGGTTAAGTAACAAAGAAAGGCCCAAATCTCTGACAGAGCATTTCAGGCGATACACACTCTATAAATTCCGAAAAAGTGGAGATTGTTCTGGATTGGAGGAATCAGTTACAGCAATTCACAGGGAGCAGATCACCAGAGGGACTCTAACTCAAATACGGCTTCAGATGCCTCAGGCCTAGAATAAATACACTGACCTCCTTCCTACCATCTCTGTTGCATGTACAAGCAGTAATGACTTTAGGTCCAGGGTGGCCGTCTAAATGGTGGAGCGGTAGAAGTACACGGCGAAGAGGATTTATACCTGGGTAAGAAAACTTTCAAAGCCAAAAGAATTGTAACAGATCGGTTTGAGATGGAGGACTTCCCCTCTTTCCCCACAATAGTTATCCCCTGGTTTGTTGAGGGGCAATGGAAAAGCTAAGCAAACGTTTAAAAACAAGAGTAAGCGTTTCTCCAATCAACCATCAGATAAGTGAGTTACAGGGCTGTAATGAATCTATGGAGCTGTCTAAACAAAGAAATATGGCTTCTTTCCAATATGTTTCTCTGCTGATTTTATGGGAAGCCAAAGGCTTTTGGGCAGTGACCAAGGATTAGATTATGAAAATGATCAGACCAATAGATTGCTCCTTGCGATAGGAAGTATTTCAGTGCCAAAAAGATTAGACAAGAGACCAGTCAAGTCCTCAGAGATTTGCTTGTCATCACTGAAGCTTTACTTTCTCTTCAGGAGAAACACATTGACATTTCTTTCTTATCTTTGTCTCTTTACCATTGTCCCTCTTTATGGTAATGCAGAGTTTAATTGGTTTATGTCTTTTTGAAATAAACAGTCAAGAAAATTGAAAATGATGTATTTTTTTTTTTTTGGTGAGGAAGATTGGCCCTAAGCTAACACCTGTTGCCAATCTTCCTCTTTTTTTTTTTCCCTCCCCAAAGCCCCAATACATAGTTGTATGTCCTAAATGTATGTCCTTCTAGTTCTTCTATGTGGGATGCTGCCACAGCATGGCTTGTTGAGCAGTGTGTAGGTCTGCACCCAGGTTCTGAACTGGCGAACCCCAGGCTACTGAAGTGAAGCGTGCGAACCTAACCACTGTGTTACAGGGCTGGCCTCAAAAATGATGTATTTTGATGAATACTGATACACGCAGTTTGTATAATTTTAAACATAAATAAAATTAATATAGTTATAGAAATATAAATATGCTTATTTGGTTTCCTTGAAACCAAAACCCTCCAGTTTATAACTATTTTAATCATCATACTTTCAACAAGTGGTTGTTGAGTTTTACTCCCAGGGACACTGTTACCCAGTTGGCACATGAGCCCTGGGGAGGTGAGATGATATTAGGGGATATATTGATAAATACTTTTTATTTTACTGGTTATATATTTATGTTAGTGTGTGTATTACATATAGAGAGAAAGACATCTATAAACACATACACACACCTAGCACATCAAATACATGACATAATCTTTTAGCAAACATATTTAAGTTTTAAAAAGTGAATTGATTTAAAGCAAAATGTAATATAAATATGGTAGGCAGAATTTTCAGATGATCTCTGAATTCCCACCCCCTGGTGTGTAAGCCCTGTGTCATCCTCTCCCCTTAAGTACGGGAGGAAAGTGTGACTATGGTGCGATAGTCACTCCCGTGACTATATTATATTGTATAAGACAATGTCATAGCAGGTTAGGTGGACTCTCCTGTTGGCCTTGAAGAAGTAAACTGCCACATTGTGCAGAAGGCCATGTGGCAGGGAATGGCAGCAGCCTCTAGAAGTGGGGAACCATCACCTGACAGCCAGCAAGGAAGTGGGAACCTCAGTCCTACAATCACAAAAAACTGAATTCTTCCATGTCCTGAATGAGCTTGGAAGAAGATGCCAACCTTCAGATGAGACACCGATAACCTGCAACACCTCAATTTCAGCCTTGTGGGACCCTGAGCAGAGAAACCAGCTAAGCTGAGCCGCTAAGTTTGTGATAATTTATTACTCAGCAATCAAAAATTAGTAGAGTTGATAACAGAACAAGTGGTATGCAGCAACAGCATAAATCCTGAAGGTAGTGATGCAAATGACTGAGGTTTGAAAATTGCCTGCCCCAGTAGACAGAACTACTCATAGACGCAGACAAGAAGAGTCCCTGCCTTGGCTCCAGCGTATTAGAGGGCAGTAAATGTCACAGATATACACAAAATGAGCTCACACATGGGCTCCTCTGGCACTCGGGGTCCAGCACTCACTGCTGGCCCAGTAAAATCTATCAGTCTCAATATCTGCTCTCATGGCTAATACCATTCAGGCTCCACTGAGATGCTTCTACCTATTTCTCACCCAATGGCCTTGAAAGCAAACCCGAGGGCTGTGAGGCTGGACGTCTTGTGTTGCTCCTGATAGCAAAGATGGACAATGCAAAGAAAATGGGATGGGGCAAGCTTAGGTAAGAGCAAAACCCAGCAACTTGTGGAATCCTCCTCTCAGCATGAACACGATAGCTGCTTGCATAACGAAGTATAGTTTCCTAGGAATGTCAAGCATCTCTTCTCTTGTTTCTCTTCAGATTCCAACTTGTTCTGGAGGGTACTAGTGAATTGCAGGGTAAGTACAAAAGTCACACAGTGGCTGAGAAAAATTTTATGATACTAAACAGTTTATTTTACTCTTAAACGTGCACACACATACACACACACACCAATTATTTACATTCGTGACTATTTGGATGTTAGATGCTAAAATTGCAAATACTTGTGATTTAGGGAAAGCCTCTGCACAGCACCAGTAGAAGGCACCCAGCCGCCAGCCACAAGGCTGGAAGACCCCAGGGCAAAAGCAGCATAGCTAGGTGTACTAACCACAGACTGTAGAAGATGCCAATAGCTCTCCTGCGACCCATAGAGGACAAGTGAGATTTGGTGGGTGCCGACAGCAACGGAGCGACAAATATAAGTGATCCCACCCCTGGCCGCTGGAAAAACCCATAACACCGTTGCAGACCCCAAGGAGAGAGCACATCTAGGCGGGCTGCAACAGTAGGCACCTGCAGCCTGAAGCCCCCCTGTGACGGCCCCCACGGCAGAGGAGGGAATCCAAAGGGCCACTGTGGCTACGAAGAGGGGCCCAGGCCCAGTTAGCAACTACGGACAGGGTTCCTGGTTGGTGAAGTATAAACAGCTGCTCCCCCCACCGCAGCAGCTGAAACAAGTGAAAGGAGCAACTAAACTCTATCTCCATGCGGAGGCACAAATCAACAACATCAAGCAATATGAAAAAATACATTAAATCTCCAGAACAGAAAGAAAGTAACAAATACACAGAAAACAATCCCAAAGAAAATGAGATATATAACCTAAATGATGATGACTTCAAAACAGCCATCATTAAGATTCTCAATGAGTTAAGAGAGAATTCTGACCGACAACTCAACGAGTTCAGGAGCTATGTCACAAAAGAGTTTGATACGATAAAGAAGAACCAAACAGAAATATTGGAAATGAAGAACACAATAGAGGAGATTAAGAAAAATCTAGATGCTCTGAACAGTAGGGCCGATAATATGGAGGAAAGAATTAGCAATTTGGAAGATGGCAATATAGAATTGTTGCAGGCAGAGGAGGAGAGAGAAGCAAGACTTAAAAGAAATGAAGAAACTCTCCGAGAATTATCAGACACAATTAGGAGATGCAACGTAAGGATTATAGGTATACCAGAGGGAGAAGAGAAGGAGAAAGGGGCAGAAAACCTATTCAAAGAAATAATGGCTGAGAACTTCCCAAATCTGGTGAGGGAGATGGATCTTCAGGTGACAGAGGCCAATAGATCTCCAAACTTTATCAATGCAAGAAGACCAACTCCACGGCATATAGTAGTGAAGCTAGCAAAAGTCAACAACAAGGAGAAAATATTAAGGACAGCCAGGCAAAAGAAACTAACCTACAAAGGAACCCCCATCAGGCTATCAGCAGATTTCTCAGCAGAAACTTTACAGGCTAGAAGAGAGTGGAATGATATATTCAAAAATCTGAAGGACAAAAATCTACAGCCGAGAATTCTCTACCCAGCGAAAATATCCTTCAAATACGATGGAGAAATAAAAACTTTCCCAGATAAACAAAACTTAAGGGAGTTCATTGCCACAAAACCTCCTCTTCAGGAAATCCTCAGGAAAACCCTCATTCCTGAAAAATCCAAAAAAGGAAAGGGGCTACAAAACCAAGAGCAGAGGAGATAAGTACAAGGACAACAACAGAGAGTAGCAGATCTACATCAGAACAGATTAAACCATGGGACGAGAAACAAAGGAAACTGAAGAAAACTGGAAAACAAGACACAAAATGGGAGTGGTAGGCCCCCACGTCTCAATAATCACTCTAAATGTAAATGGATTGAACTCCCCAATCAAAAGACACAGAGTGGCAGGATGGATCAAAGAACAAGATCCAACAATATGCTGCCTCCAGGAAACACACCTCAGCCCCAAAGACAAACACAGACTCAGAGTGAAGGGATGGAGAACAATACTCCAAGCTAATAATGAACAAAAGAAAGCAGGTGTCGCTATACTAATATCAGACAAGGTAGATTTCAAAGCAAAACAGATAAAGAAAGATAAAGAGGGACAGTATATAATGATAAAAGGGACTCTCCACCAAGAAGACATAACACTTATAAATATATACGCACCCAACACAGGAGCACCAAAATTTGTAAAGCAACTCTTAATAGAACTAAAAGAAGACATCAACAACAATACAATAATAGTAGGGGACCTCAACACACCATTAACACCAATGGACAGAACATCCAGACAGAAAATCAACAAGGAAATAATAGAATTAAATGAAAAATTAGACCAGATGGACTTAATAGATATATATAGAACACTTCATCCAAAAACAGCAGGTTACACATTCTTCTCAAGTGCACATGGAACATTCTCAAGGATTGACCATATTTTGGGAACCAAAGCAAACATCAATAAATACAAGAGAGTTGAAATAATATCAAGCATCTTTTCTGATCATAACGCTATTAAACTAGAAATCAACTACAAGAAAAAAGCAGAGAAAGGTGCAAAAATGTGGAGACTAAACAACACGCTTCTCAACAAACAATGGGTCATTGAAGAAATTAAAGAAGAAATCAAATATTATCTGGAGACAAATGAAAATGAGAACACGACATACCAAATCATTTGGGATGCAGCAAAAGCAGTCCTAAGAGGGAAATTCATTGCAATACAGGCTCACCTCACTAAACAAGAAAAAGCTCACGTAAGCAACCTCAAACGACACCTAACAGAACTAGAAAAAGAAGAACAAACAAAGCCCAGGGTCAGTAGAAGGAGGGAAATAATAAAAATAAGAGCAGAAATAAACGATATTGAAACAAAAAAGACAATAGAAAGGATCAATGAAACAAAGAGTTGGTTCTTCGAAAGAATTAACAAAATTGACAAACCCCTAGCCAGACTCACCAAGAAAAGAAGAGAGAAAGCGCAAATTAACAAAATCAGGAATGACAGAGGAGAAATCACAACAGATACCAATGAAATACAAGAGATCATAAGAGAATACTATGAAAAACTATATGCCAACAAATTGAACAACCTGGAAGAAATGGACAAATTCCTAGACTCCTACAATCTCCCCAAACTGAATCAGGAAGAAATGGAGAATCTGAATAGACCAATCACAAGTAAGGAAATAGAAACGGTAATCAAAAACCTCCCCAAAAACAAGAGTCCAGGACCAGACGGCTTCTCTGGAGAATTCTACCAAACATTCAAAGAAGACTTAATACCTATTCTCCTCAAACTGTTCCAGAAAATTGAGAAAGATGGAGAACTCCCTAACACATTCTATGAAGCCAACATCACTCTGATCCCCAAACCTGACAAGGACAACACAAAGAAGGAGAACTACAGGCCGATATCACTGATGAACATAGATGCAAAAATCCTCAACAAAATTTTGGCAAACCGATTACAGCAATACATCAAAAAGATTATACACCATGATCAAGTGGGATTTATACCAGGGACACAGGGATGGTTCAACATCCGCAAGTCAATCAACGTGATACACTACATCAACAAAATGAAAAACAAAAACCACATGATCATCTCAATAGATGCAGAGAAAGCATTCGACAAGATCCAACACCCATTTATGATAAAAACCTTCAGTAAAATGGGTATAGAAGGAAAGTACCTCAACATAATAAAGGCCATATATGATAGACCCACAGCCAACATCATACTCAATGGACAAAAGCTGAAAGCCATCCCTCTGAGGACAGGAACAAGACAAGGGTGCCCACTTTCACCACTCCTATTCAACATAGTACTGGAGGTGCTGGCCAGAGCAATTCGGCAGGAAAAAGAAATAAAAGGAATCCAAATAGGTAACGAAGAAGTAAAACTCTCATTGTTTGTAGACAACATGATCCTATACATAGAAAACCCCAAAGAATCCACAGAAAAACTATTAGAAATAATCAACAACTACAGCAAAGTAGCAGGGTATAAAATTAACGTGCATAAATCAGTAGCATTTCTATACACTAACAATAAAATAACAGAAAAAGAACTCAAGAACTCTATCCCATTCACAATCGCAACGAAAAGAATAAAATACCTTGGGATAAACTTAACCAAGGAAGTGAAGGATCTATACAATGAAAACTACAAGACTTTCTTGAAAGAAATAGGCAATGACATAAAGAGATGGAAAAACATTCCTTGCACATGGATTGGAAGAATAAACATAGTTAAAATGTCCATACTACCTAAAGCAATATACAGATTCAATGCTATCCCAATCAGAATCCCAAGAACATTCTTCATAGAAATTGAACAAACAATCCTAAAATTCATATGGGGGAACAAAAGACCGCGAATTGCTAAAGCAATCCTGAGCAAGAAAAACAAAGCCAGCGGAATCACAATCCCCGATTTCAAAACATACTACAAAGCTACAGTGATCAAAACAGCATGGTACTGGTACAAAAACAGGTCCACAGATCAATGGAACAGAATTGAAAGCCCAGAGATAAAACCACACATCTATGGACAGCTAATCTTCGACAAAGGAACAGAGGGCCTACAATGGAGAAAAGAAAGTCTCTTCAACAAATGGTGCTGGGAAAACTGGACAGCCACATGCAAAAGATTGAAAATTGACCATTCTTTTTCACCACACACCAAAATAAACTCAAAATGGATCAAAGACCTAAAGATTAGGCCTGAGACAATAAGTCTTTTGGAAGAGAATATAGGCAGTACACTCTTTGACATCAGTTTCAAAAGAATCTTTTCAGACACTGTAACTCCTCAGTTGAGGGAAACAGTAGAAAGAATAAACAAATGGGACTTCATCAGACTAAAGAGCTTCTTCAAGGCAAGGGAAAACAGAATTGAAACAAAAAAACAGCTCACTAATTGGGAAAAAATATTTACAAGCCACTTATCCGACAAAGGGTTAATCTCCATAATATACAAAGAACTCACACTGCTTAACAACAAAAAAACAAACAACCCGATCAAAAAATGGGCAGAGGACATGAACAGACATTTCTCAAAAGAAGATATGAATATGGCCAATAGACACATGAAAAGATGTTCATCATCGCTAATCATCAGGGAAATGCAAATCAAAACTACACTAAGATATCACCTTACCCCCATTAGATTGGCAAAAACATCCAAAACCAAGAACGACAAATGTTGGAGAGGTTGTGGAGAAAGAGGAACCCTCATACACTGTTGGTGGGAATGCAAACTGGTACAGCCACTATGGAAAACAGTATGGAGATTTCTCAAAAAGTTAAAAATAGAAATACCCTATGACCCAGCCATCCCATTACTGGGTATCTATCCTAAGAACCTGATATCAGATATCTCAAGAGTCCGTTGCACCCCTATGTTCATCGCAGCATTATTTACAATAGCTAAGACGTGGAACCAGCCTACATGCCCAGAAACTGATGATTGGATAAGGAAGATGTGGTATATATACACAATGGAATACTACTCAGCCAAAAAAAAAGACGAAATTGGCCCATTCACAACAACGTGGATGGACCTCGAGGGCATTATGTTAAGCGAAATAAGTCAGTCAGAGAAAGACGAACTCTATATGACTCCACTCATAGGTGGAAATTAGTATATTGAGAAGGAGATCTGATCGGTGGTTACCAGGGAAAAGGGGGGGTGGGGGGAGGGTACGGAGGGGGAAGTGGTGTACCCACAACATGACTAACAAAAATGTACAACTGAAATCTCACAAGGTTGTAATCTATCATAACATTAATAAAAAAAAAAATAAAAATAAATATATTAAATAAAGTTTAATTAAATATTAATATCAAAAATGTTAAATAACACAATAGAGATGCAATCAACAGAACTCAGACTGGGGAAAATTTTATAGAACGAACAAGGCAGTTTCTATAGAATAGAAACTGTAGGTGGGAGTCCATTGTACTCTTCTGTCTACTTTTCTACGTTTGAAATTCTCCATAATAAAAAGTTTTTTAAACAAAAGAAAAATATTTTTAAATAAAATTGTATAACCCAGTTTAACTGAACTTTATTTAGAATTTTGATATTTATTACTAACTTGTTTCCATTTTAATCTTAGTAGAGAATTTTGAATAATTGAGTGGAAAATTAACTTTTTTGAAAAGTTACAGTAATAATTTTAATCACTAAAAATGTTACATTTATTTGAATTTACATCATTGATGAAAATATTTTCAGGTTTTGTAAGTTCTGAGTATGTATATTTTTTAATCCCTTAGATTCTTGAGAATGATTATAAACTGAGAGCATGATCGAAATGGGAAACACAAAAGGGGAGCTCAGAAAAGAATAAAACACTGAAAAGAAAAACAGAAATAAGCAGAAATTTTCCAAGAAAATGCTTTGCTTAAATTTTTGAAAACTGGAAACAATGAAAGAGAGTAGATTTGTGGTCAACATAACTGACACAAAATTCACGAAGAGGGTATTATACATTTGATGTAATTACTCATCAAAACAATGAAAATGAGCAAAATAATTGTCATCAAGCTCCTGATTTCATATGGATCAAAAAAAATCTGTCTAGGGGCCGGCCCGGTGGCGCAGCAGTTAAGTTAGCGCGTTCCACCTCAGCTGCCCGGGGTTCACCAGTTCGGATCCTGGGTCTGGACACGGCACTGCATGGCATGCCGTGCTGTGGTAGGTGTCCCACATATAAAGTAGAGGAAGATGAGCACAGATGTTAGCTCAGGGCCAGTCTTCCTCAGCAAAAAGAGGAGGATTGGTGGCAGATGTTAGCTCAGGGCTAATCTTCCTCAAAAAGAACCAGTTCATGTTCTTATCTTTCACTGCATCAAGTTTGAATTACTAAACCAGATGATGAGTGTGTGAGGACCTCCGTCTGACTCTTGCCCGGGCTCTGGGTTGGGGAAGGAGGGCTGCAGAGGGTATGCAATGCCATCTGCCCTGCAGTGAGACAGAGGTCCTTTCAGAAAACAATTATAAAAAAAAAAATAAGTTCAAAACATTATATTTTGTAATATAGAAGTTCAGAGAAGAAAGAGCATTGTATAGCTCTAATAATTTTAAAGATTGGAAAAGGCTCATGGGAGGAGGTAGGGCTTGTCTGAGCTTTGATGAAAGAACGAATTTCACTAGATGAAATAAAGAAGGAAGGTCATTCCAAGTACAAGGATACACAAAGGTATGGCTGTAAGAATGAGGGGCCCAGATAGTCTGGAGGACTCAGATTAATGGAAACAGGCTTCGCTGAATTTTACACTACGAGTGCAAATTTAAGCTGGATTAGTCTGGCCCTGCTAATACCTCGTTCAGGAACTGAAATGTTATAGCTGCAACGTGGCTAGCAGAGGAAATGAAACGGATGCCTATAAAGCCTGAAGTGTATAGCAGGAACGCAAATCCAGAGAACTAAGTCAAGTTTTATTTGGGGGCTATGTGGGAAAGGTGACTTAGGTAGACCCAAGGGCCAGAGTTCTGTGTGTGTGTGTGCGGGCCCTTAGTGATCATTAACTTTCGAGAAAAAAAGAATGTTACATGGCCCTGCAAGTAAAAATGATTAAGGTATTTCTCATAGCTATTTCTGTGTGTCGTAAAAACAGCGGGATTTTTTAGAATGGGCTGATACTCTTTATTCCAGGCCTCCCTAAAGGGAATTAAAACGTGAGACCTGGAGGAATTTATTGGTCTGATGGGGAAGAAAACACAGCACCAGAAGGAGCAAACACATTCTCCATGACTCATTTGAGTCTCTATCTAAATGCAAAGCCTGGTCTTATTTTTTGAAACCAGCTTTCTGGTGACTGTTTAAGAGTTAAGGGATTACAAGAATAAGTCATTGATCTCCCATTTCTAAAGCTAACAAAGAATTTCATATTACGGAACCCAGACATTGCCTTTAAACCGACAGATTTTAACCAGTGAAAAGGGGGAGGGTATTTTGTTTGCTCTGTGGAAATTCACAGCCTGCATGACATTCTTGGGGAAAAAAGAAAGAGAAAACATTAAATCTTATGAGAGGACTTTTCCATGGTCTCCTCGAAAAAGGCAAATTAGAAATTACCTCGGACAGACTGTGCAAAGTGCAATGACCCACAGCTCTTCGAAGGGTGACCGATCTTTGAAAATCAAGCTGCATGGTTACTGTGTACTTAGGAAAAAGCCACTGTTTTCAGCCAGAACGATTCCCAGCTGAAAGATGAGGTACTTATAGATGAGATAGTTCCATTGCTATATGGATGAAACCAGCTAAATAAATATTTTATCGCCCTTTTGAAAAAAACATTTTGATTAAAAGAATTATTTGTAGGGGTAACCTACCTCATTAGTGAATGAGGAGCAGTTTCCCTGATAACGTACAGCAACTGAGCCTTAAAGGAAATCTACCAAACTTACACATGGCACTGAGTGCTGCCACCCCCCAAAGGGGTTACCTTGGGAAGCTAGACGCTTCGATGAGGCAGCAGCAATTTCTTAAAAGAGTTTCCGACTCTTCTGTTCATGCCTTCAGGGACAGCAGTCTATTATTTTGACTATCTTCAAAACTAAGAAAACTTCAACACAGGAAAATAGAGTTTTATTTTAGAAAAATAATCAAAAGCCCATTGAAAGCAAGTCTGGAGACTGAGAGGTGATTAAGCTGAGTAATACTGTTTTTATTTAAAAATAAGCTGTAAGCTGAATATAAAGGGGTGACTTCTAAGTGCCTTTGAAACTAGATCTGGAGACCATTTCCAAGAAGAATTACAAAAATGACTTGTTGAAGTAAGCATGATGACTCCCAACTACGTTAAAGGGAAAAAAGATCAATCTTAGCATATTACAGACATATTTCATACTTAAACATACTAATATTTTTACAATTATTCTGAAATGGCAATATGTATCAAAATACAAAATGTGCATACTCTTTGGTCTAGCAATTCCACTTCAAAGACATTATCCTGAAGACAACAGGAGAAGTAAACAAAAATACTTATGTAAAATTATTCATTACTGAATTAGTGAAAAATGAAAAACATACTAATTGTAACCAGTTAGGGATTAGTTAGATAAAATACACTATAGCCACAGTAGAAAGCAAGAAGTCGTTTAAAAGGATGACTCAGAGCTGGGAGGCCACACAGATTTTATGTCATGTATCAACTCCAATCAAATACTGTGTTGAGAAGGATTCTGAGACTGAGTTTAATCTCACAGAAAGAAAGCTGTTATTAATTAGTGATGCCTGCAAAAATAGTAGGATAGAGGAAATGGTGGTGCAATGCCCAGGTTCTTGCCTACATTTAGCTATCAGTCAACGTCAAGACAGGTGGTTCAGTAGAAGCAATTTACTAGGGAGAACCAGTTACAGAAGTGTTGGAAAAGCTGAAAGAGGAAACAAGGAAAGTGGGACAACACAAGTGGTCACCCAAGGCCATCAGGGGTGAATCAGAATCAGGAAAGAGACAAAGCCCCTGCCAGACACCAGGGCCAGCTTCTTGGCATGTAATCTGTGTAGTCGCACGAAACACCACACTCACAAGGGCAGGGTGTACTTGGTTTAATGCTCAGCTGTCATCTTGAAATTTTGGATCATTTTTAAACAAGTATCCTGCATTTTCATTTTTCACCAGTCCCCAGAAATTGTGTAGCCTGTCCTGCCAGAGACGCCACCTGAGGCAGAGAGATGAAGGTAAATATCCAGGGTCTTCCATCCTCCCGCCCTGCATTCTCCCACTGCCTCCCGCTGCCCTAGCTTGAATGGAAGCTCTCGCGGAAAGGCAGTGCAGTCTGCAGAGAATGGTCCTGAGAGGGAGGCAGGTCAGGGGAATTGTGGGGAGGAGATCTGAGAGCTAACATGAAAGCAGTTGGCACATCCAAGGTAGTTAAATACGTGTTATCATGGACAGGTATTCAAGTACAGTGAGGGTTTCAAAAGTTAGAGAACAAGGAGCAGTGTGTGATCCGTCCTGTTTATCTAAATGTGGATATATTTATATCCATTTTTAGCAGTGAGAAGGTATGCACGCCAGGGTGTTTAAAATATAAGTCAGAAGGGCCATAACCAAGGTGTTTAAAATAGTGCTAAGAGAGTAAGATTATGGCCAATTTCTCTACCTTTTCTTTAACTGTATTTTCTGACATTTCATATAGGTGTGTGAATTTATATATTCCTATATATAATTTATGTGTACCTATATATCTATTTATATATACCTATACATGTACAGTCATTTGTCATTTAACGATGGGGACACATTCTGAGAAATACATCCTTAGGCGATTTGTTGTTGGGTGAACATCACAGAATGTACTTAGACAAACCTACATGGCATAGCCTACTACACTCCTAGGCCATATGATACTAATCTTATGGGACCACCAACGTATATATGGTCTAGCAACCTAAATGCCATTATGTGACGTATGACTTTATTTATATATACAATATACATGATATTGTAATAAATGAGGTAGCTTTATTTTTTTTAATTTTAAAATTTACAAAGAGGATTTGCTTGTAGAATGAGCAGTCTTGTCTTTTTACTATTAAGAAGAGTCTAAAACAGAAATTTAGCTGCCAACCCAATCTTGTCAAATGTGGCGGGGAGATTGAATAGGATGAGAGGTGAAGAAAGAGACCTTGGGATGGGTGACTAGGAGGCCATTGGGGATGACTTGAAATATAGTTTTAGTAAATCAGTGAAGGCCGAAGTTTGATTTCAAGTTGATGATGAAGAAATGTAAGCAGAAAATGGAGGTAACTCTCCCTAAAATGAGGCAAGCGAAGGAAGCAATGGGATGGCATTTTTGAACAGTACCCTGGAAGGCTGCGGATAGAGAGGTACAGTTTTATACCCAGCACCCAGGGCTGATGTCACCCAACTCTCAAGCCCAGAGTCCCTTCTAGAGTGGCCCTTGGGTATGGACCATTTCTCTTATAGAGCAGCAGTTCCTGATATTTCTATTTTCTTCTAAAAGCCCTTCTAGGAATGGCGGTTGTTTAGGAAAACCAGGGCCTGATGTGTGAATGTGATGTGGGCCACAGTCTCAGCCAGCCTTTCACCTCCTGGCATCCTTTCCCCGTATACCTATGTTAAGTTACCATTCAATTCTTTTGTTTAAAACAGGATGCTTGCAAATATTCTGATTTCCCATTGGCTGGTGCACATCCAGGAAGAAAATAGAGTAGAACTTCAATTTTTAAGAATGTCTAATTAGTACCATACTAAGAAGATGATTTACATATAATTGCTTTTTTTAAAGAAAGAAAAGCTACAAATGCCTTCCTGCAAAGTAAATGACCATTTTTAAAAGTTAATTTAGGCTTAAAGCTACTCACTTAAGGAATTATTTCTTGAGATGTTGAGCTGGAAGTCAGTCACTTTCAGCTTTTAGTGATTGAATTTTTGTACAGATGTTTGACTATGCCATGTTTTTATAATGCCTCAAAAACTGATCTGAGGGAATATCACCTCTTCTCTTTCCATCATTTCTTCAAAAAACGTTCTGAGAAATGTTGCCTCAATAGGACGCAAATGATGCTCCAGGCTAAATATCGTTAAAGCAATCTTAAAATGAGTGGCTTATGTTGAATGTTTTTCTGTCTTACGAAAGAAGCTGAGAACCTTGGAAGGAAAACTCTTCAAAGTTCTCTGTGTATTAACCCATTCAGTGGAAACTTCCACAATTCAGCAAGGAAAGTCTTTGGAATGGGGATCAGATAATGTACTCTGCTTTGGTTAATTTTACATTGCAAATGCTAGAAATACAATTCTAATCTATGTTTACTCATTCTTCTCATATAGAATTATTAACCCTGCTCTCCTCCTTTCTGTTAATGCACATATAAGTCCCACCGGATATAACCCAGCTTTTTCCTTAATCATGATGCGTCACATATAAACCTGCCTCCCTCTCAGAAAAGCTCTGTTTACCTACCCTTATCACCTACCCACAGTCTGCTCAGCTGCAGGAGACTGTGACAAAGGACCGTAAATGTGACACTGTCCTTGAAAGATATCAGTAAAATTTTACATTATTATCCTGATTGAGGGGGAAAAAAGGAAGATTCTTGAAAAGGTGTCAGATAATTTTCTTTTGTCAGAGGTTAAATGGATAATTAATTTGCATCTCTGCCTTTCCCCAGCCGTTTTACACCTGTCTGATGGAATAAATTATAAACCATGAAAAATGAACAGTTCCCTTATTTGGACTTGGTTGAATAAAATCACTGAAAATGTTTATCTTTTAAAAAGATTTCAAAATAATAAACATCAGGTTCTTGTCTCCAACTGCAATTTGATCCATGAAGCAGGGAGTGCCTCCTCAAGGTACCAGGCACTTTGAGGCAGTCAAGATAAACAAAGACTCTTCGGTTACTCACCTGCCAGTAACGTAACACAAAAGAAAGAGCTACAGAAGACTCAGCAGAAGAAGCTAGAAGGAGAAGGAAGAAGCCATTATGAATAGGGTGTCCAGAGAAGACTTTGCACAAGAGGCTTTTGCATCTTGAACTAGTCTTTGAACATGAGCTCAACATCAACAGATAGAAATGGCAAGGGGAAGGAAATATTGATCATAGGATGAGTAAAGGGAAGCAATGGGAAGAAAGAAGAGAAAAGAGGCTGGGGTCAGGTTGTGGAAGACTTGACATAAAACATGCTTTGAGTTCAATTCTTTAGGCAGAAGTGTACAGGACATTCTTAAACGTGGGGACTTGGTGTGATGACAGCTGAGTTGAGAAAGAAAACTCTAAGAGCAATGTGGGGGACAGATTGCAGGAGAGATACTGGTAGTCAGAAAAATCAGTAAGGAGAACTCCAGCGCTTTGGGTACAAGAAGAGGAGAGTCTGGACTAAGGCGGAAGGAATAGGAATGGAGAAGCAGGAATAGACAGGAGATGGGAGGAAAGCAGGTTCTTCAGAGCATGGCAGTCAATTAAAGTAGCAAGAGAAACGAGGAGAAAATGAAGATAATGCTAAGATTTTGATGATGATTTTGTTATGGTATCATTAACAGAATTAAGGAAGATAAAAGGAGGAGGGGATTTGAAGAGGAGATGATGTGTAAAGATAATAAAGGCAGAATATTAATGGCCAAACAAGAGGAAGTTACCAATGGAGTTAGAAATAGGTAATTGGAGCTCCAGAGAGAGGATGAGAAAGGAACATAGATTTTGGAACATCGGCATATGGAAATTAGTTAAAATATTGAAATGAATTAATTCTCCAAGATGTCCTACCATTTAATTACATGGAATACTTACCTTCAGAGAATGGGAGAAAAATGAAGAATCCACCAGAAAGAAAGAAAAAACAGGAAAATGAGGTACCCCACAGCCAAAGGAGGATCATTTTTTGCCAGTGTGTAAGGGCTTGAGCTATGAGTGGAAGGTGAGGAAGCAGAAGCAATCCATATAAAAATTCATTTTTCAGAAGTTTAGCGGGGAAAGAAGGAGGGCAATGGTCACTAGCTGGAAGTAATATCGGGTTTGAGGGAAGGTATTTTTGAAATAGGAGAAGAATTCTGTAAAGGTGTCACTGAAGGTACAAGAAAGAGAAGCAAGGAGCTGAGATATACTCTAGAATACTCCTGCAAGAGGCAAGGTCAGGCCCTGCCATGAGAGTCATCAAATCCAGTGGTCCCACTTTCAAGGAAGTCTATGGAGCCCAGTAAACAAACAATTTTAGCTAGGATAAATTCCTGCAACAGAGAAGCGAGAGAGAGCAGGGACCTTGCAAAGCTCTGAAACATAATGTTTGAAGACTGAACAAGGAGATTTTAGATCCTAAGACACCAAAGGGATGGAAAGGGATAAAACAAAGACAACACATGAAGGGTCTTGCTTGGAAGAGGAGGAAAATAAAGGGAGCCTCTAGGGAAGAAGCCATCAGTTATAGTGTGTTGAGGAGTGGAGCCCGTCAGCATTACAAAAGGCTTGCACTGGCCCTGAGGGGGAGTGTGATAGGAAATCAGATGAATAACAAGGTTTCTGAGCAGCATTGAGGGCACGGCTGAGATTAGAGAGCATTGATTTGTAGTGCGTCCATTTATATATAAAAATTATACCACGTACATGAGTATTGGCTATCTAGCCAAGAGCTAATGCACATATATAATATTTTATCTCCAGTAATGGTACTTAAATTTTTTAGTAAACTCCAACAGTCAAACACAATTTTAACTTGACCTCCCTTCTGATGCGGGTGCATTTACTGAATGCTGCCTCGTTCGTTGGCTTTTACTCACTCAGCATTTCTTGTTAGTTTTTAAAAACCAAAAAGAATTGATTTGTTTTCCTCGGCAGTTCTGAAATCACCCCACTCATTAAGTTGTATTTAGGAGAAAAGGAAAAAAAAAAGAGTTTTCATCTTCGACATGCTTATACTTTTGGCAAGAAAAGGAATCTTTCAGAGAGGCGTTCTTGGTCACTTTCGGGTAGAAGGTGAGCAGTGCTGCCTTCGCAAGTGGCGCACATTAAACCAGAGGGAGCACGTTGGCTCTAAGCATTGGAAAGCACCTTCATTTGTCCTGGCTTTGTGACACTTGTCAGACACCTACCTGCCTCTGAGTCCTCTGCCCTCCTGTTGGATTTGGCCAAAATCGTACTGAAGAGTAGGAAGCACAGAGAGGCAGAGGAGCAGATGGCGATTTGAAAAACATTTTTCCCTGGGGAAAAAAAAAAAGTTGCAAAGAATGGATTCTGCTCTCATCTAAGTTAATTGCATAGGTAGCTCATACCCTACTGTACCTAAGACAAATGAGTTGGGGACAGGGACTGTTATTTGGGAGAAGGAGGACATTTTCATGAATATTTTCCATTTCTATAACTCTCTTTGTGGAATACTAATAAGCATTTACCAGTGAACCTTCACTGCAAACCCAAAATGACAACTATGCCCAAATGGCCCATTAGACAAAGGACCATTTGTTCTCAGGACCAAGATGTCTGTCTCTAGGCCACGGATAGGAAACACTGAGGCTCCGGTTGAAGAGGTAGCAGAAGTCAATGATAAGGCGATTGCCTTTGATTCCAGTCCCCAGAACGCATCTGATTTTCATTTCTGCATTTCTAGTCTTCATAACGCCAGCAACCACAATTTGTATTGCTGGGCTCCAGCTCCAACCTTGCTGCACATTTCTCATTCAACAGATCCTCCTGGCATTTAGTGGGAGGAGAAAGTACGCTGGTTTTCATGTGAGGCCATGAAAGCACACAAGCATTAAATCACAAGGCCTCATGGTGTCATTCAAGGAGAGAATCCAGATCTCAGACCTAATTGGGGCCGGAATTCCAAGCAAAGCAATGCTCTTCCCCTCTCCTTTCTTTCTTCCACCCCCAGGCTTTGTGTTTTCCTAGCTCTGCCCTACGGGTCTCAATTTCTGGACAATAATTATCATTGTTATGCTTTTTGTTGTTATCTTTGCTGGAAGAAGAAGCAGTTCCCAGCACTGTGTGCAATATGTAATGCCTTAGAGGTAATGTCTCATTTAATTCTCGCACAAGTAGTCTACTAATACATTTCAAAAGTATTGCAAATACATACATGTCCATCTACACAAAAACTAGGACTGTGCTATCAATAACTTCCTGCCCTTTACCCTGGTAAGTCAGTGTTTAAAACAATGAAGTGGTTTTGGATGTCAGCCAAGAGATATTGAGGCATGCCTAAGAAAGTTTACAAATAAGAAGCCTGTATCATTCTTCTAAACCCATTCTGTCCTTTTGGATACATCCTAAATTCCCTCTTGTCTTAAATCGTTCATGATGCCAACCAATACTGCCAATGGAGCAGCCCATCCCAGACCTTCTCTACTGTCTACACATCTCTTGTTACTTGCTGGCAATAGGAAGAACAAGAGTGCCATCTGTTTTGAATGATCAATCAGTAATTTGTGTGCCATTTTGAAACGGAGCCTTTTAACTATGCGGTACATATAAAAAGACCCAAAACAGTGAAAGTGGTGAGTCTTTAGGACCTGTAGATGTCTATTCAACCCATCATAGTCCCATCCTTAAGCCCCCTCTTAGCCGCACTCTGGAAGTCAGATTCTGGACTAATCTAATCTTGACTGAGTAACAATAATCACGGCTGGAGAGGAGAGCAGACCACAAAACTGATACTTTATCATTTCTGAAATGAATGTATTCCAGATGTTTAAAAAGAAAAGATGTTTGCTTAAGTGACAAACAGTTGTGACTTTTGCTTTGACAACTCTACAAAGGAAAAATTTATTTCATTGGAAAGTGAGGGAGTAGATGAAGTGCCAGGATCAGAGCTTAATTCCATTGCAGTTGAGCAGGAGACAAGAAAAGAAGCGCATTCTAGAGAGACACCCCCTCCTTAAAGGAATCCTCAAAGGATTCAGGTGGGTG
Source organism: Equus quagga (assembly GCF_021613505.1). Classification (NCBI taxonomy): domain Eukaryota; kingdom Metazoa; phylum Chordata; class Mammalia; order Perissodactyla; family Equidae; genus Equus; species Equus quagga. Next base: position 48,112,399 of record NC_060283.1, on the reverse strand, counting down.
CCATTATCCATCATCTTGATAACAATAGGACAGCAAGAAGTAGAATTTTATCTTGCTCCAGAGCCCATGTTTTTAACCTGTATTTTATATTGCCTACCTCTTACGCACCCCCTCTCTTCCATGAAAGAGGGACTAGTAAAGAGCTAGTTGTGTTGTGCTTTGAAAAATTCCAGTCATTAAGGACAGATGAAATGTGTCCCCCAATGTTGTCTAAACCTGTGTAGTTTCATACAATGTAAATATCATAGACTGGCCTGGCCTGGCCATATGCCAGTTGTGGAAGGCACGCATTCAGTCTTTTATCATAGGTTTCCACATCTGTAACCAGAGGATAATAGAGCCCATGTCGGATTGTTCTTTCAAGGATCCCTGGAAGTAAGTATTCAGTAAACTGTATATTTCTATACAAATATTAGTGCTCTTTGTTATCACAATTATCCCTCCAGTGTCAATTCTGGTTCTTTTTCAAACGCACACTTTATTATGAAGAGTAAGTGTCATCCCAGTATCCCAAAATAATGTTGGAGGCACTCAATAATTCATGGTTTGTATTACTGTGCTATGAGATTATGGAGGCAGCATGGTATAATGCAAAGCAAACTGAATTAAGAAAAAGAAGAGAGGGATTTTGATCTGGCTTCACCTCTCATAACCCAGCTTCAATTTTCTCATCTATCAAACAGAAGAGATAATACTCTGTTTTGTGAGTGTCAAATGCGATTTTTTTAAAATACAAGTGTTTTATAAATTTGGACACTACATAAATGCAAATTATTTCTATCAGTCCTCTTATGATGCTAAAATCTATGCTTTCTGGTACAAAAAAGCTTTAACAGTTTGCTATGATCATTCTTATTAGCATCCAATTGAAAGAAGCAACATATTTTCCATTAATAAGCACATTTATTTTTTCTTATCTTTTGTGGTGACAAGTGAAAGTTACAGGATAAATCATCTGTGAGCCTTTTGTCCTGCCAAAATGGTTCATAGGATGAAGATTTTTGAAAACCATAGGAATGGAAGGTCGATTTCTCACTCTTGACTGAAAAAGAATACTTTTCGTTCCATAAAGAATACAGAGAAAGGGTATCAGTGAAACATTCTCATGCATTTTTACCTGGGTATCATAGCACAGCCTGGCGGAGCTAGAACACACCTGAACACGCTTGATTGAAAAACAAAAAGAGCAAAGAAGCAAAACTCCAAAGTTGACTACGGCTATGAGAAATTAAACCCTTTGTTCAAGGTCATGTGGACGGCTTTGCCATGGCAGAGTTGGGACCAGAACTCTCCCATCTCCCGACTGTCTAGGATGTTTCTCATCACAGCTCATTATACCTAAACCAGCGCACAAGCCAATTTAGATGCTTATAACATTTTGTTTCTTGAAAAATAGTGGAAACCATGTGACACAAAACTCTTTGCTGGTAAAGAAAGTCATTTGTTCTAGCTATGAAGCAGGCTCTTTTTTTAATATGTTTTGGCTGTAGAACCACACAGAACATAAGCAAATTTCATTTCAGATGATTTTCTTTTTTAATATCAAGACTCCCTCATCAAAAGCAAATGTTAGGAAAGGGTTGGAAATGAAACTTATTTATACAATAGACACTTATTCAAGGAAATGGGTTGCAGGGAAATTAACATGTCTTGAATGATGTTATTCCTGAAATGTCAATCAGTCATTACAGTATTTGCTTCTCTCATGGTATTCTCAAAATGGATTATTGTCTCTGAATTTTTAATAACAATTTAGCGGTTCAAAATACTGACAGTGATGTATGACGACAGCTTAAAAAAAGTGGTCTGGCTTTCTCTATTGCATAAACAGAGCACAATTGTATCTCTCTAGCCAGTGTCAGAATCATTCTCGACAAAGATAATGTTGAAGCCATCTGCCAAGAGAAGGTCAAAAACATATATAGAAAATAAATCATGACAAACATGGAATTGGCTAAAGGTTAAGGATCTAAAGGACAAACACATATTTGAAAGCACAAATCGCCCCACATAGAGTCATAATTTAAAACAACCCCACCTCTGGACCCTAAATAGCTGGCTTTGTAGCTACACAGATTTCCAGAAATGGTGCAATATTGCATGGAGAAACCAAGGGAAAATGTAACTGGTAATGATGTTAGAAAATTTTAGCTCCATTACAGCTTTCCTAATTTTGTACAATGTCTCAAGACTAGCTACTAACCTGCTTCTTTGCATGAGAGAAATCCAATTAAATGAGTTGATTCTAGAAACGTCATTCCAGTGACATTCTAGGAATTGTGGGATAATTGGGTCATAGCCTCGTGGGTAGTGGGCAGGACAAGAAGAGTTAGTGCATAAGCAGTGGGTTCAGACCATGAGTCCTGGAGACGGTGTAGGAGCCTCAAAGCTCATTGAGCTATTGCATTGCCTTGGCCACTCTGCGTCCATTCAGAGGGTCTCAGCAGCCTGCAGTCACTGGCTCATGCACAGCCAGCACTGTGAGTAAGCTTCGTTTGCATGTTCAGAGAAAAAAGGAGCCCTCAGGAATCCTAGTCACAGCATGTATTGCATGAACACAGTGGAGTTATGCCACAAGCAAGACAAAAACTAAAGCCAAAGAGTTCTTTCCATTGCTTTCTATGGCTTCTTTCTGACAAATTAGTATTTATAAAACCAGTGTTTCACAATGGAAAGCCCTACAAAGTAAAAAGTCAATTCAAAGAATGAATTAAAAAAACTGTATGCTCTCCAGTCCTTGACCTGTAACTCTATTATAGCCTTAATCACACTATGCCTGGAATGATAATTAATGTTTAGGCCCAACTTCACCATTAAACTGTAAACTCATTAAGATAGGACACTTGCTATTCATCTGCACACCACGCCCAGAACATCTCATTGCTTTGCATGTGAGATGTACTCAGTACACATTTGCTAATCTGTTGACTGTAAGCTGCATGAAGGTAGGAACTGTGTCTTCTTCTCTGTTAGAAACCATTGCCACGGCAGGGCCAGGCACAGAAAAGGTGCTCTATAAATATTTATTGAATGAATAAATGAGTGAATGCCAATTGATACCCAAGCCACCTTCCTTCAGTCCACTCCAAATAATTCCCCTTTACTAAATTCAGTAGGCTCACTAATTTAACCTGTGTTCATGAGATCAAGCCTGAGAGAGCCTCTCTAGCAGAGTGCCTCTACCACATGTACAGCTTCTCCAGCATAGGTGAGGAAAGGCTCTCATTCCTACAGTGGGGTTATCTTTTCTCCATTTCTTAATTTTAAAATATTAATACAAGCCAATGTTGATGATTTTAAATAAAAAACAGAGGTGTTTAACATAAAAGGGAAGGTGCTCTCTTCATCCACACCCCCATCCTATTCTTTGGCGCTACTTTTATATGCACAAAGTGAGTTGACAAAATTAGATTCTATTTGGTCATGATACAACTATAACTTGCCTGAAATAAAAGACAATTATTTAGGGGCGGGGAGTGGAAGGGGGATGCATTAGCGACTCCTTCAAACTTCCACACAGAAGACAAATAGTAAGTGCCCTGTTGGACTGTCAAATGTTCATGTCTGTCAATTCTCTGACCAAAGTATTTTATAAGAGTTCTAAACTAAGATACACCACAGTCAACAACCCTATGGTATACATTAATTACTCACAGTACCATCATCTCTCAGAGGACCCACAGTGGTCCAAAATGGCAGAAGGGTAGCTGAAGGGTCTCTCCCTCCTCGAATCTTTGCAATTCTGGTGGTCAGACTGGCTCACCAAGTTCCACAGGTGTGGAAAACCTGCAGAGGGGGCTCTCTCTCCAAGTAGCCAGCATGGTCTTCTCTGCAGCCTGTTCCAACTGAAGCACCAAATAAGAGTACCTTATATCATCTCCCAGAGACCAAAGCCCTGTGATGCCCATTGGGAACCATAAGTATCTGTAGGGAGAAGAAAAATCAGCATCCCCTTTCTCTGCTGGGACTGGTGGCTTTTGCTCCTTTCTCTGAGTCTCCCAAGGGTCATGGTCATGTTTAAGCAAAATCATCTTAGCAGAGAGCAAGGTCTTGATGTCTTCTCTGTGCAGGACTCGCCACTTTTTTGTTCGAAGCTCTTTAAATCTGAAAGTGGTTCAGATGGTTGCCTGCCTTGGGCCTCCTGATCGCTGTAAAATGGCATTTCTCTCCTCCCTGGTGCTTAAGCTTATAGGGTAAGCAGGCAGATTAAGAACAGGTGCTGAGAAACAATGACTTCTCCAAATCACCTTTGGTTTTTCCACATTTTGATTATGAATTTGAAGCTCAACACTCGCTGTTGCTTTTTAAGAGGGATGTGTGTGTGTGTGTGCGAGAGAGAGAGAGAGACAATCACTTCCAGCAAACTAAGGCCATGACCCTTATATGTTTGCATAATGCTGATCACACTGACTATTAACTGGGTGCCCATAATCAATCAAATCTTAAAACATATGAATTACCTTCCAGTCAGCAATACGTTCTTCTTAAGATTTCGGGCTATGACAGACACAGCGTCTGGAGATGATAAACTGTATGTGAGTCTGTCTCTGGAATATCACTATTTCAGGGTCTACTAACAATACTTGCCAAGTTAGATGGGGCAGGGTAGAGAATGGAAGCAAGTTGTACATTATCCTAATAGATTAAGAAAATATAATCCCATTTGGATCATTTCCTGGGCCTCCATCCAAACCGTGAGATAGCTTTGCTAATCATTAAAATGTACAGGGAGAGGGGGCCTTTTTTTTCATAACTATATTGCATTTCTAAAGGGCACTGTATTCATTTCTTTATGAGTGTAATCTAATCAGAAAAATAATTGATTCAAAGGATGATTGTTCTATAAACAAACTTGCCATTGTTTTAGATCAGAATAGCAACCCTCATCCCATTTCAGATTTTTAGCTTATACATGTACACTAGTGAATAATTATTTTCAGGAAATATCTTTAGATATTTTCAATCGCTTCTTTACTGATTCAGCAAATTCTGGTCACCCTGTAGTTGGATCAAGCTCATAAACACAAGAGCAACTAAGAATAACTAAGATTTGGAATAACTAGGAATTCAACTTAAAATCAAATGAACAGGGGCTGGCCCCGTGACCGAGTGGTTAAGTTCGCGCGCTCCGCTGCAGGCGGCCCAGTGTTTCGTCGGTTCGAATCCTGGACGCGGACATGGCACTGCTCGTCAGACCACGCAGAGGCAGCGTCCCACATGCCACAACTAGAGGAACCCACAACGAAGGATACACAACTATGTACCGGGGGGCTTTGGGGAGAAAAAGGAAAAAATAAAAATCTTAAAAAAAAAAAATCAAATGAACACATTATACACGTCCTGGGTCAACAGAAGATAAACTGATTATCCATTAACATGACTTTAATTTATTATGTGTGCCCATTAAACAATAATAACAATGTGGGAGTGATTAACCAGGATGCCCTTTGGGTTACTACATTATTTTCATTTCTTATTTATGTGCCAACCAGTCTTGGGGTCAATGACAAATGGATTTATTGGTTATGTAACCAATGTAAAATGGAGATTGTTACAATTACAACTCATAATCAGAAAATCCATGCTTTTCAGGCAAAATAATTTTTAATAAATAAATCTTGGTTACTTTTTAAATTTCTAGTTGTCTTTTCATTCTGTATAAGGGACAGTTCCACACAGTGACTATCAACCTCTGCCTGCTAGCTTTCCGAAACCGTGCCAACACCTGAGCTAACCACTAAATTATGTTCTTTAAATATGTTTATGAATTCATTGTCCCAAATAAACAGTTATGATTTTGAGATGTATCTGAAGAACTGCTTTATATCACTGCTTCAAAAAAAGCTTTCTTCTGCTTAAATGTATGTTTAAAAGGCAAATTTTGAATTTAGTTTGAGTTTTAAGACTGGAGAAGATTTCTAGACAGAGAAAGGGAGCAAATTTACTGAGATGTACTAGTCACTAGGAACTCTTTTATCTAATCTTGAAAACAACCTATGAACTAAATAATGCTATCCCTATTTTGTGGATGGCAAAAAAATGAGGCTCTAAACATTAAGAAAATATGCCCAAAGTCCAGCCACTAGTATGTGGTAAAGCACTCAGGACTATCAGAGCCAAAAACTATGTGAGAGGCTGTGCCATGAAACTGCAGCGTCTCTGAAATGGTATGTTGATTAAGATACTGATCGGTAAAATGGGCAGCCAAAGCACCTTTCTTCATATAGACAAGCTTGATTGTAAAGCTGGCTTTCTTGTTTCTGCATCTTGGCCATTAAATTACCCTGTAAACTCCTTGAGAGTATGAACTTATACTTCTTTGTCTATTCCAAAGTATCTACCATAGGCATTCAATAAACATTGGAATATATGCTAGTCAGACTCCTTCTGATTAATAGGAGTGACTGAAATTCAACTTAAAATAACTCATGTGCCAAAAAAAATTACTGAAAAATGTAGGGATAGATCTAGCTACAGGTCCAGATGGATCCAGGACCTCAAAAAATGGCATCTTTCTTATCATTTCTAAAATAGATACTTTCTGTGTGGTGGTCATAACAGCCAGTAGCAAAACAAGAGGCATATTTCTTTCGCATAGTGGCTCCAGTAGCAAAGGGCATCTTCCCTGATAACTCCAGCTGCGAGATCCCAGAAGGGGCTCTAATTTTCCTAGTTTCAACCATATACCTTTCCATGAACTGATCACTTTGCCCAGGAATAAGTATTTCCATTGGCTGCACCTCTGGAGTAAGGGATGTTGACACTGAGATTCCCGTAAGAATCAGTTGCCATAAATATGGAACAGTTCCCCAAAGGAAGGGATATGGAGCCGGTAAAAAAAAGAAAAAGCAGACATCTATATATTTCCCTGCGTTGAACTTCAAAACTAAAAGTGAGCTTCAAGAGGATTTATTCCAATGTTCCAATGGAACATGTCTGTTCAATTCACAAATAAGTGACCTGAGGTCCAGAGAGGAAAACTTACTTTCCCATGGCCACACAACCTGGTAGGGTCAGAGCTGCACATTATATTATGCTGAACCACCTCTGATTTTATTGGATTTGAAAAGGGGACTGCCAGGGAAGATGTTCAATGCTGGAGGACAATCAGAGCTTTCATAAAAGTCAACGATATCCACCACTTCATGGAGTTTCCTTTCTGTATTGCTTCAAAATGAGAGAAGTCTCGAGGGAAAGTAAATTGCTAGATAAAAAGGAAGGCTAAGATTTTCTCCAAAGACCTTCGTCTCAAATCAAATTCCATCTGACACTAGGAAGGCAATAAGAAAAATGAAGACAATACCAAGTGGTGAAGATGTAGAGAAATTGGAACCTTCACGCATTGTGGATGGGAATGTAAGATGATGCAGCTGCTTGCGCATGAACGCTCTTGGCAACGTTATCCATAATAACCAAAAAGTAGAAACAACCAAAACGTCCATCAGCTGATGAATAGATAAACAAATGTGGTATATCCGTGCAAGGGCACATTATTCAGCTATAAAAAAGAATAAAGTACTAATACATACCACAACATGAACAAACCTTGACAATATTATGCTACATGAGAGAAGCCAAGCACAAAGGCCGCGTGTTGCATGATTCCATTTATATTAAATGTCCAGAATAGGAAAATGTATAGAGACGGAGAGTAGATTAGTGGTTGCCAGAGGATTTGGGGAGGGAGATTTTGGATGGTACATGGTTTATTTTGGGGGTGATAGAAATGTTCCAGCATTAGATAGTGGTGATGGTTGCACAACTTTGTGAATATAGCAAAATCCATTGAATTGTACGATACATAGATATATACATGCATAAATTTCTGTTTGAAGCATACTTGAGGCCCTGCCGTGTACTAAGTCTTTTGTTATCTGCTAGAGATACAGACACAAATGATACAGCTGTGGCTCCTGCCCTCATGGGCAGTCTTAAAGGGCAAGTGTGTTTAATTTACCAAAGAAGAGAACAGAGTAATCACAATAAAGAGCAAAGTGGTTGCGTTGGTTAAGAGACATTTCTGAGAATTTCCTTTAGAAACAGACCAAAGATCTGTATCAGACATTATGTTATCTCTATTGTTTTATCTAATCTCCAAGAGAAAGAACCCAGTGAAGAGTATATTAATGAGTGGCCTGCAGCTGCAGGAAACTGTGGCTCAATGCTCCAGGACCCGATCCTTCTGAGGAACACTGACTCCCACCCTCATCGGTGGTATTGCTCGTATGAGAAATGGGCAGCTCCTGTCATGCTGAAAAAAGCCTCCAGTAGAAAATGGTCAGTGTGTACAGAAACTGTCCACCATGCTTGCAAGTGCACTTAGAAACGGGCCAAGGGGATATGGGACAGGCATTAAAAATGACTATTAGAGAAACATCCATCAAAAATCTGTGTATAGTCTCTTCTACCAGTTAGTTCAGCCAATAGAAAAGCTGCTGTTTGCACTGGGAACTTCCATCCACACAACGGCAGCATGCTAAAATGGCAGACCCAATATGAAGGAGATTAACTTTGTCCAAATATTTGTCTCAAAAACTCTAAATCTATAAAGTGATAGCAGATAAGCATTGTGATATTAACATTCTAGACTAGACTCCAATCTACAAGTAGCAGGTAATTTTCCTTTCTAGCCACACCACCGAGATTTCACGGAGTATGTACTATCCTCAAATTTTCTTGACATAGTAAACCTCTCACTTTTGAGATTGTTTTGCATGCTTCTGGCATATCTTTCCACGACACATTTATCAGAGTCAAGTCATGAGCATATTTACTTAAAAGCCTAATGAATAAAAGAAATTGATGCATTTGACCTTTGCAAATGGAAAGTCTGAGCAAGGTAGAGCCTGTGGGATCCTGTATTACAGCTGGGAGTGTAGAAGCGAAGAGGAAGGGTCAATTAGAAGGCGCAGGCTACTAAAAGAGGGCATAAAAACATGATGTCAAAATAGATCCTTGTGGATCCATATATTTTCAAAAACTTGAAATTTATTTATTGTAATTTTAATGTTTGTGACATTTTGATGCTACATGGAAATAGAACATATGAGACACTTTGGGTTTCCAAAAGCCTCAGGGACAAAAATTGCTTGTTTTTCACCTGAAGTTTGCCTACAGAAACCCAGGAAATATTCAGTATATAATAGGAAGTGTTGACATGATTGGGCCAAGCTACAGAGCAGGGAGAGGAGGCATGAAGAGCAATGAGCGGTAACCAAGGCAATCCCTTAATCCCTTACAGTGGACCGAATGTTGTCAGCTGTCAGGTTGATGGGATTCAACCAGCATCTATTGAGCACTTACTATTTACCCAACATTGCTTCCAGCTAAGGATAATCCTAAAGAAATTCAAATCAAATCATAGTTCCAGGTCTTAAAGTGCTCATTATCTAGCGGAAGACACAAAATGAATGTAAGCAAAATGGAATAAAAGGCAGGCTCGTTCTTGCTAATTATAAGCCCAAGCTTGGTTTTCAGCTTTGCAGTTTTGGAAACTGATTTGAGCAGCATCAAGAGTGGATTAATCTCTCAGATGTCCCCAGATGAACTATGCCAGCTTTTGTGTCTACAATTTTCATATTCTGTGCTTTATTGCTAACTAACTACTCTTCTCATAGTCACACTATTTCCCTAGGTATTAAAAGCATTCAATCAAGTTGCAGTGTGGACAAGGTTAAGTACTTGGGATTTGGGGTTAGGCAGCCCAGGATTGAATCCCCTCATTTGTGTGTGAACTTGAGCATCGCTTAACCACTCTGAAACTCTGTGACTGTATTTAAAGGGCACAAATAAAAAGAGGCTCATTAATAGAGGTTTGGAATGATTCAACGATTGAACACTTGTGCCTAGCCAGTGCCTGGCATCTAGTAGGTGTTAAATAAATAGAATAACTATGTCACTGATGTTACTGATGTTGCTGATGTTGTCTCACTCCAGTGTTGCTGCCCTTGAAGCCACGGGCAGCGTCTTGTTTCCATCATCTTTGAGTTCTTGAGGACACCTCACTTTAGTCTTAAAGTATTAACAACAGTCTTAAAGTAGTAACAGTAGTCAGCGAGGGCTGCCGTAACAAATTCCAGACTCGACGGCTTAAACAACAGAAATTTACTTTTTACAGTTCTGGAAGCAAGAAAGTCCTAGACCAGTTTCTGTCAGGGTTCAGTTTCTGGTGAGACCTCTCCTCCTGGCTTTCAGACAGTCACTTTCTCGCTGTGTCTCCACACATCCTTTCCTCTGCCTGCATAGGAGAGAGAGAGAGCTCTCTGGTGTCTCTTCTTAGACGGACACTCATCCTATTGGATTATGGTCCCACCGTTCAGATCTCAATTAATGCTACTGCTTCTTCAGAGATCCCATCTCCAAATATAGCCACCCTGGGGGTTAGAGTCAACATATGAATTTGGGGGAGACACAAACATTAGGTCCACAACACAGACTCTCAACAAACCTTAGTTCTCTCACCCTCTCAGACTCTGAATTCATTTCTGCTTGATACTCCCTCCAGAACCTTGAACTTCATAAATCAGCCCTGGGGAAACAGGATGCATTGGCATCTGTTGATTGTCTTTATTGAACAACCTAAACTAAACGTTTTCTAAAATGGTGGCCTCTTAACAAGCACGAGCGGCCTTGCCTTTCTGAAAATGAAGACTCAGTGTCCAGCAATTGTGAGGAAACATTATATTGCACAGTTTATAAGAAAATATTTCTCTTTTTTTGTCTGTCAGTGTTTTCTAAGGTTATCGACTTGGTTTTTAAACCACCGATGGTCTTCCTTCAACATCGCCAGCACACATTATCATCTTCACTTTGCATTTTCACAGCTCTTCCTTCAGAAGATCTATAAGCATTTTAGGTACGTTGTCTCCTTTATCTTTACAACTTTCCTGCCAGTCAGGCGGGGGATGGAAGAACTTGATCATATAAATCAGAAGGAGAATGCAGTCAGCTGTCTCACTGGGGTAGGTCTTTCATTATGTTGAGTCCTTGGAACGAAAGGAAAATTTTTTTGGATGGGAAAACAGTCAAAACAAAAATATGAAAGCAGTTAATGAACAAATTTATGAATGAGCAAATTAATGAATAAAAACAAAAAGGTATATGATATATACACTTGTGAATGTGATATGCATACTATATTATTTGAGAGGTTGAAAACTTTAGGACTGGGACCATTTCCCAGGTCTATTTTATTATGCACCACATAGACATATCACTTTAAATGAAGACCTGAACTTTTGTACCCAAGGTAAAAAGATATGTCTACGGTGCTACTGAGAATTGATCAACAAATCTTTAAAAAATATATCAGCCATATTTTACTTTACTTTTCTTCTTGAAAATTAAGATTACAGAAGACCTCAGAGTATTTCCTTTTAGTTGTTGCTTTGATATTAGAAGTAGAAAAGGAGGAAAAGACGACATGGTGTCCAAATAAATAAATGTCATCAGAGTTTAAAAGGCTATTTTTTTTTTGAGATTTCTCTTTTTGTTGTTGAGGAAGATTGGCCCTGAGCTAACATCTGTGCCCATCTTCCTCTGCTTTATATGTGGGATGCTTGCCACAGCATGGCTTGATAGGCAGTGCATTGGTCTGCACCCAGGATCCGAACGAGTGAACCCTGGGCAACCGAAACGGAGCGTGTGAACTTAACTACTAAGCCACAGGGCCAGACCCAAGATTTCTCTTTTTCTTAAACAAATCTAATAGTTTTGAAAGACTCTTTGCAAGGTTGACCCACCACAATGAAGGAATTCAGTGACTACTAAAGGAAAAAATAAATGAATATTTGAATTTGAAGCATGTTTGTGGCAGTAACTAATTTTTGGCAGCTGTTCAGGTGTTTTAAAAATAAAACACCTTTGTAGACACAAGAAAACTGTATCACCTAAGTCACCATCTCCAACAACCTCACTCTGTGGGGCCGTTCTTCAAACGAAAGCACTAGGGTGAAATGAAATAGACCGAAATGAGAAAACAAGACATCTGGGTCTGACTCTCGAGTCTGTCATTTGATAATTGTGTGACTTTAGGTGGGTTGACCCTTTCTGAGCCTCAGGTTCCTCAGCCATCAAATAGGGATAATACTACAATACAGTGTTTGTGAACATAAAATGAAAGTGACAGTTGAAGACATATTCCATACTAAAAAAATCTAAAGTAAGCTTCTAGGCTCTTCTGGATAATAACTACATGACAATTTTTTCTTATCATTGGCAAAATTTGATGGTATCTATGATTGTTTCTCTCACCTGTTGATGTAAGTTTGCTATAATAACAGCTGATTCCATTGTGAAAGCCACACCAGACCATAATAGACTGCTATGGTCCTGTTACCAAGGGGCCTTCGTTGAGTGGACCGAAGGGTGGATCCTAAGCCAAAGACAACCCAATAGAGCGATGCCACATCACATGGTGGCTGAGTAGGCCAATTAGATTCCTCCTCGCTTGAGGAGGCTGAAGATAAGAGGCAGAGACCATTAGGGCCACCTTCAGAGATCCAGACAGAGAAACAGACCATTGAGTAGCGCTGTGCAGACCTAGCTCAGCTGGCCAAGCCACGAGCCCTAGCATCAGTTGTGTCAACCCAGACAAAGAGATGCCTTTTTAAAATTCACCTGTTTAGTGAGAGCATCTTTCCTCATTTGAACCAACATTCCTTATATACCAGCTATAGCCTAGGAGAGATAACACAATGGTTCAGAACTCGAACAAAAGAGTTGGGATTTTTCTCAATAATTCCCACTACCTAAGCCTTCTCTGATCCTTGTATCCTTGGGGATAAAAAGCAAAGTACAGAAGGGGTATGTATGCAAGCCACAGATTATTCATGTGTTCAATAAATGTATATTAAACTCCAGATCTGGATATACAAATAAATAAAACACAGACTCCTTGTTCTCCTACACCTTACATTCTACCTAAGGGGACAGTCAATAAATAACTAGGTACAGATATGTACTTTTAAAGCTGGGAAGGGGGACAGAAAGTATACATACCAGGGTACTGGGAGAGGGAAATTTTCTTAGACTGTTGGTTGTACCATAAATACTGTGTGCGGGGGTGGGGGAATTTTCATACGAAAACTAAAGGATGTGTAATATAGCATTATACAAATATCTAGTTATTTTCCAAGATAAAACATGAGCCTTCAAAGACTTGGAGAGGAGAAGGGAACTGCAACAGTCTACACGAGGCTGAGTTCCAGATCCCTGAGGGAGCACGTTTACTCTCCACTGTAATTAATGGTAATTTGATGAGGATTTTGGAAAACACCGACTTATGATTACAGGGGGACATCTTTGTTCCATTCAACCAAATAAACCTAAGACAAAATGTATACCCAAGTCATTGCGTCAAATCACCTATTTTGTCCAGTTGTTCATGAGATTTTGTGCTACTCAATTATGCCTTCTAAGTTACAAAATTCAATCCTTGCTAAATGTATCCAAAGTGACATGTTGGATCACTCAGCCATTTAAAATTTGTATAAGGGATTTTCAACTATGATCTCACGTCCTATGGAAAATCCAAAGTTCTCACTGGGAATATTTAGAAATTGTGGAGGTTTCCATTTCTCCTTAGTCACCCCTGGTTCCAGTGTCCAGCTTCCACTCAGTTCTCTCTCTCTGTATTTTGTGTCTGTGATGGTGCCTTTTTCCTTTCCTTCTCTTTACCGCACTTTCATCCTCTCAATACAGACACACACTCCATCCTACTCATGCAAAGTAGCTCTTGGAGATAGAAATTTACTGGAGAAGAAGGAAAAATGTTACAGAAATTTTCAGCAGGCTATTTAGAATTGGATACTACTCTTGTCTATTCTTTAATCAATCCTTTAATACTTGCTGTCAACTTGGGATCAAAATTTTCAAAAGTTGACCCAGTAAATCCTACTTTCCCTTCCTACCCCATGGTATGTCATTGGCTCGCCATTGCCCACTTCCCCCTCCTATTCGTTTCTTTGAAGAAAAGTTGAGCCTTCTCTCTATTGCCTCCTTCCAATCTGTTCCTAAAAGCCTGATGCTCCACTTCCAAGCTGTGTCAAGGTATTTCCCCAAACAAATATAATTTCTTTCCTCTGGGGAAAATTACCAGTCAGTAGAATATTTTATTAACTTCCTCATAGAAAGACACTCTGAAAAAACTAAGCTATTTCAGACAAAATTGTGACCATCTCAGTATAGCCTCTCATTTTCCCATGCACGTGGAAAAGTATCATGCGTCTCACCATCACCACTGCCCATCACCTATATGGCATTTTAATAATGGACAGTCACATATTCTCATACCATATTTCTCCAGCTACCAAAAGAAAATAGAATGGCAATGTACTTTTAAAAAGTTGATTTGGCCTAGCTTAAAAATAAGGATAATTTCAAAGCTGGGCCTTTTGCGCCAAGAGGTGTCCTCAACCACCGGATGGTTCAGTTATGGCCCTAATCTTTGAGCCAGTCTCTAGGCTTAAGAAGCCCAGGGACATAGTGTGAAATTGAACATAAAGAGTAACTGTGTCTGGGGATGCCCCAGTGGCATAGTGGTTAAGTTCAGCGTGCTCCACTGCAGCAGCCAAGGGCTCACGAGTTGGGATCCCTGGCACGGATTTACACCTCTCTTAGAGTCATGCTGTGGCAGTGACCCACATACAAAATAGAGGAAGACTGGCACAGATGTTCGCGCAGGGGCAATCTTCCTCAAGCAAAAAGAGGAAGATTGTCAACCAACGTTAGCTCAGGGCCAATCCTTCTCATGAAAAAAAAAAAAGTAACTTTATCTGTTCTGAAAAATTTGTTATCATTTATGGGCAAAGCTGTAGTATGGAACAGCTAGAAAAATGTCATTTCCGTATATAGATGCTACTATCTGTGAGAATTAAGTTTGTCCTTGATATGTGTGTGTATGTGTACATACACCTGCCAATGGTTACCCGCTTGATGCCAGAAGAGTTAAGAAACCTATCTGCATCTCACACTGGTGGGAAACTCTTGAAGAGACTAAACTTAAATGTCCACACCCACCTGTGCTGTAAGGTGAGAACTGGAGTATCAAAGATCATGAATCCAGTCCTCCAGAATGTTATTTTAGACTTATTAGCCCTAATTTGAAGAAATAGACTGGTGAGGGAAGAAATCCTGGAGTGAGACAAGTCCTTGGTTAGTAGAAGCATTTCCAAAAGACGGATGAAGCCAAAGGAGGCTTTCTTCTAGAAGAAAACAACTCTGAGCACAGAGAGAAAGGGATGCTGGGAACTCTGGTAGGACAACAGGCTGGCTCTGGTTTGGTAGGTGCTCAGTTTCCCTCACTTATTTTCTCTACCTGCATTTTCATTCCTTTTGACTTCTGCCTGCCAGACAGCACATGAGAGAGCCATATAACCATCTGTGCCTAGTGTAATGAGGGAGACAAAGCACAAGACGATAAAGGGACGTGAGTTCTGCCCCATAGTCCCTCTTCTGTTGGGCACAAGAAAGAAGCAGTCTTTGACAAGGCACACTGCCAGGAGTTCCAGGCTGTGAAATGCAGTGGATGGAAATGAGCAGGGTCCCCTCCAGAGCAGAGAGCCATGAGATGGAGCATGAGGTATGGATGAGCAGCTGCCAGGAGATGACTCAGGAGGGACAGGAGTTCAACTGCTCTATTCTCCAATATATAGCAAAGGAGGTGACCACTGAAGAGGGTAGGAGGTTGATGCTTGACTGACTCCCGGCAGAAGAATGGAACAGCATTTGGCACTTCCAGGTTCATCAGCAACGTCAACCTGGGGGTAAGGGACATTTTATCCTAGTAATGTTAAATAAAAGAAAAGAAATATTCTTTCTCTAATTTTTATCTATGGGCACATCCAATTCAGGGAAAGGAAATGTGAGCTCTTTAGGAGATGAAATTTTGGAGCTGAACTCTTAAAGACATTTTGGAAGTAAGTGCTAGCTATGACTTTTAATAATATTAATTCCTCACAGTAGTCAAGTGTTTTCCAATTTAAAAATGACTAACATTTACAAAAAGCTATTGCTTTGGAAAGATACGGATCTGGTAAAAGTGAAAATGATTACTTTGTTCACCTGGGAGGTGTTAGGGAAGGCCTCCACTGCCTCATGTCACCTGCTGTTCTTTTCTTGACGCCACACACGATTGGGCATCCAACATACTAATACATGTCAGACACTCCTCCTTGTGGCTCTTTAGACAGAAGCTGGTTAACAATTTCATTTTAAATAGCTAGTTCATGCTTTCACTAATCAAAGCTAATTTCTGGCTTCTCTGAAAAGGAAATAACCACAAGGCTTTTTTGAAAGTGACATCACTGAGCTATAATTATTTCTAGCACAGAAGGGTGCATAAGGAGGCATTTTGTAAGATATGTACAGTAGAGTCGTAATGCATCAAGTAATCCAAGACTTTGCTCGCATATTGTGATGGCTAATTTTATGAGTCAACTTGGCTAGGCCATGGTACCCAGATATTTGGTCAAACATTATTTTAGATGTTTCTGTGAAGATATATTTTTTGGATGAGATTAACATTTAAATCAGTAGACTTTGAGTAAAGCAGATTGATCTCCATAATGTGGATGAGCTTAATCTAACCAGTTGAGGGCCTTAATAGAAAAAATATGGATGTATGTACATATTGACGTGGTATATATATATATAAAATCGCCTATTGGTTCTGTTTCACTAGAGAACCTTAATACATTTATTAGAAATATCCTACACCATGCTTATTTTACTGATAAAATTCCATTCTCATTTTTTATTTAATGGAGAGAATGTCATTTTATAAATCAAAAAGATGTAGCAGTTTATAACTGCAACAGTTTTTCCAAACACCTACTTACTCCTTCTTATTTATGGATTCTCTTGAGAAAAGATAGAAATCTCCACCCCTTCCAAGAGCCACACTGTCAGTAGAGAGTCCCTTGATCAAAACCATATGTCAAGAGCCAGCCCAGTGGCATAGTGGCTCAGTCTGCACCCTCTGCTTTGGTGGACTTGGGTTCACAGGTTCGGATCCTGGGCGTGGACCTACACACTGCTCATCAAGCCACGCTGCGGCAGCATCCCACATACACAAAATAGAGGGAGATTGGCACAGAAGTTAGATCAGGGGGAATCCTTCCTCAAGCAAAAAGAGAAAGATTGGCAACAGATGTTAGATCAGGGCCAATCTTCCTGACTAAATAAAAAAACCAAAAAGCCGTATATCATATTGGTGCTCAAGAAATTTCACAGAATTACGTGGGAATTCAAGAAGAGTGGCCCACCTGCCACAGCAGATCTGCCAGAACATAAAGTAGAGAGACAAATCTGGTGACACAATGACCACAGCCTACACGGCGTGGGGGAAGGGTACTGGAGACGGAGTAAATTCCACAGCATTCATATCAGTACAATGGCAAGAAAGCTTTGAGTAGCTCATCCTATCACGGTTACTTAACTGCCAATAATCACAGAAACTCGGAAAGCATCTCACTCAAACTGTAAGAATAAAAGCGAAACCTCTTACCTTCAGAAATCCTTCCCCACATGAAAATCCCTAATGGCTTAGCTCAAAAGCCAGAAGCATTTGAAAGGAATACCATCTATCTATTAATCACCGATCTTTCTACCAACTTTTTCAGACTGAAGAATTTTTCTGGTATGGAAGAAATTCAGAAGAAACACTCGATTTCCTTTTAGTAAGATTCTTTATAAAAAGACTACAATTTATAATACAAGCTAAATTAAGAGTTATTTTTCTCAAAATGATTTTCTAGATTTTTTGGTTAATGTATCCTACCAGGGACATTTAAACTATTCACCAAAATGTACAAAATAGCTGAGTTAAAGGTAGAATTTAACAAATACATATTTCAAGAATTAAGATATCTAAGGATGCAGTCCCTACTATGAATGTTTATTTATTTAATAAATCACATACTTGTAATATTTACTAATATGCTATGAGTAGCATAAAACAAGGGAAAAGTCACATATTTTCAAGGATAAAATAAAAAATAAAGTTATAAGGATGCATTTCTTTTCTTTATCCAATAAATGGTCTGGTGCAGACCCCACTTGAGGGACAACAGCCATGGAGAGCATCTCAATTCCCCGCTGTCTGAGCTCCTATCTAGTATTAAACCACTGGAAGTACAAAAGTGATAACTTTATTTTAGCTTGCTAAGTACAAGTCGATCTGATGTGGCCTAAGATATCTTTACAAAAATATTCATAGAAATCCCTTTATAACAGTAATATGATAAAAAATCTCTGACTTTTCTTCCTTGCATGTTTCCAGGTAAAGCACTTCTCTCAAGTGCTCAAGAAGCCACTTCAGCACTTCCTCGGAACATAGTTCCATATCTCTCCGTTCAGAATACTTACCTTTGCTGCTTTTTTTAAAAATGGCACATTGTGTTCTACTTTGGTGGCTTTGTTTTGTTTTCATTCTGTCTCCTTAAGCACAAATTTAACCTTCCAAGGGCAGACACAATGCTTTCTGTGTCTCTCTCTCCCCTGCACACAGAGGATGAGCCTTACAGTCGTATTTACTCACTTCTTCAGAGGAGGAGAATAATTCATGATCTCACTCTGGCCAGAGAAAGCAAAATAACTTTAATGGTGTCAAACAAATTGTGGTGGCCTTTATTCAGAATGAATTCTCTTGAAAGACCAACTTACAGTAAATATATGCCGTAGACCAGTTGAACAATAAAGCGAATGAGGGTTCGTGGCACAATCTTCCACAAAATCCGCCTACCACATCCCTGGGCCCTACGTGGAGTAGAAAAAGGGCTGCATGCTTCAAATGCAAGCAGGCCAGGAGACTGTGAGGAAAAGCAGATACCTGTCACCTCTAACATGGGGATGCGCTTGGCCGCCATTTCCTAACTGGAAGGTCAGACCTCTGAACCATCCTTCTCTAAGGCCTGCGAAGGTCCAAAGATCTTCCTGGTCCACAGACTGACAATCAGGCTATTCAGAACAAAAAGTCAGGACTAAATAGAGTATTATGAAATCATTGTTGGTTGTTTCTCCAGTAACGTAGTGGGCTATTTACTGTAAAAGATGAAATATACGGGAAGAAAGTATTACAGTGCCAAGGACCATGAAATTATTTAGTTTCAATAGAAACCCAGTATCTCAGAGCTGGAAGGAAATGTCTCTGCCAACCCTTTCATTTATTTTGAACGCTTATTTTATAAATGAGGAAGCTTAGGGTAAAACTACTTTTCTGAGGTACCTGGAATCTAGTGGAAGAGTCAAGAATAGATTCAGGGCAGAAAAACACAGTCAACACCAAGAATTAATTCATTGTACATATGGACCTTAGGTTTTTAAAGCATATCAGTGTTAAATGGCTAGGAGAAAAAATAAAGGACCAGAATAAATGTGTTATTTTTCCAAGTCACTTCAAGACCTAGACTCATATTTAAATTTTATTTTTTAATTGCAAACATATTATATTTGCAGTAGCAATCTACGCCACAACAGAATTACATTTTAAAAAAATTTAACCCCAGGAATAATTGCTGTAAACAGCTATGCATGTATCATTTCAAGTATTTTTCTGTTAGCCTAATACATGCACATTTGGATGTTACATGTATATGCAAATGAATATGTATTTTTTGTTTCAAAATGGGTACATACCAAGCATATTACTCAGTAATTTGCTTTTTTCACTTAAAAATAAATCATAGACATCTTCCTACAGCTACATGCTTTGATCTGCTTCATTCTTTTTAATGGCAATATCACGTTTCATGGTATACATGTCCTGTTATTTATTCTCCTAAAAGTAAGCCATTTCCTA
Organism: Equus quagga; assembly: GCF_021613505.1. Classification (NCBI taxonomy): domain Eukaryota; kingdom Metazoa; phylum Chordata; class Mammalia; order Perissodactyla; family Equidae; genus Equus; species Equus quagga. Next base: position 48,092,601 of record NC_060283.1, on the reverse strand, counting down.
TCAGTTACTCTTAGAGAAAATGCTGCCCTAACCATATGAACTGCACCCCTTTTATTATGATGCTACTTCTTCAGGCCAAATATCTATAAGTGGGATTGCTGGGCTTCATAGTTGCAAGTCACTTTAACAAGACTTAAAACAGACGTGGTTTTTTCAGGGGGAGATTATTTCCATGCATCCAAGTAAACTTTTAAGAATCTACTTCTGCTGGATGCTGATTGCACTCCTGGTGGAGTAGTCTCTTGTCTTCCAAGGCCACTTTCAAGATTGCTTGATTATAAGATTGTTTTTATTTATCTTGAAAACTAATATAATACAAGAAGGATGAATACATGTCAATGAATATTCATTCCCCAACGGTATAAGTCTTTGGAGGTGACTTCCATTTTCAAACTCTGACCCAGTTATGACCTTTGACATTAAACTATTACGTTTGATCTAAAGCATTTTTACATCACAGACCTTAAAACAAAGAGTTAGAAAATATCAAAGACACCATATTTGGTGATATCAGCTGACCCTCTCTTTCTTCACCATCTACTCCTCTCTTGATATGTCCCAGGCATCCCAAACACTAAATTTTAAATCTTTCACGTGTGCCATGTGTAGGCTACACCCCTGAGACAGCAGCAGTTACAAACCTAATCCCACTTCTATTCAAATACACTGCAGGAAAGACTTTATCTTATTCAATTAATACTTTGCAGAATTTTTAATTGGAAAAGACTTAAGGAGAAGGAGAAAACCAACATTAATGAGAGCGCCCGCATGTGTAGGCTCTCCATGTCCACCACTTCTTTTGTTCTTCACAAACAACCCTGCCAGAGGGGAACTATCCACGTCTCCTAAATGGAGATCTAGATTGTTCAGGAAGCTGACACAACTGTTAAGTGATGGATTGGGAATGCAAACCCAGATCTTCTGATTCTAAGAGCTATGCTCATTCTGTTTCCAGAACTGCCTTTGTAATTATCAATCTAGTCATACTACATCACGCAGCTGAGAGAACAGCCCAGAGCATGTAAGTGACTTTCTGAAGGCCACATAGCTAGCAATACTTCTGACCTCCCATTCAATATTGTCCCCAAGACTCTGTTGGGTAGTGAGATTTTGCAACTGGCTTTAAATCTGACTACCTATGAATATTAAAATGGGCCTCTATCTCCTCACTCTGCTTCGGAGTAACTGTTCCTGATCACTTGGAGGGGCTAGGTTTCTAACGCGGATGTGACCAGCATTCATCTTGTCTAGTTCCATTCTCTCTAAAGGTTCTCCTCTCCACTGTATGAACATAAACCAGAATGCATTTAGTATGCCTCCTAACATTTTTACTGAAAAATTGAAACTCTGGCAATATCTAATACCAGTCTTAAGTCCACACAAGGCTAAAGAGAAAGGAGACAGGAAACAGCCGTGGGCTGGCTGCCATTGTCTGGATGCTCCAAGGAGCTGGAATTGTAATTTAACAATAGAGACGGACATGCAGCTCTTAGTTTCAGTGACAAGGGGAGAACTCCCAGCAGTATCCTCTTGGACAGCCATTGCAGTCTCAATTGTAGTTGAAAATACTCTCAAACTCTTCAGCAATTAGGGTGATGGTTACCTTCCGGAACTTTCTGAAGAGGCTTTCTGACTAAGACTTCATGTCTCATAGACATTTTATAAATAACCATTGAATGGATGGCAACTTTGTGGAGGTTTCCCTCAGTTTGATTTTATTTTTCATTGGTTACTAAGCTTGAATTGCAGCGATTTCTACATTAGCTATACATACTGTGTAGTTTCTTTCTTTACTAGGAATTTATGAACTATAAGAGGACTCCATTTTATGGACACTATTCATCAAAATGCACAAAACTAAGTGGATTTGAGTAGAATTTACTATACACACTTAAAGGAACTCAATAACTGACTCCTTCCAGTTAAAGGCACCAACTTGAAAATTGAGTACCACTTTATTTCTCAGTAAATTGGAGATAATTGAAGTAGTCATCTGTTGTCTACATTTCCAAGGAGATCCAACAGAAATGAATAAACTTTTAGTTTTCTTTTGAAATTTATCCTCTACAAATAGTTTCTAGAACTCTTTCATGTGACAAAATCTGTTCTCAATTTTCTACTTCAACACAAACAGCTATTTATCTAATTTTTTTAAAAAGCAAAGCAATAACCTAATTGAGCTTACATAAGTCAGGCCATGTACCTGTAATTCTTTTTATTAGAGCTTTTGGAAGAATTATTCTGTTCTCATTGTCTTTCTTCCCACATGGAAGAAGCTGAAAGTTATTCATGAAAGATTGACTAGGGCCAATTTCCTATGAGTAGAAACAACGCAACATCAATATTTCAGGGTCTGCAAAAGCATAGCCATCCTTTTGCCTTGAAAAGATTGTTAGAAATCATTGCATTTTAATGAATTCAAACTAACACAAGAGATTTTGGGGTTGTTTGGCTTCTGAAAATGCAGAGTTAAATCAGATTTTTCATAACTCATATTTGAGTAGAATAGATCTGATCATGTCCCTCTCTAGATCCGTGGCAGGATGAAGCACACAGTAACTGGGGATCTTTTCATCACAGTCCTGGTGGACTCCTGGTTTCCAGGCAGTTTCAGCTGTCACAGTCGCTTAGAGTTTACTGAGCTGTTTTTAGTTACTCATTCAAATATTCATAAGAAGGGAGGGCTGCAGTTTGCTGTCTGGTAACAACTTCATTTTCAGCTCCCACTAAGCTTGTCCTTGTGGATGGCTTCTTTCGGCCCAGATCGGTTTTTTTGCAGTCACGTGGTCTTTCAAGGATAATGGAGTTTCCTTGGGAGTAGGCAAAAGAAGCATGTTCCATCTTTTATCTTTGCTTGGCTGGATGATGAAAATAATTACAGAAGACAGTTATGGATTATCAAAGAGACAGCGAAATAATCAAACCTGTATCAAGTACTGCTTTGTGCTACCCAAGAAGGCAGATCCCTTAATTATTTACCTTGTGAGACGACACTCACCTCAGGAAATCCTAAAATGGCAACATATTAGTGCAAATATGTACTCAACAATATTGTTCTTGAATACAGTAATGAAAATATGTGTAATCTCATGATACATTCTTGGAAGAAACCAAGGGACTATATCATTTCTTAGCACAGGAGAAAATCTTTTCATTATGATCTCTCTATTATTTGATTAAAACTCTGGTTAAATAAAACCTTTAGGTAGACAAGTTTTACAGTTTAGTTGGAGGCTAATAGCTAATATCTTAATTAGTTGCAGTAATACACAAATTACTACAAATAAATGTCAATATAATATAGCAAGTGCAATTATTTAATTAAGCTATAATATCAGCTGGATGCAGTCATTTTAACATCTACGTCCTCTGTGTGGCTGTGAAAAAAAAAGAAAGACTTGTCAGTCAAGATATATTTTAAAATAACTTCATGCTTTGACATTAAAACTCTGAATTATTCTGGCTACAATCTACACCATATTTAGAGTAAAGGAGTCAGGGTTTTTTGCCAACCTATTACTTACATTAGATAATGCTCCTTTTACAAGAAAAAAACCTATGCCTTTTTTTCATTGAATTTGCAAGTCCTTTTTATTACAACTACCTTTCGTTTGCACAGTTCTTCTCAACGTAAATACGCACTACGGTGCTCCTGAGACCATTTGTATGTTCTAAAGATGATCGAGCAGGTAAATTCTGTATTACTTCATTAAGACTGGGGGAAAAATAACTATGTCTGAGGCACAGCAAAAGGAATTTCAATCTCGCAGCCACTGCCAGATAAAAACCTGGAAAAGATCATTAATCTCATTTGTTTTCATTATAGCAACAGTCGTTATCACAACTTTAGTTAAGGAAGTGCCAACATTTATACCAGCAACTATATATCAGCAAAATTAGTTCTAAAAAATGAAGCTCCTGGTATTATAAACTCTACATCATTGCCAAGGTCTTTACGTGTTGCACTGGAGAGGGGTACATGTTATGAATGCTTGACAGAATAAACAATCGCTTGAATAATGCTTGGCAGGAACTGGAATATAATATTAATTACCAAATGAAGTACCAGCATTTTCACATATCTGATGTAATGTTTTATCCTTTAAAGAGAGATATTTTTTTTCCTGATGTGTTTCTTCCATCTTTATAAGGAGAAAGTACGAGAAAATGTAAATATTCACCCATTTATGTTAATCTTTTTTTTTTTTAAGATTGGCCCTGAGCTAACATCTGTTCCCAATCTTCCATTTTTTAATTTTTTTTTCTTCTCCCCAAAGGGCCCTAGTACATAGTTGTATATTCTAGTTGTAGGTCCTTCAAGTTGAGCTGTGTGGGATGTCGCCCCAGCGTGGCAAGATGAGTGGTGCCACGTCTGTGCCCAGGATCCAAACCGGTGAAACCCTGGGCCACTGAAGCAGAGCCCGTGAACTTAACCACTCGGCCACGGACTGGCCCCATTGCTGTTAGTCTTTTTAACAGCTCCGTGAATGAAAGCTCTCTCTGTGGTGATCCCAAGCACGAGTGGATTGTAAAGGAACCCCGTGTTGGCAGTATGCTGTAATTTAAACAGAGGCCATGAAAATTAAGACTCCATTAATCAGAACATCTAGCTCTGGTGATGGGAGGGTGTCTGATGCCTGTGGTCTACAGTCCATATGGTAAAATGCGGGTCTTCATGGAACTTAGATAAGAGATTCAAACCTGTATTTCAGAAGCATCCTCCTCACTAAACGCAAAAAACAATTTCAAACAGTAGAAGAAAATGAGTTGTTAAGATTTAGTAGGGTTGTACTTTTCAAAAAATATATGGACTATGGCTGCACCATTCTCACTATTAAAAGCAATCATTTCTTGCCCATCAACAATGGGATAGCTCAAAGGAGAAGCCAGAAGTCTCATCAGTCTAAGGGTTGTGAAATGACTTCCAAAGAGAATATCTCAATGCCAGGTTATTCCCTGAATGCAAGATGATGGCATACTTCATAATTACAATTATTTATTGAGGGCTTCGCCTGTGTCAAACACTTTACAAATACCATCTTACTTAATATTCATATTAATGCAGCAAAGTAAGTTATCTCCATGTTATAAATGAGAAGACTAGTGTTCAGACATACAATGTGAAATGGCCAGGGTCACACCCCCAGCAAGTGGCAGAGTGAAAATTCAAACACAATCCCCACGCTCCTTTCACTATGCAATCCTGCTTCATATTTAGAGATAATTGAATTAATAGTTACTGGGTACTATCCTTTCCCCTGGGGACTTGTGGAGACAACTACTTCAGCAATGCAACACTTGTCAAACAGAACCTCTATATAAATGCAATCCAAGTGTAAGTGAACCCAAGGAGACCAGCTGAGTTTGACCGTAGCTGCTGCAGCCAGTGGAGACTTCTAAAAGTGGAAAGAGGGAAGCAAGCATGGAAGAAAAGACTTCTGAGTGAAAAGCAATGAAAGGAGATAGTCTTATAAAAACCCCTATCACTTAGTAATGGAAGGCAGTCTGCGGAATTCATTTTAATGGAGAGGTTAGTAGGCTATGTGTGCATTTGAAGAAACTGTTCAATAATGGAGGGCTAGGAGCATTAACACAATAGAAATACAGTTGATAAATCTTGACAAGTTCAAGACTCATGCTTCGCACACCAGAGAATAAAAACCCTCAGCCTTTGGTACGTGATCAATGCTAGAAGGAAACGATCAGACCATCAGAGATTGATGGGGATCCACGCAGAGTCACTACAGTGGGGCAGAAGATGCTGCTGACTCAGATACGGAGAGAAGGAGATTCATTGCAGAACCACATGAGAAATACAGCCATTGTCATTCTTAGCTAAGAGCTCAACCAGTCCAGTCTGATGAGAAAGAACTGGGAGTTAGCGTGCCAAAATTACATCATAATTGACCCATAACACTATGCGACATTCATGTGTATGTGTATATTTGCGGATAAATCATTTTCAAAACTTTCTGAAAAAAGTTTCAAAACTTTACATGGTTTACTCTCTTCTGTTTAACCAAGTTTTAGTCTTCATAAAATTGCAAGTTAAATATCACTTTAAACAATCTTCTAAGTAAAAGTTAAATAAAGATACTAAATACACCCAAATGACAGTTGAAATCATCATCTTGATACCTAGAGAGGAGTAGACCATATATAGTAACAGTCAACCCTTTGTTGAATGCCCACCAGGTTTCAAAAATCTAATCTTTAAAATAATCCTTTAAATAAATATTAATGTACCTCTTTATGTAAAAAGGAAGAGAAATTAAGAGACTCTCTTGAGGTCTTCCATTTACTGCTTCCAGAGCCAACATTTGGACCCAAGACCACCAGGCTTGAAAGTCCATGCCATTGCCCCTGATGCAAGCTGTCTGCACCCCAAGGTTAAGAATTATGTCTCAGTGAATGAACCTGAGCATTGTCTATTATTGGCTGCTTAAATCACCTCTTACTTGAAGAACAAGCCTGAAATCTGGTCTCAGGATGTTTCAATGTCCCGTAATTTCCCTAAGATCTGAAGTCGACGAAAAAGATGACTGAAAATATCCTGGACAGTGAACTCTGGAATAAGGCTGTATTTAATGATACACAATGGTGGAACAAGTGATTAGTTTAGCAAGTCCTTTTTGTAGGATAATCAATCTAACATGGTGTCTGGCATCTAATAAAACGTCCATCATTTCCCATCAATTCTGAGATGAACACTTTTTCTCATTTTACCTCCATAAAATCAGAGTGCTTCTCACAACTGCTGTCGGCTGGGTGGAACTGCAAAGGAGTTATCATTAACTGTGCAGGCTTGAACTCAGTTGTTATTCCTCGTGACCCAATTGGACAATCATAACCCCTCAATGTTTCAGTCAGCAAACCATTTAAGTCTACTTGAGGAAGGAACATGAGTTCTAGTTACTATCTGAAAATATTCTGTTGGCACCTTCTGGTACACTTAAGAAAGCACAGGCAGCAAAACTTGCAAATAAGGATCAGTTGCTTCAAAAAAAATCCCAGAGACAATGTTGGAGCACCCTGTTAAGAAATGCGACATCTTGATCAACACCCAGGATGGCACAGAGGATGGTAGTGAGTGGAAAAATCAGACACCAGAAGCTCTGAACCGAGTGACTCCAAAGAGCCAGAGTTTGGATGGGGACAAGTTTAGGAATGCTTTAACCACTTTTTCCCTTTTGTAACTTCAGTATGCAAGACTGAAGTATGATTTTTTTAAAAATGCATTTTTAAAAGGAATGAAAGTAGACCATTATCTTTCACCATACACAAAAAATAACTTAAAATGGTTTCAAGACTTGAAGGTAAGACGTGAAAGCATAAAACTCCTAGAAGAAAATATAAGCAGTACACTCCTTGATGTCGGTCTTAGAAGGATCTTTTTGAATACCATGTCTACTCAGGAAAGGAAAACAAATACAAAATAAACAAATGGGACTTCATCAGACTAAAGAGGTTCGGCAAGGAAAAGGAAACCAGGAACAAAACAAAAAGACAATCCACCAACTGGGAGAAAATATTTGCAAATCATATATCTGACAAGGGGTTAATCTCCAAAATATATAAAGAACCTACACAACTCAACAACAAAAAAACAAACAACCCAATCAAACAATGGGCAGAGCTGTGGTGCAGCGGTTATGTTCACATGCTCCACTTCAGCAGCCCAGGGTTCGCCAGTTTGGATCCCAGATGCGGATCTATGCAAAGCTTGTCAGACCATGTTGTGGCAGGCATCCTACACATGAAGTAGAGGAAGATGGGCATGGATTTTAGCTCAGGGCCAATCTTCCTCAACAAAAAAAGAGGAGCATTGGCAGCAGATGTTAGCTCAGGGCTAATTTTCCTAAAAACAAAAACAAAAACAAAAAAAAACGGGCAGAGGATATGAACAGACATTTTTCCAAAGAAGATATACAGATGGCCAATAGGTACATGAAAAGATGTTCAACATCACTAATCATCAGGGAAATGCAAATCAAAACTACAGTGAGATATCACCTTACACCTGTCAGAATGCCTATAATCACCAAGACAAAAAAATATATATATGTTGGAGAGAATAAGGAGAAAGAGGAATCCTTATACACTGCTGGTGAGAATGCAGACTGGTACAGCCACTATGGAAAACAGTATGGAGATTTCTCAAAAATCAAAAATTGAAATGCCACATGACCCAGCTATTCCACTACTGGGTATTTATCCAAAGAACATGAAATCAACAATTCAAAGAGATTTATGCACCCCTATGTTCATTGAAGCATTATTCACAATAGCCAAGACATGGAAGCAACCCAAGGGCCCATCGCCAGATGAATGGATAAAGAAGATGTGGTATGTATACACAACGGAAGACTACTCAGCCATAAAAAAAGACAAAACCATCCCATTTGCAACAACATGGATGGACCTTGAGGGCATTATATTAAATGAGATAAGCCAGACAGAGAAACACAAACACCATACGATTTCACTCATATGTGGAAGATAAATAAATACAGGGACAAAGAGATCACACTAGTGGTTACCGGACGGGAAGGGGGTTAGGGGTGGGCATAAGGGATAAAGAGCACATAAATATAGGGAAGGATAAATAATAATGTACAACTGAAATTTCACAATGTTATAAACTACTATGACCTCAATTAAAAATGCATTTTTAACTTTTACATAAATCTTTCAAAATGTATAAAATAAACTCTCAACTGATAAGCATCATATCTTAGTTGCATGTGTGTGTCTGTGTGTGTGTGATATAAGATAATGACACACTTTTCAATTGATTGTATCTCAGATCTTATAAAATTTTTGAACTTTCCATATGTTTAAATAACATATTTGTCATATTTTAATTTCTTTCTGTGTGGCTATACTTTTTCCAGGCATGGTTTTAGAACTGTTTAAATTCTAAAACAGAGACATTGACCTCCTTTTTGGGAGATTTTTAATGCTATGTTTAGAAAAAATATTTCATTTAGGCCTAAATAGGGTTACCAACAACTGTGGGTTTGTCAGACCTCACAGTAAGCAATATTCATAGAACATCCATCATGTAAGTAGAAGATGCCACATCAACGGTCAAGAAAATCTTTGCTTTCTAAAAAGCTTATCTTCCAAGCTATGTCCACCAGATGGCTATATCCACTTCCTGTTGCGGATTTGCCTCATTACGTGACCCATAACAATGCAAAGAATTGGTACAAATGTATAGTGTATGTAAGTATAGTATATTTCTGCTCAAATTCTGTAGACAAAATTTTCAGTTCCAGGATTTGAAATAAGACAGAAAGTTTGAGAATGGGAAAAAAGAAGTCTACAGGCATAAAGGAAAATTATATGTCTCAATTTAGATATAATAGGGACAAAATTAATGTATGGGCGTTCCCAACCTTGCCCCAAGCTCCCCATACATTAAAAACATTTTGTCTTTGCCGCTCAGCCTCATCTTCCCATTCCCCACCCAGCTTAGGAGTTTCTTTTTGACTAACCTATTGTAGACTCGTATGACAGGTAACAGGTTGAATAATAGAGCAAGACAGAGAATCAGAGAGGTGGGAAGAAAAGGAGAAGGGAAGAAGAGAAAAGGGTTTCACTGAAGCAGGCTGGGGAGAAAGGTCAAGCATAGGTTTGATGAGGAGACATTTCAGAGCAGCCATGAGGTGAGAGAGTTAGGAAGACACGAGAGAAGATATTTTATGAAATTAACTGGCTTTTAAAATTGAAATCAACACGAAAAAGTCAAACATTATGTAGAGGGCGCAATAAGTCACACAACTGCCTTGATTTGTGTCTGGCCCTGTCTTTTTCAATCATTGTTTCCATAATATTCCAGCTGGCGTAAATAAGAAGGATGGAAAGAAAGAGGAAAGTAGGCCAAAGGGCACGAAGGAATGTCTACTCCTGAGAAGCCGCAGAGTGTGCGCACATAAGTCAGCTTGGCTTACAAAGGAAAACAACGGCAACTTCGCCCTCCTGTTCTTTGAGTTGCTACCCAAAACTCATCAAAATTATCAAGTGGAAACCTTCTTGAAAAAGTAAGTTTAAACAAGAAAAGATAAATGAACAGGCAAGTCAGGCAATCCTGTTTTGACTGGTGGCTGGGTACGGGGTGGGGATGGGGCAACGGGCTTAAGGGTGGCAGTTTTATGTGGGAAAATGAGAAAAATAACTAGAAATATGATTTTCTAAACCAAAACATAGTTAACATGGGGGAGGAAGGGATAAAGCGTGGAGTTTACCAGAGAGTTGTATTTCTTTTTATTATTTGGAAGAGAAACATGTAGTGTTTGCAAGAACAAATAGGGTATATTCTGTGCAAAAGCATCAGAAAATTCTTCTAGTTTCAAATTGTTACAAATCTGCCAACTTGGCTACAAGCCAAATGGGTACTGATTTGGTGCTCATTTAGACAATGCATTGTTGACTGAGAATCAGAGGTGCATGGGGCAATCTCAGGTTGCATATCGAATGCAGAATGCAAAAGGTAGAATGATTGTCCTGCGGAAAGTTACAGGTCTAATTTCCTTTTAAAAAGTAGACATGCCATAATCGAGGAAGAAGAAGAAAAAAATTCTGAACACACATGTTAAAAACATGAAAATGAATGGGAAAAAAAATGAATGACTTAGAGATTAATTTTCAACTTTGACCAAAACTCTTGGGAATCCTAGAAAATGACTTGGAGTCGTGCCCAATTACCAGGTTACATACTGTTGCTGCGCTTCAGCTCTCTTCCCCAGAGGTATTAACTGAGATTATAGCATCCACAGAGCGAAAATTGGAGACTCAGCTTTTGACCTTTTTCAAGAGGATTAAGGTAGAATTTGTTTTCTCAAACAAGCTTTTATGTGTATGTATGTGTGTGCAAGTATATATGTACTTTGTGTGTGTGTATATATATATATATATACATGTATACACGTATGTATATGTATATCTTTACATGTACATAAATTGTGCATCTCTTCTTTCCACCCTAACAGCTAAAACGTAATGAACCAATCTGCTGTGGACTAACAAATTTAGGGCTTGTATATTCCACACACTCTGGTTTTAGTGCTTCTTGGTATCCAACCATAATTTCAGATGAGCTTTAATTTTATAAAAATGCAGTTGCTATTTCCCTTTGGCTCTGGCCTCTGGTGATAAAATGCAAAGAATCAACGCATTGTTTCCTACCAATCACTTTCAAAATTATATTGCAGTTACAGTAATAGAAAAGCTTCTTCCTATACTGGCATCGACTTCAGTTTTCAAAAGCAAATACACCAAGAACACGTCTCAAGAATGAAAAGATGATATAAGCTAAAATAAATAAGTCCTTTCTAGGACATAAGTAATAATTGCACGGTAAGTTACATAAGCCTCGGTGACAGTGCTCTGGCAAAGACATCCATTTATCAGTCTAAGCAAGTAATTCCGCGTTCTGTGAATGGCAGAATGAGACCAGCTTCGACTGATTTATGAAGTGATTTTTTTCGTTCTGCTGAATGATTGAGACAAAAGACCTGCAGGATGAGTGGTTCATCTTTTCTATTCGAGTGCCAATTCTTTTTATTACTTTTGTTTTGTTTCTAGTGCAGACGTTGTTGCCTCATTCACCATCTGCTAATGTTAAATAAGAAATGTTTAACTCTGGGCTACTCACGATGGATGGCCCCGAGACAGACATTTAATAGTTACTGTCCTTCTCACATGCTGCTTTGAGTGTCATAGAGGAGAAAAGTTTCTAGCCCAGGAGGTCAGCAGGGAACATATCTTTATTCATCTTTGTACATCCTTTTAAGTCTATCATGGTCCCTGGGACATAGGAGGCACTAAAAAGAAATTATAGAATCGAGGAAGGTGTAGTGGGAAGAGCTGGGAGCCAGAGTCTTTTTGTTTTTGAGGAAGATCAGCCCTGAGCTAACATCTGCGGCCAGTCCTCCTCTTTTTGCTGAGGAAGACTGGCCCTGAGCTAACATCCATGCCCATCTTCCTCTACTTTATATGTGGGACGCCTGCCACACCACATGGCTTGACAAGCAGTGCTAGGTCCACACCCAGGACCTGAACCAGTGAACCCCTGGCCAGTGAAGCGGAACGTGTGAACTTAACCACTGAGCCACTGCGCTGGCCCCCAGAGTCTTTTTTTTTTTAATTATTTTATTGAAGTCATATCGGGTTATAACACCGTGTCAGTTTCAGGGGTACATCATGATGTTTCAGCTTCTGTATAGACTGCATCGTGTGCGCCACTAAAAGTCTAGTTTCCATCCATCACTGTACGCACGTGCCCCTCTACCCCTTTTGTTCTCGTCCCACCCCCTTCCCTTCTGGTAACCACCAACCTGTTCTCCGTATGTATGTGTTTGTTTGTTTATCTTCCACAGATGAGTGAAGGCATACAGTATTTGCGCCATTTAATGGATGGACCTTGAGGATATTATGCTGAACCAGAGTCTCTTAATCCTGACTCTGGCACTTACAGGCTGAATGGACTATGGGCAAACTTTGTAACCTCTTTGGGGCTCAGTTTGCTCATCTATCAAGTGGTAATAGCCAACTGTTACCTTACAGGGCTGAAGTGGGGATTAAACAATACACTGTACGTAAACTGCCAGTTACCAAAATAAGAAGGACCGGCCAGGCTATCTCTTAATAGATTTAGGCAAGGGAGAGAATGATCTAGAAAAATGACACTCTGACTTTCCCTCCCTCCCCCCAACTTTTACATAGGCAAAGGGATTCCAAGTATTGCTTTAGAGGGTCCATGCACATACAAAGCACGTGTGTAAGCACACACACACACACACACACACACACCCCAATCTCAAAAGGGAGCCTGAAGCTAGAAGGAAATGAAAGGTGGTAAAGACAAGGTTGATCTATCAATTTGTCTTGGCAGTAAACACAGGCCTTGAGCTGATTTCTGTATTTTTGTTGACAGTCTTTTGGTTGTTTTTTTTTTTTTTCCTTTGAGAAAGATTAGCCCTGAGCAACAATCTACCACCAATCCTCCTCTTTTTGCTGAGGAAGACTGGATGTGAGCTAACATCTGTGCCCATCTTCCTCTACTTTATATGTGGGACGGCTGCCACAGCATGGCTTGCCAAGTGGTGCCATGTCCTCACCTGGGATCCGAACCAGTGAACCCCAGGCCGCCAAAGCAGAACGTGTGCACTTAACCGCTGCGCCACCAGGCCAGCCCTCTTTGTTGACAGTTTTTGTTCTTGCTTCTCCTCACCCCCCACATCCACATCAACGGAGAGAACCACTTCATCCTCTGCCCACCAGCTGCCACCCAGCTCACTGCTTAACCAATTGTCATTATAGCCATTTAAGGAGTCTCCAAAACCTTAAGGCTCAGGTCATCAGTCCTGATTCCATATTCTCAGTGTGCAGTCCCAGCGCCCGTGGGTACATCAGCACATCGCGGCACAAGTAGCCTCAGACAAGAGCAGGGAGTATCTATTTAACTTGAGGCTGTGGACTCCAGAGCAATGTGTTTGTACTAAAGCAAATGCAGACAAATTATGGAGTAGAATGTAATATTCTCATGAATTTTTAAGACAAAATAGTGGATGTTAAAGAAAATTCAAGTAAGCTGGGATTGAGTGGGACCCCAGGCTAGGTCCATAAATGCCTCTACTTTTCAACTCATGGTGTGCTTTCCCTCTTTTGGACATTCAGAGTGATTTGTGGACAATGACCGAGAAGCACGGCCTCATGGATTTCCTTAGATGTGGCTTTAGATGTTTCATAAGAAAGCGGGTGTTCTTAGTAAAAGCTGTGCCCCTCAAGGTAGAACTCCATTGTACTAAATAATGCAAGAATGTCTAACATCGCGTTTTGTCATCCAGCTCTATTTCCAGTCCCTGACTTATAACTCATGTTAACAGTGTTAATTTTGAACCAACTTGGAAAACCATCAGGTGAAATATATCTTGTTCGCCACAAATACAGTTGGTGAAAATTGCTGAATGCAAATCTTTTCTTTTGGCTCAATTTTATGCATTGGTACAGTAATATACATTTTTAATAATATAACATTTAACAAGTAGTCATGCAACAAACATGATTGACAACCTACTATAAGCAAGTCATTTGGGGTCATACAAAGAGGATTAAATAGAAGGGTTTTTTTTTCAAGAAACCCACAATCCAAATCAGTCTTGTCTAATAGAAATATAAAGTAGGCCACATATATAATTTTAAATGTTCTAGTAGCCACATTAATAAAAGGAAAAAAAAATGGGTGGAACTAATTTTAATAATTTAATGTTAAATTAAATAATATATTTATTTAACCCAATATTTCCAAAATATCTTCATTTAACACGTAATTAAGATAAAAATATTCATATGTACTTAAATAACAGATTTAAAATATTAATTTGATATTTTTAAAATATGAAGACATTTTGCATTCTTTTTTCATATGAAGGCTTAGAGGTTTGGCGTTTTCCTCTTATAGTCCATCTCATTTGGACTAGCCACGTTGCGGGTAGTTAATAGCCACATGTGACGGGTGGCTGCTGTATTGGACAACACAGACCTGGATCCTTTATGAATATATATTAAGCATATAATTACAAAGTTGCAGGTACTAGTTCCTAAAGACACGATAGTAAATGAGATATTATCCCTGCCCTCAGAAAGCATACATTCTTGGGGGCCGGCCCAGTGGCGCAGCGGTTAAGCTCGCACGTTCCGCTTCTCAGCGGCCCGGGTTCTCCAGTTCGGATCCCGGGTGCAGAGATGGCACCGCTTGGCACGCCATGCTGTGGTAGGCGTCCCACATATAAAGTAGAGGAAAAGATGGGCACGATGTTAGCTCAGGGCCAGGCTTCCTCGGCAAAAAGAGGAGGACTGGCAGTAGTTAGCTCAGGGCTAATCTTCCTCAAAAAAAAAAAAAAAAAAGGAAAGAAAGCATACATTCTAGTGAAGATAACAAAGAATAAGTAAAATATGATTACCAGGGGGAAGTTTTACTAGGAAAGAATCAAACAAGGGCCTGGAGTAGAGACTATGGGGTGGGAATGGCAGTGAGAGTGGGGACAGGGGAGAGGAGGTGAGGGGTTCTATTCTAGGTGGGTCTGTTGGAAGGAGGTGTCCCTGTAAAGACGGAATTTTAAGCAGAGACCTTGTATTAGTTTCCTATTGTTGCTGCAAGAAATAAGCACAAATTTAGTGGCTTAAAACCACACAAATTTATTATCTTACAGTTCTGGGAGTCAGAAGTCTGAAATGAGCCTTATGGGGCTAAAATCCAGATGACAGCACAGCTGCATTCCTCCAGATGCTCAAGGGGAAAATCCATCCTTTGCCATTGCCAGCTTCTAGAGGCTGCCAGCATTCCTTGGCTTGTGGCCCCTTCATCTCCAAAGCCATCAGTCATGCCACCTCTGCTTCCATCCTCACATTTCCTTGTCTGATTCTGACCTCCTGCCTCCCTCTTGAGCTTATTATTACGTGGTGACTACACTGGGCCCACTCAAATAATCCGGGATAAGGACCTCAACTCAAGATCCTTAGCTTAATCACCTCTGCAAAGTGCCTTTTGCCATGTAAGGTACAAAGTAACAGTTTCTGGGTATTAGGACGTGGGCATCTTTGGGCGGCCGTCACCTGCTTATCACAGACTCGAAGGATAAGAAGAGGAAAGATCTAAGAGTCCAGAGTAAGAAAGAACTTGGCAAGTTCAGGAACGGAAGGAAGGTCAGGGCTGCAGAAGCGTAGAATGCAGGAGAAGACTGGGGTAAGACAAGACCGGGAACAGGGCTGGGGCCAGATGGCACAGGCCTTTTAGGCTGTGGGAAGGAATTCGGGTTGACTCTACTACAGTTGGGAGCCACTGGAGGCGTTGAAGCAGGAGAATCAAATAACCCGGTTTCTGTAATCATTGAAGCAGTCTGGTTGCTGGAGGAGAACGAGTCAGAGCAGAGTGAGTGGAGGTAAGAAGACCAGTGAGGAAGGACACCAACCTGACTAGGACGATGGCGGCAGATATGGACAGACGTAGCTCAGCCGATCGTGGTGCTGGGCATGGGGCTTATAGATTTATCAAAATTATTGAGCTGTGCATTTAAAATCATGCATTTTATTGCATGTAAGTGATTAAATATTATAAAATTATGAAGTTAATTTTTTCTTTTTTACAAAAAGGAGAAATGGCTTCTGACTTTGTGAGTTTGCAGATCAACTTGTCTTTAGATCATTTTTTCCCATGGCAAATGGTACAAAACACTGATGGTGGTCATCTCATTCCATCCATCAATTTGTTTTTGTTGTCATTGTTGTTTTGTTTTGCTGTTTTTTTAAAGTATGTTTTTTTTCTCTTGATGAAGAAGACTGGCCCTAAGCTAACACCTGTTGACAATCTTCCTCTCCCCACCTCACCCCACCCCAAAGCCCCAGTACATAGTTGTATATCCTAGTTGTAAGTTCTTCTAGTTCTTCTATGTGGGACGCCACCACAGCATGGCTTGATGAGCGGTGTGTAGGTCTGCGCCCTGGATCCCAACTGGCAAACCCTGGGCCACCAAAGCAGAATGCACAAACTTAACCATTCTGCGACCAGGCCAGCCCCCATCCATCAATTTGACCTGCCCTTCCTGAGAGCCAATATTCTACCCAAGTTGTCATCCAATTTGATCTCAGGATGAAAATTCTATGAGACCCACCTTCATTCATTCGTTCATTTTACAAAGGGCTGTTGAACACCTGTAATGTGTACCATACTGTGCAGGCACTAGGGAGCCAGTTGTCAGCAAAAGCAGACAAAATGCCTATGCTATTTAATGCAGTGTACAGTCCAGTGGGGAAGATATATTTTCATCAAATATCCACTCGTATACATATAAAATCACATGAGTTATAAGTGCTATGAATATGGTCCTTCTAGAAAGCTGCTATGAGAATATATAATAAAGTAGTAGAGGGTCATGGAAAGTTCCCCTGAAGAAGCAATGCTGGTTCTAAGATCTGAAGGACAAATTGGATTTAATAAGATGATGAAAGTGAAGGAAGAAAAAGCTACAGTCAAAGGAAATAGTACATGCAAAGGCCCTGGGGCAGGTCAGAAAAAAAGCTTGCTCTGTGAACTGAAAGAAGGCTACATTAGCTGGAACAGAGAAAATTATGTGCAGAAATAACCCAGTCATTCCTTAGGCATCTCTCTTGACCAAAACTACACGTGACCCTGTTTATATGCAAAAACTCATACTATAATATTGGCCACCATTAATTGAACCCTTACTATGTACCAGTTGCTGTTTTAAATATTTTGTATATATTAACTCATTGAATCCTCATAACAATCCTATTAAGGAGATACTGCTAACAGCCCCATTTTATAGACGAGAAAACTGAGACTCAGAGATAAGTAGTTTGCCCAAGTGGTAGAGCCAAAATTTGAAACAAGGTTTCAATCACCCTGGAAAGGGACAGTGAGTGCTGACAGCAAATCCATAGCCAAAGGTAGGTCTCCAGATTTCCATGTGAGCCAGTCTCTATGGGAAAGATGGCTAGTGCGTTCATTAAATTGCTGAGAAGGGAAATACCTGCAAGGCAAGAGTGAATCACCCCACTTTGGGCAGGCAAGAGACCCTGGTCCTTGTCTTAGCCCTGCCGTTGACCTTGGACAGACACTTAGCATCTCCAGGCTTTGGTTTTCTCACCTGTCAGATGAGAGGGCTGGATCAAATGGTCCCTTCCCGCTCTCACAGGTTCTGAAGTTACTGAGACACCAGGACGTCCAATGGCGCTCATCTCCTACGGAAAAAGTAGACTCATAGGCAAGAAACAGCCCTGGACGCAGATAAGACAGGCCCTCCAGGCTGACGGAACCCTGGACACAAGGATTACATGAGTAAGTAAACTCAAACAAACAAAAGAGAAATTCTGCAACCCTTTGCAGAACATGAATATTTTTATTCAGATGATCTCAAACTGCACTGAAATATAATTGTAAAAGAAACACAAAAATCTACCCTCCCCAAGGTTCCAGAGTCCCTCAATATTTGCGTTTGATAAAATCCATCTATTTCCTTTTTCTTCCCCCTCACCTTATTAATTGTACAAAGAAGGGGCAAACTCAACATTTGTTTCAAGTATGCAAATTTTAAAAAATAATGAATCCTATTATAAGCTTCCTTTGTGTTCCATTGTAATAAAATCTGTTGCTTCATCAGTCTCATTAGAGTCGGTTTTGACCCATATGGAAAAACCACTCCAATATGCAAGCTCATCTGTGAAAGGAGAGGACTCCGGGCACAGTTGCTACTGTTTCCTCCCCCGTGAAATATTATATGATTCTCCATGGAAATGATTATAATAGGTCAGCTGCATTGTCATTTTACTCAAAGGGTAAGATCTCATCGGCAGGCTGGAGGCCAGGAAAGAGGATATGGCTAAACATGTCAATGATACAGAAAAAATCTTCTATGGTTAATCACGTGTTTTCCTAATCATGGTGAAATTTTAAGAAAGAACTTGGAAGTCGCACAGTCTGCCTCCTTGTCAAAGGACACGATCTTGAAAAAATGCTATTAACGCGAACCTTGGTGTAGCTTTTCTGTTATTCACAGAAGAAGGTAAATACAAATTGCTGAAAGCAAAATCATTGCAGAAGTTACCTCCCAACCAGGTTTTCAACAAGTTATATTGCGGGCGTGTGAGATGAAAGCACCAGAATTTTTATCATGTTTAGATTATGATTGTGTTTTTAATTTGCAACCATATGTAGCTCTTAATTTTAAAATATGTTCATCCAAAAGTTAAGGCCTTTAAAAAATTCTTATCAGGTACTGGATTTCGAGACTGGATTCTATATATTCCTTATACTTTCACAGTTGCCAAGGTGTCAGATCCTTTTGCAAAAGATTTCCTTCGTTTTTATCTACCATTTCCACAATAAAGGCAACGAGTAATTGAATCAATAAATTAAGTAAGTGAATAAATAAATTGAACATCCAATTCATATGATTTCTAGCAGAATGCAACAAGCAACCTCTTGGGCCAGACAATTCTATTGATTTTTCCTTAGTCTTGTTTATTTCATATCGTTACAGAAAACAAACAGCTAACCAAGCAGTTATAATCTTCTGCTTTTGACGAAAAATGGCATGCTGCAGAAGAAATTAAAAGCAGGTTAATACTTGTCAATGTGGCAAAATATTTACAGATGATGATATTTTTAATAATCACTCAGGAGGGAAATTTGGGTTTCTGATTTACTGAATTCTTCCCTTTGACGCCACTGGGAAATCTACGAGCTGAAGGCTGAAGTGCAGAATTAAGGCCCCCTACATGCACCCATGTGATTCTAGACAAGTGTCTCAAGGAAGGGCCCTGGATTGCCATTCCTTGATGCTCCTGAAGTTGAGTTAACCAGCTGCAGCCGAGTGGAGCCGCCAGCGATCCATTTGGTTATGAGCTGCTCCTTCACCATCAACCCAGGTACTGACCTCCTTGTAGATATTTAGATCTGGTCAATTCTCCTGTAGGCCCAAAAACTGCACAACAAATTCTGTCCTCCCAACAAGGGTTAACTTCTACTTCTTCTTTGTGTGCTTTTAAACAGTATATGTCTGGAGCTGGCCCCGTGGCCGAGTGGTTAAGTTCGCGCGCTCCGCTGCAGGCTGCCCAGTGTTTCGTCAGTTCGAATCCTGGGTGCGGACATGGCACTGCTCATCAGACCACGCTGAGGCAGCGTCCCACATGCCACAACTAGAAGAACCCACAACGAAGAATACACAACTATGTACCGGGGGGCTTTGGGGAGAAAAAGGAAAAAATAAAATCTTTAAAAAAAAAAATAAAATAAAATAAACAGTATATGTCTGCATTTTTACACTAATTGGCCATAATTAATATAATTTCGTTAGAAGAAAACTAAAATATAAAGTCCTATAAATTAAGAATGCATAATATTCCATCTTAAAAAGTGCCATCTTCTAAGCATTAATGTCTTTAGATTACCATAAATAAAACATCAAGAAAGATGCTTATGCATAAATCTTTGACCATATCTCTGATTTTTCTTTGGGATAAAACTTTTGAAAATAATTCTGTCAAATTGAGAGGTAATAAACATGTTCTCATTTAATTTGGGTTTTTTTCCTTATTAGAAGCTAAGTGTTTTGCTTATGTTTGTTGCCATATGTATTTCTTCCCCTGTGAAATATCTATTTATGTTCTTTATTTTTCTAAGTTTTAAGTTTTTGCATATATAATTTGTAATTAAAAATATGGGTTGTGGGGAAAGGTAGTTTACAAATATATCATACATCATCATTTATTTATTTCTGTAAAGCTTCCTCTTAAAGTTATTGTTTTAAAAATATCTCTAAAACTTTCCATTAAAATGCCATTTTGAGAACGAGGCAGGCATTCGAAATCCAAAGTTAGTGTTAGACTGCCACCTAGTCTTTCAATGTGGAGCTGCCCAAAACATTCCCTGAAGGTTTTCTCATATTCATAACATACAGAACACAGTAAGCATAAAAATGTCACCTTATGTCCTGAATCCAGAAAGGCTAAAGACTAATGTCAATGAATGCAAAAGCTGAGGCTCCCATCGACTCAGGGGCGAGGCACGCTATATATACCCTCTGTAATTAACACTTGTCACTGTTTACCTTCATTGCAACAAAAAGATCACCATTCTGAAGGTCAAGAAAGCTTGGTTCTTCATTCTAAGCTTACTGCTAACAGATGTAATTTTTTCTCATAACTCCCTGAGCCTCTTCGGGACTCAGTTTTGCTATAAAACACAAGCAAAGACAAAGAAAAGCACTCCTCCCTGTCTTTATCACTTCATCTGTTTATTTCATCAATTGCATATTCACAATCTAAAAATATCTTGTTGATTTCTTTTTTCTTTTTATTGTCTACCATAGCACATTGGAATGGGAGCTCATGAGAGCCAAGATCTCATCATATTTACTGCTATATTTTTCTAGTAGGCATCCAATAAATAATTATTGAATGAATACGTTCTGAGCTCATGCCCTTATTATCACTTTTCTTTATGCCATATCCCTAACCCATTTTACTTTCTCTCCCCTTTTTCTGTTTTATCCATCCATAAAATCCTAACTTCTCCAAAAAATCTTTTCTAAACATTTGGATCACCGTGCCTCTCTGATCTCCTAGTCCCTATAGGATCAATTCAGATACCCAGTCACACACTCACTTCAAATATTCCTTGTCCACATATCTCCAACCAGAATATAAACTTCAGGAAAACAGTCTGTTTTGTATGTTTTTGGTATTTTCCAGAGTTTGGCTACAGGCTGGTGAGTGCACTCATTCTATGAGAAAAGAAAGACCCACCAAAAAAGTTACAGAGAAAATCTACAAAAGAGAAAATCTAAAAACTCATTTGGGCAAATCTCTACAAGAAGGATCTCCAGTGAAGGGACTGTGGGTAGGTCCTATAGCAAGCTCGTGAATGCTTTCTTATTATAATTGGGTAAATGAGGGTTATCTAACTCTTATAATTTAATCGTACCATTTCCAGTTGTGTTTTACATTTTAATACTATTATGCGGTCTCATCAAGACTACTTTAAAATAATCTCTTATCATAGAATGAAATTTGCATCTAAAGCTATGTTTGGGGAATCTATAATACATTCTTGCTACAGTAAGATTTAGTTAGAATTAACTTAATTTAGGACACATGAGCTCCTAGCTCCTTCCGCTTTGGTTTGTTAATAAGATCTTCTTATCTTCGAATTTGAAACTAGGGCTAATTTCAACGATGGTGGGGTAAGACGTCTTTGTTTTAAGAGTTGTGATTTTATTATCACGTTAGTGAGGTTTGGAAGTCCCAGACCTGGGTCGCAGCACTTTCCTGCCCATTCTTACACCGACTGTGTGCTGCCCATGTCCCAAACATGCCAAGAGGGCTGACTAATCCATCTACAATCTCGATAAAACACCCTGAAGAATTACACAAAGTAATAGTTCATATCACGGACACAAGACAAACTGGAAAAAGTTTCCAGTCTTAGATAAAGACTCTTCCGAGACCAATTATCTAACTTTGTTATGGTTTTCCATCTTCCTTCCTGTCTTTAAGGTGGCATTTAGCATAAAATATTCACATGCTCTCGCGATACTAAATAGAAAATACCTTTATATTAAAAAAAGAAAAAGAAAATTGTCATGAGTATTAAACAAAAATAGTTGCTAAAAATGAGGTACAGGGTAAATCTGAATTCTCCACCTACCCACAGGTCACGGAGGCCCGAAAGGAAGTAAGTGTCGGGGAAAGAAATTGAGCCATGTGACCTTGGTTTCCAATGGGTTCGATTTATATCAAAGTCAAACACAGTGTTTCCCTTACTGATTCTTTACCTGGAAGGGAGACAATGAGAACATTATTTTTCTCATTTGGACCCAGAACTGCCATGAGATTCAGCAAGGAAAATCATGCAAAGACTAGAAAGACTTCCCTCCTAAGCCTCTGAACCGAAACTCAGATTTTGTAAAGTTCTGATAAATCACTCATCTAATTACAGCACACATTATAGTCAGAAACTGGCCAGACTGGTTCAAGTTTCTTCAAGTCTGAAGTGAGAGCAGTGCTTTCCTATTTGGTTATCACCCATCTATTAAGTGGTATTGTTTATTAAAAGCCTCAGAAGCATGTTAAATAACAGGGTTGTGTTGTGTTGTTTTTTTTTGCCTGAGCAGAACGAGTGACTATTTTCTACTGGGCTTAGGACAATAGTATCTAAGGTCTCCTACACTGCTGATCGAAGAACCTCTAGCACCGTGGCAACGGCTCTCTCCGGATCCACCATCTCACACAGGGTGCTCACGTCTACACTCGCGCTCTGTGCAGCGACCTGGCGTGCCTGTCCTAGCCTGGCGCATTTGCCTTGATAGCATATGTACTTGACGTGTATTTTTCCCTTGGCAACGCCGGTTTTTACATTTAAGTTAGTGGAGTCCCAGGGACAGAAGGGAAAGTGCTAAATTTCCATTTGCACATTTCATGTTAGAAATAAGAATATTGCCTAGCTGCCTAATAACATGAAGGATGATTATTACAGAGCATTTGAAGGTAAGTACAAGAAGAAAAGTGGTTCAACTAGAGGGAAAGAGAGGGTGAATTGGTGTTTCTAAAGAGCAAGAAATTGCAGCTTGATTTGCTTCTACAACACAATGCCCATTTTGTAAATGTTTTTTATTTGTTTTCATGACTAGGCTAAACTACTAGCTTCCTAGGTAGTGGGCTCTGAGAGGACTAACATAACTTGCAAATATTAGCTGAGTTTACCATTTAATCTACAATCCTAGAAGACTGGATAATCTGATTCCTTGTATGATTTTTCCCCCAAAGGGTATAATCAAAATGAACATAATTGCCATGTACAAAAATTATTTAAAGACTCTATAAATTTTAATTGATCATAAGCTACAGATCTCTTAACTCCTCAGAGCAGTCTTGTCAGGTGGGACAAAATTATAACTAATGATAAAAAAAAAAAAACAGACAAACTTCAAAGCAATGAGACCTAAGAGATGGATTGTAAATCACAGTACAGGAGTAAGAGGTATCACTTCCTCCATCTTCAAATTCAGGGTTCAGGGAGTTCAGCAAGAACCACTTTGAAGAGTTTTACTAGTGCCCCTAAGAGAGCCTAAAATGCTACCTTTACAAAAGTGCCCACTTGATCTCTACTTGTTTTAGACCCATCCACTTTCAAAACTAAATTACTCCCGTGGATCTGATCCGCATGAGCAATGGGCAAAATTCTCTCTATTTTCTGCTTTCGATTTGCAACTACCACCTAAGAGAGAAAAAGACTAGACATCTGTGTTAACCAGCAGTGTCTCTTCTGAAATTCTTGCTTAGAGGACTCAATTTCCAAGGACAGACATGCTTGAAAACTGGGGAATGATTACAGAGACAAGCAAGTCAAGTGTTTTAGCCCAAGGTCATTTCATACATATGCATGCTTCTCCTTTTTCAGAAATTAAAGACTTATACAACCATGTGAAAAGGACTCAGGGTCCCAGATGAATCAAACAAGAGGCAAAAATTGTTTGCCTCAGAACACAAACTTTTTAACTATTTTAAAATTAATTTGATTTGCTAAATTTACAAGGGCTAGCAAGGAAGTTTCGGCTCTATCGGGGGCCTGGCTCTGATGGAGCGAAGACTTCACCTGGCAGCCGGGTGTCAAAGAGTAGAGAACACCTTGACCTGTATTTTCTAATTTACCCTCTATCGTCCCTCCATGTTCCACACACACACACACTGCCCCACAGCACGGCGTGAAATACTGGACATAAGACAACGAATGGGAGATGAAAAGTCACTTTCTATAGCCTGAGAACACAATAAGCATGTGCAGTACAAGGACAGGCTGCTGATGAGAAGCTCTAAGTGGCAATGATGAAAAGACAGAGACGGAAACAGATGCTCAAGGGGTATCCCTGGTCCAGGTGGGTCAGAACTAGCATGCGAGGGTGGGCTGGCTAAGGCAACACCAAAGCAATGAACAGAGAAGAATGACAATGGTGTGGATTCAGGAAGGCAAGACTAGAAGCCTGCAGAAAAAAGGAAAAGATGGAAGCAGATATGTGACTTATACATAAAACACGCCATCATTACCCCAACTATACCTTAGGGTCCAGAAGAGATTATAAGGAAGGAGAAGGCCTGAAGTTTTATCACGGAGCATATGGCCATCTCTCCCTCTCCCATTTCTTTGTTCCCTACTGTAGAATGGTCCATATTCATTGCTCTCTTGTCCTCCCATCCCATTCTCAATTCTCCTCTCCAATAAGCCTTTCCTCCTCTACTGAAACTGCCCTTGTCTAAGCCAGCAATGGGTCAAACCCAACCATCTATTCTCAGTCCTCACTCCAGAGCATGGTGTTTGGACTTCTCCTCCCTGCATGCTCACTTCAAAAAATGGTCTCATTCAGTCCCATAGGCTTTATGTATTCTGATTGAGCCCACTTTAATTCTTCATCCCCAAACTCTCCCCTGAAGATCAGATTTTATATCAAAATGCCTGTCTGACATCTCCACTTGGAAGCTAAGTGAGCATCTCAAAGTTAATGAGTCTTAAACCAAACTCTTGATTTCCACCACCGCCCACACCCCCAAAACTTCTCCACCCGCAGTATTCCCCACCTCAGAGTCTAGTAATGCAGATGCTCAGCCAAAAACTTGAAGTCATCCGTGATACTTCTCTTTATGTCCCACTTCACATCGGCAAAACTGTGAGCTGTATTACCATCTTGAATCTGCCCAATTCTCACCACTTCCATTGCCAAGACCCTAGTCCAAGCTGCCATATTTCAATAGTTTTCTAATTGGTCTCCTTGTGTACAGTCTCACCCGACTACAGACTGTTCTCCTCACTGAGTAATCTTTTTTAATAATAATTCAAACCATGTCACTCTTCTGCTCAAACCCCATCACTCAGAATACAAGCCAAAATCCTTGCTCTTGCCTACAAGAGCTGCATGCTCTCTCAGCTACTTTCCCAGTATAATCTCCTATTAACTTTTCACTGAGCTCCACCCACACTGGCCTCCTTGCTAATTCTAAAAGAATAAAAATAAAAACAAGCACACTTCCAATTCAAGAATCCCCATGTACTATTTCCAAGCCTGAGACATTTTTCTCTCAAATTTCTGCATACCTTTCCCCCGTGACCCTTCGCAGACCTAATTAATCACCCCTTCTGAAAGGCCTTCCCTCATTCTCTCTGAAACAGCAAACCTCTCATTTTTCTCTTATCCTGCTTGGTTTTCTTCCTAGCACCTTGACCATTTCACACATTAAATATCTATTTGCCTCTGATGGTACTTCTCCAACTAGAATATAAGCTGACTGAGGGCAGAGAATTCTGTGGCATTCATTGCTGTATCCTCAGCACCTAAAACCATGCCTGATCAATAGCAGTTTCTCAATAAATAGGTGTCGTTTGTTGAATGAATGGAGGCTATTGATCTGGCTGTTAGTCAATCAGTAAGATTGATCCTACCTTGGCAAACCATTAAGAAAACCTCAGCTAGAATTCACTAACTGATGGGGCCTTGAAGATATCCTTTAGATTCTTGTAGAGAGGAAAAAGTTGATTCCAACTAAAATATAAGACATAGAAGAGTACATCGATGGGAAGAGTATGGAGATAGAAGATAGTCTTCACTGAGGTGCTGAGGCTATTGCAGTCAGAGATGCTCTAATTGAGATTACCTAGCAAGTGCCTAAGAACCAAGGGAAAGCACAGGTTCTCAGACTCCAACACCAAGCACCAACTGGCTTTGGGAGCCTCCAGAAACCATGTGTTCCTTTTATGCTCCAAAGGTGGCATTTCACACCCTAATGCCTACAGACCATTCAAGCAAAGCAAGAGAGTGAAAGAGGCCTGTGGGGATAAACTGGAGAGAGTAGGCCCCACCCAGGGCAGCAGCTGTGCTCCTTAGCTCCAGCTAGGTTCCAAGTGGAAATGTTGGAGTGCAAGGTCATTCGCAGCTCAGTTGACAAAACTCCCTGTGTTTGACTCTCCTTTTGACACCTGGTTCTAAGGAGTGAGATTATCGTCATTGCTTTAGGGTCAAAGGGAGCCCCCTCACCCATCCCTTTGAGACCAACACTGTGAGACAATCACAAAGAGTTTGCCTGTAGCTTCTGCCTGCAGGCCACCCATTTGCAACCTTGCCTTTAAAGCAATAGTGTCAGCCATTGTGTTAGAGACACCGTTATGTCACAACCAGTTTTGAAGTATTATCACAAATGATTTGTTATTCCGCAAGCATTAATGGGTCAATATTTGCAAATTATTTTCTTTTTAATGAATTATATTGTTTACAATTGTGCTAACATTTTTATTGCTGTGTACTTGCATTCTGATAGGCAGCTTGGAACTGGAGATAAAAGGTTGGCGTTAGCATGTAGGAAATTAGAAATATTCTGTCTATGAACTATGTGCTACATGCTAACATCGTTTTTTTGTGTTTACCATGATGGAATAAAAAATGTTGAAAACAGTTGCTTTAAAATTACACTGTAAGAGCATATAATATTTTCTATTAAATTTGGACTAAAAATTTTAATTATATATAGATTTAGTCCCATTAAATAGAATAGAATGTCCTGACAGGAAGTCAAGCCAGAGCCCTTATTCTGAACTATAAGGTCCCTGAAAATACATCCCTTAATACTTTTTCCAACTTTACCTCCCACTCTAGACCTTTGATTTCAGCCACCAACTCCCAGATTGTACCTTTCACATTTGTACATCCAAGCCCTTGGCCATAATACGCCTCACTCCTGGCATCTGGTTCCGCCTCTTTTTTTGCCCTCTTATTTAAATCCTGGCCAGCCTTCAAGGCTAAAGTGACTTTCGTATCATAAACAAACTTCTCCTTCACCACTATGGCCCACAGTGATCTGCCCTTCCTTAGAGACTCTAAGATTATACTATCGAGCATTTATCATGTGGTCTTGTATCAGAAACTCTCTCATCATAACAGGACAGAGTGGACTAAATGTGTTACCCTAGTAGTACAAGGGATGGACTGTTTCAGATATTGTTGGTGCCTTCTTCTTAGCCCCTTGGATGATCCCACAGCTTGATGCACAGTTCCCATACATGCTAATGGTTACTTATTCTCAGTATCTGCATCTCTGTCTTTCCTCAGCCGTGTTCTCAGCCCATGCACAAGATGGGCCAGAAATGCCAATAAGTTAACAGCCTCAGGAGCAACCCTCAATCAGTGAAAGATGAGAGTTGGTGGATCAATACCCCAGCTTCCTCCCCCTTAGTGGGAAGATCGCGAGGTGTATTCCACATAGTTCCTCAGAAGATCCTTAACATGCTTGTGCCTTAGCTGCCCAGAACATTGACCTGTTTGGTTATGTCTCTTCCCTTCTTCTGCATGTTTCTTGAGATCATCTCACAAATACACTACTAGTATCTAAATCCATATCTCAGGGCCTGCTTTTCGGATAACCTAGGCTAAGACAGTCCCTGGCTAGATTTTTGCTTCTTTGAAAACAGACCTCCTGTCTTATTGCCCTTTACAGAGCCTTTAAGGGAATGTTGAATAAAGAGATACTCAATAACAATACTCGATAACTACCTGAAGTCTCTTGTCAATAGTAGAACTCTTAAGTGATTTGACCAAAATTGAAGATTTCAACACTACTGCTCTTGTCTTGTCTTCTCTCTCCTTGATATAGAGAAATCAATCTAATGCCCATAAAACAGAGCTAGAACTGACAAATTTCGGATCCATTTTCCTCCCAGCCTCAAGTTTAAGGAAGAAGATTTTAATATGGGAAGCCCTATATTGACCATGGTCTCTGACATAGATCTGATGTTAGTCATTCATGCTTTAGTGACTATTTAAGTCAATGTATTATAATGCCTCAAGGTTTTGTGTTCCTTAATTCTTTTAACAAACTGTGAGATGATGGGCTTTAGGCTTTTTTGAAAGAATTCTAAACATTAAAGAACAGGTTTGTAAAGGAATTTTTGAGGATTGGGAAACACAAACGAACTATTCAGTATTCAGTTTAACTGGTAGTAATACAACAGTCAAAATGAATAAGATAATATTTACTTCTTTCACTCAAACAAGTTGACACTGGTGGCCCAGGGCTTGTATGGCACCAGCAGCGTCAGGGAGCTAGGTTCCTTCTCTCTTGTTGCTCCTAGCTTCATGATTCAATTCCCTAGTTTACTTCTTTCTAAGAAGGTTGCTCCAGCTCCAGCCATCAAATCCACCTTCCAGCTAGCAGAAAGGAGAAAATGAGAGAAGAAAGGAACGTTGCTTCCTTTTAAGGACACTTTCCAGAAGTTCAACAACCTGCTTCAGCGGGCACCACATCGACCAAAATTTAGTCATATGGCAATCCTCAGCTGTAAGGGAAGCTTTATTCCAAGCAGCCCTAGGCCAAGCTAAAAGTTAGACACTGTATCACAAATATTTCTATAGAAAGGGAGAACAGACGTTGAGAGACAACTAGCTACCTCTGCCACAACTGACATGTCCCTAGAATTGTAGCAAAAGCTGCTCAAATCAGAATCGGATGTTAGGAAATAGAGTAGGTACACAAAGAGTGAGAAGTAGATATGGATTATCATGTAAATGGATATTATTGATCAACTAACTATTTCACAGTCACAGACTGAGAGTAGGGGGTGGCGAAGTAAATATAGGATTTCTAAATATAGATGATCTAAATTCAATTTAAGCTCACATTGGAATGTCATGTGCATGCTTCTTTTGATGATGCCAGTCATTAAAGAAGCATAACAAAGCTAGAAACTATCAAAAAAAGAGTCTAGTATGATTTATGGGAAGATATTCTGGTTGTAATGTTCAGAAGAATTATCTAGAACCTTCCAGAAAAACCCACAAACTTCAGAATTCCAAATCATACACTGGGTTCTACTGCACCGGAAGATAGTGTTCTCAGAGACTTGAAGACCAGCAGCCATTCAAATCAGCTCAATAACCAGGCAGAGGCACCAGAATTTTACCGTCTACAAATGGACAGATAGCACTACAGTGGGATCTGTGCCTTCTGTTATCCTACTTCCGGGGGCCATATTGAAATTGGCATCCATTGCAAGGACTCTATCCCTCTTTACGTTATGGAATGCCTGCACCTTAGCACAGAAGAACCAGGTTGCCACTCTGTACAAAGATGCAAGAAGAATTGTCCTTTGAAAAAGGACACACAGGGAGTACAGGAAGGCAGGCTTGTAATGGAGAAGCTGGAAAGGCATTTGAAAATTCAGACAAAAATCATATTGCTGTGCATCATGTTGGTCCTGGAAGGTGCTGTGAGCATTGAAAGTGGACCATCAGAGCCAGGCTAGAGCATTCTAGTTCCCTCTGGCCTATGAAGTAATGCTGGACATACTCCAGACTCTCATAGACTATCTATTTTATGACATGACAAGGTATCTGTGCGTTATCTTCTTGGTTGTCTTAGGAAACTTTCTTAAAAAAAAAAAACAAGACAAGGGGCATTGAATAATTTTTTAAATCGTTATCAATTGTTTTAAGAGAAATGCAAAAGCGGTAACTTTTCACACACAAAAAAAGGGCCATCGCTGGTAAATCACTAACGAACAAGTTTTATCCTTTTACTCTCTTCACAGTTTTGTTAGGTCAGCCTGTTGCACACCAACCACTTTGAGCTGCATCAGACTTTATGGCTTTCCTCTCCTTTTAATTAACTTTAAAATCTTATTAGCCCAATTATTAGCAATATGTTACAAGGCACCAAGATTGCAGCTGTGAATGTATCTTTATTAAAAAGGCACTGCCATGATTTAAGAAACTTTCAGCATTATTATATACTCTTTCAAGGCTAGAGAGAGAATTCAGTTTGCAAATTGGTCCCAATTCAAATCTGGTAAGGGGATGCAAATTAGGTTTGAATTAATTTGCTCCCCTCTCCCACTCTTCTCTCAAAACATGTAATTTCTATTAGGAATTAACATCAGCAGACTTTCCACTGGCACTTGGGAAGGTGTACCACCTCAAGAAATAAGAACCTAAGGTGTGATCTTATTTCAACTTAAGAATTGATGTGTGAAGAAGGAAGAGCAATGTACTTTTAGATATATCATCCTTCCTAAGGGACACATAAATAATGACATTTTACCCACCTTAAAGGGCTGAAATAGACTAAACTGTTCCCTGCTTTACAAACCCAGGCAATTCTAAGAGGAACAAGAATGAATTTGTCATAGACTCAGCCCCACAGAACATTCTAAATATAGAATCAGCTTGCCTTTGTCCACAGCTGTTCTGTTCTCATAGCTTTACCAAGGGCTCAAACCAGCAGGTTCCTTTATTGAAAGGGGAACTAATATCTTCAGGTGCAGAATATTTTGAAGGCCTTTTCGGGTCAAAAATAAAAGAAAATGCTAAATCAAAGCATTCTAGGGATGTGTACATTTTAATCCAGGTCTACAGGCTGTCTGGTGCAAAAAATAAGACCAAAGCACCACAGCTCTTCCTGTTACCCTTTGACGCCTCTTATGTATTGCACGCCAGGCGTTCCTAAACATGAGAATGCTTTGAATCTCTTGGAATCTTTTGGGAAATACAGATTCCCTGACCTTACCCCCGAATGACTCTGCCTCAGTGCATCTCAGGTAGAACATGAGAATTCTCCTGGCACTGGAATGTTTGGTGATTCTGAGCAGGAAGTCTTTGGATCACACTTTAAGAAACACAATGCTGTTTTGTCTATGATTTGGCCCCAGTAAAGGAAAAAGAAATGGGCATATAAACAAATAACTTCTCTCCTCTTTGTTTCCACTGAAAGTGGGCAACTTGGCCATTATCAAAAATTCACAACAAATATGAGTAACGCAGAGTCAGTAGCAGCCCAACAATTTAATTTTAAAATTTTACTCCATGTGGATGAGTTCTCCAGAATAACTGAGAAACACATTTCAGACGCATAAAGCAACTGGACAAAATCTTTCTGAGTCATTATAACAATACCTCAAGTAGCACCTACTAACAAGAAATAGCTATATAACAGAAGTATTAATCTGAAAACTTTTAATACTAATCAAGAAAAATGAAACACCTTAGTTTTGGATACATTTGTATATTTCAGGATCCCCGTACTGCCTCCTATAAGCAATCCTGGGCCTTTTACTGCAGTTTCTCAACCTTGACACTAGTGACATTTTTGGCCAGGATAATTCTTTGTTGTTGGGGGCCACCCTGTACATTGTAGGATGTTTAGAAGCATCACTGGCATCTAGCTAGTAGATGCCAGCAGCCACTCCTCTCCAGTTGTGATAACAACATTTCTCCACATCGCCAGGTGTCCCCTGGCAGGCAGAATCAACCCCAGCTGAGAACTGCTGTTTGCCACTATTTCATAATATCATGTAATACTTATGCATAATGCTTATATGCACATTATTAGAGAGGTTGATTCAATGCTACCAATACAAATATAGCTAACATTTACCATATGCCAGGCACCATGATTTAAAAAAAAGACAAAAAGCACCTTATATATCTGATCTTGCTTAATCATCCTTATGAACTCTTTTTTACAAATGAAAACACTCAGGTTTAGAGTGGTTAAAAGACTTGCCCAAAGTGATCAGTGGCAGGGCAGAGTTCACACCTAGTAGCTTCACTCCAGAGCCCACACATTTAACCATCACTCTCGATGGATCAGGAAAGGGACTTCCTCTTTCTCCTTGTGTCTTTTTTTATTATTATTATTTATTTATTTATGTATTTATTTATTTTTATTTTTGAGGAAGATTAGCCCTGAACTAACATTTGCCACCAATCCTACTCTTTTGGCTGACAAAGATTGGCCCTGAGCTAACATCGGTGCAGTGCCCATCTTCCTCTACTTTATATGTGGGGTGCCTCTCACAGCATGCATTGATGAGCCGTGTGTAGGTCCATGCCAGGGATCCAAACCAGCGAACCCTGGACCACCGAAGAGAAGCGTGTGAACTTAACTGCTTTGCCAGTGGGCTGGCCCCTCCTTTTGTCTCCCTTTTAAGCTGAAAGTGACTGGAGTATGCTTACAAGCTGTAGGAGCAGTGGCAGTTGAAAATAGAAGAGAGAGGAGGACTAACAGATGGGACAAGACCTCTGCTCCAGTCCTGGAAGATGTAGGAATCTACCTGCTCAAAAGAGCAATTTGGGAAAATTAATATTAGACAAGAGAAATGGCTTCTCTAAAGAAAGAGGTGGGGGTGGGAACACCTACATATGGAGTGAGACACTGATCGGAACCTCTGTCTACTCACCGGAGCTTACTGAAAATGGCAGGACTACCGTGAGGGTGATGCTCATTATGAATAAAATTTCTAAAGCCTGCAGAGTGTTGTTCAAAACAGAGCCCACTCTCTGTTTGAGAATTCCACATGCTTTGGGGTAAGGGATGCTGACTCAGGTTGACAATTTTACCATAAAAGCTCTAAGACAATTACCATGGAGGTGGCGAAATACAATGGCTCGTGAAGTGAGACTTCCTTACCCCCTCACAGTGAGCGAGGGTACTCCCTTCCCGAGTGCCAGGGAAGGGAGTCCCCATGATCATCATTTCTTTTTTTTTTTTTGAAGATTTTATTTTCTTCCCTTTTTCTCCCCAAAGCCCCCCAGTACATAGTTGTACATTCTTCGTTGTGGGTCCTTCTAGTTGTGGCATGTGGGACGCTGCCTCAGCATGGTTTGATGAGCAGTGTCATGTCTGCGCCCAGGATTCGAACCAACAAAACACTGGGCCACCTGCAGCAGAGCGCGTGAACTTAACCACTCGGCCACAGGGCCAGCCCCTGATCATCATTTCTAATATCCACTTGTAGGTGCAAGAAGGGGCCCTGGCATTTCATTACTTGATTGGAAGTGTACTTACCACCAGGCTTACGTCACCTGCCTGGTGCTACGGAAAAGGAGGGAAGAGTACAGGAGCAAGATGGCACTGAGGTACAGCCTGTCACAGAGGAGTCCAGGACCATCTTGTCAATTCTCAGGTCACTGGTGACATCTCTAGTTTCTAGAATTGGACCAAATGAGGTAAACTTGATGAGGACCACCTCAACCTGGGTGAAAGAATTGAGTGCTGGGAAGCCAACTCAATGTCAAACGAAAGATATGGCTGAGCTTGAGAAGCAACCACCAAAAGTGAGGGAAAGTGCTTGGAGCTGAGTCCCTCTGCCATGAAGTCTTTGGGGACGCGCATCAGTGCACAAGAGACTCATGAGTGTGAGTTGCATCAGGAGTGATCACCATCCATTTGCCCTCTCCGCTCCCCAACACTAGAGAAGACAAAAAGGGGCTTGAGGAGTGGGGAACGAGGATCACTCACCAACTCTGGCTCCTGGCTGGCTGCTGTAGCCACAAGTCTACCCTGTGCTGGAAAAACAGGCAGAAGGGTTGCAAGTTGGCTAGAACTAGTTTTATTATCTGAGACTAGATTGTTTGAATAATTGAAGATGATTAAAAGTATGGAATCATACCACTTTGAACTCAGAGCTACCTTCTACCCAGCAGGAAAGGTGGGTTATATAAAGACTCATGGAGGCAATTATTAGGGGAGAAAAAGACATTTTATGCTTTCACTCATGATTTGACACTCTTCCAAACTAATTATATACAAGTAGAAATGTATATGTATGTACTTTTTTAGGTCATCATTATAATGACCACCAACAAGGCTGCTTGTGAAAGAACTTTTGTATAGTTTTCATACTGATTAATTCTGTCACTTTGTTTTACAGTGTTCTTGGAAAGAGATTAGATAACAAAGGGAATTGAGTTGTATAATTTAACCCTTGTCTGCAAATACAACCCTCTTTAGAAGCAAGATAGACATTTCTCAAAAGCTAACAAGAAGAGGAGACATTTTTCTCTTATTTTATTCATAGGATGACTGAAAAGCACATGGATATCCACCCAGAGGTGTGGCTGCTCTCTGAAGCTGGAATCACTTTGTTCTTCAACAGGCAGGACCTGACGGCTTGTCCTCCCCCACCGGCCTACCAGTAAGCCCTACAATGGGGCTTCAGGTTACAGACTCATGGTTCTGGACTGTTCCCTGTTGGGGCTAGTCTCCCTGCTTTAGGGCTCTCTCCCTTTGGCACATCCTCTCCCCATCTCCCAAGGTCATCCTCCTAGCACAAAGGCCTATTCAAATCATTTTCCTGTTGGAAATCCTCAGGGACTTTCCACTTTGCAATGTGGGACCAGTCTGACCTTCTGACAGCAGCTCTGCCTTGTTTCCCGCCTCACCCGGCATTCATCGCTTGCCCCAATGTCCAGGTGGCAGCCACGTTGGACTCTTGCCTTTCCCTAAACAATATTTTCTGTGCCTGTGTGTCTTGGCACATGCTCTCCCACTCCCGTTCTCTGCCTAGCAAAACCTACCCTCTGAACTCTGTCGAAATGTCATCTCCCCTGAGGGACCTTCCCTTTCTCTCCCACACCCAGCCAGTCACAGCCTTCTCTGTAGCCTTCTATTGTTTTGGACATACTATGATGTACTTGGCAGGTGGTGTGATAAGATGGGCGGAAGTGCAGTGTGTGACTCACACCACCAGCTATCCCTTCGGTAATTAATTGCAGATTAAGATAAGGACGATGGCGGAAAGAAACATAGTGCCAGGAACCAAACCTAGATGGTGCTGTGATCTGACACACGAGGGAGAGATAACTAGCAGCCTGGAGGCACGAGTGGAGAACACAGCTGCAGGAGTGGGGAGCTGTGTGTACGGTGGCTTCATGGCAGAAGCGTGTGTTTCCTTGTGAACAGGAAGAGTCTCGTTGGCTGGAGTGGATGGGCGAGGAGAATAGTGGGAGACGAGCTGGAAAGGCAGACAAGGCCCAACCCCGCAGAGCCTATGGGCCACACCCAGAAGACCTTTGTCTTTATCTTAAAAACAATCAAGAAGCATTAAAGAGTTTTACGACTGGGCAGTGATGTGATTCTATTTTCATTTTTAAAAAATTGTAGCTTCAGCATAGAGAATAGACGGGACTGAGGTCAGAGACTATGTGAGGGGCCTATTAGGAGGCTATTACAGACAGGAAAAAAACAAAGGAAGCTTGAATGGGGGAGTGACGGAGCAGATGAGTAGGATTTGGGTAGGTTCAAATTGTAATTCTTCCCAGAACTTCTAAGAACCAAACAGACTAAGCACTCACATTGAATACTCGAGTGGCATTAAAAAAAAAAAGGTGTCACCTTAAAGTTATGATTACTTTATGGACCTTATTGCAAAATAAAGTAATTAAATATCATATGATTCATTCATTTAACTGTGCAATTCAATGGTTTTTGAGTATTTTCATAGAGTTGTGTATCTCATAACTGGTATCTAATTCTAGAATATTCATACTCCAAAAAGAAAGCCATACCCACTAGTAGTTACTGCTCATTTCCTTCCAACTGTCTCAGCCCTAGGCAGGCAATAATCTACTTTACTGCCTATTCTGGACTTTCCATATAAATAGAATCATACAATATGTGGTCGTTTGTGACTGGCTTCTTTCGCTTAGAATAATGTTTTCAAAGTTCATCCATGTTGTAACATGCATCAGTACTTCATTCCTTTTTATTACCAGATAATATTCCATTGTATGGACAAACTATGTTTTGTTCACTCATTCATCAATTGACGGATATTTGTTGTTTCTACTTTTTGGCTGTTGTGAATAATGTTGCTATGAACACTCATGTACAAGTTGAGTGGACATACGTTTTCATTTCTCTTGGGTATATATGTAGACGTGGAATTGCTGGGTCATATGTAATCCTATATTTAATCATTTGAGGAACTACTCAACAGTTTCCCAAAGCAGCTGTTCCATTACACATTTTCGCCAGCAGTGTACGAGGGTTCCAATCTTTCCGCATCCCCATCAACTCCTGTTATTATCTATTTCTTTGATTCTAACCATTCTAGTGGGTGTGAAGTGGTATCTCGCTGTGGTTTTGATTTGCATTGCCCTGGTGGCTGATGATATTGAGTATCTTTTCATGCACTAACAAGCCATTTGTACATCTTGTTTGGAGAAACATCTATTTCTCCTTTTGGAGAAATGTCTATTTCCTTTGCCCATTTTTTTTGATTCTTTCTCTTTCACTGTTGAGTTTAAGACTTCTTTATATATTCTAGATACAAGTTCCTTAACAGACACATAATCTACAAAAACTTCCTCCAATTCTGTGGGGGTTTTTTTTCACTTTCTTGATGGTGTACTCTGGAGTATGAATATTTTTTTATTTTAATCATATCCAATTTTTCTATCTTTTCTTTTGTTGCTCTGCTTTATTATCTTTCAGAAAAGAATATTTATAAAACTATAACATTATACAACTGAGTTGTCTAAAATTCTTTTATATTTTTTCATGCCAACAAGAAGAGAACCTAAGTACCATTTTACTCAAGAGTTCATAGTCATTTTCTCTAACATTTGTATTGCTCCTTCAAAATTAAAAGACTATAACTAATGCCAGCCAACTCTATCTTTAGCAAAGGTAATTAAGCAGCATTATTCAGGCTTATCAGTTCTATGCCACTTTATTAGCTAAAGCAATTAGAGGAACTTATCATTTTTAAAAATCACATAATTATTGACTATCACAAACCTTGTCACTAAGAAAGGTGATGACTTGTAACACTGCTATGAGGTAAAATGGAAATAAAGAGTGAACAGAGAGCCTGAAAGATAGAGGTTAAAGGAGGAAAGAAACATAAATTACAAGTAGAGTGAAACGTTGTGAAACCTTAATGCATTTTTTAAGACCCTTTAAGTCAAATTAATGAAAATGAAAAAGGCTCAATATTCACATTGGTAGAATTTTTATTTAAAAAGTTAAATTATTTCTTTTAACTAAAACTCCCATCTATTCATTTTCACCTAAAAGCTTTTAGGAGACAAAGTATTTTCAAAATTTTATTTATAATACTTAATAAATACTTAATAAAGTAGCAAGAGATGCAGACATAAATCTGAAAGAACATGAACACATCTTTATATAGATCATGTCAAAATCTACATGTTCCTCGAGGGCTGGGCTTCTCATCTTTGGGTCTCCAGTGCCCAAAGTGTGTTTGTTATTTAACTGAATTCACCTATATGTAAAGTCTTCTCTGAATAAACTCGGAAGTAGCATGGGCCTCCAAAAGCTCATTGCGGATATCTCTTCTCAGTTTTACATTTAATAGCTTAGGTTATTCTTTACGTGTGCTTTCCCCCCTCAATTTTCCATGGAATGTCTTTGAGAGAACTCTTTTTAACATCAGTTTCATTTTACTAAGAAACCAACTAAAGTGCTTCACTGGTATGAATAACCTATTTGGTTTGATTGGGATAACGTGAATAGAGCTCAGCTCTGGGACCAGCTTATTACGGTCCAGCTCAAAACCCGCCATCTTGCCTCTGTCTACTTTCAGTAATTGTGTTCTATCACCTTTGTCTTCAGGTAGCAGACAAGGCTCATGAACACACAGGGAGACTGGTACAACAGCCAAATTAACCACACATCCATCCCAGAAAAACTCGTCTCTTTCTTCCTGCCCTTCCATTCTCCGTACTTGTTCAAATTCAAATCAGTTAATCCCCCATCCTCACATATATTCCTGCCTGAAGATCAAGGCCACAAACTTTAGGTGGTCTTGCTCTGCCCCTCTTCCAGATGCGCCCCTCTGCCTAGAGTGAAAGGATTGGGCCCACCCCAAGCCTGGAACCACCAGGCCCAGACCATGCTCCAGGATCCTGGAGTCTGCTGCTCAAACACAGTCCCAAGTTCACTTCTAGGGCCTATGCAGGGCTTCATCCCTGGGTCCATCCTGCTGGTAGACCTTCAGGCCCAAGGAAAGGATGACTGTTATAAGATGGATATAGACAGAGGTTGAAAATATGGACTGATGTGCCCAAATATGTGCTTATTTAGTATCTCAAAGTATGAGATGGAGCAGAGGGTGGGAGGAAAAGAGGATGGGCCTCGAGTATGGATGGCCAGCCAGGGCCATTTTTGCCTATGCCACTCCATTTTAGTATGGAACTTTAGAACTCCAAGGAGTACTAGAATCCAAAATTCTGTTCTCCAAGATTATTATAAAAGATTATCATCTATCAAGGTAGGAGAATAGAACACATATTATTTAATATGTTAGCTTGATTTATAAATATTTAGATATATGGTATATGGGTGTTCATTTGTACTTCTGCCCTGGACCCTGATAATGTGAGCAGCAGGCCTGCAAGGTTTTGGAGTTCAAGTTTAATTGATTCATTAAAAATATTTATTACATTCCTACCTTGTGCTAGGCATTGTTTAGGCCCTTAGGGACAGCAGAAAACTGGATAGATGAGGTCCTGCTCTCAAGGAGCTTACATTCCAACAGCAGAAGATACGTTAAGTAGTATCCAGGTAAACTAATACAGGCACACATTCATTCAAAAATATCAATTGCCAGGGGCTGGCCTGGTGACACAGTGGTTAAGTTCACATGCTCTACTTTGATGGACCTGGGTTCACAGGTTTGGATCCCAGGCCTGGACCAACACACCACTCAACAAGCCATGCTGTGGCAGTGTCCCACATACAAAGTACAGGAAGATTGGCACAGATGTTAGCTCAGGGCCAATCTTCCTCACCAAAATAAAAAAAAATACCAAAGAGAAAAATCAATTGCCAAACACCACTCCAGACACTAGGGATTGTGAGCAAAACAGACAAGAATCCCTGGCCATGTGAAGTCTACATTAAAATTTCAAATATTAATAGAAGTAAAGAAAGAAATAAAAAAAATAGTAAATTGTTAAAGAGTAACAGGTGAGAGATGTTGGCCTCATGGATGAGGTTGTCAGGAAGTCATCTCTGATAGGATCTATAGAATGACAAGAAGCGAAGAGTTCAGACAGCCAAGCAGAGTCTTTTATGGAAGGAAGAGCAGGTACAAATGCTAGGAGGAGGGAACTTGGAGCGTTCAAAGAACAGAGGAAAAACACCTGTGGCTGGAGCATCACAAAACACATGGTTCGTGTTGCTGCAGAGTCAAGAAGGAGCAACTGGGGGTGTTTTTACTCATTGTGCATTACAGCTGAGTCCTCAACTCTTGTGTTTTCTGAAGTTGTCAGGAAGGGGACAGTGAAAGATTACAGCAGGAAAGCAACAGTGACAGGAGGACTCTACCGTAACCTGTCTCAGTCTTGCAGGCTGCGCCATGGGATCTTGTCATGGACACAGTTATCAAGCAGGATGTCTTGAGAAAGCACACGCTTCGGCTTGGGAGTCCTCAGCAGCGAAGTGAAATGCTTGTCAAGTCCACAGCAGACCTCCCAGGATCTATTGCTACCAGCGGATGAGCTAGAGAGGCGCTCAATCCACATCTGCATCCAGCAAGTCACTGGATGAGACTGGACCGTCTGTAACTGCTGTACTTCTGGTCGAGGGGCACTTGCTCTAGGAAGAAACTAGGCTACAGCTTGTCTGTGTGACAGGCACTGACTCCACGCTTCCCATACCTGTCCTCTCTCAACTGAATTCTCACAAATCAATGACTGAGGTGTCATTATCTCCCTTTAATGGAAGAAACCAGGGCTCAAAAAGAGAATGTAATTGCCCCAAGTGACATGTTAATAAATAGTAGATCTCCTTTCAGGGCTTGATGCTGCTTTCCTTGGAGGACAGAACACCGTCACTGGCCTGACTTTCACTAAAAGAAAGAAGTAAGTGCTCAGCTCTGGAGCAAAGTACAGCACAGCCACTGTGCCACTGCGTGGCCTTGGGAGAATTACTTCACTCTTCTGAGTCTCAATTTCCTTCTCTGTAAAAGAGACATAATTGCAGTGCCCACTGTAAAGGGTTGTGGGAGATAATGCAGATGTGATATTGTGATTTATAATAAGAAATATATATTTGGTCTTTGTTTCCATCACAGAGCTTCTAAAATCGTTGGAAAGTAGTGAGAGAGATAAAGGTGACTTTGGAATGACCCTAGGTCATCTAACGGTGGGGGCTAGTTGCCAGTGGAGCCAACCATGTGATTAGAGGACTGGAACTTTCAGTTCCACCCCTCAACCTCCTGGGAGGGGTGAGGGGCTGGAGGTTGACTCAGTCACCAGTGATCACTCATTTAATCAATCACGCCTATGCAATGAAGCCTGCATAAAAACCCAAAAGGAGAGGATTCAGAGAGCTTCTGTCTCTTCCATCTGGCTGTCCCTAAGTTATATCCTTTTGTAATAAACTGCTAATCTAGTAAGTAAAATGTGTCTCTGAGTTCTGTGAGCTGCTCTAGCAAATTAATCCAACCAAGGGAGGAGGTCATTGGAACCTCTGATCTACAGCCAGTAGGTCAGAAACACAGGTGCTAACCCAGGCTTGTGACTGGGGTCTGAAAGAGGGGAAGGGGGCAATCTTGTGGGACTAAGCCCTTAACCTGTGGGATCTGACACTATGTCCTGGTAGTATCAGAATTGAGTTGAATTGTAGGACACTTGGCTGCTATCAGAGCACTGCTTTTTGTTGTGGGGACACCACCCCTGTCACCGTGGAATTGGGTGCTCACACCCCTTAGCATTTCAAATACCTGGAATGTGACAGGCACTCAACTAATGTCAGCTGGTTGTATTATTATTCCTTTGCTTGGCCTCTCTCTTCTCTTCAGCACCTACCACGGAGTCCCAGTTGTTTATCGATCCAAGGTGTCCCTTCACCAGGGACCACCAACTACTTAGTTAAAAATGTGCCATAGCTTGTCAAATGGGCATGCAAAAATGAAATAAGAGCCATGCACTCTTAACGAGCAAACCATCCTTTTGGGGTGTCAACACTAATATTCACAGAAGAATTAAATGCTAGGCGTAAGTTACTAAGACAGTTGAGAAATGGTCATCCTTATGGATGGGTGCCTCTTCTTTGTTTGAAGCATCTCCTGGTTTTTGCTGAGCAACCTGAGCCCCAGTGGGACACTCCAATCCAGAGACTGATGAATGCTACATAATCATCTTTCTCCTTTCTTGCTCAATTAACCCTCCATGAAGAAAACACCCACCTAGGCATGAGTGATCGTCCTCAGAGGTTTCACAAGGAAAGTCTATTCTAAGAACTACTGGAACAGCATCCAAATCCACTGTGTACTTATGCACACGTGAATCTCCAGGCTTCTCTGTGGCTTCTAGTAGGATTTAGACATTTCTCCCTTGTACCAGATGTTGAGATTTATTTAAAACATTGCACACATGCTTTGGACAGGTGGTGCAGAGGGCTGCACGCAATTAAGGAGAAAGTGGGGTGATTACCTCCATCTCCATCTTTGCTTTCCTGCACATCCACTTTTCTGTCCAGCTTACTTGCAGCCCTCAGATGAGTCTCTCTTGGGCTTCTGTTTCCCATCTGTGGCAGCTGCTCTCTGCATAGTTTATAAGATGATTGTTGTTATAAATGAGATCATATCATTCGTGAAGTTCTGGGAGTGCTTAGGAGGAAAGGGCAACTGGGTAAATTTAAGGTATTGGTGTTGTTATTACTTTTTATTTTTAATGGCTGAAGGGAGAGATGAGTGGTCTAAAACAGTAGCTCAATCTATTTTGCTTACTAGTCACAATAAACATGTGCATATATGCACTTAAAAACTACCCCTTCTTCCAGAGTAAATAATATTAATCCAAGATAATTGGTCACTTCCCTGATTATCCTGGTAATACTCAAGAGAGAACAGAGTTATTCATGAGATGAGCTATTTGCATCCATTCTCATGTCATTTTATTTTAGGAATAAAAAACCACAAAACATGAGCCTTCTGAAAAGTATGCATATTTACATGGTCTTCTGGTTAAGAAATCTTCAACAAGCAGGTGATTTTTCTCTTGAGATTTTAGCTGGGTTCATTTCTGAACAGGAAATATAAACACACGTACTCTCATTTTTAAAGCACTGAAAGTTTAGCTCTATCATGAAAGAGGATGAAGAGAAGAAAAATTGGAAGAGAGGGAGAAAGAAGAATAAGAAGCAGGAATGGAATGGAAGAGGGAAAGATATAGACTTAAGACATATTTTGTTGTTTGTAAATCTCTTTCAATATATTAGGGTAATTAATATTAATTAAATATCTAAGTTTATACTATAATACTAGCCACAATATAGCTCACTAACGACAATGTTGTTTTTCACTTATGAATAAAATTCATGACATGTTTACACCCTTGCTATATAAATTCTTTTTTTCTGAACAAGAGAGGATTTTAGAATGGTGGTGGTTTAGTTCTGCTTTTTCGTTTTTTTTTTTTTTGAGGAAGATTAGCCCTGAGCTAACATCTGCCGCCAATCCTTCTCTTTTTTTGCTGAGGAAGACTGGCCCTGAGCTCACATCCATGCCCATCTTCCTCTACTTTATATGTGGGACGCCTACCACAGCATGGCATGCCAAGCAGTGCCATGTCTGCACCTGGGATCCGAATCGGTGAACCCCAGGCTGCCGAAATGGAACGTGTGAACTTCACCACTGCGCCACCAGGCCGGCCCCTGTTTTTTTTTTTAATTAATAAATTTTATTTTTCTAGAGAAGTTTTAGATTCACAGCAAAACTGAGAGGAAAGTATAGAGTTCCCAAATATGCCCTGTCCCAAACATGCGCGACCTCCCCCACTATCAACATCCCCCACCACGGTGGTACATTTGTTACAATCTATGAACCTATATTGATGCATCATTGTCACCCAAAGTCCACAGTTTACATTAGTGTTCACTCTTGGTGGTGTACATTCTGTGGGTTGGACAAATGTGTAATGACAGGTATCCACCATTATCCTATCATACAGAGCAGTTTCATTGC
Source organism: Equus quagga (assembly GCF_021613505.1). Lineage (NCBI taxonomy): Eukaryota > Metazoa > Chordata > Mammalia > Perissodactyla > Equidae > Equus > Equus quagga. Next base: position 48,049,268 of record NC_060283.1, on the reverse strand, counting down.
CCTCAAAATCCTCTGCACTCTGCCTGTTCATCTTCCTCCCAAATCCCTGGTAGCCACGAAACTTTTACCACCTCCATAGCTCTGCCTTTTCCAGAACACCATTTAGTTGGTATCATACAACATGGAGCCTTTTCAGATTGGCTTCTTTCACTTAGTAATATGCATTTAAGGTCGCTCCATGTCTTCTCACGGCTTGATAGCTCATATCTTTTTAGCACTAAATAATATTCCATTATCTGAATACACCACCGTTTTTTTATCCATTCACCTACTGAAGGACATCTTGGTTGCTTTCAAGTTTTCACAATTATAAATAAAGCTGTTATAAACATCTGTGAGCAGATTTTGTGTGAACGTAAGTTTTCTACTCCTCTGAGTAAATACCAAGAAGCACAATTACTAGATTGTATGAAAAGAGTATGTTTAGTTTTGTAAGAAACTGCCAGACTTGGGGGCCAGCCCAGTGGCGCAGAGGTTAAGTTCGTGCACTCCGCTTTGGTGTCCCGGGGTTCGCCAGTTCAGATCCCGGGAGCAGATCTACGCACTGCTCATCAAGCCATGCTGTGGCAGCCGTCCCACATACAAAATAGAGGAAGATGGGCACTGATGTTAGGGCCAATCTTTCTCAGCAAAAAGGGGAGGATTGACGGCAGATTTAGCTCAGGGTTAATATTCCTCAAAAGAAAAAGAAAAAGAAGAAACTGCCAAACTGTCTTCCAAGTGGCTATACCATTTTGCATTCCCACCAGCAATGTATGAGAGTTCCTGTCACCCCACATCCTCACCAGTGTTTGGTGTTGTCAGTGTTTGGGACTTTGGCCATTCTAATAGGTGTGGAGTGGCATCTTATTGTCATTTTAATTTGCAATTCCCTGATGACATGTGATGTTGAAAATCTTTTCATATACCTATTTGCCGTTTGTTTATCTTTTTTGGTGAGGAGTGCCTATTTAGGTCTTTTGCCAATTTTCCAATCACGCATTTTCTTATTATTGCGTTTTACGACTTCTGTGTATATATTTGATAACAGTCTTTATCAAATATATCTGTTGCAATTATTATCTCCCGGTCTATGGCTTGTCTTCTCATTCTCTTGATACTTAGCAGTTTTTAGTATTACCAAAAATGTTGAGTTATGCAGCTTCCTAATGAAAAGATAAAGATTTATGTGATTTTCAGGCTGAATTGTCAGGTAAATTAATCTCTGGTGTTTCATTTTTATCTGTATTGATTGTGAAGCCCTTCATAAAATCATGTTCTTTTCCGAAATGATACATAGTCCCCCAAAATACATCTTTTCATCTTCTGCAGTTTGCTTTTGAAAAGAACTTTAGTTTTCCACAGCAAGTGAAATTTTATCAATACAAATTGTTTGCTATTTGGTGGGGAGGGGTATGCAACCAAAATGTATTTTTAATAAAATGAAAAAGAGATAGTATTGATGAAAGAACAGGCACATAAATCAATGGAACAGACTAGAGAACCCAAAAATAGACATGAATATAGTCAACTGATCTTTGACAAAGGAGCAAGGCCAAGCCAGTGAAGCAAAGATAGTGTTTTCAAAAAACGGTGCTGGAGCAACTAGACATCCACATGCAAAGAAATGAATCTAGACACAGACCTTACACCTTTCACAAAAATTAACTCAAAATGGATCACAAACCTAACTGTAAAAATCCAAAACTATATAATTCCCAGAAGATAACATAGAAGAAACTTTAGATGACCTTGGGTATGGTGACAGCTTTTTAGATACACCACCAAAGGTTGATCCATTAAAGAAATAATTAATAAGCTGGACTTTATTAAAATTAAAAACTGCTCTGTGAAGAACAATGTCAAGAGAATGAGAAGATGAGCCATAGACTGAGAGAAAATATTTGCAAAAGATACATCTGATAAAGGACTGTGATACAAAATATACAAAGAACTCTTAAAACTCAACGATAAGAAAACAAACAACTCGATTCGAAAATGGGCAGGAGACCTTTACAGACACCGCATCAAAGAAGATATACAGATGGCAAGCAAGCATATGAAAAGATGCTCCATATCATATGTCATCAGGGAAATGCAAACAACAATGAAATACTACTCCATACCTATGATAATGGCCAAAATCTAAAATACGGACAACACAAAATGCTGGTGAGGATGTGGAGCAGCAGGAACTCTCATTCATTGCTGGTGGGAATGCAAAATGGCACAGCCACTTTGGAAGACAGTTTGGGAGTTTCTTACATAACTAAACATACTCTTATCAGGCAATCTAGCAATTGTGCTCCTTGATATTTACCCAAAGGACTTGAAAATTTATGTCTACACAAAAACCTGCACACAGATGTTTATAACAGCTTTATTCATAATTGTCAAAACTTGAAAGCAGCCAAGATATCCTTCAGTAAGTGAATGGATAAATAAACTGTGTACATCCAGATGATAGAATATTATTTAATGCTAAAAAGAAATGAGCTATCAAGCCATGAAAAGACATGGAGGAACTTTAAATGCTTATTACTAAGTGAAAGAAGCCAATGTGAAAAGGCTACATACTGCATGATCTCAACTATATGGCATTCTGGAAAAGGCACTGCTCGGGGCATGGGAGAAGGACGAATAGGCAGACCACAGAGGATTTTTAGGGCAGTGAAAATATTCTGTATGATACTACAGTAATGGATACATGTCATTATATGTTTGTCCAAACCCATAGAATTTACATTAAGAGCAGACCCTAATATAAACTATGGACTTTGGGTGATTGTGTTGTGTCACTGTAGGATCATCAATTGTAATCGAGGTACCACTCTGGTGGAAGACATTGATAATGGGAGAAACTATGCATGTGTCAGGGCAGTGAGTATATAGAACTCTCTGTACTTTCCCCTCAGCTTTCCTGTGAACCTAAAACTGCTCTAGAAAACTAAAGTCTTCATTTAAAAAAAGAGATAAGCATTAGAACTGTTGTGTAAGACAAACCTGCTAGGTTGACTTTATTAGAAAGTGGTTGAGAATAACGAATAAACACTTCTATTTGAGTATAGATACATTTCTACACATGAAAAACACTAGCCCCATTCTTCACATAACTAAAAGGATTAAAAAACTAATTTCTGTTATTATTATATATAAGCATAAGAAAGCACTTAACAGATTCTTCTGTGTTGCCCTATTTATCTAGGATGTCATAAATTCTGACATTAGGCACGTACAAATGGTCAGACTGATTTTCAACACAGCAGAGGAAACTATCCTGACCCCTGAATTGGGTTTAATATTTAAAGAGCATTTTTACGGCCTCAAAATACTTCATTTACATTAAACACTGAAAAGCATGAGTCTATGGGTAACCTCATCCAATTCTATTCTTAGATAATTATTGTGCTACAGTCCACAGAATAAAGAGTATTCAGTAGGGGTCTTTGTTTAGGTAGCTTTCTTTTCCGATATTATCCTAAGTTTATTTTTTCCAAATAGTGTTTGTGCTTCTTATCCCCGGAGGTCCAATCTACCAAGACTAACATAAGGTCTCATGAAAGGTCTAGCTTGACCTTGCATTGTTGATTGGGCATGATTTACTCACCAGCATTCATGCTCTCAACAGTAGCATTCTGGAACTGTCTAGTGATAACTTAGCCATTGTACAAGGGGAGTTTGGGGTAGGATATATAAACATTGAGATTTTTACATGATCAAAATACATTCTGGGTTTGACTCAAAAACCCTCCCTTTAAATTACTCAAATTTATAGGCATCACTACACAGATCTGAGGTTTGGGTAATTGAAGCTGTCAGTTTTATCTAGGAGCAGTTCTGAATGAATAACCCAGAAGTGAGACAACTAGAAGCTGAATAAATCAAGTGGGGTTTCTATCTGTGTAATTACTTCAATTATTCATGAGATTTTGAATGCAGAAGCTTGACCTGTGAAATCTTGGAGGTCAAAAGACTTAGCTGCTATCCAAGATTCCAACAACTACCAAAACTTACTTACTTTTCCTGCTCCACATGTCAGCTGGGGTGTCTTTACCAAATTTCTTTTTATCTCCAATTTAGAAAAAAAGAACTAAGCAGTTATTAAAATATATTAGATTCCACCACCTCTGAGACCAAGCCTTGGGAATTCTGAAGAAGTGAAAGTGGGGCCTCCAAGAATAAGCAGCTTGGTCCCTGGGCGGGGGAAAATACTTTGTCAGGGCCCTGCTGAGCCAAGGAGAGGCAGCATCTCCAGTAGAGAGAAGGGCCACATTACCCAAGACTTTGGAGGTTCCTGAAACAAGAGTGTCTAGATTTTAACACAACACTGAGAACTAATTAAAAGCAGGGATATGCAGAGTCGGGGAGCAAGACCCAAGAGTCAAGGAAGGAAAACAAAATTAGTGTTCACTGAGAGCAGGCTATTCTAATAATAAAGCAATGATAATGATTTAACAATAATAATAATAAAACTAACATTTACAGGGTACTGAAAATGTGCCTGATACTGTTTTGTGAGTTTTCTCTAGACATCACGTCACATATGCACATAGGACCATTTAATTCTAAGAACAAGCTTATGAGGCAGGCACCATTATCATCTTTCTGATGGTAGCCTCTGTTCTCATCCTGTGCCTTTCTTGATGATAGACTCAGTGCTCTACCACAACCAAAAATAAGACATAACTACAAACACAGGGGAATGATGTATATTTTTTAGAAAGGATTTCACAGGAAGATGGAAGAATATATCACACATCATGTAGGGCTTCATCCATTTCCACATTCGAGATCTTAGTTCTCATCACACCATCGTCTTCATACACAGAAATTATTCTCTTAATCCAGGCCCTCGGCTTGAACTCCATTTAGCAAGACAAAATCAAGCTGTTACCTGACCTGATCCCCCTTAAAGAACAATTTGTGTGCCATCTACTTCTCCTCACTCATGTCTGCAGGCCATTTTATCTCTACCTTAACTGCTTATCAGATTATTCATCTAAATATCAAGTCTTTTTCCAGAGGAGAAACCTGTTTCCAAGGAAATGAAGTGTCGTCTACACTGTCACATCATGTTTCCTGTGCTCTGGATGGACTGAAACTAGTTTTCCACCATGACTTTACTAGGTAGGTCTATCACTTCCTGTTTTAAAGATGAGAAGCCTGGGCTTCAGAAGTTAAATAATTCAGTATTACAACTAGGGTAACCAATGATCCCAGTTTGCCTGGAATTTTTCCCATTTTAATACAGAGATTTTCAGATCCTGGGGAACCCCTCAGTCCCAGGCAAATCAAGACCATGGGTCACCCTGACACTAGTAAAATAGTAATGGTTGGTTTCCAACCCAGGTCTTCCGACTCTCCAAGTAGTCATTCAATGAACACTTGTTGAAAGAGAGCGAGAGAGATTGTGGGGGGCAGGGGGGGAGGGAGGGTGGAAGCAAAGAAGGAAGGAAGCAAGACAATGAAACAAGAGGGAAGTAGAATCTTCATGGCGATTTAATATTTCATGAATCTTGATACTATATTGTCTGTAATCTATGCTCTATACACAGTGTGAGATAGATAGATAGATAGATGATATATCTATCTATAAATAGACAGATAGATAGATAGATAGATAGACAGACACAATTAGCTAACTGTGTTTGAGGGGCCCAAATCATGAATAAACCATGATGGTTTCTTGGCATTTGAACCACAAATACGTAAACTCTCTTTATCTAGATAAGCACTATAGAATTTGTTTATTTGCATAAAGAATACTAGAAATAACATTTCATGGATGAAATGAGCAATATTCAACCACAGTGGATTAAGTATAGGAATCTAGCAAGCCAAGCAGCCTGACACATGTTCAAGTGGTGTCCTTGGCCTCTAATTCAGTCCTGAGTTCCACAACTGCATGGAGGATTCTGTCACTTTATTCTAATGTGAGTGTTAGCTGAATCCTGATGTTGGAATAGCATTGAGTCTGCCTACAGAGAACCCCTCATGCAGAGAAGTTACTGCCAGACAGTGTAATACAATGAAAGATAGAGACTGAAGGATGGAGGTTGGGACCTCATTAACTTTACAAGAACAGGCCAAATGATTGTTTTGTGGCCGCTTGCTGATAATTGCTTGCATGAGTGAAAGACTTTCAGTATAAAGTTTTAACATACTACGTGGTTGCAAGCCTGTACGAGAGGAAACCCATAGCCTTGACCTACCTCAAACCTATTGAAGGCTTCTGAGATCTACAAAAATAAACTTTATGCTCATGACTGCCCAGGTCCGTTCACAGCCGTGATCTGCTCTTGTGGGCAGGCTCACTCATACCACAAAAGGAAAAAGAAAAAATTCTTCCTTTAATGAATAATATATAAAAGTTACTTGCTTTAGCCAGAATGACTTTAAACAGTTGTCTGTAAAATAAGACTTCTACTTCCACAAAACCTACAATATATAAGTTCTTGAACAAAGAATAGAATGAACTATGATGATAGTTGCCTAGCATCTAATTAAAATGAAAGAGCCTGAAAATGGCTTTCTTATTATTAGTGGTACTGTTAAAGATGATGGATTGTCCTAGCTGCATTGTCCCAACAGAGGACATCCTTTTTACTTCTGGGAAAAGGAGAGTTAATCAGAACAAAATATAGCTGTTAAGAATGCCTCCAAAGACCATACTTGGAGATTTGTGTTTCATTCATTGATTCTTTAACCACCTCTCTTGCTTTTGCCAACCCACTAAAACCCTTGTCCAGCCAGAAATTCAATTTCTATAAGATAGTAATTCCTTCTAACTATAAAACATTTAATCGAGTTAATATTTCAAGGTTTTCATTATCATCATAAGGAAGCAATAACGGTGAGAAAAAAATCAGTCAGCAAAAATTCTATTACTTTTCTTTTAGTGAATGTCATCATTAGATCCTGCCTTAGGAAGAGCTCATTTCCTGAAGGACCTGAGCAATGATGAGCGAAGAGGGACAGTTGAAAAAGACAAATTCATAATCTTAACCAAATATAAGGAGAGTCAACCCAAGGCAAACTCACTAGCATCTATTCCTCGAGCAGGTTGCCTACTCCATTTAATTAAGTTTTCCCAGAAAGAACAGGCAAAGCAAACAACCATTCAGTGGCTCACCATCTGCATTCTTTTGCAGGTTAAATTTCATATTTCCTTTCTAATTTTCAATTTTGCATATTTAGTTTTTTTTATATCAGTATAACTTCTTCTGGATAAAAATGAGTGTGGCAAATATTCTGATGTATGACATTTTTTTTTAACAGAACTATTCACTTTGCAAGGATTCTTCAAGTTATGCTAGGGCTGAACCTTTTATCCCAAAAGTAGGGACTTTTTAATGTAGTAACAAAGATATTTATAAGCTTTTTACGTTTAAGTGTATACAAAAGGAAGTGTTTTCTTTTTTCGCTGCCCTCAATTTTAAGGCCTCCACAGACTCAACTCTAAATATCCCACTGATCTATTGTTTCTGAGAATTCAAGCTCAATTTTAACAATAAATCCACATAGAAATAATGGCAGACTTGGTATACAAAACCATTTAAAATGAGGAAGGGGATCAGCATAAGGAAATTTGGGAATTAAGCTATTTGGTTTGTACAAGCTTCTAAACTTTCCAAGTCAAAGATTTCAGACAGGAATGAAGGATCAGGTGGGATTCAGTGGAAATATAGTATTAAAAGTAGTTGTTGGCAATCAAACTTAATGGTGAAAATCTGAAAGCCATTCCTCTGAGAACAAGAAGAAGACAAGTGTGCCCACTCATGCCACTCCTGTTCAAGACAGTACTGGAGGTTTTGGCCAGGACAATTATGCAAGAAAAAGATATAAAAGGTATCCAAGTTGGAAAGGAAGAAGTGAAACTCTCCCTGTTTGTGGATGACATGATTCTATATATAGAAAACCCTAAAGAATCCACCAGAAAACTATTAGAAATAATCAACAACTACAGCAAAGTTGCAAGCTACAAAATCAGCTTACAAAACATAATTGCATGGGGCCGGCCCGGTGGCGCAGTGGTTAAGTTCGCACATTCAGCTTCTCAGCAGCCCAAGGTTTGCTGGTTCGGATCCCAGGTGAGGACATGGCACCACTTGGGAAAAGCCATACTGTGGTAGGTGTCCCATGCCTATGTATAAAGTGGAGGAAGATGGGCATGGATCTTAGCTCAGGGCCAGTCTTCCTCAGCAAAAAGAGGAGGCTTGGCAGTGGTTAGCTCAGGGCTAATCTTCCTCAAAAAAAAAAAAGTCTATTGAGTGGCTGGTGTGGTTGCATAGTAGTTAAGCTCATGCACTCCACTTCAGTGGACTTCAGTGGTCTTGGGTTCTCAGGTCCAGATCCCAGGTGCACACACAGAACCACTCATCTTGCCATGCTGTGGCGGCATCCCACATAAAATAGAGGAAGATTGGCACACATGTTAGCTCAGCAACAACTTTTCTCAAGCAAAAAGAGGAGGATTGTCAACAGATGTTAGCTGAGGGTGAATCTTCCTCACACACACATACAAAAAATCAGTTGCATTTCTGTATAGTAATAACAAATTAACAGAAAAAGGAGTTAAGAATACAATCCCATTTACAATTACAACCAAAGGAATAAAACATCTGGAATAAATTTAACCAAGGAAGTGAAAGACCTATACACTGAAAATTACAAGATATTATTGAAAGAAATCAAAGATGTTGGAACGTGGGGGCCAGCCCCACGCCCTACTGGTTGGTTTCTGCATGCTCTGCTTCATTGGCTGGACTTCGGTTCCTGGGCAGGGACCTACATCACTCATCAGCAGCCATGCTATGGTGGCGACTCACATACAAAACAGAGGAAGATTGACACAGATGTTAGCTCAGGGTGAATCTTCCTCAGAAAAAAAAAAGAAAGAAATCGATATTCTATGCTCATGGATAGGAAGAATAAAGATAGCTAAAATGTCCGTATTACCTAAAGCAATCTATAGATTCAACGCAATCTCAATCAGAATCCCAGTGTCATTCTTCATGGAAATAGAACAAAGAATCCTAAAATTTATATGGAACAACAAAAGACCCCAAATAACCAAAGCAATCCTGGGGAAAAAGAACAAAGCTGGGGCAGGCCAGTGGCTGAGTGGTTAAGTTTGCATGCTCTGCTTTGGCAGCCCAGGGTTTCACAGGTTCTGATCCTGGGTGCAGACATGGCACGACTCATCAGGCCATGCTGAGGCTGCATCCCACACAGCACAACCAGAAGGACCTTACAACTAGAATATACAACTATGTCCTTGAGGGCTTTGGGGAGAAGCAGAAAAAAAAAAAGCAAAAAGATTGACAACAGACATTAGCTCAGATGCCAATCTTCAAATAAAAAAGAACAAAGCTGGGGCATAACAATCCCTGACTTCAAAACACACTACAAAACTAAGTGATCAAACAGCATGGTACTGGCACAAAAACAGACACACAGATCAATGGAACAGAATCAAAAGTCTAGAAATTAAACTATTTGTCTATGAACAGCTAATCTTCAACAAAGGAGCCAAAAATATACAATGGAGAAAGGAAAGTCTCTTCAATAAATGGTGTCGGGAAAACTGGACAGCTGCATGCACAAGAATGAAAGTAGACCATTATCTTACACCATACACAAAAATTAACTCCAAATGGATTAAAGACTTGAACGTAAGATTTGAAACCATAAAACTCCTAGAAGAAAATATAGGCAGTACACTCTTTGACATCCATCTTAGCAGCATCTTTTCGAATGCCATATCTACTCAGGCAAGAGAAACAAAAGAAATAATAAACAAATGGGACTACATCAGACTAAAAAGGTTCTGCAAGGCAAATGAAATCATGAACAAAATGAAAAGACAACCCACCAACTTGGAGAAAATATTTGCAAATTATATATCCAACATGGAGTTAATTTCCAAAATATATAACGAACTTATTCAACTTAACAACAAAAATACAAACAACCTGATCAAAAACTGGGCAGAAGATATGAATAAACATTTTTCCAAGAAGATGTACAGCTGGCCAACAGGCAAATGTAAAGATGTTCAACATCACTAATCATCAGGGAAATGCAAGTCAAAACTACAATGAGATATCAACTTACACCTGTCAGAATGGCTATAATTACCAAAATAAAAAATAATAAATATTGGAGAGGATGTAGAGAAAAGGGAACCCTCATACAATGCTGGTGGGAATGCAAACTGATGCAGCCCCTGTGGAAAACAGTATGAAGATTTCCTAAAAAATTAAAAATAGAAATACCATACAATCCAACTATCCCACTACTGGATATTTATCCAAAGAACATGAAATCAACAATTCAAAGAGATTTATGCACTCCTATTTTTATCACAACATTATGCACAATAGCCAAGATGTGGAAGCAATCCAAGTGCCTGTCAAGTGATGAATGGATAAAGAAGATGTGGTATATATATACAATGGAATACTATTCAGCCATAAAAAAGACAAAATCATTCCATTTGCAACAACATGGATAGAACTTAAGGGTATTATATTAATGAAATAAACCAGACGGAGAAAGATAAACACCATATGATTTCACTCACATATGGAAGATAAACACATGGATAAAGAGAACAGATTAGTGGTTGACAGAGGGGAAGCAGGTTGGGGGTGGGCAAAAGGGGTAAAGGGGGACATATGCAAGGTGATGGATAAAAATTAGACTATTGGCGGTGAGCATGATGCAGTCTATACAGAAACTGATATATAATAATGTACACCTGAAATTACACAGTGTTATAAACCAATATGACCTCAATAAAATAATTGAAAAAAATTATAAAAGTAGGTGTTGGCAGAGGTAAAGGCTCAGGGGGCAACAGTCGGCTCTAGATTGGGTTCTCAGATCACTCAGAGAATGTCATGTTCAGCTCCAAACACTATTGAAGGGTCTTCTCAATGTCATATAAAAAGAGTTTGCCCAATGTCATATGAAAAGCAGCAGAAGGGAGAGAGCATGTTAAACTTGGAGAAGAAAAAAACCAAGACTGCAAAGCCACTACTGCAAGGTGTTGGTACTAAGGAAAAAGGAAGATAATTGGAAGGAAAAGGCAGGAAGACATATTTCAGCATAATCTAAGGAAGACCTTTCAAACTTTTGGACTTGTCCAAAAATAAGATTCTATCAAGGCATTGTACTTCCCATTACTGGAGCTGTTCAACCAGGTAGTGGACAACCTCTTGTGTGTGATGGTTGTAAGGGGACTTCTATGCTGAGCCTCATGGTGGAACTAGGTGCCTCTTGGATTTCTTCTGTCCTGCTTCTGAATTCTGCAATGCTTAGTAGAGTAGGTATTGTGATATGCTGGAGCTCAACATATCATAATAATGAAGAGTCTGTATTTGAAAATTAAATAAGAACAAGAAGAAAGCCAGCATACTAAAAACTCAGGTTACAATGGCTTCAATAGCTTGGTCTTATTTTTCTTTCCTAACAGGAGTCCAGCAATAGGCTGAAGTTGACAATGAAATGACTGGGATCCCAGCAAAGAGCCAGCTTCTAGTAACAGTGTGCCCTCAAAAGCAGTTTTTTGTATGCAGAATAGACTGTCCAGAGGTGTGCTTTGGTTAATAAATTAATATTCAATGTATTAAATTTACACATTCTTTCTTAAGCTTCCAGTTTAGCTTATTATTCTTATTTTATTTATAAGTTTAACAAAATTTAAGGACTCTGAATAAATTTAGTCCAATTTGCAAACTTAATTATATACCTTCAAACATTTTTAACTGCAATATAAATTAATCTACTTGATTTCCTCTTTCAAATACTTCAATTTTCTGCCTGACAAACCTTCCCAAGTGCCTAAATAATTCTAAAAAGTCTGGTAAATTAAATTTATAGATACAGTAAATCTTGTTACCTTAAATGTCCTGCTTTTAATGTCCTGATGAGATTACACACACACATATATGTGTACATATACATATATACACACATATATACGTATGTGTATTGCACGTGTGAGTGTGGGATGTGGGTGGGGATATGTGAAGAGGTGGAGCCTGGAGGCTGGGGATGCAACAGCTGAATAGTTTATATCTGAAAATAAATAAGAGCAAGAAGAAAGCTGGCATAATAAAATCCCAACTTGCAGCAGCTCAAATAAACTGGGTCTTATTTTTATAAATGTTTTATATGCATTATATTTATTGTTTCTATATATATATTAAATTTCAAACTTAGTAAATTTCAACTTAAAGTCATAAGTCTATCTCAATTGCTTAATGACATGTTTGAAATTAGAATCTTGAGACTGATCTTTATTCTCATATGTCAAAGTCCCTTTAAAATTATACATATATAAAAGGCCAAATATGTACAAACTTCTTAATATAAAAATATTAATATCATGGTTATAAATTTCTTAGTGATGTTTATAATTAATTCTAACCTTTATGGGATCAAAAAATTCTTATCTCTTTAGAAGATCTTTGTGCCATCCCACACAATTTGAGGTCACCTCTTCTTATTACTTATGAGAATCTCCTCAAACCTGGATTGGGGTTGTCTACTGAGCAGAGATTTCATTTTGGACCCTGTCTGAAGAACTTAAAGAAGGGTTGGCAAACTATGGCCACAGGCCAAATCCCACCTGTGTCCTGTTTTTATACCCCCATGAGCTAAAAATGATTTTTATATTTTTAAAGGAGTGTAAAAAGAGATAAGAACACATGACGGAGACTGTATGTGGCATACCAAGCCTAAAATACTTACTTTCTTGCCCTTTAAAGCAAAGTTTTCTGAGCTTTGACTTAAAGGAAAATATGGTTTTGATGATATGGACAGTAAATCTCAGCAAAGAAATGGATACTTTAAAAAATGGAAATTCTAGCGCTATAAGTACTAGATGAAATTAATAATTCATTGGATGAGCTTAACAGCATATTAGAGATAGCAGGAGAATCAATGAACATGAAGACTTGTCAATAGATAACATGATATATAAGAATACAGAAAGGAAAAATGATTGAAGAAAAATGAGCAGAGTCTCAAGGATCTGGGCAATAATATCAAATGATCTAACATAGATAAAATTGGAGTTCTAAAAGTCCATTGAAAAATAATGAATAAAAATTTCCATAGTTTGATTAAAAAGATTGAGTTACAGATGCTAGAAATTCAGCAAACTCCGATCAGGATAAGTACAAAGAAAACCACATCAGAGACAAATGGCTGAAATCCAGATAGAAAAGGAAAATCTTAGACCAGTAGAGAAAAGCAATACATACATACCAGAGAACAATGACATAAATGATGGCTGACTTCTCATCAGAAAAAAAATGGAGACCAGAAAACAGTGGGACATCATGTTTAAAGTACTAAAAGAAACTGTGAAGCAAGAATTACACATTCACTGAAATTATCCTACTAAAATGAAGGCAGAAATATATTTTTTCAGCTAAATAAGAACAAAGAATTTGTCAGCAGCAGACCTGTACTACAAGAAATGTTAAAGGAAGTTCTGTAGGCAAAAAGCAAATGATTCCAAACGGAAATTTAGATCTTCAAAAAGGAATAGGAAAAGCATATGAAATAGTAAATATGTGGGCAAGTACAAGCAATCTAATTTTGCTGCCCGAAACAACCAGATCTCAGTGGCCTCAGTATTACCCAGCAATAATTTCCCAAGTCCCTGGTCAGCAACCTCTCCAGTTACTCTTAGTCATTATTCCAAACTTTCACCAATATTCTCACACCACGTAGTGCACAGTAGCCCCCTTTCTCTTCACACGTGACCTTGCCTCTATTTCACAGAGGAAAGCAAGTCTATTCCATCACATTTTTCATCACTATCACACTCCCAGAAGTCTCTTCACCTGCACTCATCCTCAGAGAGACATTACCTTTTTGGTTAAAATCTAGGGTAGACAAATGTTTGTCTACTTAGCATCCTTTGGTTCATGGCAACATGAGTCATGTCAACTCGAGATGCACGTTAGAACTAGCTAAGGGAGACCTTTAAAAATCCCTTTCTTGGGCCTCACTTAAGACCAATTCGATCAATAGTTCTGAGGGCTCTGATGCTTTTTTTAAAGCTCCTCAGTAGACTCCAATGTGTAGCCAAATTTGAGAACCACCTTTCTTCAATTCCTTAATAATTCTGTTCATTTAATGTTGTTCAGATAGGATTGATCCCACCTCCACTCTTGACCTGGTTCTGAGTGTAGTTACCTGATTCTGACCTGGCAAATTATAGTAATCTCTCCCCCTGGTCACAGTAATTAGTTCAAGGTTATGAAGCAACCTAACCCAGGCCAATTGCATTCTTTCCTGAGAATTTTGGTAGAATAAGCTGGTAATATATTTTTTTATCTGCAAACAGAAAACATTATAAGAGTAATTTCATCTCTATTCTACCAGTGTCAAATTTCTTCCACATGGAGATGGCGTATATGATAAAGTCAAACAGAACTGATAAATAGAGATGACACTATTTGATAAACCCCTGGATCCTGTCTTGAGACTTGCCAGTTAGGTAAACCTAGAAATTTCTTCTTCTGATTCAGCATGGTTGAATCAGCTTGCTGTTGCTTCCAACTGAGAGATCCCTCCGTCCATGCTTGTGATATCATTTCCTTCCTTCACCTTTAGGATGGAAACAGATTTTGTTTTCCTCTTTATCCTGTATTTTTACTCTCTCTCTCTCTAATTTTTTTTCTCACAGTATTTAAATATATTCATAACTTCCTGAACATAGAAGACTGTTGAATGACCTGATATTCTCTTCTAGCTGCTCTTTCTCTCTTTCATTTCCTTCACAGTCAACCCCTCAAAATATTGATTTACAAGCACTGCATCCCCCTCTTCAACTCCACACCATTCAAACTAACCCTAAAAAGCTGGACATAAACTGCCAAATCGCCAAACACAATGAACTTTCCCCAGTCCAGTCTCCTTAATCTTATAGTCGTTTTTGACATTGTTCATTCTTTAAATTCTTCCGTTAGCTTACACGACATTATGCTGGCTATCTTCAAGCCTCTATGCTGGCTCCTTCTCAGCTTTTTCCTTTGTTGACTTCTCTTTATAATCTGAATATACAAATATTGAAGCCCTCCTTGGTTCTGCTCTTAACTCCCTTCCATAGGAGATCTTATCCACATCCCAGCTTTACTCACGTATATTTATATGTTATAGATTCCAAAATCTATATCTCTAGCCTCTCAGGTTTCCCTTCTAAGCTCCTGTCCTCCAACATGCTCCCTTACCCAACTACCTCTTACTCATCCTTCAACATTCATCTCAAGTATCACCTCTTCTCTGAAGCCTGTCCTGATTTTCTCTGTTTAGTGCTTCTCTGAGTGGCTGTACCCTGTACTCTCCTCAATCAAAGCAGGCATCACACTGTATAGAAACTATCTGTTAATATAGCTCTCTCTCAAGACTGTAAAATCCTTGAGGCAGTAATTATGTTTTATTTATTTTGTGCCTGGCATATAAAAGATATTCAATAAAAGTTTACTGAATGAATAAAAGGATGGTGGTTGTGGTTACTGCAGATTTTCTGTACACTGGACTGTTTTGTGGAGTAATGCAGCAGAACAACATTCTAGAATCTCTTCCTCATAAATTTTAAGCTGGGATGGCATTTTAGAGTCTCATTTTTAACAAATATCTGTTCCTGAGATAATGAATAACTCGATGACATTTATTGTTCAACTCAAATAATAAATATTATTTATAGAGAGTCTTTATATCTTCCTGTATAATAATAGGAATCATATTTTTGTCAACTATTTTTTCTTAAGTTAATATACAATTCCTCCATGACTTCCCCTGGATCTCCTGTAAGGTGAGTCAGTGAGAAAATATTAGGAGAAAAGAAAAAGAAGTGGGAGTTTGTACTTATTAGCTTGTTATACTATATAACTAAAAGCAACTCTACTGAGCCATTCTCCTGTATCAGCCAGGGTCCCAGCAAAAAGCCAAATGGCATTCTCAGACTTTAACTGAGGAAAGCTTAATGAAGGGACTTTTACAGAGTGTGGACAATGGACATTGAGCCCCCAAAGTACTATCAGCAGCAGGAAGCCAATACCAGCACTATGACTGAAGGGGGAAGGGGAGGAAATGGTGCAACAGGTAACAGGAGCCATCACTCAATGGAAGCTGTGGTCATGGAAAGACACAGGCAATGCATGAATTGCAACAAAGGAAGAGGGATAAATTCTCCAGGCTTCCCTCCTCCCGCCCTCAGTATCCCACAGGTGTCTCCCCTTAGGAGAACCCACCTGGATGCCAGAATGCAAGGGAGTGCAGGCCATGCATTCTGGAAGTTGGAGTAGGACGGAGAGTAGGGAGGCAAATAGAGGACAGCCAGTATACACCCTGACTCTGCCTGAATCTGTCGTGGAGTAGAGATTAAGAGCAGCAGTCCAATGAAGGAGTTGACTGGGCCTCCTATTCCGTTTCTTTGCTTGTTTACATCAATAAAGTAAAAACTCTCTTAAATAATCTCCTCTTAACCAACTCTTCAGATTAACCAATCCTCTTCATCCCCTCTGTACAACATCCTGCCTAATATCCAGTGGCCTCCCATTCAATTCTGATCTCCCAGTGGAGTCATCAACTTCCCAAGAATCATTGTATTTGTTCCTAAACTTGCTCATGCCAGTTATAGTTGTTAATGTATTATGCTATTTAATTATCATGTCAACTGTACAATAGAAATGCAAAATGAAAGATGTCCTTAAACTTCCTCTCATTTTTAATCTGCATTCACTCTAAAGGGGATCTCAACCAGTCTCGTGGCTTTAATTATTATCTACATACTGACAACTTACAAAGATACATCTCCCATCCTGATCACTCCTCAAAATCTACAGTACAGTGTCTAACAGGTATTGCTAATTTAACATATTCAAAACTGACGTTCGACCTCCACCACCGCCACCACCACCCCAAACCTGCTCCAACTAAGTCTCACCCAACTCAGTTCATGGTAATTCTATCCTGCTACTTGCTGAGGCCAAAAATCTTGGATTCATCCTTGATTTCTTCCCTTTTTACACATCTCATATCTAATCTGTTAGAAAATCTGTTGTTTTAACATTTATATTACATCCAAAATTTGGCCATTTCTAATCACCTCCACTATCATTACGTTGGTCTGAGTCATCATCATCTTTTACCTGAATTGTTGCAAATTTCCTAGTTGGCCTCCTTACATCAACCTTTGCACCCCACAGTCTATTCCTAACCTAGCAGTGTGATCCTCATGACAGATCACGTCACTCCTCTGCTTCAATCCATTGGTTCCTCCATTTCCCTCAGAGTAAAAGCCAAAGTCTTTATAATGGTCCGTAAGACCCACTATGATCTGACTCCATGGGTCCCTCTCTGAGCTCATGTTTTATGTCTTTCCTTCTTGATGACTCTTCTCCTCCAACACTGTCCTTCTGGATGGTCCTTGAACATCCCAGACACAGACCCAAACCAGAACCTTGGATCTAGTTGTTCATTATATCTAGAATGCTTCTCTAGATATCTTCAAGGATGTCTCCTCCTCCTCCTCAGAGTCTTTGCACAAATGTCACCATCTCATTAAAGAACAATACTGTTTAAAATTTTCTCCATAGCATTTAGCATCTTCTAACACATTTTATAATTTGATTGTATATTGTGCTTATTGTTTGATATCTACTCTTAATAGAATGCAAGCTCACCCCAGGCACATAATTGTAACTGCTTTCATCATTGATACAGCCAAGCACCCAGAACAGTGACAGGTATATGGTAGAGGCTCAAATATTTGTTAAAATAATTAAGGAAAAAAAGGTCTTAAGAAGTGCAACATTTTGAAAGTACTGTTTTTGGTAACGAAGATCTGTTCTTGATTTTGTGTTTCTAAATAATTATTTCACCTATTTGGTCCTTGTGTGAATCCAGAAAGAAAAGAAAAGAAAAGAAAAAGTAAGTGTTGTGAAATTTCTAGAAGGCAGAAAGCTTTCTAAGCTCAGAATATAACTGTGCTTAGAACTACCGAACGGAATCAAAAAATTGAGTTTGCTCATCAGAACATAAAAATAAAATAGGAGCCATCTTTTTTATGTAGGTGAGCCCTTATAACTCTTTTTTAATACTCCATAAAATTATCATCTTTCAGTTCCAGATATGGGAGATTTTTCCCTTTTAAAATTCTTCTGTAAAAAAAAAGTCACAAATCTAATAGGACAGAAACTCTTAAAACCATAGATATGATTAAGGCTCAGTTCCCTAATAAATGTGCAACAAGACACTTGTCAGCCCTTGAAATAATGAGCTGTGATCTATGATAAATGTGCCAATAACACATTTTCCAGGCCAGCATATTTCAGATTGGTAGAAAATAGTTGAATCACAGCAGGATCTTATTTTTACACAAATTACTTCTAAACTCCAAACACATCTAAAATTAATTTCTTTCATCACATTAACACTGGGCTGTTAATCACTGGAATGTGTGCTGGTATTTGACAGACATAAAAAATTGATTTGCATTTGCAAGAGGAGGGGGGCACATATAAAAAGCAGCATGTTCCTCATGTGGAATAAAGTTTTGCATATCCTGGTCTACAAAATATATTGCTTGTTTACCAGTCACAGATGACTGTAAAGGTGAGCGCAATAATGGCTTAATGAACTTCAAATTAAAAGATCTGACCTTTCTTTAACACCATGCATGAATTAAGAACAATATATATTGCAATACGCCTGTAACAAAAAGAGTGAAATTATAAAATGCTTAAACGCTTCTAGCTAATTTCTGGGAGTTAATTTATTCATTCATTTAATCACAAATACACACAAAAAAATTTCATTGAATTTCTATGGTTCCATACTCACATATAGCTCAAAGTCTAAAGTAGAAAATAATTCAACGTATGTCATGCAATAATTGCCAAGACAATGGAACATATAGCATGCTGTGAGAATATAGGTGAAGGACAGGCTAATTGCCTCCTGTGCAAAATAGGAACTCACCTTAGATTTTATCTGAGAGGATTGAGGTGAAGTTTAAATGAGCTAGCACATATCGAAGAGCTCAGGCAGAGCCTGGCCGGTGGAGAACACTCAGTACGTGTTAGCCTTTATGACAGGAAGCCTATTCAAGCCACACGTTACTAAATATCCAGGTCAGGCACAGAACTAGGCACAGAGAATACATCAGGAGATAAAACAGAGGTTGTTCCTGCCCATTTCCTGGTGTTGACAGTCTAATGGCGAAGACCGTGTCACGTAACAAGTGTTCTAGGAGAGGATGCAAAGGGCCCTGTGGAAAGGGAAAGCCAAGCCCCTAATGAATCTAGGAATTCAGGAAAGTTCTACAGAGATCATATTAGAAACAGAACCGGTGGGTGTCCCCTCTGGATCCTGGCCATTAGGCTTACAACTAGAGTGAAGTCACAGCATAACCCAGCAGAGGATGAGCTGACCTGATAAGGGAAGAAGAGAATATATCCTAAAGGAGTCATAACAGCTAGCCAGCATGCACTAGCAGAGGAGGTCCACTGGGGGCTGAATCCTGAGAATGCTTGATTAAGGGATGCAGAACATAAAATTGGATAAGGAAGTTTGCTGACTCAATTGAATCTTATCTGTCTGTCCCAGGAGACAGGATTTGATGCCCTGGCAATGACCCCAGGAGAGGGTGCTAACTCATTACTAGAATGGCTCCTAGAGGCATGACAAAGCAATAGCCAATGCCAAAAGGGCAGAATTGTGGTGGCAGATGGACGAGGAAAGGATTAAAAGACTCAGGACAGTGGGCATACTGGAAAGTATACTGTGTATGTCCAGAAGACCCTCCGAATGATTGTGATCCATGGGAGGGCCCAGATGATGCAACATACACCGAGGCCATAGATATAGGCTTGAGACAGGGGCACCAGCATCACTAAGAAGGTCACTAGTGGCTGCCCTCTGCAGCCCAGGTTGGTAGTAGAAGAGGCTGATACAGAACTTGGTTCACCAATAGCAATCGAATGACAGGATATCAAAACAACAGAGATCTGGCAGTGAGACTTAACTGCCAGAAACCTGGTGGTCTCAGAACGGCTGGCAAAGTTGGAGTGGTGGCCAAGGGGGGTCCCACTTGCACAAGTAATGGAGATGGTTAAGAGAATACAGCAGCACTCAGGCTGACATCTGACAAGGATCCTACTCAGTTTTTACCAGCAGAAGAAATCAAGGGAGAATGACCAGGAGGCTAAGGGCAGTCACTCCGATAAACATTGCAACGCTTTCCCAGTTTCCAGACCTGAGCCAGATTTCTGACCTGGAACCCTCTGACTGATGAGGTGGCCACATCTCCAGAAGGAAAGATCCTGCAACATCAAGCCAAGTATACACAATGGTGATCCCCTAAGTCCTTCTGCAAAGGGACCTACAGCCATTTACGTAACTGCACACCGGAGAAAGTGGACTACCCAGACATCTCAAGCAGGAATGGACATAGGATTTGAACTGATGTTAACACTCAGACACCTGAAGTATCCCAGGCCTCTCCCCCGTTAGAGTGGGGACACATAGAAGCCATTAATAAATGGAATCCTGGCCACTTTTGGCTTGAGTGGATCGCAATGGACCCACTCCATGCCATTTCTGCAGTCCCAAAATATATAATTGAAATCAACACACTTGGCAGTTGACATCTTTCTCTGTGGGGTAAAAGTTATCAGAGAGGGGAAAGAAAAGGAGAAGTCTCTGAAACTGACCCACTCTGGCTAAGAAAATAAATCAAAAGCAATATTGCACCCTTGGAGGATGGCAGATGTGATCTCCTCAAGGTTCTGACACCCAATTCCACAGTGTGGAGGTGGGTGGGTTTTCCACACCAATGAGCAATTCTCAGACACCAGCTGGGTCTCCTACAATTCAACTCAGTTCTGACACTATCTACCTGGAGATAGCATCATATCCCACAGGTTGAGGCCTCCGTCCTACAAGACTGCTCCCACAGCTTCAGCTGCCAATCGCAAGGCCAGGTTATCACTTGTGCTTCTGATTCACCAGCTATAGGTCAGAGGTTCCAATAATCCCCTCATTGTGTTCATAAATTTGTTAGAGTGGCTCACAGAACTTAGAGAAATATTTTACTTACTGCTTTGCCTGTTAATTATGAAAGGAGATAACTCAGGAACAGCCAGAGGGAAGAGATAGATAGGGCAAGTCGTGAGAAGCTTGAATGCCCTCTCCAAGCACACCACTCTCCCTGAATCTCCATGTGTTCGCCAACCCAGAAGCTCTCCTACCCCCATCACACCTCCGTTCAGTTTACCAGTCTGTCTCCTGAAGAACACAGATGAATCCTAGAAGTGGGCTGTAGACTACTACAAGCTCAACCAGACTGCAGTCACCATGCTAGCTGTGATATCTTTGTCTTGCATAGTGTGTGGCCATTGATTTGGTGAAGGTGTTCATTTCTATTGCTATGAGAAAAGAGGATAAAAAACAGTTTGCATTCACACGGAATAAACAACCAAATACATTGAAAGCTTTGCCCCAGGGCTATGTTAACTCACCTGCTCTGACATGAACAGTCAGGAAAGATCTAGACCATCTGAACATCACACAGTACAGCACAGTGATCCATTATATCGATGACATCATGTTGCTTGGGCTTGATGAGCAAGAGATGGCTTGCATGCCGCAGGCCACACATGTGCTACAAAGGGTGGGAAATCAACTTTGCAAAGATTCAGAACTTGCCACATCTGCAAAATCATGAAAGATTCATTGATTAGGGGCATGCCAAGACATCCGTTCCGAAGTAGAACACAATTGATTGCATCATGCACTCCTATAACAAAGAAGCAAGTGCAATGTCTAGTGGGCCTCTTTGGGTTCTAGGGGCAGCCTATTCCACACCTAGGATTACTGCTCCAGCCCATATAGTGATACAGTGATACAGCAATACGAAAAGCTGTGATCTTTAAGTGGAGCTGGAGCAGGTCCAGGTTGCAGTGCAAGCAGCCTACCACAGGGGAAAAACAATCTGGCAAATGCTATAATGCTGGAGACATCAACAGTGAGAAAAGACTCTGTATAGAGTCTATGGCATGCCCCAGTGGGAGAATCACACCACAGACCCCTAGGATTCTGTAGCAAGACCATGTCTTCTGCAGTAGAGAATTATACACCTTTTGAAAATCAATTCCCATCATGCTGCTTGGCTCTCGTAGAGATGGGACCGCAAGCAACCATTTGGCCAGAATTACTCATTATAAACTGAGTCCCATCAGATCCATCACATCACAATAAGGGCCCAGCAGCAATCCATCATAAGACAAAAATGGCACATCAGGATGGAGCCTGAGCAGGACCAGAGGGGATAAGCATGTTCTCAGAACCTGTAGCCCAGAGCCTCAGGGCATCCCCCAACATCACACTAGTACCCCTCCTTCAGCTCACACCTCTCACTGTATGGAGAATCCTACATGATCAGCTAGACGAGGGGGAAAAGGCCAGAGCTTAGTTTCAGATGGCTCAACCCCATTTTGTGGGTACAAGATAAAGATGGGTGGCAGCTGCACTACAGCCTCACTTGGGAGTCACCCTGAAAGATAAATATGAGGAAAAACCCTCCTCAAGGGCAGAGGTTTAGGTGTAGCACCTGATTATCCACTTTGTGGGGACAGAGAAGGGACCCAACTCATGGGCAGTGATGAATGTCCTGGCCAGCCGGGCAGAGAGCTAGAAGGAAAAAGACTGGAAGATCAGGGCTGAGGAGCAGAAACAAGGGGATGGACATATGGGAGTGGACACTGTGTGGAGACCTTTGTATTACATTATAATGCCCATCTAAACTAATTAGGAAGGGAGGAGTTTTGCATACTGATCATTGTTGTTTTTAATATAATTTATTTAGTTGTAAGTTTACACAATTTAATTTTTAATAATAACCAGAGTGTAAAATTCCTGAAAATTTAACAACTGGCTCTTGCATGGTGGTACAAGCCAGCAGCAGTACACACCCAGACCTGGAAGTGACTTGGTGAAATTTTTGCCGAAAGGCAGAAATAGGAATCAAGATACATATTATGTCATGAAATAGGAAAACAAAGATGGTGAAATACTTGTATATTTGTGTGGCTTGTGAAACTTACATTGCTCCATTTTCTTTATTGAGGTGTCCCAAAAAGGAAGGAAAAATGTTGTCATAAAGCTCAAAGCTTGGTGAAGATGTGCCTGTGTCAATTTAAAATATAAGCAGCCAGTAATTCCACGGAAAGAAATCTCATGCATTAGTGTACTGTATGCTAATGTGATTAAATGCCTGTCATCATTCTGAAATTATGACAGCATTCATTTCCCTGCCCTTTCTCTACTCACCAGGAGCAGGGTCTTTTACAAGACATAGCATCCCCCATTTTAATTCATAATCTTGATTGAGGATATTTAATTTGACACTAAATCAAAGCAAAATAAATCAAGGCAAGATTCTACTTAGCATTTACATTACAACTATGACTATAAAAATACCACCCGGTAAGAATAAAATTGAACTAATTCTGAAAATTTTACTTATCTTCAATGGCTTAAAAAGTCAGCCCAATATATAATATTATAAAACATAAATAGCTCATTTTAAGAACAATCGAATAAATATCTAGTAGCTGAGCTAAATTAGTAAAGAAGTGAGAGCTCAATTCAAAGGGCAGAATAAAATAATAATTCCGAGATCAGCCTGTTTGAAAAGCACATTGTGACTAGTTCACAAATTAGTAGACTATTTTCTCATGGGCCACACTAGAGGGCGAACTTTCTCTTCTCTAGAAATCTTCCTGCTGCCCATACTTTCAAAGAGATAAGATGGTCTTTTCTAGGGAAGATTGCTAATTTCCAGGAAATCTTTAAAACAGTTGGGCAGACTCGGTTAGAAAAACCTGAATCAGATGCCACCAGGAACACGCTGTGTTTTAAGAGCAGAGGTCAATTTAAAAAACAAACCAAAACCAAAAACCCACCCTGTCCTCTATCAATGACTAACATGCTTTGCACTTGGCACTTCATAAAGCATCTTATGAAAACCGTCCTTCCACATCTCACAGAGACCCTTTGTAATATTTTAGCCCACTTTTAAGCTGAGGAAATTGAAGCTCAGTGATTTTGAGACCAGCTCAAGGTCAACGAGGTTTAAGGCAAGCAAGTGAATCAAGGTACGATATAAACCAGTTCCTTCTTTCTTCACGCTTGTTGCATACCCAATGGTGCCCTGTAGCCTTTTGTCAAAGAACTCATGACATCCCAGGGGAAGAGCCAGGCTAGCCATTCTTAGATGAACATGCTAGGGTCCAGTCGTCTCTGCTTTATAAGAACTAATGAGCAGAAACCTCTCCTGCCATCCCTGTCTCTCCTAAGGCAATAATTAAATCACCGACTTAAAATATAATTGCAAGTATGACACATCTATGATCATTTAGTCCCTGGGGAAAATATTATAGGATATGTACTAATTTATTTACATACATTAAGTAAGGTCTATAAAGAAACTCTCTAAGTTACATCCAAATTAAGAAGAAATATAAATTAGAATGTGAATACTTAAATCACAGAGAAATCCTGGCTTTCAAAAGGAACCACTCCAGGGTTCCTTTGAAGTGAGAGCTGCCCAGCTGTCTGTTAAATGATCCCATTTACTGTACAAGGGCTCAATTTACATGAAAATGCCCAGAAACATAGCTGGTACCCAAAGTGAGATGCATCTGCACTGTATTTTGTATTCGCAGCAAGATTTAAATTTATGGACAATACCACACAGGAGAGCATCTACAGCTGAACGTGGCCCCACGTCCAGCCCATAAATCATGAGGCTGCACCGATTCTAAAGGTTCATCTTGTTCCTCTCCTGGCCCCCAGTTGCAGACCTGGGACTACGTTATCTTGAAGTCAGAGTTATCTATGGTGCTGTTAACAGCCTTCGGAAATTTCCCCAGCCTCCTACAGAAGCCCCATACTCCATCTCATCAACACATCCCACACGTGGCCAGAAATGTAGTGCCTGGAGTTGATTAAAGAAAAGATGCCTTCTCCTGATTCATGGACTTTATGTGCCCCCATGTACACATGTGCCTCCTCCTCGTGCAAAACCCAGGCAAACCACCAACACCACGGACTGGGCAATAATGCGTGTGATTGGCTGATTTAGTCACGTGGTCCTCAGTTACTCTGCAGCAAATACTCATGGGCGTATCAGGCCATTGTGTCCCTGGTGTTTCTTCCCTCTTTGCCGAGGGTTTGGTAGAAGAGGTGCAATGGGAAGGGAAGTAGGAAAAAACCCAAAAGCAGAGAGAGAGTTTCTGAGGACATGTTAGAGACATTTAATTTATATTTATTTATGTCTTCATTTGTTTGTTGATGTAGTTATTACCTTGCCTCAATCTAGAAAGATATTTAAAGCAGCATATGATGCAAGCATCTCGTCAACATAAAAATAGAAAATCAGAGGGAAGGAGGGAAAAGGAAATTAAGAGAAAGGAAAGGTTAACATTCCAACAACATGTGATAAAACCCTATACATTTTGGTAGAATTCTGACAAAATATTTCTAGAAAATATTTCTGAAAATCGGGCATTTCTTTCTTTATTTTTATTAAGGTAACATTCATTTATAACATTATATAAATTTCAAATGCGCATCATTACATTTTGACTTCTGTGTAGACTACATTGTGTTCATCACCAAAAGTCTAGTTGCCATCCATCACCATACACATGTGCCCCTTTATCCCTTTTATCCTCTCCCCGCCCCACTTGCCCTCAGGTAATCAGCAACCTGTTCTCTATATCTCTGTGTTTGTTTGTTTATCTTCCACGTATGAGTGAAATCATACGATATTTGTCTTTCTCTGTCTGACTTATTTTACTTAGCATAATACCCTCAAGGTCCATCCATGCTGTCACAAATAGCAAGATTTCATCTTTTTTATGGCTGAGTAGTATTCCATTGTGTGTGTATATATACCACATCTTCCTTAGACATTCATGTGTTGATGAGTACTTAGATTGTTTCTCAGTCTTGGCTATTGTGAATAATGCCACAATGAACACAGGAGTGAATTTATATTTTTGAATTAGTGTTTTCCTATTCTTTGGATAAATACCTGGAAGTAAAATAACTGGATCATATGGTATTTCTATTTTGAATTTTTTGAGGAATCTCCATACTGTTTTCCATAGTGGCTGTATCAATTTATGTCCCCACAAGCAGCGTACAGGAGTTCCCTTTTCTCCGCATGCTCTCCATTTGTTTTTTCTTGTCTTTTTAATAATAGCCATTCTGACAGGAGTGGCGGGATATCTCATTTTGGTTTTGATTTGCATCTCTCTAATAACTAGTGATGTTGAACATCTTTTCATGTCAGGCAGGCTTTTAAAATCTAAAACACATTTGGTTCTCAGCATGCCATTCAAAAGGGGAAATAAGGTCAGTTATACAATTTATATCAGATTAAAAAGCAGAGCAGCTCTTCAAGAGAAGCCCAGGTCTTTGGGGTACCAGGGCCTCTGAGAAAGCTCTTCCTTCAGTTCTCAAGCAATGCACTCCTACAGGGAAGAGAGTTTATCTATCCACTTAATCTCTTTGTCCTCTTCTGGGCTGGCCCAGCTCATAGAACGTGCATGATGCGATGACTTAACAACTGTTCATTGAATGCATAGAGACTCAAGTTCTTTCCCACAAATCAAAGGGTGACACAGATGTCCCCGTAGCAGATTCCAGAAATGCTGTCAGCAGAGCCAGCTTCATGGTGGACAACTTCCGCAGGAGCACAGGGCCCCACACTTAGAAAGATACTGCACTTGGTTTAGTGTTCTACTGTCGACATATTGAAATACTTTCTTGTTTTTTTTAAAGATTGGCCCTGAGCTAACATCTGTTGCCAATCTTCTTTTGTCTTCTTCTTCTTCTCCCCAAAGTCCCCCAGTAAACAGCTGTATACTCTAGTTGCAGGTCTTTCTAGTTCTGCTCTGTGGGACGCTGCCTCAGCATGGCTTGATGAGCAGTGCCGTGTCCACACCCAGGATCTGAGCCAGCAAAACCCTGGGCCACCCAAACTGAGTGCACAAACTTAACCACTCAGCCACTGGCTGGCCCCTGAAATTCTTAATAATTTGTGAACAAGGGGACCATGTTTTCATTTTTCACTGTGCCCCACAAATTATGTAGGCAGTCCTGTAGCTATTATGCTTTGCCAGCAGACACTATCAGTCTCTGTGGAGAAGATACTAACAATGTATTTCAGAATTTTCGACAAGTGAACATCTTCCAAATAGAGGAGTGTTCTATAAATTGTTTTCGTCATGGAAAATCACCTGAAAAAAGTGGCTCAGATTGGACAAAGCCTTCTTCCAACAGTCAAACAACCCTGGACATAGGCTTTCGATCATGAAGCAGAGCCTAAACACTTTACCATTTCCTCACCAAGAATTTTTCCCCATGTTGTACCTCTCTCTTCCACCCAAATCCTAGGAGAACCCCTGAAAAATTCACCCTTTGTTTTGAAGGCACAGATATTCTTCAGACGCTTTATTAATCATAAGCTCCTTGAAAGAAAGTTTTCGTCTTCTCTCACTTTACACCCCACACTGCTAAGTGTCATATTATAAACATAGGGATCAAACAATAATACTAAGATCTTACAATTGTGTCCCTTTGCATGTTAACAATACTTTCATTATCTCATTTGATGATTGCAGTAATCCCATGAACTTATCAGGGCTGGTGTAAAGGAAAATCACTCCTGTGTTTCTCTTCACTCACACGCATAATACTTCTGACCCCAGATGTGTGAGCTTTTCACACATCAAGAAATTCTGTGACACCAGCTGGATGTCTTACAATTCAATTCAGTTCTGACACTATCTACCTGGAGTTGGTGTTGGATCCCACTAGTTAAGGACTCAGTCCCACAGGCCTGCTCCCATTTCAGACACCAATTACAAGTCCGAAGTTGCCACCTGTACTTCTGACCAACTGGCTGTAAATTGGGGTTCCCATGACT
The DNA here is from genome assembly GCF_021613505.1 of Equus quagga. Classification (NCBI taxonomy): domain Eukaryota; kingdom Metazoa; phylum Chordata; class Mammalia; order Perissodactyla; family Equidae; genus Equus; species Equus quagga. Next base: position 48,021,262 of record NC_060283.1, on the reverse strand, counting down.
CCTTCCCTGGGTTCGATAATTTTTGAGAATGACACAAAATTCATGGAAACACTTACTTTTACCTGTTTATTGTAGAATATATAATAAAGGATATGAATGAACAGGTAGATGAAGAGATACACAGCGCAAGGTCCAGAGGGCTTCGAGCAGGAGCTTCTGTCCCTGTGGAGTTGGGGTGTGCCACTCTCCCGGCATGTAGATATGTTCACCAACCCAGAAACTCTTTGAACCTAGTACTTTTGGGATTTTTTGGAGGTTTCATTACATAGGCATGATCATCCTTATCTCAGTCTCCAGGGCCTCGCCCCTTCCTGGAGGGTGGAGCGTGGGGTGGAAAGTCTGAAGTTTCTAATAATGACTTGGTCTTTCTGGTGACCAGCCTCCATCTTGAAGCCATGCAGGAGCCCACCTAGAGTTGCCTCATTAGAACTAAAGACATTCCTATCACCCAGGAAATTCCAAGGGCTTTAGGAGCCCCGTGTCAGGAACTGGGTCAAGGACTAAATATTAGAACAAAAGATGCTCCTAGAGCTCTTATCACTTAGGAAATTACAATGGTTTGGGGAGCTCTGTGCCAGGAACCCGAGTCAGAGACAAATATATATGTTTTCTATGATTTCACAGCAGATTTTTATTCCCTTTATCCATATTAGGAAAACCTAAAGCTAGAGCGACTTTAGTAACTGGCTCTATCCACACTGATGACTCCCAGATCAAGTTTCCAATTCTGAACTCTATTGAACCTTGTATCTGTACTTCCACCCCTTTCTGGAATCTCCACTTGGATGCCTTAATGGCATGCTTCACTCAACACCTACCAAATCAAGCATATCATTCCCCGCTCCCTCCCTGCCCCATCTTGCTCAAACCTGTTTCTCTTATGATCCTTTTTTTCACTAATATCATCACCTTACTAATTGCCCAAGACAGATACCTGGGAGTCATCCTTTACCCCACCCTTGCTCCAGCTTCCCAGATCAAATGGAGCGCCAAATCCTGCCAATCCATTTCTACCATATTTATCTTTAGGACACCAGAGCCTAGGACACACAGGAGCTGGCACATTTTAGTGTCTTCATACATTTTGGTTGAAATAAATTAAAGTCATATTTGGCAGTATCGGTGGCCAAAGTGACTTCCCAGGTCACTGGTCTGGCAGCTGTCCTGGCTTGAGAAGAATGAGCACTTCTGGACTCTCTTTGTCAACCAGCTTTGCTGGTCGGTGGAGGCTGGGTAGAAAGCCTGAGAAAGGAAACCCTTCTCTTCCCACATGGGTGGCTATTGGAAGAAAAAGAAATACTCTTTTATACAAACACCTCTGCCTTGCAGTGTCAGGCCTTTTCGCTGTTTTCCAACTCTGCTTTTGTTGTTTTTTTGATCTTTGGCATTTCTTTTCACACTGGCATCACCGCCCTCAAAGGTCTGGATAAATTTGGCTGCCCTGTAGTCCCAAAATACCCCCACACCCAGGAATTTCCAGACAAGGCAGATCAGGCATATTTAAGACAAAAGTCCCAAGTACTGGGACTTTTTTGGAGATCCCACGATAGAACATTCTAGAGAACACCCTGAGCAATCCCCTTGGATTATGCCAGGCAAAGAGACTAGAGCTTGCAGAGCTGACCAAAAATTATAAGCCACAAAAGCCATCTCCTGGGCCAGAGTTGAACAGATTGTATTAAATCTGAGGACAGAAAGGAAATAGAAGGAGGGGAACGGGGAGCACATGAGGGAGGGAGATGCAAAGGGCGCCCTGGGGCGGTTCAGTGGAAAAATAAACGGGAAAGGAAATAAAGACAGGTGACCTTTACTGGTCAAATAAAAGAAATAGAACTTATTAAGGGTCACTTTATTAAGGGTTTGGGAAACCTTAATTTCTCTGCTTCCCTTTTTATATTTTCTTTTCCATTGCTTCTTTTCTAGTCTGTTTGTATTTGTATTTCTCTCTTTTTTTAAGTAGCTCTTTCTTTCTCTCTTTCTCTCTCAGACACACACACACACACACACACACACACACACACACACACACACAAAGTCACTTACTATGCCTGCTGAAGCAACTTAGCTAAAAATCAACCAAGTAAGTTGCCTCAACCAGTTGAACGAGGGTAGGAAGGTGGGCAAGAAGTATTTCTGGGCCACTCTCTGGCCCCCATGTGTCTGAAAGGGCTTGCCTCATGTAACCACATTCCTCCCCTCCTCCCCCTTAATGTTGGGAAGGTAATTTAACACTGAACAGAAGGAGTGCAGTGGTGGTGGCAGATCCCTTTAATTAAAAGACAAACAGCCACAAAATATCTCCACAGTAGAAGAAACATAGCCCCAAGCCTTTAGCATTGACAATACAACATTAAATTATAGAGAAGTTTGAGGATTCCTGTAGGAAGCCAGGGGGAAGCATTGGAGCCTTTGAATGTCAACAATTGTAAAAAAGAATATGCACTTGGAGGGGCTTTGGTGAAAGTGGGGTGGTGGGAGGGAAACTAGACAGACTCCAGTGCCCCATTCAACACGCAGAGGGAACCTGCGGTCTCCAAAATTGAGCACTCAGCTGCACAGCTCAGAACTAAAAAGAGTCCAGGAGTGCATCGAATTTTCCTTCTCATAAGACTAAAGTATACAGCATTTGGCTCCTGTGACTTCTCTCTGGGGAATACTGGGAAATGCATAAAAACTGTAATTTACGTGGTGAAGTTCACAGTGAAACCCAAGGAGGCAATAACTAAAAAGTTTTAACCACTATTAGATTGAAGGTTAAGGAGGAGAATGTTTGGTGGGGTAACAGAAAAAGAGATCATAAAAGAAAGTGGCATTTTGATAGCCCTGACTGCAGGGTCTGGCCCTCAGTTCAGACCAGTTCTGTCTCTTCTTCCCTTGGGGGGAGACTGACTTTCTCAGGCAGCATCCAGCCTACCAAATTAAACACCTGCCCACTCCAGCAAAGAGGGTTTACAGCACCTTCCACCACTGCCGGCAAAGTGGAGAGAGGCCATTTTGTGAACCATTTTGAGAAGGCTCCAACTTGGATATTTTTCAGTGCCCCTTGAAGGAGAGCCACACCCTGTGGTATTTCACAATGAGATGACTTACACAGAAGCTGTGAGAGAAAGAACAGAGCAGAAATCTTTATCTTATAGTCTGAACATCAAGTGTCATCAAGGGACTCAATGATTTGCATGAATCAGGATGGAATATAAATCACGGAGTGACACAAAAGCGGCTCAAAAGATGGGCAGAAGAAAGTGATCTGCACAAGCAGAACAGACACATTCATTTCTTAGCTCCTCCTGGTTTGAAGGTTCATCAGCACCTTAGTGAAGACTTAATGGCAGTTTTACCCCCTTTTGGGGGTATGTTTTACGTTATTTGCTATGTATACCTATATACATGTTTACATATGGAGAGAGAGAAATAAATATATAATATATGTTTACATTATATGTGTGTGTGTATATATGTTGATGTCAGCATAAACTGAATGGAGATTTATTCCATAGAGTAGTTTCCAGCCTAGCTAATCCTTTTGCTGTCGATACAGCACACCTTGAGGTATTGTTAAGGAGTGGAACCTGAAACCCGCTTGAAGACTGAGGTCAAGATATGGATATTCAAAGAAGATGAGACAAATAAGGAACACTTGGTACAGCATTCCCTTAACCAGGACTCTTCTTGTCTGGGTGTGACATCCATTATGGTTGTGACAAAGCATTATGAAACCCAAGGCTTCAGGAAAGGAACACCTGTGCAGAGTCACCTGGGAGCGAGAAATAATGATACCTTGTATTCATGGACCCCTTTCTTCCAATGAGCTTAAAGCTCCTTGAACAACACTATCTCACTAATGCTCTCGATTGCCAGGAGGCACTGGCAGGGTGGGATGGTGGGGGAGGGGGCAGGGGCTAGAAAGCATTTTTCCTTAGATTTTGAGCAGTACAGCAATAAAGGTACAGTCTCCATTCTGTTTCTGAGTCTAATAGTTACTAGTGTTTAACTGAATTGCCAAGGAAGCTGTCAGACGAAAGGGTTAAGAGACTTGTGAGACAAAACATGTGTGGTAAACCGGGAGGACAATTCACAGTCCCTACCTCATGGTGCCATGTGTTATAATTTGATACAGTGATGGATCCTTTTTTCCAGAGTGGCCTGGAGTGGGGTAAATGTGCTAATTGCTTGCACTTCCAGTCCATTTCTCCTCCCTCAAGAATTCCAGTGCCACCAGAACAGTCCCATTGTTAGAGTTTTCTCTAGCAAATATCTAGCCACCTACTGGGTATTTCCCCTAATTCTCTGATTGATTTCAACATCTTTCTCTCTGTTCCTATTCCCTGAAGTCAATTTTAATGACTTCAGCATCCATATAGATGTCCTCAATAATGACCATCTGTTGGCCCCACTAGGAGACAAACTTGGACCAGATCTCTGTGTATCTCCTCATCTCTAAAAGCCCCACTCTAACTGCAAGACCGTGATGGTGTTTAGCTTCTCTTGCTATTCCTGAGAGCTCAAACACCCTTGATCCCACAGTCCTCAGAGAGTCTGGGCATCCCTCTTTCCCCAGTACTCTATTATCTGGGAGATGGCCACAGGCCTCTTTGGGGAAAATGCAGGACAATGTTTACCATATAAACTGGAACATTCTTCTCTTGGTCTGTTCAGGCTGCTACAACAGAATTCCACAGATGGGGTGGTTCATAAACGAGAAATTTATTTCTCATAGTTCTGGAGGCTGGAAGTCCAAATTCAGAGGCCAGCCTGGTCAGTTTCTGGTGAAGGCCCTCTTCTGGGCTGCAGACTGTCGACTTCTCACTGTGTTTTCACATGGTAGGAAGCTCTGTGGGGTCTCTTTTATAAGAGAATTAATCCTATTCATGAAGGCTTCACTCTCATGATCTAAGCATCTCTGAAAAGCCCACCTCTTAATATCTTCATATTGGGCATTAGGATTTCAACATATGAATTTTGAGAGGGCACAAACATTTGGAGGACCAAAGCAGTCTTCCAAAAGATCTGAACTCCCCTTCAACTAGTGGGTTCCCAGTCTATGAACTGACCTTGATTTGAGAAATGGGTGAAGAAACTGCAATTTTCTATTGCAGTAGCTGATAGTCTTATTGTGAATCTTACTAACTCACGATTTTTATATTATATTATATTATATTATATTATATTATATTATATTATACTATACTATACTATATTATATTCACTGGCAGCCCAATAAGTTATGAATCTATCTCTTCCTTCAGAAACCATGCTCAGAGGCCATCTCCACAAAGCCCTGAAAGCCAAGCGACCATGACTGCCATTCAGCCTTGCTGCCCATTGTAATATTTATGCCCACTTTGCCTCCAATGGTTAAGTTCTGGCCCCACCTCTCCTATACCAGAACCTCATCATTTCTGATGATGCTGGGAGTCCACGCCCACAGCAGCATCTCCTACTCTCAACGCCCAGCCTACGGGGGGACAGCCACATTCAGAGCTTCTCAAAGATGCCTGCGCCCCTCACCTGTGTTTCCCTCACCCTTTGTGAAGAGACGAAATGTCATCTGAGTCCTCCTGGGTTCTCAGTCTCACATGATAAAGTCACCCCAACATTCCCTCTTCCCTGACCCCCTTCCTCCATACTCATGCCATGGTGGTTCCTGCAGCTCCACCTAATTTGCTGAAGGCCATCATTTTGGTGAAGCTTTCAGGAGCTATCCCAGAAGTGGAATGTGACCCCAAGAAGTAGGAGTAAAGGACAGTAGAAGTGAAACATGAAAAGAGGGAAGAGAATACAAGAATATAATTGTAAGCCAGCCATCACTATGGATGACTAGTGGTCAGTCCTTCTGAGACCTTCTGAGGACCGTTATGAGATGCATCTCAAAACTGTTCACCAGGGGGATAGGAGTAGGAAGCATTAATCCATAGGTTTCTGTTCCCTTTTGGTCAAGGGTAGTCCCATACACAATAAATCCCCCATACTTGCTGGATGTACCTGTGCGAGTGCAGAGGAAGTTCCTGTGGGTGACTCACTCCACAGCACCAAGGCAGAAGACAGAGGTATATATGGTGGACCAGTGCCAAGGCACTATCTGCTTGCATGTGGGAGAAGCAGGTCAAAGCTGGAGTGGGTATTGTCCACTACAGCAATGACTAGAGTCAGAGATGAGGTGGAGAGGATTCTGAGGTGGTGTGCAAGGATGTCTAGTACAATCGCCAATGTCCTCCTCTTGTCCCATCCAATGGTTCACTCTCGCACTCATCTTACTCCTCTCTGTGAAGTCTGACTCTTGTTCATCTTTGAAACACTTCTTCACTTGGCTTCTGGGTCACTACTCTCTTCTGATATTCCTTCTACCTTGTCAGCTTTTCCTTCTTATCTTTCTTTACTGGTTCTCCCTCTTCCCAACCTTTACATATTGAAGTGTCCCAGGGCTTAATATTCACATTTTTTTGGTTTTTATCAAGACTCACTTCCCAGTGTTATAAGATTAAATGCTATCTATAAACTGAAGACTCTCAAATTTATATCTCTATCCCAGACTGCTCCAAACTCCTGACTCAAATATGCAACACCTCAAACTTGACATGTCTGTAACAGAACTATTAGGTTCCCTGCCACCACCATAAAAATCTACTTCTTCCTCAATCTCCTCCAGCTATGTTGCATCACAGCTCATCAAGTTGAACAAATCAAAAGCTCAAGATAGCCCTTGAAGGCTCTCTTCCCCTTTTCCCATATCCTTTCAAAATATACTTTGAAACTGACCTCTTTGCATCATCTCCACCAACACTATCCAAGTCCAAACAATCATCATCTCTGGAGGAACATAGGAAAAGCCATCGACTCTTGTCTCACCACTGTTCATCCTCCATATGGCATGTGATCTGTGCCGATAGGGATCAGATCATATCATTACAATTACCCTAAAGTCCCCAGTGAATTCCACCACTCTTGGAATTAAGCACAGACTCCTGTCCAAGGCCAACAAAGTTATTCATGATCTGAAATGGGCTGTCTTTCCTCAACTCCTTCCCACTTTTTACAATGCTTATCCCACTGATGCTGGCCTTCTTGCTCTTTCTCCCTCAGAATATTGGCACTTTCTCTCCTTCAGTCTAGAATGGTTTTACCTCCACCTCACCCCCATTATTTTTGAACTACTGATTTCTCTTTGTTCAAAGCATTTAAGAATACCCAGCATTATATATATATATATATATATATATATATATATATATATATATATATATATGTTTATTATAAGATCCATGAGGGGGGAAAACTGTCTTTTTACCACTGTATCCCCAGAACATAGGATAGTAATAGTAATTGTCACATACTAGGCACTCAATTACAAAGAGACCAGAGAATATATAAATGATGATATAAGCTGAGAATAGAGACAATATGATCACAATGAGGAAGAGCAAAATTTTAAACAGCATGAAAGATAAATATTATTAAAGCCAATAAAAAGCTGAAAGGAACCTGGGAGAATTTAAAAATTAAAAGACTGGAGGAAGAGAAATGCAAAATAAAAAAATAGTTCATTTTAAAATGTGGATATTTGGACAGTGTCAAGATAGTGGCGTAGGCAGACTCTGAACCCACCTCCTCCCAGGGAAACAACAAATTTACAACTACTCTTGGAACAATTACCCCTGAGAGAGAACAGAAAGCTGGATAAAAAGAACCTCCCCAACAAGGGACAGTACTGATTGAGGTGGAAAAGGCAGAAAATCCTTTCTGAAGAGAAAAAAGCCAACTTCTTGCTGTTTCATGGCCTGCCAGGATCAATCCTAAGGTATGAAGCCTTCTCCAGAGAAGTGAAGGATCTTAGCAGGGTGGAGTTACCACAATAAGCAGCTTTTGGACTCAGCACAACCAAGATGAGTGTCATAACATCTGGCTTTGCTGTCTATTAACAACAACAGGGAATACCCCTAGGAAAGCTATCAGACATAAGGGAGAAAAAAGCATGCTCTTAAAGAGTCCACACACAAATTCACCTGTTTCAGAGAGCAACCTAAAATCACCATAAAGAAAGGTTCACAGTTCTTTGGTGAAAAGACACTCACTTGATAAGCTCTGGGTGCATCTCTGTGAGAGGTGAGACCTCCCCAGGCTTGGGTCACCTCCCCAGGGACTGAGACATTGGCAGCAGCCATTATTGTGACCTAGTACAGGCATGCTGACCCAGATGCTGGCAGATGCCATTGGGGCTGTTCCCGGGGTCTGTTAACACAGAGGTCTGCCCCATCCACTAGAGCACCATTTTAATCCAGCTCAGCCAGGGCAGGGAGCCAGCCCTAGGGACTGGCCCCACCCAACAGCAAGCCCTCAGGCAATTTGTGGGCCCACACAGGTGGAATACCTGGAACATCTACAGCCGAGTGAGTCAGTCTGCCTCTGCAGGGAAGAGCATGCAAGAGGGGCGGGCCTGTGTTGATGGAGTGTGTGGAGTCTCTACAGTGGAGCAACTGGGTCCACTCCAGTGGGTCGGGGCTTGCTCATGGTGCAGAACTATGTTGACAGGGTGTGTGGCCCTGCAGGCATTGGGGCTTGTCAGCTGCAGCAGACTTGTGCTTCTCAAACAGCCACATAGAGGATCTTCCCCTCCTTCCAGAGCCTGAAACAATTGGGTGCTCCCATGCCTAGGGCCAGCCCCACACAGCTGCAATTCTCAGAGCTGACAACAGCCTTACAGGTTGGAGGACTACAGCAATTGTAAGCCCCTGAGCCTAGCAACCAGCCACACTGGGGGCCTACTTACTTAACAGAAAAGCTGCAAAAGGAATGTGCAGCCAACTGTGCTTGGGATTTCCTGGCCCAATGAAGTGACTGAAAGGACCATAGCCGTCATATGCATCTGAGCATTACAACCAGCCAGCCAGGGGGGCAGCCTAGTCCCAGGCATCTGCAGCAAGAGCAACCCTGCCACAATAGAAGGACACACATATCCCACACAGGGATTACTCCTGGAACACTTGGAACTGGTGACAAGAGGGAAGCACATTGCTAAGCCTCATAAGGCATCTCTTACATAACACCACCTCAACAAGGTCAGGAGACATAGCTGAACTAATACATAGATATAAGCACAAAGAAAGAGGCAAAATGAGATAAAAGAATATGTTTCAAGTAGGGGAGCAGGACAAAACCCCAGAAAAAGAACTAAATTAAGCAGAGATACTCAATTTACCTGACAAAGAGTACAAACTAATAGTCATAAGGATGCTCGCTGATCTTGGGAGAAGAATTAATGAACTCAGTGAGAACTTCAACAAAGAATTAGAAAATATAAAAAAGGACGAATCAGAAATGAAGAATATAATACTGGAAATGAAAAATCCACTAGAGGGATTCAATAGCAGAGTAGATGATACAGAAGAATGGATCAGCAAGCTGGATGAAACCCTAGAGGAAATTACCCAAGCTGAACAGATAGAAGAAAAAAGAATTAAAAAGAATGAGGACAGTCTAAGGGACCTCTGGGACAATACCAAGTGCACTAACATTCATATCACAGGTGTACCAGAAGGAGAAGTGAGAAACAAATGAGCAGACAATCTATTTGAAGAAATAATAGCTGAAAACTTTCCTAACATTAGGAAGGAAACAGATATCCAGGTACAGGAAGCACAGAGAGCACCAAACAAGATAAACCCAAAGAGGCCCACACCAAGACACATTATAATAAAATGTCAAGAATTAAAGATAAAGAGAGAATCTAAAAGTTGCAAGAGAAAGGCAACAAGTTGCATACATAGGAAACCCTATAATGCTATCAGCTGACTTCTCAGCAAAAACCTTACCAACAAGAAAATTACAAAAAAAATAAAATAAAATCATTCATACAGGCAAATATAAAGTAAAGGTAGCAGATCAGCCACCTATGAAGATAATATGAAGGTCAAAAGACAAAAGTACTATAATTACCTATTTCCATGATAAGAGGGTAATGGATACACATGCACAAAAGCAGAGATTAGATATGACATCAAAAACATAAAACGTGGTAGGAGGGGAGTAAAAGAGTGGAGCTTTTAGCAAGAGGTCAAACTAGAGATCATCAACTTAATATAGATTGCTATATTCATAGGTTATATGTATGAACCTTATCATACTCACAAACCAAAAACCTACAGTAAATACACAAAAAAATAAGAGAAAGGAAACCAAACATAATACTAAAGAAAGCCATCAAACTACAAGGGAAGAGAACAAGAGAAGAAGAAAGGAATGGAAAAGAACTACTAAAACACTCAGAAAAAAGTAAGAAAATGGCAATAAGTACATTCTTATCAATAGCTACTTTACATATCAAGGGAATAAATGCTCCAGTCAAAAGATATAGAGTAGCTGATTGGATTAAAAAAACAAGACCCATACATATGCTCCATACAAGAGACACACTTCAGACTGAAAGACACTCACAAACAGAAAGTGAAGGGATTGAAAAAGATACTCCATGAAAATGGCAGTGAAAAGAAAGCTGGGGTAGCAATACTTATATCAGACAAAAAAAGAGTTGTAAACAGAAACTGTAACAAGAGACAAAGAAAGGCACTATATATTGATAAAGGGAATGATCCAACAAGAGGATATAACACTTGTAAATATTTATGTACCCAACATAGGAGCACCCAAATTTGTAAAACAATTATTTACAGATATAAAAGGAGAAATAAACAGCAGCACGATAATAGTAGGGGACTTTTACACTCCACTTACACCAATGGATAGAGCATCCAAACAGAAGATTAATAGGGAAACATTGGCCTTAAACGATACATTAGACCAGACGGACTTAGTAGATATACACAGAACATCGCATCCAAAACGCACAGAATATACATTCTTTTCAAATGCACATGGAACATTCTCCAGGATATAACACATATTAGGCCACAAAACAAGTCTCAATAAGTTTAAGAAGATTGAAATAATACCATGCATCTTTCCTGACCACAATGGTATGAAACGAGAAATCGACTACAGGAAGAAAATTGGAAAAGCCACAAATATGTGGAGATTAAACAAAATAATACTGAACAATGACTGGGTCAATGAAGAAATCAAAGGATAAATCAAAAAATGCCTGGAGACAAAAGAAAATGAAAATACAATATGTCAAAATTTAAGGGATACAGCAAAAGCAGTTCTAAGAGGAAAGCTTGTAGCATTACAGGCCTACCTCAACAAACAAGAAAAATCTCGAATAAACAATGTAACAGTGCACCTAAAGGAACTGGAAAAAGAAGAACAAACAAAACTCAAAATCAGTAGAAGGAAGGACATTAAAAAAATAAGAGCAGAAATAAATGAAATAGAGACTTAAAAAACTGCAGGATAAATCAATGAAACTAAGAGCTGGTTCTTTAAAAAGATAAACAAAATTGACAAATCTTTAGCTAGACTCACCACAAAAAAAAAGAGAGAAGGGTCAAATAAATAAAATCAGAAATGAAAGAGAAGAATTACAATGGATGCCTCAGAAATACAAGATTATAAGAGAATACTATGAAAAGCTATACATCAACAAATTGGGTAATATAGAAGAAGTGGATAAATTCTTACAATCATACAATCTTCCAAAATTGAATCAAGAAGAAACAGAGAATTTGAATAGACCAGTCACCAGTAAGGAGATTGAAACAGTAATCAAAAACCTCCCAAAAAATAAAAGTCCAGGACCAGATGGCTTCCTTGGTGAATTCTACCAAACATTCAAGGAAGACTTAATATCTATCTTTCTCAAACTCTTCCAAAAAAATTGAAGAGGAGGGGAGGCTTCCTAACTCATTCTATCAAGACAACATTACCCTGATACCAAAACAAGACAAGGACACATAAAAAAAGAAAATTACAGGCCAATATCACTCAGCAGTGATATTGATCGATTCAAAAATCCTCAACAAAATACTAGCAAATTGAATACAACAGTACATCAAACAGATCATACACCATCATCAAGTGGGATTTATTCCAGGGATGCAGGGATGGTTCAGCATTCGCAAATCAGTCAATGTGATATGCCACATTAACAAATGAATAATAAAAATCACACAATAATCTCAATAGATCCAGAGAAAACATTTGACAAGATACAGCATCCATTTATGATAAAAACTCTGAATAAAATGGGTATAGAAGGAAAGTACATCAACATAATAAAGACCATATATGACAAACCCACAGCTAATATCATTCTCAATGGAGAAAACAACTGAAAGCTATCCCTCTAAGAACAGAAACCAGACAGATTCCTATTTTCACCACTCTTATTTAACATAGTATTGGAAATCCTAGCCAGAGCAATCAGGCAAGAAAAAGAAATAAAAGAGATCCAAATTGGAAAAGAAGAAGTGAAACTGTCACTATTTTCAGATGACATGATTTTATAGAAATAAAACTAATGAATCCACCAAAAAACTTTTAGAAATAATAAATGAATATGGTAAAGTTGCAGGATACAAAATCAACATACAAAAATCAGTTTCACTTCTATACACTAACAGTGAAGTAGCAGAAAGAGAAATTAAGAATACATTCCCATTTACAACTGCAACAAAAAGAATAAAATAGCTAGGAATAAGCTTAACCAAACAGGTGAAAGACCTGTACAATGAAAACCATAAAACACTGTTGAAAGAAATGAAGATGACACAAAGAAATGGAAAGATATTCCATGCTATTGGATTGGAAGGATTAACATAGTTAAAATGTCCATACTTCCTAAAGCAATCTACAGATTCAACGCAATCCCTATCAAATTTCCAACACCACTTTTCACAGAAATAGAACAAAGAATCCTAAAATTTATATGGAGCAACAAAAGACCCTGAATAGGCAAAGAAATTCTGAGACAAAAGAACAAAGTTGGAGGTATCACACTCTCTGATTTCAAAATATACTACAAAGCTATAGTAATCAAAACAGCCTGGTACTGGCACAAAAACAGACACAGAGATCAATGGAACAGAATTGAGATCCCAGAAATAAGCTTGCACATCTGTGGACAGCTAATTTTCAACAAGGGAGCCAAGAACATACAATGGAGAAAGGAAAGTCTCTTCAATAAATGGTGTTGGGAAAACTGCACAGCCACATGCAAAAGAATAAAAGCAGACCACTGCCTTGCACCATACACAAAAGTTAACTCAAAGTGGATTAAAGTGTTAAATGTAAGATCTGAAACCATGTAACCTCTAGAAGAAGACATAGGCAGTGCGGTCTTCGACATCAGTCTTGGCAGCATATTTTCAAGTACCATGTCTGACCCGACAAGGGAAACATTAGAAAAAATAAAGAAACAGGACTAAATCAAACTAAAAATCTTCTGCACAACAAAGGAAACCACTGATAAAAATGAAAAGACAACCTAACAATTGGGAGAAGGTATTTACAAACCATATGTATGATAAGGGGTTAATATCCAAAATATACAAAGAACTCATACATCTCAACAACAAAAAACCAACAACCCAATTAAAAAATGGGAAAAAGATCTGAACAGAGATTTCTCCAAAGAAGATATACAGATGGCCCACAGGCACATGAAAAGGTGTTCGACATCACTAATTATCAGGAAAAAGGCAAATCAAAACTGCAGTGAGATCTCACCACACACCGTCAGAATGGCTAACAAGACAGGAAATAAAAAGTGTTGGAGAGGATGTACAGAAAAGGGAACTCTCATACACTTCTGGTGGGAGTGCAAACTGGTGCAGCCACTGTGGAAAACAATATGGAGATTCCTCAAAAAATTAAGAATGGAACTACCATGGAATCCAGCTACTCTACTGCTGGATATTTATCCAAAGAACCTGAAAACATGAATGCATAAAGATACATGTACCCCCTAGATTCATCGTACCATTATTCACAGGTGCCCATCAAGAGATGGATGGATAAAGAAGATGTGACATATACACCCAATGGAATACTACTCAGCCATTAAAAAGGATGGAAGTTGGCCATTTGAGAAAACATGGATGGACCTTGAGGGTATTATGCTAAGCAAAATAAGTCAGAGGGAGAAAGTAAAATATCATATGATCTCACTCATAAGTAGAAGATAAAAACAACAACAAACAAACACAGAGAGAGAGAGATTGGATTGTTGGTTACTAGAGGGGAAGCAGGGACGGAGAAGAGCAAGAGGGGTGATTAGGCACATGTGTGTGGTGATGGATTCTAACTAGTCTTCGGGTGGTGAACATGATGTAATCTACACAGAAATTGAAATATAATGATGTACACCTGAAATTTATAGACTATTACAAACCAATGTTACCACTAAATAAATAAACAAATAAATAAAATGTGGGTATTTAAGAATCAAAAGGCTCTTAAGATTGGAATGGATCAAGAACACACTACATTTCAAGTCAGTGTCTTAGATCAGCTTAATGGTGTTTAGTCGCTTCTTTGGCTCATCGAATAATACGTTGCATTTGTGGGGCTCTTCAGTTTAAAAATTCTTCCATGTGCATTATTTTATTTGACCCTGTAAATAATCTTGGTGAGCTTGTCAAACAAATATCCCTTCCTCATTTCATGTTTATGGAAACAGAGTTTTCCGCAGGTTGAGAGCCTTGCCCAAGACATCTGGCTGCAGCTGTTGAGAGGCAAAAAGGGGATTTTGCATCAAATTTTTTGGCTTCAAAGTCTGGAAACTTACTCTCTGCTCTGTGCTTGCGAAAACCTATGAAGAGTTTTCTTTTTTAGGTAAACAATATCTGAAATTTAATATAAGAGAAAAATAATTCTGAGCCTATGAAAAATGTCTTGTATAGAAATTTTTAGATGATTATTTCTGTCATTATCTATATTTGCCACAAGAGGGCTGACTATATGGCTTTGTGCTTCATTTTGTCCTTGTCAAAAAGAAGCTGCTTTTTAGAGTTTAAAGTAAACTTTAAAGTTCTCATTTCGATTTAGAAATTCACCAGTCTTGATGTTCAACATCCCTGGCTAAGTCAGTAATTAATTCATACAAGCTGATTTTTTAGTCATTCCATTCAACTGCTTTGCCATGATTTGGTTCTTTTTTGTGTGAGTTGTTTGTATCTTCTGGTGCCATATTTCAGACTGAGCAGCTACAAATATTTATTTGCATGTTATTCAAAAAATATAATTTTTTCTTTAATTAGATGTAAATATATGGAAGTGATTCATTTTCTGTGTTTTAGCATTTTTTTTGTACAGAGAAGGAAGCATCTTGGATTCTTTTCTCAGGAAAAGATTGTGGAGCTATACTGGAAATGGAAGGTTTTTGTCAGCCATTTTGAGTACAAACTACACTATCACTTTACTATTTTACTTGAATTTATAGTGAAAAGGGTTTTTGTTCACTTTAAGAAGAAGACTTGAAGAAAGCAATCTTGAAGATGGCAAATTGCTCCACAGAAATGGATTTTGCATGTTTTCATTCAAATAGCAACTTTAAAAAAAAATTATATTCCCCTAGTTAGTCTGAAAGTAGGCAATCCAAACTAAACTCTTCCTATGTGTGAACCGCCAATGATGTGGGGCTGATGGACCTAGATTCTGGTAAGCTTCTTAACTGACCTGTTAAGGAACTTTGCTGTTTCATCATGACCATCATATTCAGATTTTCCGATTTAACCTAGGACTGAGTCACAAACAACACAAGCTCTCCTTTCTATGGCTGGCTAGCCCTACCCATCGTTGGCCTTGGACCTTAGTTTTCAATCATTACCTGTGCTACACCCTGACACGCCACTTTGTGACTTTTCCAACAGCTGCAAAGAACAAATAAATTAGACGGAGTCAAAAGGATTCACTTAGCTCTGCTTCTCATTATTGCCAAAATTAGTTATGTTTCTCATTTAGGGCTGTTGGGTAGAGGTTAAGGAACTTTTAGGACTGGATCAATATTATTATGGAAGATTGAGGAATTATAATCAAATAACCGAATGGAATTCTGAAAGTCAAAGTTAGTGAGGGAGGAGCCATCATCTAAAGTCTGATAGAAGCAAATACACTAATGAACACAAACAGAAATATATATTTATACACACATACAAAGAGAGATACATTATAATGTTATAAATTTTTCCAGGGATTTCAAAACATTTTCTCCTTTATATTCCTCAAGATACAAGAATTGCTGGGTATGTGCCCCTCCACCCAGACTGGCAATCTATTTTTGTTGAACACAGTTTTTACTCATATTTAGCATGGTCATAATTTAGAGCATCACAGTTTTAAAATACTGAAGTTATTCAAAAATAAAATCTAAATACTGAAGACATATAATATTTCAAAAGGAAAATAAGTCTAATGTGATTCAATAATATGGACAATAATGATACACTTCAACAACTTTAGGATGTACTTTTTTCCTGCATTTTAACATATCTGAAATTGGCATATATCTTACCATAAACAGCTTCTTACAATTAAAATTGGCACCATTTTTGCTCTTTCTCAGCGGAATACAAACCGCTGAATTGATGGCTTATTAAATTTGATAAAATATAGCGTTACAAAAGGCATCACAAATATTACGAATGAGATGAGCTCCTGAAACAGCACTTTGCTCCCAGTAGAAAGCAGACTTCTAGTAGATGATGTTTGTGGGCAGTCGAACAGGTTCTCATTGAAAGTTTCAATCTGCAATTTACTGAGTCCAAATAGTGATGATCCACTTGTTTGCACCAAGCTAAACACAAACATAGTGGCTATGCCTGCCGATGGTGAAGCAGGGTTTTCCAGGAGCTCCAGTTCTACTGCAGCTGACGAAAACAGGCTTAGAGTGAGTTGACACAGACATAAAGGAGTAAAGGAAACACATTCTTAAGTTACATCATCTAAAGCTTAGTTATTTCCTTCAAGTACCTTTGGCCATGTCATATAACCTAACTCAAGAAAGTGAGGATGAAAGAAATTACCAGGGTCAAAGTTGTCAGCTCTAACACTATTGACATTTTGTTGGCAGTGGAAGGATTTCCTGTGCATTATGTTTGTATAGATCCCTGCCTCTACCAACTAGATGCCAATAGCACCATCCCCCCTCAACTCCTAGTTTTGACACCAAAAATGTCTCCAGTCATTGTCAAATGTCCCCTTGGGGGGACATAGCTGAGAATCATGCTTCAGGTCTTTTTCCATCCTACCGTACTTCCCAAAAATTCAGATGAGGGACACAGATAAACAAATTCAAGAAATAAACATAATTCATAACACCTCCCTTGAAAATGAGAGAGGTGATCTGAAGCTTCGAAAATGTCTTCAAGAGTTTGAGTTTCCAAAAACTCCCGTAGACTCAAGATTAGAAAAGATTTATACATAGTATTTGAATGTATAATTGAAAAAAATATGTACACAGCATCTACTGTCAAACTTTCATCTATACTGTTGTTAAAACTATGAAAAATGTATTGATAGGTATATGGTCAAAAGGGAATCTGAAAAAATTAAGTGATCGATTTGTTTGGCTGATAGAATTGTGAGTGTTTTCCATTGTTGTTGTTATTTGTGCCATGAGTAATTAAATACAGACTGCTTTTGGTTGTCTGATAACTACTAATAAAAATCCACATGAAAGGGTCAGAACGATTAAATACCACTGGATAGTATCTATCATTTTCTAAGTCATTATGACATACCAGGCACAGGGCTATATGCTTCATATGTATTGATCCATTTAATATTTATAACAATCCTGAGAGTTAGGCATCATTTCCATGAAGAACATTTGACTTGCCCAAGATTACACAGTTTGTGGGTGGCAGAGCCCAGAATCAAGCTCTGGGCCATCTGACTTTTTACCACACTTTTTTTATCTTACCTTTTTCTTTGTATCTTACTTTTTACTTCTGATCACCACACTCAACAGCAACCATTTATCCTGACTGCCGCTGCCTCTCTATCTGAATTCTACATCCCAGCAGGACTGGCCGACTCATAGTTCTAGTGTGTGTCTAGCATCTCTAGCTCTGTGCATTTGCTCATGTTGCTTTCCCCACTGGAAAATTTACTTCCCTTTATCTGTTTCTAAACCATATCCTTCCTTTGATGCTTAGCTTTAGGTCCATTTTCTCTATGAAATTTTCTAAGGTTATTCTAGATCTGGCAATCTCTCTGGTCTCTCAACACTTTTCACTATTTGCCTAATTAGACACTTGTTATACAAGATTTCAATTTATAACTCTTGAGAACAATAGCTAATATGTTTACGCCCTTTAATAAAGAGTTTTATGTACACTATCTCATTTTATCCTGACCACAAACCTGGTTTTTGTTACAATCATTCCACAGATTAAGGAGTCTGAGGGTCAGAGTTACCTGGATTGTTCAAGGAGCCACTTGGTAAGTAGCAGACCAGAACTTGAAATCTTCTAACTCCAAACTTCATGTTCTTCCTTAAAAGCCAGGCCTCGTAGCCCGGGTATGTCTAAATATGTATAAGTCAGCCTCACCAACTAAATTGCAATCTCCATGTTTTAAGTCCTTCCACTTCCCTCACTCCAACCGCAGTACTCAGTAAGCACTTAGAATAATTGATTATCGATTGAATGATCTTTGCCTCCTAAACCTCAGAGCATACAAGAAGAAGAAGAAGAAGAACTAATGTTTACCAATCTCTGTTTGTGTACGAGGCACTGTGCTCAGCACTACACAGGGACTGCAATATTAGAGAGATAGGGGATTAGAAAAATTGTCCTGCCAGCTGCAAATTCCAATCTATTTCTGTTTGAACTTTCAGTTGATGATAAACCTCCAATACATGTTAGCTAGTGAATGGTTCCTTGCCAGATGCTTCTACATGTATTTTTCCTCATTTAAAACTAAAAAAAGCCTATGAGAAATTACTATTTTAGCCCCATTTTAGGAAGAAGAGAATGAGTTTAGAGAGACTAAGTAACAAGTAGAAAGTTGAAGCAGGTTTCAATCGAGCAGACTAACTCCTGACTTTTAATAGCTCTTCACTATAGAAAGCAAACATCTCTAAGACTTGTGTTTATATTGGTTAATATATATACATGTATATATCTTCTGTTTGTATTCAAGTTTTCGCAGCAGACCTAATTTCTAGAATATTGAATTTTCTGATCATGGTATCAATAGCACTTTAGAAGTTCTCAAACAGAGGAGGTTGCCAGAGGGACAAATGTCAGATTATTTGTTCTTCTGGGTTAAAAGCTCAGAGCACAAGCCCATCAGAGAAAACAATCGTCTGATATTTCTCTTGCTGGTGTGGAGGTGGATCGGTGGAGGCCTCCTGCAGTGTGGAATGAAGATTATTTCCCTGAACCAGTTTGCCCACCCCAGCAGCACACATGATGTGAAAAATGCAGACGCCTTCGTCAGGCAAGCATTGTTGGCGATTCCCAGTTGTCTGAGAGTTCTTTGGCACACTCTCAGGTAGCTGACATCCAAACAATAAGTAATCTGGTTTTCAGTAAAGTAATTATTGAGCAAATCTGCACAGTCTGGAGACCTGAGCAGCGTGTTGAACAAACGGCACACCTGAGTAAGCTTACAGACACTAAAAAACGATTATCTTTACTCACAAGAGTATATC
This sequence comes from Equus quagga, assembly GCF_021613505.1. NCBI lineage: Eukaryota > Metazoa > Chordata > Mammalia > Perissodactyla > Equidae > Equus > Equus quagga. The sequence continues at coordinate 48,001,713 of NC_060283.1, read as the reverse complement.
AAAATTATTGCTTTATTTGTGTGCAGGCTTAAACCACCTGCTCCAAAGCCACATCGTAGGCACTTGCTCATTCTTTCTTTTTTAGGGTACTGCGGATCTCGAGAGGTTTTTTTTGCCTATAAGTTTAGTTCAAGAACTTACCTGCAAGAGTTTGCTCCAGATTCACAACCTCCAAGTCAGGGACCAATCCTGCCCAAGCAGACCGAAGGCTGGCAATCTTTGTCTTCATCACCAACTGTTCCTGTTTGCAGGAATTGGCCTGAAATTTCATGCCAATCTTCCCGTCACTGGGTGTCCTTTCAGCTTTTTTACATCAAAATAATAGGGAAACACATAAAAATGCAGTTCTTTCAGAGGCTGGTGGAGAATGGCTGCATTTTTTTCATCAGTGATCGCAAAGCCCTTGAGAGCAGAGAATTTATCAACTGGTGATTATATTTCAGAAACTTTCAGAATGCTTTGCCAAAGCCAACTTAGAAATGGTAACTAATTTCTAGAGCCATCTTGCCAATGTGGGGAAGTTTATTAGATATATATGTGAGTTTCCAAGAAGTGAATTTTAGTGCAATTCTATAGTGTAAGGATGGGGTCCAAATCCAGGGTACTTATTTTTCTTGAAAACAATACTCTCTGTCTCTCTTAGACAATGTTTATCAATTCCTTAGTCTCCTCATGCCTCAGGTTCCTTCCGTTCACTAATTAATGATACGCTTGTTGAGTCTCCTATGTGCCAGATTGTAGTCTCGGCTCAGTGGATAAAATGCCAAAGAAATGGGGAAAAAAATCCTGCCTGAGAGCTTACATTCAAGTGGAGGAAAGTGTACAATGAACAAATATGTAAGTATAAAATATAGTATGTCAGATAGTAATAAATTCTTTGAATAAAACAAGAAAGAAAAAACAGAATCCCAGTGCAGAAGGGCATGAAAGGGACTGCAATTTTCAAGGGGGCTGCCCAAGATCTTTCCTAAGAAGGTGATGTTTGAGCAAAGTCCTGACGTGAGCCATGTGGATATCTGGGGGAGAACATTCCAGAAGGACACAGAAGGAAAAGGACATGAAAAGGCCCTGAGGTACGAGGATGCCTGGTGCATTCCAGGAATGGCAAGGTGGTCAGTGTAGCTGGAGAAAGTGAGCAAAAGGGAGGCAATTGGAGGCCAGATCTTGTTAGGCCTTTTAGGTCATTATAAGGGCTTAAAGCATTAGACTTAAAGCATCAGAACTTAGAGCAATTGTTTTCAGCAGGTGGCACGATCTGACTCGCATTTTAAAAGGATTATGCTAGCTTCCGTGTGGGGATTAGGCTATAGGGGAGCTCAAACGCAACTGCTTACTCATCAAAGCCGTCAAGTAGCAGCCGTTGAAATAAGCCAGGCAAAAGATAAAAATTTGGATTAAAATAATACTGGTGAATGTTGTTGGATTCTAGATGGATTTTTGAGGTAGAGTCAACAGAATTTCAATAGAATGAATGTGGGATGGGAAATAAACCAAAGATGACTCCAAAGTTTTGGCTTAAGGAACTAGAAGAATGGAATTGCTCTTTACCGAGGTGAGGAACCAGGGTTTTTAGGCAAGGGTGTGGAGGAAGACACTGTGGGAATTAGGAGTTCAGATTGGGACATGCTGAGCTTGAGTTAGACGTCCAGTGGACATGGTGAGTAAGCAGTTGGTTATATTAATCTCAAGTGCAGGGGACAGGTCTGCACTGGAAATAGAACTCTGGAAATCATCAGCAAAGAGATGGCATTTTAAACTCTGAGACTGGATGTGATCGGTGAGGGGTAAGCCTCCAAAATTCAATGGTCTAAGCAATGAGGAGGAAGTAGAGAAGACTGAGGAAGAGCTGCCGGTGATGTTGGAACACTTTGAGAGTTGATGAAAGTGTGTCCAGGAGGAGAGAGAGAGCAGCTCTGTCAAGCTCTGCTAAGGTCCCATGAGATGAGAACTTGGACTTGACCATTGGAGTTGCAACACTAAGGTCAGTGATGACCCTAACAAGAATCTTTTCTTCTAAAGAAAATAAGAGAAGAAGAATTGAAAAAGAGTATAGACAGTTCCTTTGAAAGGTTTTACTCTAAATGGGGATCAAGGAAAGGGACACTAGCTGAAGAGGGATATGGAGTCAAAACAAACTTTTTAGAAATCAACTTTTTTGCTGTATGATTTAAATACAATAAAATTCACCCATTTCAGGTGTAAAGTTCAAAGAGTTTTGACAAATGTACAGACCTGGGTGAGCACCACTACAATCAAGACGTAGAACATTTTCATCACCTCAAACGCTTCGTTTGTGCCTCTTCCCATCAATCAGCCTTTCACCCCCAGACCCAGACAACCACTGATCTGCTTTCTGTCATTAGAAATGAAATTTGCCTTTTTAGAATTTCACATAAATGGATCGTACAGTATGTAATTTTTCATGTCCAGCTTATTGTGCTCAGTATAATGTTTGTGGGAATAATCCATGTTGATGCATGGATCAGCACTTCTTTTCTATTGCTGAGTAGTATTCTATTGCATGGATACACCACAGTCAGTCTATCCATTCACCTATTGATGGACGTTAAGTTGTTTACACTTTGGGCTTTTATGAATAAAGCTGCTTTAAACATTCATGTCTAAGTCTTTGTGGATCTTTATTTTCATTCAACACAGAGTTTTTTTGTTTAAGATCAAAGAAATTTGGGAATTACAATTTCCATTATGGTGGTAATGAGACTTTGAGTTTGTCATAAAACCTTAGTACTGGGATAATACAGCTCCTTGGAAAATAAGTAAGCATCATTCTCCTATAGTCATTTGTTCAGTGCCCTCCAGTAGCTCATGAGGATACTGTCCTTGCCTTCAAGTAGCACATAATCTGATGAACAAAACAAATGTGTAAATAAATTGAATGAGCATACACTCCTTAACAAAATGGACAGTAAATTCAAGGGACTTATTTTCCAGAGAGATGAAACTGGCCGCAACCAGACGTGGCTCAAGAAAATGTTTGTAGATAATGATATAATGAGTCATATCACGTTAAAGAATGAATATATCAATGTTAAGGAAAAGTCATATATGCTTATGGTACATTCCTAACCCTGAAGACTATCAGCATCTTCATCACCAACGGCACCCACCACGTTCCCCGAGAAAGCCATGTGGACTGCTTTATAAGCAACAAGCAGCCTTCTCACAACATCTGAGCAGGATTCATGAAGTATTATGGAATGTACTATGTTTCCTGACTGAAAAGTTATGTATGAGAGTTGACATCAAAATATTAGGATGAGAACATGAGCTTCTCTGTGTTCCCCAAACTTTGACTACCAAAAATATACACATTAGGGTCCGGCCCAGTGTCCTAGTGGTTAAGTTCACGTGCTCCTCTTCAGCGACCCAGGATTCGCAGGTTCGGATCCTGGGCACAGACCTCTGCACTGCTCAACAAACTATACTGTGGCAGCGTCTCACATATGAAATAGAGGAAGACTGGCACAGATGTTACCTCAGTGGCAATCTTCCTCAGGCAAAAGAGGAAGTTTGGCAATGGATGTTAGCTCAGGGCCAATTTTCCTCACCAAAAAATAAATAAATAAATATATATACACACACACACATACACACACACACACACTAAATCCTAATTCTTCCACCCTGCTCAGAATGGATGGGCTAGAATCTACTGACTTCTGAGAACTGGCCTGGCTCTTACAACCAGGCATAGGTATGGTTTAGAGCTGGCCTGATGCTCATAGCTGGGCCATGGTGTCTCCTGTTGGACATAAATGGTCTCTTAGAACACTCACCTCAGAGATGGTCACTTTGAGGCCATGATAAAGTGAGACAAAACAAAAGCACTTCATAATTTTATCTAAGAACAGACAAAACTATGGTCATTCTGCAATCCACAAAATACCAAATATTCCAGTTGCTCCTAGATAAGATGATTGACTGCTGTTTCTTTACCAATTACAGTTTTATCCTTGCTCTAGACTCTCCTCTCTATAGATAAGACTGCATTATGGAGATGCCTAATCATAGAATTGTCCCTGCTTTCTGACAAGCCACTCTAGAATAAACCCCTGCTTCCTTGGACCTGCCCTCAAAGTCACCCAACCAAAGTCCAGATCCTATAACTAGTCATTTCTAGTGCCTCTCACCAACACAGCCCACACATCCCCACGGCAGTGTTCTCCCTCCTTGCAATGAGTAAACAACTCAACCTGTTTAACTACAGGTTGTTCCTGAGGATCTCTTGCCCCAGAACTTTCAGTACAGGGAAAGGGAAGCAGGGCTCAAGATGTTAAGATCTCAGATCTCTCAGAAGTATTAACACTGGACAAAATTAAAAACCATCCCAAGACAAGGAAGTGATTCCCTACGGGCACAATGTACTGCCCCAGTAAGAGGTGGGGTGGAGGTGGCAATATTGGGACTGAGGATATCAACCAGAGTGCCTCCTCTGATTCATCCCTCACCATCCCTGCCTCCAGAATCCTGGCCAGTTAGAGACACAGCTCTTCCCCACCCCTGAGTCAATCAGCCCTGACCAGGGCAGGGATTAACACCAGTGTGTGGAGTCTGGAATTCATCTTGCCGTTGCAGACCTGGTGTCTGATGAGCTCTGAGCACCAGCCTGCAGCCCTATTCTCTCACCAGACTTCAACCTCAATTTCCTGCTTAGCATTCCAGTCCGCTGCTGGGTCTGGAGCTTTGCCTAGAACCATCAAAGCCCATTGGGCAGGGATCCAACACCTTGCGGCATCCTTGCCCTTGTCCCTCCCCTGGAGGTTGGGGCTTGTTCCTTCTATTCCCAGTTGCTGGCAGAAGTACCATTCCAAATGTGCTTATCCTCAGGAGCCATGACGTGGCTGACCTTTCTGACGCTGCAAATTGCACAATTGGCCCTGGGGCGGGCCCTTCAGCTGAGAAAGTTCCCTAGCTCTGGTCCCATCTGGTCCTCGGCTTCTCTAGCACTTCCTCTTGGCCAGTGCCAGCATCCCTGACAGTTGAGCCCACCCAAGTTATAACAGCCCCAGCTCAGCAGACACAGTTTATTCATGTGCAACTGGACACCTTCCTTGGCCATCACCCAACAGAGAAAGTTGCTACAAGAACCAGTCTGCTGAGTCTTCAGGACTTTCAGACATAATCTCAGATTCAGGAAAGCAACAGGAAACAGGAGGCAGTAGCCTCCTACCACATCAAGGAGCACAGAGCAAGAAGGAGAGTCATTATTCTGTGTGCCTAAATCACCTTTTGGGAGTAAAGAAGTGCACCTTCAATAACCTAATGGCTGAAAAATAGATAAGAACTTGATCAATACCTCAGTATTGATCAATACTTGATCTAATATAGACTAGATGTCTAAGGATTTCATAATAAGTGCTCCATAAATATTTCTCCAACTAATGAATAGGTTTGGCAGATGGGAAAATTGAAGCCCAGTTTCTGTTGCTATCGATCAGAATCACTCAGCTAGGGAAGAGAACAGAACCACATTCTCTTAGCTCCAACCCAGTATTCTTTCTACTAGAGCAATGTCCTTATTAAATAGTTATTGATTAATTCATGAGCATTAACTTTGAACCCCATTTTTACTGGTCTTTCATTTGCAAAATTATTGAAGCTTTACTAATTTTCAGAAGCTAATATTGGCAGCTCAATCACTTGGTCAAGAAATATGCCATATACATGTGAATTCACAGCAAAATTGGAATAGGAACCCATTCATTACCGAGAATTTATAAACATTTTCATCATGCAAAAGAATATTTAAATATTAAATAATATTATAAAAACATGTAGCTTTTTCACGTCCTTGAACCACAAAGTGTTAAAATGAGCCATGGATGTAACAGGTGAAAATGGCCACAGAAAAGGGAGGAGAAGCCAAAGAAACACTTTTGCAAACTTCCTGGAATTAACCCTATTTCTCGTCACTCATCACTTCAGAAAAGGAAGTATAAAAGGAAGAGCGTGGATTACCCCACTGTTCTTGAAGCCTCCAAGGGTTGCTGGAAAAAACACAATTCCCATTAAAATGCAAACACCAGCTGTGTTGGGCCTAACATTCATTTACACTATAATTAGAAGCAATCCCTTTAATCAGATGATTTGATTGCCTCGCTACTCAAAGTGTGGTCCACAGAGGACCAGCAGCGTCAGTATCACCTGGAAGTTTATGAGAAATGCAGACTCCCAGGCACACCCCAGACCCCCGGAAGCAGAATCCGCAGTTGGCCAGGATCCCTGGGTGATTGACGCACACAGTGACATTTGAGAGGCTCTGCACCCAGCCGTTCCAAAGAGGCAAACCAAACTGGTTCAAGCAAGAGATCTTTTGTGTTCCTAGATGTCTTCAAAAAAGGTGCAGGTAGGGGGCACTGCAGAGGATGGAAGAAGGCACCAAAGATAAATTTGCCTTCTTAGCGTAATGTTACATAAGAACCCAGCGGCAGGGGCCAGCCCATGGTGGAGTGGTTAAGTTCTCATGCTCTGCTGCGGTAGCCCAGGATTTGGCAGGTTCCGATCCTGGGCGCGGGCCTAGCACCACTCATCAAGCCATGCTGAGGCAGCGTCCCACATAGCACAACTAGAAGGACCCACAACTAGGATATACAATGAGGTACTGGGGGCTTTGGGGAGAAGAAGGAAAAAAAAGATTGGCAACAGATGTTAGCTCAGGCAGGTGCCAATCTTTAAAATAAAAGAACCTGGCGGCCTGCAAACACCTCCACTGGAAATCACCTGACGATGCAATGAATTGCTAAGGCCTGACGGATTCATCTGACTGTGTTGAAATACGGACCATGTCTGCAACATGTGTACAAGAATTACTGTGACAATTGTGATCAGCAGGTCAGCTGTAGTATTGGACAAGAACGATTATGCAACTCTCCATGGCACCCAAATTACAGCCAAGGTAATCCAGGTATAAGGAGAACCTGGTTCTCATGTTTCTGTGAGTATGTGTCAGCAGCTCTGAGTGTGCGAGACCCTCCAAACTATGTAAAAGGCAGAATTGTGCAATTAACTAAGAGAATGCGGGTCAAGAGATGCTACCCTGAATAATGGAATAAACCCCTTGCTTTTGCTTAATCTGCTGAAACCACATTACCTAAGCAATATCTTTTCCAACATAATTACCTATGTTTAAGATTCAAATAAAAACAAGAAAAGTATTCCAACTTCTACAACACGTCTCTCTCTCTCTCTTTTTTCTTTTTTTTTTTTTTTAACCTATCTGCTTGGAAGTCTGACTGTCACAAACCTCTGAAACCTTAACTTACGTTTTCTCTGGGAAGAAGTCTAAATCTCAAGGGTTAACGAAAGTAACCTCTTTGGCCAGTAGGGGGCAGTGAAGGGCAACACAACAGGAATAGGCGTCGGTCACCGACTTCCCCTCCGTCCCCACCCCCCACTTCACCCCCACTACCTCACCCCCCACCTCCGACCCCGCACCCCTACCCCCGCTACCGCTGCACCCCCGCCCAGGGGAGAGATTTAAGCTAGCACAGTCACAATTAAAGAAAGAGAGATCAGTTGTTGGGCCTGGTAGGGTGGCGAGCGTCCCCTAATTAAGGGAGGAGCATAAATCGCCAATAATCCCAGAAGACGCACCGGGAAGCAGTTAGAAAAGAGGCCGGGAGGAAAACCAGCTCTGATTGCCCCCTGGAGTGAGCAGTTCTTGAAGTCTGAAGCCCAGCCTCCAGGCTTGGCCTCATGTAGCTTCTTCAAACAGAGCTAGAATTCATTTCATTGGAAAGAATAGCTCTTGCCTGAGCCACTGACTCCCTCATCCTTTTTACAGATCAGGCCCCTTGTTGCTGCCAGAGAGATGCAATGAAAGTTGAGGTCCTAACTTGCCAATTACCCCGCAATAAGATGGGCTGATGGGATTTTGGAGGAGGGGTGTGTGTGTATGGGGACGACGAGGAAGTTACTCCTCAACCGTGATGCCCATAATGTGCTCACCATCACCAACCCCCTCCTTTGTAAGGCAGCAGGCTTTAAGTTCCGGAGTCAATCCGGACTCAACCCTATGGCTAGGTTCCAGGGCACTACCTTTATAAAGATGACATGAGGCCAGGTATTTAAGTTTGAATTCTGATTCTCCAAATAATGTTTAATAATAAACTTCCCTCCCATTTAACTCCCATCAACAACAGTCTGTCTGTGCCTACAGTGCCAGACTTTCTCAATTTTAAGTATTCAATTCTGCTGTACCATCAATACACCCACACTTCTCAGGTAATTGTGAAGTCAGTGGGACACTGTCCCCATACACACACTCTCTCTTCTAGAGATATTCAACACCTCACGAGTGGTGTATACATGATTTCTCATTTATACACGAAGCTAGAAAGAATTTGAAATATGAAAATATGCTTTTGGAGGAGATCTTCTGAACTCCTAATTAACAAAGGAGAAACTACCCATTCTTAGTTGTTATTCCTACATTCTTTAAATTTAACATTTCTAGCCTGTTTAATGTTGTCTCCTTTTTTAGGCTTTATGATCAAAATATTCCAAAGTCTTTGTATTAAAAGCGTCAACAGTGTCTCAATCCAAATTTGTAACACATCTTAAAAATCACCTAGTTAATATGTTCTTGATTAGATTCAGAAGCAGTGATAATCACAATAGGTTCAATTGCATGACTGCTGGTTCTAGAAACTCTACTAGGTGCATCATATGGTCTGTTGCTGATACTTCAAGCTCCACTCTGTTTGGCAGATACTGTCTACATTAGAGATGAAGATAAGATTCACAAGGTAAGGAGAGCCATTTCCTTTGTGGGATCCACTGCCTCCCTGGCTAATTCCACAAGTATAATAATAATAGGTAGGGCTGTATCCACTGCAGAGTGATTGCATGCCTACTTTGGACCAGCCCTCCTTCTAGATGTTCATAAACATTAGCTTATTGCATTCTCGTAAAAGCCTTGTGAGATAGCCAATTTTTACCATGATGTGGGTGAGAAAACCGAGACTCAGCCACACGGCTGACAAGTGACAAAGTTGAGAATCTAGCATAAATCTCCTAATGCCAATTTCCATGCTTTTCCACTAAATTTCAGCTGCATCCCAAACAAACCAACAAAACACAGAAGGTCATATTCGAAATGTGGCAGGAGAAGGGTCTGCTTTCTGCTGGATCCATACACAAAGGGATCTTCACTCTTGAAAGCACGCCTAGGCTTTTCACAGGCATATGAGCAGCAAGAGCTTGATTCGAACCCGCTGCTGTGTCTCAGTGGTTATGTGGGTTAGTTATTTCCCACTTAACTCTTATTTCTCCATCAGCTGAACGGGCATACTTACCTCACCTTTGTCCACAAGGGCAAGGACTTTATCTATCTTGTTCACTCTTCTTATCCCAAATATCTAAAACATAGTGTGCGCTTGAAATATTTTTGTAGAAAAAACCGTGATCCATGAGTTTATCATAAAGATCAAATGAGTTTATATAGGTGTGAACGCGCTTGGTTTCTTTCTTCTTCCCATTTTGTGGTATAAACCCTCAAATTAGATTAGCTTAGTCTTGTAAAAGTGTTCTGTTTACACATATAGCTATAGATTCCCCTTCAACTTTTAAAGTCTTATCTTTTAAGTACGTTTTGAGAACTCCTAAAACTTTTGAATTTTGATGATTAGGTGAGTGAAAAACAATTCCCCAAATATTTTAATTCACGTTCTAGTCACTTCATCTCTATGACTTTGAATAAGGCGCTTAACTATCCAAGGTTCTGAAAATGGGAGTACCATTACCCTCTTAAGTGTTGTTATATTAGTTAAAAAAGTGTGTGAAATATATGCTTTTACTTTCTAAATGAAACATTTGAAATATTTACTTCTTAAATAAATATTTGTCAAGGCCTGTTTGTTAATCAAAACTGCTGGTAGTTTAGATTATAAATTCAGGTCATTTATCTTATTTTGGGGGGTAGAAGTTTTTGCACTTAATAACCGCATGGTACAATGACAATCGCTAACACTCACTTAGATCTTCTAAAGGTTAATGCTCATTTCAGCATTTCATGGGTATCAACTCATTCAAAGGTCATACCTCTCCTATGAGATCAGTGGCATAGATGGGTAAACTGAGGCACAGAGAGGCTATGTAAAAACCCAGTACAATGGGATTTGAACCCAAGTAACTGAATCAGGAGCCTGAGTTCTCAGCTACTAAATTATGTGTGTCCCAACTTCACGATTTAACCATGCCTTTAGAACAGAGTTCTTTGCCTTTCTGCACCATGGAGCCCTTTGGAATTCTAATGAAGCCCACAGACCCCATCTCAGAGTAATGTTGACAGGTGCTTCAAATAAAATGCATAGGATTGTGGAGAATAAATTATATTGAAAACAGTTATTTAAATGTTTTTAAAACTAAATTTATGACACAGTAATATATTTGCTTATTACCCTTTAAATAACAATATCTGGCATCAGGTCTGATAACTACTATCCTTTGTAAGTGGTGAAGAACATGTAAGAGGATATGAAAATATCTGATTTCTTTTGGCGTCAAAGTCCCAGGTATTGCTAACGTTACGGTGGTTTGTAGCCTACATTCTTGCCAAATTTCAGACTTAGGGTACTGAAAATAAAGATGTAACTTTTTCCCATCCAAGTTCATGGACTCTTTGAGTCTACCCTGTTCCTCCTGAACAGAACTTCAGGACAGTAGTCTCACTTTACAATCTGTTGTTTACAGATAACAGGAAACTCTCATTAACATGATATCGTGAAACAGACGCAGCTTTTCACAATAGCATCTGGTAGTTTTAAGTCAGACGTTGTTAAAACATAGCAACATTCACATACTTAAAACATGTCAAAGGGTTTATGTTTTGTATGTGACTTTTAGGGGTTTAACTCTTTCCTGTTTATGCTTCATTATCAAAACCGTTTAAAGCTGCTGCCACATCACTTGATATTCGTGACTTAGTGAATAAATGGAGATATAAATTCAAGCCAGCCTTCTCTAGGAATCTGTCGTTGGGCCTGATTGTACATTTCTCAGGTACTACAGTCCCAAAAGCCAGTTCTCCTTTTGCTGAAATTCTCTGTCTTTATCCTCTACAGCCACTAGATGTCACTGAGTGTTTGATATTCCTCTTTCTGCCCGAAGTGCCCCCCCCTCCCAAAATTGCGATTGAAATGAGAGATTATCTGGCAACTTTATCCACAAACACTAAGAGTTGACATCTCTTTCTGAAATGCATTAAAGCTTTTTCAATTCTATTTGTATTTTATCTTTTAAAGACCATTACATCATTTTGCTCTTCCTTTGATTCTCCAGAGGCTTTTTCAAGTCCCTCAGAACCTTCAGCAGTTCAAGATGTTTCACACCAATTAGAACTACCTTCTCTAAAAGATTCCGTGCTTTCCCCGCAGAAGCACAGGCCATGGGAAGCCTTGTCTCCTTGCTGGGATGCTGGCAACAGAAGCATTTTTAGAGGAGTAAAATGATTCTGTGAAATGCCTTCCTGTCATAGGAACTGAGATGCTTGTCCTGCAGTGCTGCAGAGAAATCACGTTTTGGGATGCATCAGTCATGGGTCATAAATAGGACAAGGACTGCACTCAATAAAAGATTGGACCAACACACCCTTCAGTGATATGGGATTCGTGAAAAGTATTTTTAAGAGAGTAATAAAATGTAACTGCAGTTTAAAACTGTCTCTTGAAGTAAGCACATTCACTATATTAGCAGCTGAAGTAACAGACCAGGAAGACGCACAATCAAGACATATTCCTAGTGGTACTGAAGTCCTACTGCCCTTGGTGTAAGACATGTTATTGCTGTTCATTTTTATAACTTTGCATATTGCATGTAAGAGCACATAAAATAAGTCAATGAGGGCCACCTTCTGTATTTATCGTTTGGATCAAGAGGAAGCAATCAGATTAGTTATAATTGAGGAGGTGGTATCCCCACCCTCAGCCTCTGATAGGAATCACCACTGGAGCTATGATGGACAGCCCTACCTCTGAGTGTGTGGAATCTGATTGTTCATTCTAAATATTTATACCTCCAGTTACCATCCAAAGCCAAACTTGTGCTTAACTTCCCCCAATCCAAAATTTCATCCCAGGAGATACCGACCTTCCAAATGTTTATTACGTCTCCTAAACTTAAGATTGTCATGAATACAAAGATACGGATTTTCCTTTCCAACAAGGAAAAGAAAAAGAAAAGAAACTCTCAAAACTCAGGAGGCCATTCTTAATGTTTGTTACCACCCTACTGCTTTGGGGCAAATATTTATGGGTCCATGCAGGGAAAGGCAGCCTGAGATAGAGTGGGCTGGCATTAGACAAACCCCCAAAATTCTTGAATGAATGAAATGAAACTAGATCACAAAAGGAGTTTGTCTCATCTTGGGGTTTTCTTGTGTTTATCTGTTTAGTTGAGAAGGACTATTTCCACATGGCATTAGAGAAGTGGTTGCCATGTCTGATATTCCCAGTCAGCATGCCAGGTCCCAGAGCACCAAAATTTGTGCAGTGCACTGCACGGGATTCTCCAGTATCGCTTTACAGGCTATGAAGGTGACTTTTTCTCCTGAGCAGGAAGAGAATGAGGGGCCCAATCCAGGATGCATCGGCTGCTTCCATCATGGTGGTTCTTCAAAACATTTCAGGAGCAACTTCCACCTTAGTGAGAACAAACTAAGAGCCAACTCAGTCCCTAAAATGGGGATGTTAGGGACAAAATTATGCCTTCCAGTTCTAATACATTTGTCTTCCAAAAGCTTCTAATTTTTACTTTTATTTTTCAAAATTATTACCTTTACGTCTGAATGTGGGAGAACCATTTTCAAAGGTTCATTTACTCAAGTGCTTTTTAAGCATTTGTTTTGACTTCAGTTGGCCACACTCTTTTTCTCAGATTTCCCTGAAAATTAGCATGGAATTATTGCCTTTTGCCCAAAGAAAAGGAGGTGGCAAATTGTAATAATGGAAAGACAAATACAGACCAGAACTCTGAATCTGGAAAGATTTTACTCACTTTCCAACAAAAGCGGTAGGTTATGGACGATAGTTATGCCATGTATGTGTGTGTGTGTGTTTTATCTATGCCACATAAGAGTTATTTTGTATTTCAGGAACTTTGTTTCTTTGGAAAGTCAACTTTATTGGAGATAGACTCAGCTTTTCCAATATTTTTGGACATGCTCACTAGTCTTTCCTTTCTCTGGACTTTTTTATCTGACCTGCTTGCATGATTCGACTACAAATCAATCAATATAACTCTTGATTTTCAGCAGTTTTTAGTTTTGTGTTTTGTGATGATACAATGATCTCACAGCAGTCAGCTTCGGCCAGACAACTGGATCCGCCAGTTACCTTAGCGTGTGCCAGGAGGCGAACATGGACTACGTTTCAGGAAAAACAGACTGATTTGTTCAGGTGTGAGCCGTGCTTTCTTAACTGCCAGAGCATACCGGTTCCACAAGATGTTCCAGGAAAATATAATTTTGGAACCAGTCAGTTCGGCTCTAGGTGGGAGAGGCTGCTTAATTACTCTCAGGTGGTCAAACCAGAAACTGCAAGAACAGGGTCTTAGCCACACGGCCGCCAAAGCCTGCCAGGAGCAGGTAGGAGGACTCAGGGCCCTCCTGAAGGATAAGATACAGAAAACGAGGGAAGGAACTGGGCTGCGTCTCTTTCATAACAGAAGTTAGTGGGAAGTGCCAGCACCAAGTCATGGGCAGAGAGTGAAGGAGGCTCTGGACGGAGGGCATCGCAAACTTGAATCAGATTTGTCTCAGGTTCCCTCAGATCTTATCAGGGTCCCTCTCTGCTGTTTTGCTGTCTGCATTCCTACCCCTATCCTGCCGCTTCTCATTACTTTATCTCCCACTGAAAAGGTTTCATTGTTTAATAATCAGCAGCATTTCTACAAATGAATCCAGTCCAAATTTTTGAACTGTAAGACGAGTTTGTCCTGAAACTGCTTTCTCCCTCATTCTGCTTCACATAAATGTGAAGAAGACAGAAGGTTATGGGAGAGAGAGATGTAGGGAAATAAATAAGGCAGCAAGTTCTCTTTGCTTACTTAGCGATTTTCCAAAAACTTAGTTAAATTCCAAAAATTCACTGGGCTACATTGTATTCAAAATTAGTTCCTTCTCCGCTGTTACCTGAAGTGAGTCCTACTCTGAAAGTGGATCAAGGATTGATGGCTGAAGAATATAATTCAGGGCTCTGACTTGAAAGACCAGAGACCATATCCCCATAAGCCACAGGAGGATAGGTGCAGTTTATAAGTTTACATGTTCACGTGATGCCAAAGGGACAAGCCATCTGAATTTATAAGCTAAGACAACTTCACACAGAGATCATGAGAAAACACGGTTTTGGAAAGGGTGAACCTCAGGCTGTCAAAGAATTTAAAATCTATGGTTCATGGCCAGGATTTCTCATAGAGCTAAATCATAAATAAGGTTTCATAGGGATCAGAGCGAGATCCAAATATTCAATATATCACTAACAACAATCAGTCTGCCTGAGCTGATGTCTACATGCACAAAGTAGTGTGGCTCTTTGATGCGCATGAAAATCATTTTCATTCTAGGAAGAGATTAAATTCACAAATGCTTTTTCCTCCCCTACATACTGCCAAACTGGCCCAACTGATTTCCCCACCCCCTCCCCCATCCTGGCATACAATAAATAATCATATGTATATTCAAACACAAAGGGAAAAGCAATAATGCCTGAGAATTTAAATAAGGCTACTCCAGAGCCTGAAGTGCTGTTGCTGTGAGCGTATAGCGAGAAGCAAGAAGATGAGATCAGTGTAATTTGCTAGAACATAACGATTGCTCTAAGTCACGGCACCAAGTACTTTTCTTGTTATTTTCCTCACCTTTAAAACTGATTAATAGTATTTCTCATTTTCCCCATGAAAGTGTTTTGAAGAATAAAGAACACACTGAACTCCTAGAGTGAAAGGAGCTTTATAGATACAAGATTTTATTATTGTTACTATTTTTTAATATAATTTAGGTATATACACTATCCTTCATCCAATGTTAACTTCCAAAAAAGAAGTACATTGTGTGCTAAAAAAAAAAAAGTGGCTAATTTTGCTAATTGTAAGGAAATTCAGATTAGATTTTAAAGCAAGGTAAATATTTTCACCAATTCAAGAAATAATATTCAGTTCTAATAAGAGTACATTATTGGGGACACTGTAATCAACTTCAGTCATTTGGGAAACCTATTTGGAAATATATATCCAAAGTTCCTAACAAAATAAAATATAAAAGAAGCTTTAAGTGCAAGATGTTCAACAAAGAACAATTTACAATAAGAGAAAAATTGGAGACAATTCTAATATCTTCTAATAGTACAATTGAGCAAATTATAACACAAACTTGGAATCCTGATTATACAGTCAACATCGTGCTTATTTTCCAAGAGGGAATGGAGAAAAATGCTTAACATATAATGTGAATCTTGAAAGCAAAACACAATTTAAAGAATACAAAATGACGTGTATGGTATCCCCTTCACCCGTTAAAAGATTAACGTGAATAAAGACAAAATGGACTATGCAAAAATAATAATGGTTGCTATGTTAGGAGAGTGGAATATTTTGCCTTTTTAAAAGACGTTTAACTCCCAAATTAAAGAAAAAAGGAATAAAGAAGATTCTGAAAATTAGAAATAGGATAGAAGTCATTTCCTTATCAGAAACACGTCAAAACCAAAAACAAGGTCTCCTTGTGGAAGGCCCAACTGCAAAAAACATACGTCTAACTCGAGACAGTGAGTTTAATTCAGGTAAAGTCCCTGATCGATGTGGACTGAAGCATCAAGCCCTGGTTTTAGTTACTCTACTTGAAAACCACCTCCAGGTTGTAGGGAAATGAGAAAGGGGAAGCTCGGGCTTCTGAAGAAAGACTTGAAAAGTTAAATATGTTTCGTCTGGAAGAAAAGATTGAGAAGTGATCTCATTTCAGTGTTTGGATACCTGCAGCAGATAATGCAGACCCAGGGAGGTGACCTGTCCTGTTCACTCAGAAGCAATAGGAAACTGCAGAAGGAAAGGGTTACATCAGAAACCCTTTCTCTCAAAGTTAATTACATGTTTATTCCAGTTTTAGTCTGAATGACAGGATTACAGTCCCCTCCCCATCTGTAATCCAGGGAGAATAGTGTTGCCACATAAGTTTTAATGGACAGAACATCTGTAAAATACTTTGAGCTCTTCAGATGAAAGATGCCATGTGAATGCAAAGAATTATTGTTATTATTTTTGTCTCCTGCCTTCCCTATTGGTATGAGTTTTCTTGTGACATTTAGGGGACCCCTCCAGCCAGCCAGCTGCTCTGCAACATGTCATCCCAGTGATATTTTAAATCCTTCACGTGGTTCTGATCGTACGCAGAGCAAGAGCAGCTGAAATGTTAATTGTTTGTCTTGGAGGAAGTCAAAGTAGTCCCAGCACCCCTCCAGGGCTTAGGGGTCAAAGTTTTTCTTAACATCCACTTGAAAGCTGCATCCAGGCCCCAGCGTGGTGGCATGTTTGATGAGTCTTGTCTTTCTATCTGTTTCCTTTGAACAACATCATCTGATGGCAGAGCCTTGAACATATAAGATTTCTTTTTTAAGAGTTCATTCAGATTCAACCAACATCTTTGAAGTCCTGCTCAGCGCGTGCCTAGCACTGCTGGCAGAACTTCAGCACACATCCTCATTTTTTTTAAATAACTTTTTTCTTATTAGGTAGCAGTACATGCTTATGATAAAAAAAAATTGACAAATGCAGGAAAGTTTAAAGAACCAAAAATACATAAATAAATAACCTATGGTCCTAATAATCAGAAAAATAATCCTGTTGCTGTTTTGGTGTACCTCTTGGTTGTTTTTCTTTCCTTCTGTGCTTATATGTGCTTGTGTCTTTTTAGCCACTTAGTGTTCTTTCATAAACATTTTCCCACATTGTTAAGTTTTCTTCACAAACACTGTTGGTCAGGGTGGCATCATATTCCATCCGATGGAGGAGCCATAAGTTTTTACGCTTTACCTCACCTAATTTTCATAACATCTACAATTCAAATGAATTAAATAATTGATGCATCGTTCCAATAAGACATTTATATGGAATCTTTCACAATATATTTGGTCCTTGAAAGAACCCTGTGAGATGGAAGGAACTGCTAGTCTTACCATTTTATAACTAAGGAAGTAGACCCAGAGGGATGAGGTTTCTGGCCCACATGCACACATTCAAGAAATTAAAGAACAGAATCCAGGCCAAATGACTGACTCCTCATTCCAGGTCCTTCCATTGTCGTACCACTATCCCTCAAGTGAATATCACCAAACATCTAACTCTTGGATGATTCTATTGGTTTCCATGTGGGTTTTCCCTCTCAAATTGTGCTGATAAAATGGAGGTCAACAAATGGCCCTTAAATAAGAGAAGGTGGATAATTTGTAAGGTTGTTGAAAAGATGCCCTTTCTGTCATTTCCTGAATGCCTGCATTCACCCAACATATTTACTCTTGTCTACATTTACAGAGCACCTTTCATATGCTCATCATTTCTCATTTGATTTTCACGTTAACCTTCTGAGTCAGGCAGGCCAGGAAATATGGGCTCTACTTTACTTACAAAAAAACTGAAGTCCAGAGAGAGCCAGTGACTTTCTGAGGCCACTTGAGCACTCTTGAAACTCAATCTGCTGACCCCTAGTCCACTGCTCTTCCCACTGTATCATATTGCTCCTGACTTTCATGTATTTCTCATTTTACAGCATTTTGATTAATGTCAATTTTGTTCACCCTTCTTTCTTTTCCCCTACAATAATTTTCTTGGGGCCAATCTTCCTCACAAAAAAAATAAGAAAAGAAAGAATGAATGATCTTCCTCATCTATGGTAGCAAGATGGCCTGATGTGTAAAAAAAAAAAAAGTAAATAGAGTCATGCACTGCATAACAACATCAATGACTGACAAATATTTGATGGTGGTCCCATAAGATTAGTACCATGAGCCTAGGTGTGTAGTGCGTAGGCTATACCATCTAGGTTTAAGTAGCGTGTAAGTACACTCTATGATGTTCGCACAGCAACGAAATTGCCGAACCGTCGATTTCTCAGAACATATCCCAGTCATTAAGTAACACATGACTATAAAAAGATCCTTCCCCCCATTTGTAAAAGAAACTAACGCAGACCTGGGTGTATAACCAAGTAGCTTTGCTAACAGAATCCTGTGCCTCTATCACAAGAACATACACTTAATTAATGATTTACATTTTACATACCAAAGCTCTGGCTAATAAAATTGCATCACCCAGGTGATATTTCACCCAGAAGCAGTTAAACATTAGATAAATCCAGATTTTTGTGCCTCAGCAAACTATCCTTACAGCACACACACTATTCTTTCCCCCCACCCCCACCCTTACCTCCCAGTTTCAAACACCATAATATTGACAGATACACATTCTCATAGTTTGTTTTAGACCAGTTCAGAAATCAGCAATAAAGAACAAAAGTGGCTGAGAAATGTCTAAAAATGGATAGCTGGCGAATACAAGAATATAAGTTATATTCTACAATCAAAAATATGCTCAATAACCTTGGCTACTTCACAAATCAGTGTTTTAGCTCCTGGGTTCTGATGTAACAACTGGTATGAAAGTTTAGTGAGAGTTTCTATTTCAGTTAAACAGGACTATATAAATAAAAGCAATTGGAAGAATTCGAAGAGGAAGAATTTCAAAAAAAAAAAAAAAGAATGAGGCCTTAAAGTAATTGTACCCAATCAGAATTCCATCTTTGCAAGGAGAACAGAACTAGCCTTCACACCTTCTTTCCTTTTCCTTCCCAGTGCTGACCCATAGGAATTTAAGTTCCTAACCCCATGGGCCTGGATGATTTGAAACTACCTTCCAACTAGTTCTCTGATCCAGAACTCATTCTACTCCGAACAGCGCTGAGCATCAAATATTAACTCAGCTCCTGCTTCCTAGTCTCTTGCTGCCCATCCATCCTTCTAGCTGTCTATAGAATTATTTTCCCCCAAATACAGAAGGGATCCTGTCACTCCCCAGACTCAAAGCCTCCAATGCTTTCCGGATTTTATAAATCCTTACAGCCAAATGTCACCTCTGTAGGTCTCTAGCCAATCTCTCTTCTCTCAACAGACTTTTTTGTCACAATCTCCTGACCCCCACTTCTCCCCATCCACATGAGCTCCACTTTAGAGTCTACAAAACTTACAAAGAAAAAGAGAAGAAGGGAAGAGAGGGCAAACATTTACAGAGTATCTCTTAGGCACAAGAGTCCCCACGGACCATCAAGGGTCCCATCCCACACCCTGGGCTTTGTGGTAGGATGGTTGAAACTAGCATTCTATCTGTAGGGTAGAATTACTGGACGCTGCAAATGAGGAACAGCCCAACCCAGTGACCACCAGTGATAACTGGAATGACTGACAGGGCAGAAGGGAGAAGCAGTGTGACCCGCAGGCAGCAATGCTAGAGCCCCGTGCAGGAACTGGTGAACTGGGAGCTGCGTGGAACACACTGTCCTATTCCCTTCCTGGCATGCCCACTCCTTATCACAACCAGGACTGAGAATCACTGTCCTCGTTCTTCTTGCTCCCCATTGTTACTTTTAAATCATTACACAAAATCTTCACTTTCTTGAGGTTTAGCCCATCCTCCTATCCCACCCTCTACACCTCTCCCGTGGCAGTCGCAATGAATCTCCCTTTGAAAACTTTGAAGTCCAAGTTCAGCTCTTAGTCTTTTGTCTTCATCTGACTGTCATCACAGATGACCTCAACATCCATGTTGACAATCTATCTGACGTGCTTTGCTCACAATTCTCTAATCTTTGTAATGCCGACAATCTTTTACCACTCATCAGCCACTCAGTCTCATAGCCAACCCGCAAGACTTGCTCATTGTCCAGAACTGCTTCCCCCGGCATAACTCCAATATACCGATCCTTGACCACACTCTCTTGACGTTATGGTTCTCATTGAGGGCTCCAGCTTCCCAGTTTTTTCCTTTCATTTTTATTCCTTCACACATTCATGGAGATATACTTTCCTAACCAGCCCAGACCTCGTGGATCCTCATTTTAACCACTTTCTTTTCAGTCCACTCCTGCTCTATTTAAACAGGTCATCATACCTCCAACTTCACAGAGAAAAAGAAAGATAAGGCTGTTGGACACATACCCTCTCAGGTCCCAACCCCCACTTAAAAATCTATTTTCTTTGCTCCAGGCTGAAGGAAGAAGTGTCTCTACTCTCAAACAAGACTATTTTCTCCACCTAAATTCTTCATTTCACACCCCATCTCCTTCTTTCCTGGTTATTCTTTCTTTATCCTTTATTGTCAATCTTTCCCTTTCAACTAATTTCTCCTTCACAGACTGTCAGCAGAATCAAAGTGCTTCATGTTCAAAAATTCATTTCTGCCTCCCCTGGCTGCCTAGCCTGACCTCCATGACATTAGTCTATCTTGGTACTTTCTCTCCTTCTTCACTCATCCATTCTCAGGCCATACAACTGGCTCCTTTTCTTAGTATGCTTGGACTGTCATAACAAAATACCATAGGCTGGGTGGCTTAGACAACAGAAATTTATTTCTCATAGTTCTGGAGTCTACGAGTCCCAGGTCAACATCCAGCAGGCTCAGTTTCTGGCCAGTGCTCTCTTCCTCACTTGCAGATGGCTGACTTCTTGCTGTGTCCTCACATGACCTTCCAAGGTCCTATTGGATTAGGACCCCACCCTTATGACTTACTCTAACCTTAATTATCTCCTAAAAGCCTTATTTCCCAAAACAGTCACATTGGGAATTAGCAATTCAACATACAAATTTTGTTTTATGGACAATTCACTCCATAGCATCTTCTTTCATTCTGTCTTCAGAAGTTCACCCCTCCTCCCCAAAGTTCTGTCCTATGCCTTCTCTTTTCATTTCTCATGTCTTCTCTGGATAGTCTCATTCACACTTCTGGCTTCAGCTACCAGCTATATGTAAATGAGAGTTAAATCTTTATTGCAAGCCTAGTTGTGTGTATCCTAACACGTTCTGGATGTCTCCACCTGAATGACCCTCAGCACTCTCAGACTCAATATAATCTGTTCCTCCTCTTTTTTCTTCACCTCCATAATCCATCAGTCACACCAGACAGAAGCTGGAGTACCATCTCAGCAAGCTCCTATATTACTTTTGGGCATCTATTTGTTTATATGTCTGTCTCGCTTTTTTAAATGATTGCATTTTCGAAAATAGAGACTATGTCTTATGTCTTTGTATCTCCAGCTCCTAGCTCAGTTAAATGAATGAGTGGATGAATGAATGGATGAATGAATGGTAAGTTCTACTTGAATAATAGTTCAATCAAGGTTTATGTATTTCAGTTGACTGACATTTATCTAAGTCTCTTTGCTATATAATAATTCTCCACACTTTTTCTCCATGCTATTTATTTGTTGAAAACACTGCATTATTTCTTCTGTATTATTCCTGTTTGTCTGATTATAGCCTCTTAATGTTGTTTAACCTGTTCTCTTTTCCCTTTATTTCCTGTAAACTTGTGGTTAAATCTAGATTATGTCAAGAACTATGAAGGTCTGAGATTTTATCCTATTTTCAAACTAATAGGTCAGTCTGTCTTAATTCCATGGATGCTGGCAGAAGACACAAGACTCCTGGGTCAGAGACAAAGGACAGTTATTACTCACAGCAATAACAGTAGCCAGAGTATCAGCATTTGTGGTGGTTCCTGAGCCCCAGTTCCCACCGGGTGACACAAAGAGAGAATTTTACAAGCTCTTCAGTTGATTCTAATGTGCAACCAGTTTTAAGAACCACTGATTTAGAGGCTTGATTGGATTCAGCGGGCTCTAGCTTCCCCGTGATTTATTCTTATACTCTCAGTGCTTAACAGTGTGCCTGGCACCAAGTTGGTTCTCAATAAATAATAATAGCTAATATTTATTGAATATCTGATATATATTCTAAGCATCTTATACATTTTACCACTTAATCCTCTGACTAATCCTTTGAGTTAAGTACTAGGGCCATTGTTTCCCCTTTACAACTAAGATGATGAGGCACAAAGAGGTTAAGTAACCTGCCAAGAGTGAAGGGAGTGGCAAAGTCGGAATTTAAGCTCAGACTCCAGTGTTCATATCTTATCCATTATGCCATACATCTGGGCAGGACTGTAGAATGAATGAATGATAGAATTTCCTGGTTTCCTTTAGCAAACAATTGCTTTGTTGCATTAAGTAAACTCACAAATAGGAGATGTGATGCCTGTTTCTCTTCTTCAGGTGTTAGATCTGTAAAGAACTTAGTCTACTCCAATATTTTTTACTTTTTACAAATAAGGGAGTTAAAGTCAAAAATGACGTGAAACAAAATGACACGCTCAAGTTGCACAGCTAATTAGTGACAGAGCTGGAACTAGAATACAAGTAGCAAAGTGCTACACACAGATGAGGGCTTGGCAAATACTTTGATGTTGATGGAGTGTTGAAAAACAAATATAGCTTTTCTGTTTCCTTTGAAAAAAATTATTCCAATTTAACTGAAAAACACATGCTGGAGTTCAGAAAAAGGAAGATGTTTTCAGTGCAAATGACTCTCGCCTCAATGTATTGAGCTTTCCTCTTGCCCTCAGAGGTGGTCAGTGTGTGAAGGAAAGGCCTTGGGCACCACTCCTAGGATATGATCACAACACTGGCCTCTGTCAGTCACTCTCTTCCGTCTGCAAAGGGAAGCCGTAAGGAGAACTCAAGGCGAGCAGCATTTGGTCACCATCACCCACCCTCTGAATGCTCACAGTGGGGAGCCAGCTGTCTCCTGCTTCCATGTGTTCAAATAGAAAACATGTGGACTTCATATTGAAGACAATGTTCAAGAGCATCACAGGGTATAGGCCATGTTCGGAGACTGCTTAAGAAATGAAAAGCTATGTTGGCTTTGTATTTTGGCTGCCTGCTATTACGTTTTTCATTTGTCCCTCCTCCATTACTTAGAATTACCTGTCACATGTGAGGGAAATTTTATTTCCTGGAGGAATATGACTAAAAAGTGTACTTTCTCTTTTACTCATTCAGTCATTAGACAAACATTTTTTTTGAGCACCTGATGTGTTAAGTCTTATGTTAGATGGAAGGTACCCCAACAGTTAACAAAGATATCTTCATGAGGTTATAGTTAGAGAGAAGACATCAATCAAATAAACATATAAGTTTATAGCTGTAAATTATGTTCTATGGAAGAAAAAAGAGAAGGATGAGATAGTTTAATAGAGAAAATCCAATATAGATTGAAACTGGATAAAAACTAGACTATTGGTGGTAAGCATGATGCAGTCTATACAGAAGCTGATATATAATAATGTATGCCTGAAATTGCATGAGGTTATAAACCAATATGACCTCAATAAAAAAATTTTTAAGAAAGAAACCTAGGAAAAGACCTCTTTGACATTTAACCTGAAACCACCTTGTTGATCTTAGCCAGAGCAAATATAATATGATGATGAGGGCAGAAATATTTGAGTCTTCCATGTGCAGAGCATTAAACGAGGTTGCCAACAAATGATAGGCAATCACAAAAATTAAGAGACAATTGATAAATTAAAAAGTAGGAGTAAGGTGAAAATGGAGTATGAGATTCACTCACATGACATTGGATTATTGTGGGTGAAGTAGTTAGACATTGGGTTTGCTCTGAGGTGATCACTCAGCTTATACCCATTGTGCCATGCTTGGTATTCAAGGGTAGACTCAAAGGGTCAAGTCCTCTGAATTGTGCGGTGGTTCTGGGTCACCCATCCAGGCCTCATGAAGGTCTTTACAGGTCAATAGCTACCCTTTGAAGACCACATTATATGGCAGGCCTAGACTAATCATGGGGAAACTGATGGAAACTAATGTGAATGCCAATTCTGTGTAAAATCCAGTAGTACCCGTGTAATTTCATCACATTATTCACCATAGGAAAATAATAACAAACAGTTCCCTGTGAAGTGCTGATTTGCAATACTGGGAAAGCATGTAACCTGAAATATTAAAATGCAATTATTA
Organism: Equus quagga; assembly: GCF_021613505.1. Lineage (NCBI taxonomy): Eukaryota > Metazoa > Chordata > Mammalia > Perissodactyla > Equidae > Equus > Equus quagga. Next base: position 47,977,621 of record NC_060283.1, on the reverse strand, counting down.
AATAACTAAGTTCATTCAGCCACAGACATTAATTGATGTCACTACTCCAAAGCATACAACATGATTAAATTGGCCATGGCTGGCTAACATGGTATTTTCAAATGTCTTCACGAGGGATTTTGTAAAGACAGACCAGGCAGTTATTGTGGGGGATATTTAATGATCAGCCTATCTAGGACCTCTCCTCTTTTCTGAAAACAGAACACGCCATCTTTTGGGGAACTGTTTCTTTTCACTCTTTTATTCACTCTTTCTGAGAATTAGGTTCAAAAGATTGCTGCCATCTTCTTTCATGAACCCCTTCCCTAGACATAGTAATTGTTCTGAAGATGAGCCTACGACCTCATCTGGGTGAGTTCTTCACCCTCCTGGTCATGGTCATTTGTCCAGGAACTTGGCAGCTAATCCAAAACAAGACTATCTGATGGTCCTGAGATTTTTCAACCGTTGCTAGGAGAAAATCCCTTCCTCCTGGATGGTAATACTGGTAAGATATGGTTCCAGGAGCTGTTGGTAGCAGCCACGGTTCTAGCTTCATGAAGAAAGCCGTCTAAAGAGAGAAATGAAGATGAGGCATGGAGTTCTGAAAGCATTCTGGTCCCAGTTCTGAACTCCCTGGAGTGGCGTTGGCTCCTGTGTGCCTGAGGCTTGTGGTAGAGCTGTTGCTCAATTCTGTGAACCTTCTACCTAACCAATATCCCCTCATAAATTCCCCATTTTACTTGAGTTGGACTTGAACTTCCGCCTCAGGAAACCAATGAGGATCTGACTGAAAACGTGATCCATCATTTGCTGAAATGATCGGAATAACTCCATCCAAGATGCTGTGATCTTTTCTACTCACGTAGATGTGAGTAACATAGCACGGCACTCCTGCCCTTACCAACCACACAACTGAAGGGAGAAATAGATTTCTCCTCTCAGGACCGCTCAGGCATCTTTGAAAGATTCTTTTAATAGAAAAGCACAAGAAGGACTTTAGAGCACAATAAGGCAAGAGTAAAATTACCATCGGAGGGGCCGGCCCCGTGGCCAAGTGATTAGGTTCACGTACTCCACTTCAGCAGCCCAGAGTTCACTGGTTCAGATCATAGAAAACTATCCACAACTATCTGAAAAATCTTTTAAAATAACTCTCCCTTTTCCAGCTATATTTATGTGTGAGGTCTCATTTTCTCCATATATTTCAACTAAAACAATATATCCCAGTAAATTGGGAAGCTGAATTTAGCTGTCTGCTATTAAGCTAGATGTTAAAGAGATTTACAAAAATGTAAAACAGTGTCCATTTTATCACTAATTTCTTTTATGGTGGAAAATATAGTTATTTGCAAAATATATGTGATTTGTGTTAACATGTGTTATGGGTTGAATCGTGTCTCCCAAAAAGATGTTGAAGTCCTCACCCTCAGTACCTGTGAGAGTGACATCACTTGAAAATAGGATCTTTGTAGTTGATCGAGTTAAGATGAAGTCATTATGCTGGGCTCTAATCCAACAGGACTGATGTCCTTATAAGATAGAGAAATTTGGACACAGAGACACATACATAGTAGGAAGATGATGTGAAGGCACAGGGAGAATGTCACCTACAAGCCAAGGCACATCTGAAGCTCCCAGAAGTTAAGGCAGAAACATGGAGTAGACTCTTCCCCATGGCCCTCAGAAGGAACCAACCTTTCCTACACTTGGATTCCAGACTTCTAGTCTCCACTACTGTGGAACAATAAATTTCTGCTGCTAAGCCATTCACTTTTTCACAGCAGCCCCCGGAAAATAATACAACTTGTGATCGTTCCTTTTTTTCTCTACATCATGTTCACCACCCAAAGACTAATTGCGATCTGTCACTACATACATGTGCCCTTTTACTCCTTTCAACCTCCCCCTTTCCCCCTTCCCATCTGGTTTTTATTTTTAATAAACTTATAAAGATATTTTTAATTTTAATTTAAGATATTTTTTAATTTTCCAATTTTAATTTCCAACATGATAAATATTGGTAGACATAAAGCACAGTAAAAAAAGCTGTTTGTGTCCTCAATCATTTTTAAGAGTGAAGAGAGGTCTTCAGACCAAAAAGTTTGAAGACCATAGGACTAGAAGATTCCCAATAAAGGGATAATATGAACCAAAGCAGTAGTTCCGGAATGCCATCCCCTGGACATCAGAAAAAAACAGACTCCAGGGCTTTCTCCATACCCATTGAATCAGAATCTCCAGTTTTGCCCCAGGAAACTATATATATATATTTTTTTTAAGATTGGCCCAGAGTAACATGTGTTGCCAATCTTCTCTTTTTTTTTCCTTTTCTTTTTATTCTCCCCAAAGCCCCTCAGTACATAGTTGTGTATTCTAGTTGTAGGTCCTTCTAGTTCTGCTATGTGGGACGCCACCTCAACATGGCTTGATGAGCAGTGCCAAGTCCGTGCCCAGGATCCAAACCGGCGAAACCCTGGGCCGCTGAAGTGGAGTGCGCGAACTTAACCACTCGGCCACTGGGCTGGCCCGGGAAACTATACTTCTAACAAGCTCCCCAGCTAATTCTTGTGTGTAGTGGAAGGCTTAGAGGCAGACATGCCCAAAATGAGTTGAGAAGTGTTTCAGCCAAGCCCATTGCTTTGCAGGACTAGAGACACACTCACGTTAGCTCAAGTAATAGTGGAGTGCATTGCAAAGCTACCTTTGGCGCCACTGGGGAATCAATTCTCTCACAAAACAGGTGCTGTAATGGATTCCCACCTCAGAAAGAATCGGGAGATCACAGTGTCTCCAAGGATGCCCGCAAACAGAAGTTTGCGGCTCTTTCCTCTGTGTTCTGCCATCAGTATGACTAAGCTTTATGACTACAGGGCTCGACACAGTCCCCACTCTGCTTCCTTCTGTTGGGGGATTGGGAAGAAATGGAGAGTGACTGCTAAAGGGTATGGGGTTTCTTTCTGGGGTGTTGAAAATGTTACAAAGTTGATTGTGGTGATGGATGCACAATTCTGTGAATATACTAAAAACCACTGAATTATACACGTTAAACAGACCCCTCCAAATATCTGCTTCTTCATACTTCTGGCTGCACATGGCTCTGGCTTATGATGCCTCAAATTCACCTCGAGGCAATTTTCAGCTTCTGCTTTATTGCCAACTGGCAGATTCCTTTGTCTTCCTTAATTGCACTCCCTGAAGTAGAAAATCTGACGGATCCAGTTTGTCTCCCAGTGCCAGGTCATGCTCAAATTTGCCGGACAACCTATGGCTTTGCTGCCCTGGAATCAGATGCCCATATCTGCCCATATCTGATTTACTTAATCTGTGAACACAGGACTTAGCTAAACAATCCAACAGGCACTGTGGGCAGGGCATTTTTCCCCGAGATGGGGCTGTGGGCCAAACAAGTATTGCAATTATAATCTTCAAAACAACTTTTGGTTTTGCTTTTGTAATTCCAAAGACTTCGATTTAAATTTTTTTTTTTAAGATAACTGATTTGGCCAACTCAAATGACTTTTTTTTTTTTTGAGGAAGATTAGCTCTGAGCTAACATCTGCTGCCAATCCTCCTCTTTTTGCTGAGGAAGACTGGCCCTGAGCTAAGACCCGTGCCCATCTTCCTCTAGTTTATATGTGGGACGCCTACCACAGCATGGCTTGCCAAGCAGTGCCATGTCCGCACCCAGGATACGAACTGGTGAACTCCGGGCCCCGGAAGCGGAATGTGGGCACTTAACTGCTGCGCCACCAGGCCGGCCCCTCAAATGACTTTCTGATATAAGCATGATCATAGCTAAACTGATGAATTGGTTGATGATAATAATGACGTTGATGGTGAGTCATACAGATCTATGGGTTTCCCTCTGATTCTCTAATTTATCCATTATTCATTTGCTAAGTAACATAATTCTGGTTCTCATTCTCTTCGTCTGCCTTTTTCTTCATTCCTTCTTACCCAGCCCTCTGTCTGCTTCCTCTTCCTCCTTTGTCTTACCTGCCTTGTGGTCTTACATTTAAAAGAAAAATGAAGATCAAGGCACTTTCTAATTCCATTAGTTTTACATTAGGGTTTGATTCCATTCTTGAACAATTTTATGTAATAACTTTGTCCTTTGTTTTCTTTAAGAAGGAAAAAGCATGCAAATAGTAAAGTATCATAAATTTGATAACCACTGGGTATTTCTATTATTTGCATTGTAACTTTAGAGCAAAACGTAATTGTTGAGATAAGGCAGATACCCTTTCTTTGTGTATTCGTGCCCGTGGATTTCAGCATGTGAGACAGTTTAGTTTTCGGTTTGGGTAAATTATTTGTGTGTGTGTGTCGTTGTATAATTCATTCTCTGTGTTTGTGTATATATGTTTGTAGTTTTCTTCATGTGTGTGTGTCTTTCAATTGAACAAAATTGCATTGTTTTCTTATATTGTACTGTATAGTTTCTATTTCTTACTCCGAATTGAAAGAAGACAGTTTCTATTTTGACTAAATTGTTGGATTGCTCAAAAAACAAGCAGAAACATCTCCAAGATTTTGTTGAATCCAATTAGTTATATGCAACTTGCAGTACATCTGATTCTTATTATATGCTTTTGTGTTTTCTCCAGTAAATCAGTTGAAACTAAGTGACTGTGACATTTGACCTACATAGTGAAGGTGTAGATTTAAATTTGCATGTTCTGTTGTTCTTTGTCTTTTACATGTTAATGTTCATCTTAGGACTCTTCTAAAAAATTAATGTGCATTTTGTATGTATGATAGCATACAACAGTGTGGCATACGAGCTCTTCTTTAAGGAGTAACATTGATCTAAGTTCCTTTAAATCAACTCATGTTTCCAACTCAACTACTTTATTTGTAACAGAAAATATTGGCTCACAAAACTCAAAGTTGAGGAAAGCAAAAAACTTCAGGAGAGGTTTGATCAAGGTTTAAGGCTCATTTCTCAACAGTTGTTCAGACTCTGCCTTCTCCCTGTGCTCGCTCTGTCCTCAGCTCACCTTTCATTGTAGCAAAATGCCCTGAGATTCTCAGACCATATCACCCAGAACAAATGAGAACTTTTGCCCCTCCAATTAGTAAACATAAATCTTCAGCTTCTCCCTTAAGGACCAACTCTAATCATGTGTCGACTCCTGAACTAATTCCAGTGACCAAGACAATAATATGCATTGACTGGCTTAGTCCTCGTTGGATTATGTTCCACCTGACTTCCTCTCTCATGGTAGCAAAAATAGCTATAGCAATTTCAAGCCTCATGTCTATAAACCACCGATTTAGAAGAGCGAGTGCTTCTAATTTGGTAACCATTAAGCAAAAGACCTGCGCTTCACTCTTCTGATCACATGTCCACCTCTGAACCACTCACTCTAGCAGCCAGTGGGGTAGAATTACTCTAGGGTCAGGCCCTATAGGGGGTCCCACCCAAGAAGCTAGAGTTTCAGATCAATTCTACTCAAATCAAATGCAGCTATACAGGGAAGGAGAGGTGAAGCGATGTTGGGAGCCAATGAGCAATGCCCTCCACACCAAAGCATCTCACTGCAAGTGGATCCCAGCTTCTTCCTTCTCTATTCTATGTGCCCCTCTTCCAAAGATACATGCTCCTTTGAAGAACAGCCTTCCTAGATATATAGGACAATTTTTCAGTGAAACATACATGACTCCATTTATGTTGAGTTGCTGGTAAAGAAACCTGCTGGAATAACATCAATATAACTGCATTTACTCTACTTTTTTCTTCAGTTTGGTAAATTTTTTCGCAGATCATAGAAAACACAGTCCAGGACACAATTTCCCACACATCCAATTACTTTTGGCTTTTTATTACTGTTTTTCAAATATTTGCTCTCTACCTATGCACAGCTTAATTTTGAACTTTTTGTCTATTTCTGCATCTGAAATGCAGACCTTGCAAAGAATATCATAACACCTTAAAAACATTTCACAATCAGGCAGTGCTCCAGCGTCCATGTTTTTAAAATCAGGCTGTTGCGAATTCTGCAAGAAGTCCAAGAACAACTGTGAATTGCTTCCTTGAGCGCTCTCACAGGTGCACAGGAAAGAGTTTCAGCCAGCAGACTGGGAGGTGCAGGACTGAGGAATAAAAACTCACTCTCTAACCAAAAAGACATTCACCCAGGGAACCTGCTATCAGAAATGGCCTGGATAAAGTCTTGACCGACACAACCAGAGAAGGCATTTTCTCCATGTTTTAACCTCCCCTTTATTTTCTAGGGGCTGAAAAATTTTGCCAGGAGCGCCAGAGAAAGAGAAGTATTCTATCTGTAGCCATGTCAAATATTTATGAGAAAATTCAAAGCTTGTGGAAACTCTTTCCTTTCCTACATATCTTCATAATTGTCAGAAATGTTAAAACATTTGAAAAATAAGTGAAATTTCTAAAAATGCTATACTTCTACTTTCAAAATGGTGCCAACAATACAGGTTAGACCTTTTAGATCAACTTAAAGTTTCATAGAAAAAGTCTCTTCTAGAGACCTTCATTGCTGACATTTTTCCTTAGGGGTCAAATAAGTACAACATCACTAAAGCATAATGTTGTAGGGGAAATTTTTTTGCCTCTGAAAGTCAAGCATTCGAAACCAACAATCAGTACATACTATAGGTGACCATGGAAGAGTATTACAGAATGTCCGACTCAACCAGCTGGCCATTTGAGGACAACATCTGCAACCCTCTCCCTCCCTTATCCAATGCCACTTCCTGCTCTATTCAGTTCAACATCCACAATTCCCTGGGCATCCCTAACCATTATGTTCTCTCTTCCATTCCCCAGAACCACCCTGTGTAATATCCCTTTTCATGTTTGTTTTGAAAGCTAGAAATTGTGTTTTTTCTATGCTGGATTTCCACACAGCATGCGTGTGGCATGATGTGTAATTGAAAAGTTTTTGACTAATCCCTACTGTTGCACAGGTGGGTAAGAAGCCGAAACTGATTACTGGAAAACTGCAGCCCAAAAGGACATATGTTTTTGCGCTTAAACATTTCTGAAAACTGAGGCTGGGTCATTATTCCCATTTTCATTTTCCGTGGAGATGATTAAATCATTCCATCCTGAGGATTGTTGTGTTGCTAAGTAAACTTCCCTCGTGTCATTGTTATTCAACTTAATTGGTTCTGAAAGGCTAATCTAGTTTCTATTTGTAAAAAATTTCTGGAAGTTTCTTTCAGTCTCATGAAACATTCCAAAAAGTGGAAAACTTAGGAGCAGAAAATCCCATAGGTCTCCAAACCGAAAGGGAGTGAGCACTGGTGATATCACTTCTCTAGGGGTCAGAGAAAACTGAGAGAAAGACAGAGGAATTAGATAGTTGCAGATCAAAACTTTAGCTTTACTGCTTATGAAGAAGAAAAAGAAGGAGGAGAAGGAAACAAAGCCAGACAGGAAGATGTGGCTGTAAAGTTATGGCTGAAGGTGTTGATACTTCACTGTTGAGTTTGACAGGCTTGTTCATTTGTCTGGGCTCTGGAGCTGGGCAGATGCAAACCTCCTGGCCAGCAGCAGACCAGAGGCACTGTCTTTGCAGGCTGATAGATAGAGAAAAAGAAAAGAGACGGAAGGAAAGGACTGTATCATGCTCTTTCTTCGAGACTAAGCCATTAGATATGCCTTCTTTATCTCCTGGATACAAATAAAAGTGGGGCAATGACCAACAAGGGCTCTCCTCTAACCCATGTCCTCCGTATCCTGGAAACATGGGACAGTGCAAGAGAGTTTCTCATCCTAACATCCTAACGTCTACATGCTCATGCACATTACAAGAGATTTTCCTTGTCCTGAAGACCTGAAGAAAACCAAAACATCACCAAGACTAGCCAGGGACTCACTTGGAGAAATTCCCAATAAAACAAAATATGAAAACAGCCAAAGAAGTCAAGGAGCAGTAAAACAAAATAACAAGGCAACCAAAGAAGTCGGAGAATTCCTTAATGTTCATTATAAAATGAATTATTCTGTCATCTGGCCTCCCAACATGCTCACCCTCCACCTGGACATTTAACCTCAGTGTCTCAGACAGGAGGGTCATGAAAGTGACCCTGAAGATGTGGTTCAGAGAACATTGATGCTGATGCTAGCTCACTCTTTCTCTCTCTCTCTCTCTCTCTCTCTCACACACACACACACACACACACACACACTGAGGATGTAAAAATATAATATAAATGTAGATGTTGGGAAAGTGCTAGACATGGAAGCAATCAGGAGGATGTGGGGAAGTAACAGATTAAGGCAAGGAGCACAGGCGTTTCAGGCACAGAGGCCCTTCCCTCTACATGGCTAATTAGACTGGGCTGGCCTCTTGGAAAGCCTGAGACTAAGGAAAATGGACTCTGGTTTCAGTAGAAGAACAGACCAACCTTAATGGCAATTAACTCTCATAGATTAAAATCCTATTTTCCTCCAACAGGAACTCAGCAAGAAGGCCATGTGGCCCCAATTTGGAAGAAATGGCAAAAGTAAACCATCCTCGTGTCCCACTGAGAGCTGGAAGAACAGGCTATCCAAAAAGCACAAGGCGGTCGACGTGTATCTAAGAACAGGCACTCAAATTCCTATAAGGCTCAAAGTGTGGAGGGAAAAATAGTAAAATAATAATTTGAGACTTTTGGTTTCTGGTTCAAAAAGCTACTAAATTGAATATAGAAATGCGAAACGGTTGCCAAAACAGAATTTCTTAATTAGTATTTTATTTACTTGGGCTTTAAGTCATTTAAAAGAACAATAACCTGAAAATAATTTTGGCATAAAAAACGCAGAATCACAAAGCTTTCAGAGCTCAAAAGTTCCATTCAGAGAAGAAAATTGAAGTCTGGAGAGAATGTATGGCCTTGTTCATTTCACACCGCTCCTTAATTCAGTGTCTTATCAGATATCTGAGTCTACTGCCTCCTGGGCAGTGTCCTCCTGCAGCATAATTTCAGAAAAGCACCCACATTAATCACCTTTCTGAAGGCACACCCTCCATGAGGCCTAGGCGTGAAAGCCCAATTGTTTACAAGCATTGTTTCCAGAATATCCCAGGCAGAGACCACACACTGACCACTACCATATGTCCAAGGAAGAAATACTTGTGAAGAGAGGCAGGATATTGACTTGGTTAACTGACTTTTTATTTATTTCTCTTCTTTTCCTAACAAATTTGTTTTGTGCTGTTGAGTTTCCTCTGATGTGGGGTACAAGGTAGTGAGACCAATTTCCAAAAGTCACATATGAAAGGCAGCCTCGGGACCTCATGGGCCTGCCTTACATTCACAGAAGGGCTAATGGAAGTCAGAACAGGTGGATTTTATTGCCTTTTTCAGGAGACCCACCACTGATGGGGGCAGCGTGCCAAGCCTCACAGTTTTGTGTTCCATGAAGATGCATGCATTAGTGTTTATGGTCTCTCTGCACAAATCAGGGATTATTTCCTTCTGAAGCACATAAAATTTCATGTGAATTCCAGTTTTTGCATCTTGAAATATGTCATTCATAGAGGGTTCATTTCTCATGTGATATCCACAGAGGAATTTATCTAGCGTTTTAACAACATTGTTATGATGGACTCTTGACTATGTTTCACACGAGTCATAAATCAGAAGACTAGACTTTAGAAGAGCTGTCCAAACAATTGAGCCGAGATCCAATTAAGACCGTACATTTCTTTGTCAATTTTGACCTTTACAGCTGACCTGGTAAAAATTAGGGAGTGCTTCAAGGTAAAAGGAGTTGTCTAATTTTAAATAAAGATAAAACTTCTAAACTCCTCATATACTCTCTTAGTTTCACAGACTTAATGCACATCGAACGTGCTGCATACAACACCTTCTGGGAACAGAGCAAGATTATGGGCTATAGGAAACTGGAGACACTAATTCCTGAGAATTCTGATCATCCAAAGAGGAAGTCACCAATTTATGAAATAGATGACCTCACACTGTTATTTCTCAGGGTGTTAGCAAGTATCCTTTAAGAAACAAAAGATCTCCATGAAAAAATATTTTGTTATGCATTGAGTTAAACAAAAGTCAAGGTATTTCTTCATTGCTGAATTTCTCACAATCACGTGTGTGTGTGCATTGTGAATTTCCGAGATGAACGTACGGTATGCAGTTCCCAAAATTATCTAGAAATTTCCTTCGCACCACACCATTTTTTTTGAAGCAACTATCAATCAGTTTCACGAAAACTCCATGTAGAAAAACAGACATTTTTAAATTGAATTTAATCATAGAGTTTGTTTTCATGTTTTAAACTATCCTCCGCCCCCAGATTATAAACTCCTTGAGGGCAGGGATTGCACCTTATAATTCTTTGTACCCCGCCCCCGTGGCTCTAGTGACCCACCCAACCTCATTCATCTCCTCCACGTCCTCTCACTCCCTCCACCCAGCCACACTCAAGCACACCAAGCCCACTCCTGGCTGGGGCTTTCGCATTTCCCATTGGTGTGTTTTAAACCTTCTTCTCAATGATAGTCACAGAACGATCTCCCTCCTTTCATCCAAAGCTCTACTGAAGTCACTCCCTCTATTATACTTAATTATTTTTTTCCTCTTACTCTGTTCTGTTTTTCTTCATAGCACATAACACTACCTGGCATTACATCATCTATCTATTTCTTTTTTTTTTATTGAAGTTATGTTGGCTTTTAACATTGTGTAACTTCAGGTGTACCTTATTATCCTTCAGTTTCTGTATAGATGGCATCATGCTCACCACCAATAGTCTAGTTTTTATGCATCACCATACATATGTGCCCCTTTACCCCTTTTGCCCTCCCCCCACTCCCTTTTCACCTGGTAACCACTAATCTGTTCTCCTTATCTATGTGTTTGTTTATCTTCCACATATGAATGAAATCATATGGTGTCTCTCTGTGTCTGACTTATTTCACTTAGGTTAATGTCCTCAAGGTTCATCCTTGTTGTCACAATGGCACAATTTTGTCTTTTTTATGGTTGAGTAGTATTCTATTGTATATATATACCACAGTTTATCCATTCATCAGTTGATGGGCACTTGTGTTGCTTCCATAGTCTTGGCTATTGTGAGCAATGCTGTGATGAACATAGGGGTGCATAAATCTTTTTGAATTGCTGACTTCATATTCTTTGGGTAAATCCCTAGTAGTAGAATAGCTGGATCATACAGTATGTCTATTTGTAGTTTTTTGAGAAATCTCCATACTGTTTTACTGTTTTCCATAGTGACTGCATCAGTTTGCATTCCCACCAGCAGTGTATGAGGGTTCTCTTTTCTTCACACCCTCTCCAACACTTGTTATTTCTTGTCTTGTTAATTCAAGCCATTCTGATGGATGTGAGGTGATATCTCTTTGTAGTTTTGATTTACACTTCCCTAATAATGTTATGTGGAACATCTTTTCATGTGCTTCTTGGTCATCTGTATAGCTTCTTTGGAAATATGTCTGCTCATATCCTTTGCCCGTTTATTGATTGGGTTCTTCATTTTTTTTGTTTTTTCTATTTATTTCTTGATCATCTCTATCCTCATACTCACTACATGAGCACAGGGATTATGCTTCATTCATGCTATACTCCTAGTCCCTAAGGCATTGCCTATTACGTACCTGTATATAAATAAGTAGTTATGGAGATAATAAATCAAAGAGCCCTGAAAGAAAAGGAGTAAGCAGAGGAAGTCTCAATTTTTGACTGTTCTATAGTCAGTTCTATTAAAGGAGCTTCAGACTAGGGTCTCCCCAACCCTACTTCACAGATGAATATATAGTTTTTAAATTAAATATAAGATTAGACTCTGAATACAAAAAGGTAATGGGAAAGAAGCATATTAGTAGAATAGCCTGTATCCTACCAGCTGAATGGGAAACAAAGGAGGTCTTCTGGAAAGTATCCTGTGCAAACCCACTGGCTGGAATTGACCATGTATATTTCAGCCTCACTGGTTTTCTTTTCTTTTGGTTTTTGACAGCAGCTGGTGGCAACTCAAGAGACCACTGAAGAAACAGGACCAAGATGGGTATCAAAAAAACTGTGTTCTTCCCCACCAACTTTGTCACTAACTTGAGCAAATCATTTAAACTCTCTGGACCTCCCTTTTTCATTGTCCATCTATTAACTAGGTCCATGGAACACATCTTGGAAAAATTCTGCTTTACAAATATGTTAATACCACTAGTCTTCATTGTTGATGTCTATGCTCAGGCAATTTTAGGCAATGCGGGGTTAAAGAGCTAATGGGTTGTTATTGTAGAACTTCTCAGGGCCTTTAATATAATAACATGTATTATGACCCTCCAAGATGAGGGATACAATAGGCAGAGCTCTTCAAATTTCTTTAACCAAGGAACCCTTTTAACAGCTCCTAAAACCTCCTCCATGGAACATCACTTTACGAAGTACTAGAAGTGATCTCTAAGGCCACCTAATGTATTAACATTTTCTGACCATGACACCATCATTCAAAGGACAATCTTGATGCTATTGAAAAGAAAAGGCATAAACAAAAGAGGTTTAAAACACTATACCTGCTTAAAACTTAATAATAAGAAAAAAACAACCCAGTACATGTTGGGTTTTAGTAGACATTTCACCAAATAAGATATACGAATGACTAATAAACATATTAAAAGATGTTCAGCATCATTATTCATTAGGGAAATGAAAATTAAAGCAACAATGAGATACCACTACACGCCTATTAGAATAGGTGTAATCAAGAAGACTAATAATACCAAGTGTTGGGGAAAATACAGAGAAACTCAAACACTCATGTCACTGATGTGAATGTAAAATGATAAGGACATTTTGGAAAACAGGCCAATTCTTAAAAGTTAAACATACACTTACCATATGGCCCATGAGTTGTACACCAGGTATTTACTTAAGAGAAGTGAAAATATATGTTCCCACAAAAACTTTTACTCAGCTATTCATAGCAGCATTATTTATAATAGGTAGTTAAAACCTGGAAATAACCCAAATGCCCATCAGCTGGTGAATGGATAAAAAATGTGGTTTATCCATACAATAAAAAAGAACAAACCACTGATACATACAACAACCCAGAAGAACCTGAGACTTTATGCTCACTGAAAGAAACCAGACATAACATACTACATGTAGCAAGATTTCATTGGTATGAAATGTCTAGAAAAACAAAATCATAGAGACAAAAAGCAGATCAGTGGTTAGCTGGGGCTGGAGGTAGAATCGGGAACCAACTGTACATGAGAATGAATGAGGACACATTATGGGGTGACAGAAATGGTCTAAAACTGCAGTGTGTGATGGTTGCACACTGCATAAATTAACTAAGAAGCATTGAACTATGTACTTACAAAGTGCAAATTGCACAGCCTGTAAATTATACCTCAAAAAAGCTGTTAACAAAAAAGAACAGTTCAAGAATGTCCATATGTGGAGGATGAATATGTTGGAGGATTTCAGTGAAAGACGTGTATATTATTCTTGAATTAGATCATTCTTCCTATAGACTCAAGTGTATACACACAATACATGCACACACACACACACACATCTTGGTGTGGTTTACTTGATTAAAGCAACAAGTTTTATTAGTGCTGATGATACCAGGATGGAAATGCTGCTCAATGACAAACATGCAAATGAATAAAGTCACTTCCTATAAACAAACAACAAAATATCTATATCTATAGATAAATCTATCTTTGGATTTTATCTATCTATCTATCTATCTATCTATCTATCTATCTATCTATCTATCTATAAATGCTCCCCTATAGATAAAACTAGATTTAATTTGAGCAGGCCACCAAAAACTCACAACTCAGTCTTATAGCAATCTAATTTGTTGTATTCATAATTTGGGCCAGAGATCTTCTCTGAGGAGGTGACATTTAAGCTGAGATTGAAACGATAAGAAGGAGCCAGCTATACCAAGCTCCAGAAGAAAAGCAGTCCAAGCTGAGGGAGGAGGGAGTGCCAAGACCCTAAGCAAAAACAAGCCTAGGTATTCGAGGAACGGAAGCCAGGCCAAGCCAGTGGAGCTTGTGCTTAAAGGACCAGAGTGAACACGGGGCATTGAAATTGGAGCGGTAGGAAGGAAGATCATGTTGGATCTTGTAGGCCCTGGGATGGCTTTTGGACTTTATTCCAAATACAATGAGAAGCTAGTGGAGGGGAGAGAGATGATCTGGGTTTGTGTTTTTAAAAATCACTCTAGTTTCCCTGTGGGAGATGAGAATGACATCAAGGAGGAGAGTTAAGAGACCATTGCAAGAGTCCAGATGACATAGCATAGTGACAGCATGAATGTGTTTTTAGAATAGGATAATGGTTAAGAGCAAGGATTATGGCATCAAAAAGATGGAGATTCACATGCCAACTCCGTCACTTGGAAAACCCAAACTAAGACAAATTAGCTGTGTGTGCTTAGGCAATCTCACCAGAACCTCTTTTCTGTAAAATGGGATAACTGAGCAGACAACTTTCATGATTCTAAAGTCAAGCTACTTATTTTTGTCCACATTTCCATCTAACACAATGTAAATGTAATCTATATTTTTATAGTTCAGCCATTTTAAATGAACTCTTAAACCTGGCTACAGATTTTCCTTTGTATAAAGAATGCAGAGTTTCTGCATATTTACAATAGGAAATGATATGCTATTTGGTTTATGTGATCATAGAACATGGTATCACAAACTGGACACTAAAGCTTGCAATGGCTGTTGAAATAAGGATATGTTAAGCTCATTCAGATGTTGAGAATGTGGTAGATTGCATTTTCCAAAGATGGTCATAATGACATCTCCCCTCTTCACATGTGTTTTTGAAGTGGTAGCTTGTCATTTTCCCACCAGTAGGCAGAATCTGTTTTCTCTCCCCTTGCGTCTGAGCGGGTCCTGTGACTGCTTTGTCCAATAGATATAATGGAATTGATGTTGTCCCAGTTCCAAGTGAGGCATGACTAGCCTGGCAGTGTCTACTTCCTGTCTTTTGGAAGACAGCTGATGGGGAAGAAGGGTGAATTCCCTGTGTGAGGTCCAAGTTACATGGAGAGGCTGCGTAGAGAGAGTGGCATCAAAGCGATTGGAGAAGCCATCTTGGAAGTAGATCCTACAGCCCCTGCTGCCCCAGCTGACGCCACATGGAGCAGAGACAAGAGGCCAAATGAGTCCTCCACAAATTCCTGCCCCACAAAATCTTGAGCAAAATAAATGGCTGTTCTAAGCCACTAAGTGTTGGGGCAGTTCATTACACAGCAATAAACAACAGGATTGAAGAACTTTAAAGTCATCATTAAAATTAAAAATTTGAAATTTCATAAAGTGTTTTCTAGGATTAGACTGACTTCAGAAAAAGTTATAGATATAGTTTCATAAAATGTGATGAAGGTCTTTTTGGAGAAATAGAAACAATGAAAGCAGAATCCCATTTGAAGTCTCACGTTTTCATTAGCTGCAGAGTAATGAAAAACAGCCATCCTGAATATCCAATTTCCCCCAATACTTTAATTCTTTTCTTAGGCCGGAAGTTTTAACAATTCATCCTTTACTACACATTGAAAAAATATATAATGATTTTTTAAACTTTTTTTAATTTCTGGGCAGCAGATTTTGAAGGTGAAGCTTTAATCACACACTAGTCTTATAATCACCACTGGGTTTCAACTAAAGTATTACAAATTGGGCTTTAGTTCAATGTAAATTGCATGGGCCAAATCCTACTCTTGGTTATTACGGGCAACTCCCATTGAAATCATTAGTAGTTGTACATGTGTAACTGAGGAGATAATTTGGCCACATGTGCTTTTGTCTCCATGTGTCTCTACACAAGTGCAGGCACAGAGGCTAGGCTACAGAGGGAAAACATCTTGTGCTATTCGGAATAAGTTATCTTCTTGCCATACTGTGTTCATGTCAACATGATGAAAAGAAAATGTAAATGTAAGGACAAGCAGTATTTCCTTCCATAGTTTTGAGTGAGCCAGTGGTTCCTAGCAATACTGACTCTATAAACAGTTGACCATTCTTATCAGTAACCACGTGAAGTGTCCTGTCTGCCCTCCCTCGTCCACTCCTAGGAGACCCTGCTCCATTTACAGTTGATTGGAGGGACAGTGTCTCAATGTCAGTTCTTGGTTCCAATTCCGCCACGAACAACTATCTTCCCTGGCAAAGTGCTCACTTTTGACCAAACAAACAAATGCCCAATGCATATGCAGTCCAAACCACTGTCCAGAGGGCTTTTTTATAGAAAGTCCCAGCAGGATACACTTTCTTTGTTCATTGAACAGTCTTGAACATCTAGAACAGTGGTTCTCAAATCTTTAGTATGCTTTAGAATCTCTTCCAGGGCTTTGTTCAAAAGACAAAGTGCTGGGCACCCCACCCCCAGAGTTTCTGACTCAGCCGGACCTGGTGGTCTAGTGGTTAAGATTCCGTGCTCTCCCTGCCACAGCCCTGGTTCATTTCCCAGTCAGGAAACCACGTCATCTGTTTGTCAGTTGTCATACTGTGGCAGCCGCATGTTGCTGTGATGATGCTGAAAGCTATGCCACTGGTATTTCAAGTACCAGCAGGGTCACCCATGATGGATATGTTTCAGCAGAGTTTACAGACTAGGAAGAAGGACCTGGCCACCCACTTCCAAAAAAAATTGGCCATGAAAACCCTATGAGAATAGCAATGGAGATTGTCTGATATCACACCAGAGGGTGAGAGGACAGTGCAAAAAGACCTGGCGGGGTTAACAGTAGAAATCCACTGATAGCACCAACAAGGTCTGGGATGGGAGACTGAGAATTTGCATATCTAAGACCCCAGGTGATGCTAATGCTGTTGGTCCAGAGACCATACTTGAGAAACACTGTTCTAGAATTCAGGTAACACTGCAGACACAATGTCAAATAAGATATGATAATGAATGTACAAATCTTAGACTCCAGCAGGGAAGATAAGAAGGCAGATCAACAATTGCAGTATGGTCTGATAAGCGCTATGACAGAGAAAAATACAGGCTTCCTGGTGACACATGAGCTGATTTAGATTAAGAAGGAGGGAACAGCATATAATATTTAGTGATTAAAGAAACCAGTTGTAGTGAACATTGGTTGCTTTTGTCCACCAGTATCCCATTTTCCTTCTGGTATCAAAAGAACGGTTCTCCTTTTGGGAACTGACTGCCACTGGCTTACTGTAGCTTTGTCAGCATCTGCTGTCTATTATATCTACCACTGGGGGCCACATGACCCCGGCTGGCCAATCAGAGCCCTTTTCTTAAGATTGACAATGACACCAGGAGAAAGAGTCTTTCTTCTTCTGAGATCCCCAGCAATAAGGACCATGTGTGCCTGGAATTCCTGTGTACCATCCTTACCACCATGTAGACAGAGCCAGGCTGAGAATAAAGCCATGGCTGATCATATTTTTGCAAAGATGACCACAAAAATGTCTCCCATCCCACATGCTCTTCTTTGGCATCCCTCCTGTGAAGCAATGGGATCTACGTTCCCGCCCCTTAAATCTGGGAAATGGCAAAAGTGACACTGTATGACTTCTGAGACTAGGATACAAAAGGTGAACCAGGCTTACCTGCTTCTTCTCTTTGTATGCTTGCTCATGGAAGTCAGTCACCATGCTGTGAGGAAGCCCAAGAAGCCACAGGGAGAGGATACATGTCAGTGTTCTGGCAACAGCTCCAGCTGAGGTCCCAGGCAAACACTAGCATCAATCACCATTCATGTGAGTGAATGAGCCTGCAGACAATTTCTTTACCAACTCTAAGTCCTAACACTGTGAAGAGCTATTCAAATTCAAGTTATGCAAGGTAAGTCAAACATATTTAGATTAGATGACCTTTGCATTTCCCACTCTGTACAACTGCTAACCTTCATCAAAAGAAGACATATTTTGAGGTAAATATTATATAGATTCCCATACCTAAAAGTCGTCCTTAACGCAAATCCTAAAATAAGCACCTGGAAGCATTGCTTCATAGAGTTGTGACAGCAAGGGAAGCACCTGGCCAAGAGTTAGAGATCCCATTAGATTTCAAGAGTTGAGAAATGGAGAACTAGTTGGAAAGTTATTACATGCTAAAAGAACCCACCAATTAGACTATTTAAGCCAGTCTCATCTGCAAACTATAGATATGATTGGAAATCTCTCTTTATGGCTAAATGCACATATTTGATACACATGACTTGGTGGAACAATCAGTAGAAGTTAACTAATTGGGCAAGTGGAGTCAATATGGCACCTTCTCCTAAAACACATTTGCCTTAGTTAATAAAGGAAACTTCTAAGTACCAACCCACCGACTGGCAGCTTAGCAGCTGGCTATACATGGAAGAACAGGAAGAGAACTAGGAGTGCTGGCTGCTTTTCCTTCTTAGAAACTCACAACCAGGAAGTGGTAAAATTTTCCTAATTGTGATAATCATGACATGACTTCCATGGTATTGATGACACATCTTATTCACTCTATAGGTGGCACAGAAGTCTATGACAGCTCTGTTGTTCCACTTTCCTCGTTCTGGAGCCACCCAAAGGACAGGGCTGTGTATTAGGGGGAAAATATCTAAGAACAAAATAATAATTAAATTTCTGCCTTAACTCTGCACTTACCTTTCTCAATATACTCACAACACAAAGTATCATTATTCAGACAGATAAGCTATTTCATAGCATTACCAGAAAACCTCAACAAAACTTCCAAATGTCACCCAACCCATCTCCTATGGGTTGAATCGTGTCCCCAAATATTCATGGGTTGAAGTCCTAACACCCTGTACCTCAGAATGTGACTGTATTTGGAGATAGGGTCTTTTAAGAGGCGATTAAACTAAAACGAGGTCGTTAGGGTGGGCTCTAACCAATATGACCAGCGAATTTAAGAAGAGGCGATTAGGACACAGACACATACAGAGGAAAGACCACGTGAAGACACAGTGAGAAGATAATGAGAGAGGCCTCGGAAGAAATAACCCTGCCAACCCATGATCTTGAACTTCTAGCCTCCAAAACTGTGAGAGAATAAATATCTTCAGTCGAAGTCCTCCAGTCTGTAGTACTTTGTTATGGCAGCCCTAGCAAACTAATGCACTATGCATTTGCTTTTAGCCAAAACAATGATCTAATGGCTCAGCTGTTTTATAGATTTCTAGAGATAGAAATCCCATATTATTCCATAGTAAATACTTCTTAGAGACTGGCCCATTTCTGTGCTTACATAGGTATTCTTTCTAGTTGCCAAGTTAATTTAATCAAGGCAGAAAACCTGTTATGCTCTCCTACTCCTCCATCACTTTTCTCCTTGTTTTCAGCTTGAAAAGTATAGCCTGATGTAATTTCCAAACAATTAAACTCTGTAGTTGCCTCTTCTAATTATATTTCCTTGTGAATGAGGACTCAAGGAAATTCAAACGCATTCTTAATATGTCAGTATTTGTTAAATGTTCTCTGACTGAAAGGAACTCTCAGACAAAGTTCAGTTTTATCTCTTAGTTTAGTTTTTCAGCCTATCACCTATGAGCTCACATTCAGATTCAACATTGAGCATATTCAAAACGAGTACCTCATTTCAATTCTGATCTTCCTCTTCTCAGTCCATTGACTCCGCAGTCAAAGAGCTGAGGAAAATGCCTTTCCTCCATTCCTCCATAGAGACAAAAATTAATTTTCCAGTCATGTAAATAAATAGACACAGGTTTATGGCTTTCTGACTTCTGAGTCACAAATCAGAAAACAGACTAAGGATGTTATAAACAGTTATGATTACAGCTGTTGTTTAGATGTTTAGGAAATGGCATTTAATTTTGTCATTCATCTACTTCAAGCAGGGAAAATCAGAAATTATACTTGTAATAGTATGATATTTACCTCAGCAGAGTTTATTAGAATGTCATTCAACAAATTTTGTGCCGTAATTGAAATTAAATTACCTCCAATTGCGATCAAGGGCAAGTAACATTCTCTCAGATTTCAGCATCCTAGCGGCAGGTGTCTTCAACTCTTGACTATTCCATGGATTTTAAAGATGAATTAGGTTAAATCATCAGTTACAGCTCTAAGTTTATTTTATCTTTCCCTGTTGAATTAAAGTCATCAACATGTTTTTGTATTCTAATATGAGGTCTTTTTGTTTTCTTGCTTGCTTCATGGGATGTGGTGTTTGTTATTAGCATGTTGTATTTTAAATACTTTGTTCAGCCTTCAGAATGTTACAAAGGAAAAGAGAAGCCTATAATCCATTAAGGAATCCATTTCTAAAAAACACCACCATAGCATCAAAGAAATTTGCTACATTTGTTTGGATAAATTCTAACTACAATGCAGTGATCTCCTCTGACAAGAAGTCAGAAAACTTTGACAGTTATAAGCATTGATAGTTATTAAACAAAAGCAGACAGTGAGAGGTCTATGGTGTACTAAGGGAATAATTTCCTCTTTGTGTGTTTTTGTTTGTTACCAACCATGGAATAAATGATTCAGTCCTTCTCCAAATTGTTGCAGTTAATACACACTTATTCCCAGAAAGATAAATCTGTACCTTGTTTAGTTCTAGGTATAATGTATCTGTTGAGAATTAAAAACGTGTTGGCACTCTTTGGGGAGAAACAAAGAAAGAGTGTTTACTGTGACTTTTAGCCTCATATTTCCTCTTGCCAATTGCCAACTGGGCCATTCTTTCACGGCATTGCCTGGCTAGCATTGAAAGCTTGGTATAAATACTCCTTTCCTATGTTAACAGCTCTTACTTTTGCATTTCTTCCAGCATTTTTCCTTCATGTGCATCAATCAAGGCTATTCTTGTCACTAGCTGCTTTCTGGCAAAAGCTACTGCCATATGGCCCCACTTCAACTTGTAAAGGGTGGTTTAAAAATCCATAAAGTACTGAAATCTTCAGAAAAAAAGAGAGATTAATGTTAGAATTTTTACTACTGTCTTGCACAGCAGCTGCCACAGTTGAGGAAATTTATGAGTGCAATAGCTTCTACTGTGTTGAAAGGAATCCATAAATGAGTCTTAACTTTACACGACACCAGACACTAGCATTAATCAAGACTGTGATAGTCTATTATCAACAAAGTAAGTGTATCACCAAAATTATATACAAGTTAGAGATAAGCCATTATCCTATCACCTTGGGTAAATCACTTTTCTTCCATTAACTTCTATTTTTTAATCTCTCTAAAGTTCATTTCCAGCATAGAATGCTAAGATTCTGTGACCTGTAGAAGAAATTTAAATTTCTATATATCAGCATCAATGTTGGTATTTTAATTCTGGAATCTATCTTCTCTTTACTTAGAAGGTAGGAAGTGCAAGTAGATCTGATCAAAATTATTCACTGCCAGGGAACAAAGAAACAACCAAATGTGTAGCAGGGTCTACTCTACCAGAGTTCTTAAACTGAGACTCTACAACCAAAGGTAACACTTAGAACAGCTTAATGCACATAGTATATGCATAAACATACAACCAAAATTAACCAAGGATTCAAATTAAGCATATACAACTCATTAAAAATCTCTTATACAACCATATCTACAAATAAACTATGCATATGTGAGTTTCATTTAGATTACTCATAATTCCCCCAACTCAGAATTAGAAACAGAGTTGATATGGGTCTCTGGTCATCTCTTGGCTTGCTCACAGGAGTCCAGCTCAGTTGAATGTCCGGTTCAGTCACTGAGCCACTTCTCCATCCTTAAGACACACGCAAAACATTTCTTTCATCAAGCCAGTTAACAAACGAATATTGAGAATTAGTGTGGCAAATGCTGCCAATACCCTACCCATGTCTGACACAGCTCACCCTGGACGTCACCTGCAGCTAGGTAGACCCTTCTTGAACGTGCTGACAGCTTTTTATCTCAAGCACCTGTGTTCATCTGTCAGCGCGCTTTCTCTGACCAAATGAGAGAGCACAGGGCAGGCTGGAAATGTCAGGAGTTAATACCTAATTAAGTACAATCCTCAAACCGTGAGGGACAGTGAGTGGATAAATATACAACCCTTCACTTCTCATCAGTTGGATGATCCTGAGGTGTTTTCTCCATAGTCTCTTATATCTACCCCCCATTAGATCTACCTCCCACAATAGTAGCTCTGATAATTAACAAACTCCTTTTTTTATTTTCTTCTCCTTCCTGTCTCACTTCCCAACTCTCTCTCTGTGCTTCCTGAGATCATCTCCCTAACTAACTTTTATACCAAAATCTTTGTCTGAGATCTGCTGTGAGGGAACTCAAGATAAGCAAAGAACAAAGGTAAAACTCGATTTGCTTATGGAATTTTGAGAATTCAAGCCAGGAGGAGGGAAGAAGAAGAAGGAGTCTGTTCCAGAGACCCAGCTGCTGAGTTAGGACAGGTGAAACTGGCCATTGGCAGCAACTATTCAAGCTTGAAGCTGGTCAACAACACAGATGTGAGTGCCAATAAACGAAAGAGATGGACCTTCCTACTATTTTATCAGGTGATCAAGAATCAAGACTAAGGAATTTGAAATGATTGCCAGAGAAGGTTGGTCAACCAAGTTTAAGAGGGCCAATGCTGAGCAGATGAACCAGCCAGGAAAAAGCCAGAGGCAAGAGCTAATTTAGATGAGTTAATAGACAGGCTTGCAGTTGAAATTTCATAAACTAAAGACACTTTCAGGGAATTACAATAAAGTCTTAGCTGAAAGTGGAGTCATGAAACTGAATTTTCCCCAGAAAGTCAAGATGGACCAGAGAAACTGGATGTCTGATTCTACTTGGCCAACGAGATGAAGCCAAGCTTCATGAGCATCTCTCCACCCAATAGGGCATGGTGTCTTCTGGGTTTAAGGGGTAGATCTAGAATCTAGGTCTTCTGACTTCCTGAGTAAAGCATGTTGTTAACTTACCAGTAAACAACTGAGTACTCCAGACTGAAAACATATACACACAGAGCTGTCATATCTGAGGTACCCAGGCACATATTTGATGATTGAATGGAAAGAAATGAACAAGGAACAAGACACTAGTGTTCTTTTTCTAATCTCCTCATTCACATAAAAAAAATTAGCTTTTATTGCTAAAGGACTACTCTTGCGTTTCTGTTATTGTTGAGTTTCAAAGATAATAAAATAAAGATCCTAATTCTACAAGGGTGGAATCAACACATCAACCCTGCCGATTACATCATGGGTTTATTCCGTCTTCCCAAGACTTGCAATCATTCTATTGAGTTTGATGTGCCAGGTCCCAAAATTGGGAATTGCATCAAGACAAATATTTTTTAAATAAAGTAAGTATTGTTGGTTTCAAGTATGATTGTCTCAACTATAAACAACTACACAAATTCGAAACATGTTGAATGAAATGGTAGAAGAAAACCAGAGGAAGAAGCAAAGAAAAAATAGAAGCCATATACATAAGAGCATAGTGTATGAAGCAGAGGATTTATTCTGGAACTCTATGAAGCCAGTGAAAAAGATATCACTTGGAACATAGTATTGTGCAATTCTAGTCAATGTAAGAGGCAATCAAAATGTTTCAGGGGGGCTGAAATGTTTGAAACATGAGGACAAGTGTTGGCCCATTCAATACCTTAGAGAAAAGAAAACTATGGGAAAATTTTTTCCAAGGGTATATGCATGAGCCAAATTCTTCACTCACAAACTTGTACATTGGACATAATTCCGCACTTGGATATTTGTGGCAACTCTGCATTCTGCAAACTTAGGGCTTGTGTGAAACAGGAGTTAAGCATATGGCAAACTTCAGCTTGCATGGCAATGTAGCTTCTGTTAGCATTAAACTGCTCATTAGTATGCAATGGAACTTTTTAGAAGGAAAACAACATTAATGACTATAAGCCATTTGTAAACCATTTTAAAAGTTGGAATTCAAAATCAGATTGAATGACAGAGAGCAAATATAGGCGTAATCCACCACTCCCATCCATCAAGTCCTTCTCCTGGAGCAGATGATGCAGCCAGGCCAGCTTAGTCTAAGAAAGCATAAACCTAATTTAGCAGCCCATGGTATGTTTCTGAGAGGCATACCAGAGACATATGGGGAGATCTAACGACTCAACTTTATATCATCACCATCTTCCAGGTGGAGACAGGAAGAGGAGCTGCCTGGGTGGCTGGTGCTCTCAACCTCCCTGCGCCTCCCTGGGATGCTTCCCAACCATTAGGAAAACAGTTTGCTCTTAGGGTTTCCTTCCTCACATCTATGTGGTCACCATCTCCAGACTACAAAACAGAGAAATAAGCTCTAATGGTAAAAATCAAAAGGCTTTGAAAAGAAAGCAAATCCCTCCTGTGAACAGAATGGTGGCTATTCACCGTGTTTTTGATATCACAGCTCCTCAAATGGGTGGATGTGGTGTTTCAAGCTACTGCACACCCGTGGTCTCCTTCCTCTTCTTCGTATGTTTCGGTGTACTTGACATTAACCTATAAAAACACACATATCTGCTTGTTGGGAGTTCCTTGAATCTTCCAGGTCTGTTCTTTCTTGACAAAAATTTGATTTGACAACTATGGAGTATGCAGCAAGTGCTAAGCAGAAGAACTTAGAAGGGGAAAGAAATTAGCTTTAGCCCAAGTTCATTTGGGGTAGTATGAAACAGTGACAAAAAACAAGATGCTGAGAGAGAGAAAGATTAGACTTGAAATGAAAACTAAAGAGACAACTGAAAGATACTAAGCATCGAGATCTTCACCTGTCTTCTTTTTTTCCTTTTTTTTTAACAACAAAAAATAAGAGCTCGAAACATGGTGCCATTCAACAGAAACATACCCCACACAGAGTGTACCGGGGGAATCACTTCATCTGGCTGAGCCACTGCCTGACTAGAAATGGACAGACTGTGAAATCAGAACAGAAGTCTAGGTCAAGGTGCTTACAGAAGAGCAGGCAGGGAAAAGACAATTGTCCACGGGAGAACAATAAAACAAAACATCCTTAACTTCAGAAACTAAAGGAGAAAACTGTATTTACTAGGAATATGGTCAACAGAGCTCCATAGCCAGAGGAAAAAAATTACCAAAGGAGTGCTAAGCTGCTACACAAGCCACAGAAAAGCTAGATTATTTACACAGGAGAAGGAGCTCAAGAGGTCCACAGAAAAGGCAGTGGGAACAAAGACACTCAGTCATTTAACATGCCAAGAGAAATAAGCAGTAGCAACAACATTTTAAAACCCTAATTTATGGGGAAAAGAAGAAAATTATCAGTCTCGGCCAAGAAAAATAATAGCTCTGCATATCTTTAGCGATTGGATTTTTGCATTCTTAAATACATATCTGTGGTCTGTGATTCCCAAGTCCTTTTGTGGGTATGAAAACTGACCTTCCTAATCGTCTCGCTAAGCCACTTTTCTCCTATCAATATGTGGATGAGGTATTTACTATCCTGACTCAGCTGGTGCACTCCACAACACAGGAGCATCCTCATTTACTGTGAGGATCTTAAAGCTCTCTGATGGCTCTGTGGGCATTTTCCTTATTGCAAATAGTCTCTTCCTCTGGATTCTTAGGAGAGGGGAGGGAGTTAAGGAAATGAGTGAATTGTTTGTCTGCTCTTTGACTTTAATCATAACAGAGGAAAACCTGGAAATAAAATGAAAGCCCCAAAAGGGTATACTTCAACTTTAGCTGCACAGTTTCATTTCAATTGTTAACAGCAAAAAAAGACTCAGCAAATTTAACTAAATATAACAAGTGTTAATGCTGGATGGTGGAAGCACACGTTTTTGTAAATTATTATTTCCTTTATTTTTCTAAATATTTAAAATTTTAAAAGAAAAATTAGTTTAAAATAAGATTAATGAGAGGTTGTATGGTACAAGGTTTAACAGAGAATGTCTGTGGTCTATACCAACAGGAATCACAATTTAGAAGAGAAATGCATAAAATTTCAGAACTACCTTTCTGTAATATCTGTAATATCAGTGAATTTCAACCCCAGCGATAAATTACCATCACGTGGGGGCAGTTTTTATAAAATAAAGCTCCTGTTCAAGGCTCACCCCGGGCCAACTAAAAGTGAGAATCAATGACTGTAGGACTCAGGCATCTACACTTTTTAAAAGTTTCTCTGGAGGCCAGCCCGGTGGCGTAGTGGTTAAGTTCTCATCTTTTGCTTTGTCAGCCTGAGGTTCACAGGTTTGGATCTTGGGCGCAGACTTAACACTGCTCATCAAGCCATGCTGTGGTGGCATCCCACATGAAATAGAAGAAGATTTCACAAATGTCAGCTCAGGGCCCATCTTCCTCACAAAAAACAAAAAAGTTTCTCTGATGATTCTAAATGTATAAACAGCATTGAGAACAATTCATATCTCTTGGGACATTATTCTCTACTAACTTGGGATGAAATCAGAGAGTATATGACAACAGAAAGAGCCCTAGAGTGTAAACCGGGAGATCTGGGTTCTAGGCCCAATTTTATTACAAGCTGAGTAACCTTAAACAATTCATTTAATCTCTTTGGAATCCACTTGCCTTTTTTGAAACATTAAAGCACTGTACTAGATAAATAAAGAAGTCTCTTATTTGTTCCAAGATTCTATTAGCTAAATATAAAAAGAAGAAAACAATTCAGCATTGATATATTAATTGGAAATGTTTTCTACAACACTATTTTCAATAGAATACTGGAGTATGCACTCCTCATTGCAGCCAACTTGTATTTGGCTTGCTTAATTTATCAAAGATTCCTACACATGGCTAATTCTGGAGGATCCTCTTAAGCCACTGTTGGAAGAGGGGATTCCATCCTTTCATTATCATGAATCAATGGGTTGCATAAGCCATGAATAAAGGTGTCTAACTGGACTTAGTGGAATTGCTTGCCTTCTTTTAAATAAAGATGGATCTTGCAATTTCAAATTACAATAGTAAAGGAATATCCATATTAAAGGGATAATCTCAAACAGTAGTTATTTTCTCAGCAAATGACCTTAGAGAAACGTTGAGGCCACTGGGTCTAGCATTCAACAAACCATCCTTTCCACCATTCTCACTTCCCCAAACTCCTACCCTCTCCCCCTAAATCTCCCCTCCCCAGGAAAATGACCAGCTCACCCATATGTGCCCTGTGTGTACCTTAAAGTCATGTGGGTAAAGCCTGCCTGTGGCAAATTGGTCAGTCATTGTGGATGGAAAAGACAATGCTTTGATTCACTCAGTTTTAGAGAATTTAGACGTTGGAGGAGGAATTTTTTTTTTGTAGGCCACTGACTGAAATGAAAAAAAATAGTTACCTGAAGGTCACATATATGTCAACATTGTGGTGTCTTGTCAGATGACCAGGAGCAAATGGAGTAGCAGCAGGGGGTTGAGGGAGAGCAAGACGAGCCCTGGGAGCTAGAACTAGACAATAGAGGTGGGGAAAAGGCATGCAACAGGCCAAGAACGTCATTCAAAAGTGGATGGTGACAGATAACCAGTCTACTACCAAACCCAGCTGGGATCACGAAGAATCATTCCTTCAATTCTGGCCAAAACATACAAGGCTCTTATTCTACAAAGCTAGAGAACTAGGCAGAGTATCACAAACAGAAATTGGGCATGAGGGAATGTGACACGGACTGGGATACATGACCCAGGCTGCAGGATAGGAATCAAGAGTTAGGCAGAAAGCTGCCCAGTGACAAGCCCAACATCCCAGAGGTAGAGCAGGACCAGCAGCAAGGATGAATGGTTGCTGACTCACCTGGGGGTAGACTGGGAACCACTAATTTGCCCTCTGAGACACATACGGGAGACTGGGACTGAGCTGGCAGTTGTGGTTAAGAGGTCTCTTCGATGGACATGGGAAAAGAAAGGGGCAGTCACACAACCAGGGTATTACAAAAAGCAACTTAGGATTAACTTTAGTGAGTTTTCTTCTTTTTAGAAAAAAAGGGGAAATATTGAAATTTAGTCAATATGTAGCAAAAGTAACTACGATTTCATGCCATAAGAGTGCCATCAATGGATGTTGAAAATAGCTGGAGATACTCAGAGAACACAAAAAAATCCAAAGGATTAGAAAGAAAGATACAGAAAACCACAGGAAGAGAGACAAAAGAAGAAAGAGTAGGAGAGAAGTGCCAGCAAATCCCACCCATACAACTTCTAGTCCTTGCAGCATCACTTTCCCCCCTGCACAATTTGTCCCTCTGGCTTCTGTTCCAATACTTTTGTTTCTACCTTCCCCATTGAATGGACAAATCAAGACCTCTTGGGGTTGAGTCTATGGGGCTTCTCTCCTTGTTGCCCTCTCCACTGCCGTGCCCGTCAGTAATCCTTATACATACCTCTAAAACTAGTTTTGACACTTTCAGGGCACTCGTCCTTCTCCTTCACCCCTCCCTCCCTCCAGCCAGCCAGTTATAACCCCCTCATCTATTTGTTTGTTGCAGGACCTCACACATCCTCTGGGCTTCACCAAGCCCCAATGCTCTTAGAGGATCTAGGCTATTCATTGCAGACCTGACGGTGGTCCCCTCTCCATTACAACCACCTTGGAAGATGTTTCCACTACAGAGAATGAATGCAACTTTTTTGGAAAATGGTTGTAGGAATGCCTGCAATACAAACTGGATGTAACAAGGATGCTTCCTCTGAACTACCATTTAGAAACAGCCTTCTACCAGTTGCTTCGTATTTACATCATTTAATCACTTAAGGCAAATTTTGCAATAAATTACTGCTTTTTGCATTGATAAGGAGCACAACAGTTCTGGCTTTGAGAGCAAAGGCATGTGGTTTTTAACAGTAAGATTTATTGTGGAAGCCCCAGTGAAGCTCTCAAAGAAGGGTGAAGAGGAGACAGAGCAAGAACTTTCAGGCACCATCAGCTTTCACCTCCCCTCAACTATCGGTATCCAGATGTAGATGTGGAATTTATGGTGGTGGGGGTCAATGGTCGTTCCATGACACTTCGTTGTTATAATAGCTTATATAGCCTTTACCATTGGTCCAGCGTCTTAGCATATCCCACTAAGTCTTTCATGAAGCTCAGAATCAAGCTATGTTAAGGTCAGAAAGATTAGTACTTACTGCCATGGCCTGGCAGTAAGAGTGCAAAATCTTAACCACCAGATCACCAGGGCTGGATAGATGGACAGATACAGGATGGACACATACAAACATAGAAAGACAGATATATAGATAGATAGCTACATACATACATAGAGCAAAAGACAAATGATAAAAGAAAAAGGGAAAATTTGCCATGGTAGACATAGAGCTTTAACAAATCAACAAAAATGGATGAAAGACCCGATAGAAAAATGAGCAAATACTATCAAGAGGCAGTTCACAGAAAATGAAATACAAACAGCTAATAAATATATGAAAGATGCTTAATTTCACACATAATTAAATATATGCAAACAAAGCAATGTGATTCTTTTATTTTCTTAATTATAAAATGTAAATTTTTAAATATTTAAACATTTAATTAAAATCTAACCAGTCTGATGGTGTTGCAAAAACAGGCAATTGATGAGAAACATTAATTATGAACATATAAAATAGTGCACCATTTTTGGAGGACAGTTTGGGAATATCTATTAAAATTTTAAATATGCATGCATTTGACAGAACAAATCCAATGGGTATAGTCTCCTGAATAAACAGACGTTATTACAACAAAAAACTAGAAGCAATACTAATTTACATTAAGAAATTATACCACCATACGGTAGAATACTGAGCAGCTGTCAAAAGACAATGAATTAGATTTATACATGTTGTTTTAGAAGAATCTCCTAAGATCAAGGCACAAGAAATATATATTCTACAATCTCATTTGTGTAAACAAAGACAAGAATAAGTATAGAGAGAAATTTAGGTTTATGCATAGATATAGTTGTATATATTCACTTGCATTTGCCCAAACCTTTTCTGGAAGGATAGGCAAGAAACAGTTAAGAGGATTACAGGGCTCCTTCCACTTAGACCACCGTTTTCCTTTTGCATTTGGCAAACTTTGAGTAAAAGAAGGTTTTCCTTGGCTTTTCTAGGTGAGTTTATCATTCTACAAGCCCAGAGAAAGGGGAGGTGGCTAGAAAGTGCCCCCAACTTTGTCCTTCCTGCTCATTGCCTAGAGGGAAACCACTGTAGTTTACACAAGTTGTCTGTCTGATGGTCCCTTTACAAGGCTTATTTCAATTGTGATCAACTCCTTGTAGGCCATGAAGATCCCATGTATTGATGTCACTCAGTAAGCCTCAGATGCTCCAGCGGCTACTGTCATGGTGGGGTAGGAAGGCTCCCCTGGTGACCCAGACTTGACATTCCAGAAGAGGTAATGAGTGATAGTACCGGCCATCATAGGCATAACCTTGTGGGGCCTGTACAGAGGCACAGAACCATAAGGAGGCCTGCCACTAGATGTGATTACTCTCTAGTATAAATAATTTTGAAATACCATCCTCTGAGAGCAGGGGGCTAAAGGTAGGCAGCCAGAGAAGCTCCATTTCATGAGCAAGTCAAAGCTTCTTCTACGAATGTGAATTATTTCCTTTGTCCTAACTGGCTATTCATTTTTCGTTCATTTATTTCCTCCCCATCTCATTTTTCTCACTGCACAATTCTCTCCTAACTTTTTTCTGGGAAGAATGCTCTCTCTTCGTCTACATGAGTGGATGAAGACTCACTGGTGTATGGACAAATTTAGTGAATTTCAAATACAGTACTTTATGCAGTTGCTGTATTCATTTTCTTGAAAAAATGGGTTTATTTTGTGTTACATCCTTATTTTCAGCCCTAAACTCAGTTAGTTTCCCATTCGGTGGTGTGGGAAAATAATAACTGTTGTTCTATGCATTTTAATTTATGCCCTGTAAAAACACTAACAGATAAAGAATTCTCCGAACTGGAAGGGTGATGACTGAATCGGATTTTGTTTTTTAAGAGGATTGTTTTCCGAAGAATTACCCGAGAAACATTCCTAAAAGGACTGAGGATTTTGCATAGCATTAATTTCATGGCACAAGTCTATTTTGGGTGCACATTGTCAACAGATCCTAGCGGCTAGTTTATTTAATGCACAGTTAGCATACTTCACATAACTAGGAAATAATGCCAAGAGAAATCATAACCAAGTCCATGTCCTCAAGTCTGGGTTTACAGGACATGGAGAAGTCAAATTAGAATGCAGATACTGCATGGTAGGGTTGAACACACGATTCTAGAAGTCTGGAGTCCTGGCTCTTGTCTCAGCCTTTCCTCTACTTCTCAGCAAGAACTAGGACAAACTGCTTAAACCCTCCAGCCTCATCTGGACAATAAAGGAAAAGGGCTTGATGATCTTGGAGGTTCCTCCAAGCCTTCCAGTCTTGTGAAGGTGGACAGGGATGTCCTTACTAAAACTCCACTTGCCACTGACACTCTGTGCTTCAAGAAGCTGTCATTCACTCCTCAGACAGTTAAATTCATTTCATCTGAAAACTAGCTTCAGGAGAAGAGGTTAGTTGTGCATAGAGACAATACCCCTGATCACTTCAAACAGCCTCCAATACAACAGGGTCTCAGACCTGCTCATCACCTCAGATGTGCAGAGATAATATGATTCTCTTATTTCTCCAGTTGATTTTCCTCATGAACCCCCATCAATCTTGTTAGTGAAGAAATTCTATTCTAGTTTAGTCTGATTGAGTAACTTAAACATTCTCTTCGGGTAACTCTTCAGCCTGCTTCAGGTATAGCATTCATCCTTGTAGAATTTTGTTCCCTTCCCTGACTCTCTCCAAGAAGATCACTGCAGAATGGCTGGTCTGAGCTGCTCTCCGGAGTTGGGGCTGTTGAGGTGTGACTGGTTCTATTGACAGTTTTGGTCAGCATACTGGCACACACCACAGGATCCATGGTCCTGACCACTTCCCAGAGATGTTGTGGTCTGGGCGCAGAACCACTTAGGTGATGCCAGGGCTCTGCCCATCCACTGGCTACTCCATACCTCTGCATTCCCTCCCACAAACTCTCTGGCCTCTCCCATGTATACTGCTGTTCCACACCCTGGGGCCATATAAAAGTGGATCTTTCAGGAAAGAGTGCCACCAGCCCCATTAGTCTCGGATTCTTTCCATATGGTAACTGGGTATTTTTAAGGCCCCTCCTCCTAGAGGTTAAGCCCAGAGTGGGGGTCATGGAGGCAGAGAGCGTGATTAGCAGAAACCTTTGGAATCTGACCTGCTTGTTCTACCTCTGTCTTCCTTCTTGCTGTAATTTTCAAGGGCCAGAAAAGGTGGGCTTCAGACATTCCACTTCCTCTAAGCTTTCCTTTCCTTCAACCCCAGAGCAGCATATCTCAGGTCCAGACATCGCTGGTAGAAGGCAGAAAAAGGAGTGTCTGCCCTGAACTATAGAAGAACTTGAGTCCTGGGTGTATGATCTGAGTCCTCCAGGCTTGGTCCTGATATGTTAACAGAAGTTAAAAAAAATTTAGAGAATCCTTTCTGTCCAGACTAAGCTTGGATTTCAAGATTGTCCACCTGCTGAGAAATCCAATTTGTGTGTTTGTCATTGCATTCCTTTGTAGCTATCCTAAACTTCTCCAAGGCAAATCAATGGGCATTTCTGGAAGAATAGGGGAAGAGCAGAAGAAGGAAATGCAAAGGAGAGAAGGACATATTCACATAATATTTTCCTATTACCTTAGCAATATGTTACGCAGTATAAAAACAGAGACCAGAGAAAAAGGAAATAGGAAAAGCAAGAAAAGATCAAATAATACAGCTTATTTTGAATCCATTAGGATAAAGCCAACTTGACCTTAACTGATAGATTTGAGAAGAGCTCTCTCTCCCCTGTTTTGTCTTCTCTCGTGGTCTGGCTATAATATACTGACATGTGTAAACATTAATTTGTGACAAAAGACCACGCCACACTCTATGTGTCCAAATAGTATCCATTTTCTTGAAACTATACCTATTACATCTTGACCTAATTTCAGAGGCATCAATAATTTTTACTATAATTTATTGAAATATAACATACATATAGAAAATTTCACATATCTTAACAAGTCAATGTATTTTCACAAAGTGGACACATTTATGTAACCAGCAACCAGATCAAGAAACAGAACATTACCCACACCCCAGAAGCCTCCTCCTGCCCTCCTTCAGTCACTACGTGCACCCCCCCCCCACCCAGGGTAACTTCTAGCCTGATTTTTAACTCTACCAATTATTTGTACCTGTTTCTGAACTTTATATACACAGAATTATATGCCCTCTGTACTCATTCATGTCTGACTCAATATTGTGAGATTCATCCACATTGTTTATAGTTGTAGTTCATTAATCCTTATTGCTATAAATTATCCCATTGTATAAATATATCACAATTTATTTACTCATTCCACTGTAGATGATTGTTTGGGTGTTTTCCAGTTTGGGGCTATTATTGCCAGTTTGAGTAATTTTTGTACAGGCTTTTTCATAAACATATGTACATATTGTTGTTGGGTTTATATTGAGGAATGAAATTTCTGTGACACAGGGGACATACATTTATCTTGGATAGTCTGCAAACAGTTTCCCAAAGTGATTATACCAATTTACACTCTCGCCAGCAGTATATGAGAGCTCCAGGTGATCCATATTTTCACCCACACTTGATATTGTCTGTCTTTTTCATCTAGGCCATTCTAGTGAGTATGCAGTGGTAATGCACTGTGATTTTAACTTGATTTGGGGAAGCACTATATGTTTGTGTGTGTGTGTGTGTGTGTGTGTGTGTGTGTGTGTGTGTGTTTGATTTAATCAAGTGTTTTAGAAACAAGCTGGATGAAATTTTATGTCCCAGCACTGGATCTTACTGTGTAAAGTTTGACAGAGCTTCATTTTCTTTATCTGGTAAATTAGATAGTGCTTGAAAAGAACAGTGTCCAGTAATAGCTAGCCACTTTAATTTATATCAAGCTGTCCAAATACAGACATCCACAGAGAGAGAGAGAGAGTGAAAGCTGGTAGATGGATGGATGGATGGGTGGATAGATAGAGAAATAGAGATGGAAAGATGAGTGGGTGGGCAGATGGATAGCTAGGTAAATAGATAGATATACATACATAGATAGGTAGGTAGATAGATAGATAGATAGGTAGACAGATAGTTGATAGATCACACATGTTCCTCTATTTGTAGACAGAGGTGAGACACACATTACACAGGTCCCTTCCCATGGTAAACACTTTTGTTAAGGAAATTCAGAAACAGAGAACAGTCATCATTTAGGACCTTGGGAGATACACAAAAGTGGTACCTTGATCCCCTCTTCAGGTAACATAATTATCTGAAACCGCACCCATCTTAGTGTAGAGTGCAAGATGATGCCCAGGGAACCTTGGAGAAATAAAAGGATAGGAGAGTTTGAATACATTCCAATGGTTCCTAAACATGATCTCCTTTGAAAACTAAAATTGCTTTTGCCTTCAAGATATCATGTGTGTGTTGATATATGGTATATATATATGGTATTTACAAGATTCAAAGCTGTTTGTAATTCTGGTCTAACCATGTCAAAATCCTTGAAGCTGCAATGTATAGCAGGAGTCAAGGAGCTTTCTTAACTATTGCTCTTTCTCTCAATCTAGTGGAAGCACTTACCCCAGATTAATCCTTCTATACCAGCAATTGCTACATCCTGCTTCAGCCTATAGACTTTTAGAAGAGGCCAGAAGGCAAGTCAGATTGTTACCAAACCTGAACACATGGTTCATTTACCCACCACGTAGTGGGGCCAATAAATTAAAAAACTGAAACACCAGGCTTGTGGCAAGGAAAGAGGTTTACTATTATCTAAAGTCAGCCAGACAAGGAGACGTGGGTTAGAACTCAGATCCACCTCTTCAAAGAGAAAAATGTAAGGGTTTTTATCTGGGATTTTAAGTAGGGGAGGGAGAACATGTGTTGGGGTTTAGGTCGGGGTGGGGGTTATGTGGCCTTGCTGGTTGTCACTTTCCCACCAGCCTGCGTTCGGCCTTGAAGACTGAATTTCTTTTCCCTTGAATGTCTGGACTTTTCTGGTTAGTTTTCATCTCCAGTCTGCATTTGGCCTTGCACGGCTGAGTCTTGATGTCTGGACCTCGACTTCCTGGGAAAGACAGCTCACTCATATACTAAGGAGGGGCAGAAAGACCTGGTTAGTTTTAAACAACAGTTGATTATGTTGAATATGTACAGCTGTGGTTAGCAAAGCTTATCTCAAAGTTTTTTGCTGTAGGGAAGATTTTAACTTCTTCATCATGCTTGGTTTCAATCCCCACTGTCTTATGATCATTCCTGATTCCTGGGGAATGGGGGCAAAGGTTGCTCTAGCTACTTCCTGCTGTGAAACGGTAAAGATTAGGGTCAGAGAAATGACACTGTTTTACCTCTACTTTAAAATATGGGGTACCAGGGGCCAGCTCTGTGGCTGAGTGGTTAAGTTTGCATGCTTCGCTGTGGAGGCCCAGGGTTTGGATCCTGGGCGTGGACATGGCACCACTCGTCAGGCCACGTTGAGGCAGCGTCCCACGTCCCACAACTAGAAGGACCTGCGACTAAGATATACAACTGAGTACAGGGGGGATTTGGGGAGATAAAAAAAATGGGGTACCAGGTGGGCAGAGCAATTTTCTAATTATATAGATGATTATACATATTAGCAAAATAGACATCCAAAATGTTAGTATCCCTTCCATAATAGACCTCAATCCTTAGAGAATCTAGGAGAAGAGGCCTGTAAACCAATGAAGGTCAGTGCCAAGAACCCCAAGTGAAATCTGATATAGCCAAGGAGCCTGCTGGCTAATAGTCCAACAAGTAAGGTAAGAACTTGGGAGTCATTCATTACTTATCTTTAGAAGACCATCTTCTGTATAGCAACTTGCAGACTGTCAAGGATTCATTTGTCCATTCAGAAAAGTCACTGTCTAGAGTATGAAGTCATCCAAAGTTTGAGTGGTCCCAGTTGTGATGTTTTTCTATGGCATGGCTCATGTTCCCTTTGGAATTGCTTATATGATCCCATCCAGCAGGGATTAAGTCCAAGATTTAAATAGGACCTAGTCTCCACAACAAAGATGGTGCAGAGAAACATCTGACAATGTTTAGTTCCTTAATTTGAATTCCCTCCAGGTCTTTTGGGTCATCTCTAAAACATAGAAAGGGTCTCCCAAAGTTAGGCCTATAATATGTAAGCAAGTAATGAGATATTTTATTAGAAGCATTTCTAGAGAAACAAAAAGCAAAACAAGGTTAATGGTTGGAGAAAATTATAAACAAATTTTTGGAGCCCAGGGGATGATCACTCAAGAAGATCTCTAGATATCAGGGTTGAAGCATCCCCTGCAGTTTAAAATGTCCCCAATGATGTCATCAGGCATTCAGATAAACATTTTGAGTGGCTTACACAGCAACAGGAGTGAAGATTGTCTAAACATGGACGGTCATGGTGCTGTCTCTTAGGTTTATATTAAATTGTCCAGCTTCAGTTTGCAGGGCTTCAGGAAAAAGGGTGGTTTTAGCTCTCAATGATTCCAAATGAAAAGAACAGAAAAAAGTTGAAAAGGTTAATTTGGAGATCTGTGCCAGATATTTGAGGAACCAGAAGAATCCAGGATCCAGTCCAGTTTACAGATAGGAAACAAAAACCTCAAAGACAATTAGCAGAACCAGAATCTAACATCCACAAGTGTGTACTATAGCCTCTATTGAAACATAACTTTTCTCTCTAAAATTGCCCTCATTTTTATCAAAGGTAGCCAAATTAAGATATTGATTTGTAAAATAAGTTTACTTTCAATAAACTTGACCCACTTATTTACGTAAGTAGAGCAAGAATAACAATTGATCATATAGATTCTTTAAAATCTGCTTTCCTGGAACGTTTTATAAGGAATCTCAGATTGAACTTTATAGACCTCTCAAGGGTCCCCAAAATATCCTGGGGTTCTGTGCACCTGTCAGAGAAGTGACCTTCTTTACTCACTTCACTCCCAGAAGGGAATCCTGTAAGCAAAGCTCTAGGTCAATATTTCCAAGTGGCTTTGTTCCATAAAGTACAATCTTTGTTTCTCAAAGCTGTCTGGTCATATCCGAGTTTATGCAGGTTCCTCTCAAATATGACATTCCAGCCAAAGCCTTGGTGATATAATCAGTGTTTCCAAGGAGAGCAGATTCTTATCGAACTTATGTAATTAACTATATTGCCATGAATATAAGAATACTCACTCATCAAAAGTTTTCAAATTCTGGAAGGACCAGATAGGGAGGAAAAAGTAAACACTTCATTCATTTCTGCTTACAAATTGCTGTAAGTCCTAGTTCCTTAAAAGAAAAGAGAAGAAGTTTTCTT
Organism: Equus quagga; assembly: GCF_021613505.1. Taxonomy (NCBI): domain Eukaryota; kingdom Metazoa; phylum Chordata; class Mammalia; order Perissodactyla; family Equidae; genus Equus; species Equus quagga. The sequence goes on along the minus strand of NC_060283.1, from coordinate 47,940,338 downwards.
TAAATCTGGAAAAAACAAAGCATTAAAAAATCAGCAATATTTCAAGCAAAGAATCATAAAAATTATAACCATCCTCATCAATTTATTCAGTCCCATGATATCTACTTTTGATCTTCCATTAGCAGTTTCTTGAGGCCATCAGTTTTTCCATTACAGTTCTGTAATTTTTTACCCAGCTTTGTTTCATAATCTGAAAGTTTATGAGAAACCTATATTTTAGAGGAAGTGTCAGAGTCTTTTCCATGAATTTCTCTGAAGATGAAATACATCTGCAAAAACATCAGAATAAAATAACAACTGTCTGCAAATGAGAAAACATTCAAAAATGGCAATTGACAAAGGCACTTGGCTATTTCTGTCACATGCAACACTTTGAGATAATAACTAGGATTATGACTGACAACCAGGACAGATGAGAATTTTTGGAATGTTACATAATTGTTTTAAAAACACTTATATTAATAACATTTACCCACATAATATAACCTAGGAAGGCTTCTTATCACTTATTTGATAACGCTTCCCATGTAATTTAACATACCAAATGTCTCATTAGTTTAATATCTTCCTCTTGACAGAAGGAGAAAATAAATTCTTTGAGAAGTCTCAAGGCTGATTAGAAAGTTTCTTTTTAAGTGAAAAGAAAGACTTTATCCAAGTTTCAAACCTTGGGAGAAGTTTTTTAAAAATATTAAAAAGTTTTAAAACACTTGATCAAATAGGAAACAATACTTGTTATCCATTCAATCAAGGTGACAACAGAAGATGTCAACAGCAAACAGACAGTTAAAACAGTCAAAAAAGCCTTAAAAGAGACGTCAGTCTTTTGTAACATAGGAAATAATTTTAACAAAAACTACAGGGGCCAGCCTGGTGGCATAACGGTTAGGTGCTCACATTAGAATTTGGCGGCCTGGGGTCAGCTGGTTCGGATCCCGGGTGCAGACATGGCACTGCTCATCAAGCCATGCTGTGGCAGGTGTCCCACATATAAAGTAGAGGAAGATGGGCATGGATGTTAGCTCAGGAATAGTCTTCCTCAACAAAAAGAGGAGGATTGGCAGATGTTAGCTCAGGGCTGATCTTCCTCAAAAAAGAAAAACATACATTTTCTGTCTTTTAGGCAAACTTACTCAAAGATAAAGCTTTTATAACTTCTTTATCAAGAGCAGAACAAAAGTTCAAGAGAATTATCTCTTTTTTTTTTTTTGAGGAAGATTAACCCTGAGCTAACATCCACTGCCAATCCTCCTCTTTTAGCTGAGGAAAATTGGCCTGTGCTAACGTCTGTGCCCATCTTTCTCTACTTTGTATGTGGGACACCTGCCACAGCATGGCTTGATGAGCCATGCAAGGGTCCACAACCAGAATCTGGACCAGCAAACCCCGGGCCACTGAAGTGGAGCACAGGAACTTAACCGCTACACCTCTGGGCTGGCCCTTAAGATAGTTATCTTTTTAAAACAGAAAGTCAAACTCTAATTTTTGCATCAGCTTACTTTTGATATTGAAACTCATTCATTTTAATCTCAGCCAACTTGACCATGCACAAAACTCCTCAGTTTTATTTCACAAACCTGTCACTTACTTTTTACACTCAGAATTTGTCCCATGCCTTCTTTTCTTTTTGTCTTTCCTAGTACTTTAGGGCAAATTTATCTTCCTTAATAAAACAAAAATATCCATTCTTTATACCTTCTTTACTGAAAACATACATTTTACTTTCTTTGTATACAGGCTTTCTAGAAATATGTGCTTTCTCATAGAAAATTCCTCAGCACGTACAAAACATGTTTATTAATAAACTGAAGCATCTTTCTGTTTCTTTGAGATAAGAAACCGCAGGCAGACAAATCTATGTTTAGTAATTAATTTTAATATTTACCTTACGTGGAAATGACATAGATACTGAACAAACTTTTACCATTTAACTTAACTTAGTGAAAGTCTAAAGTTTCAAGTTACCAAAAAGATTTTGGAAGCTGTTTTTCAAGCATACGTACCATAAAACATAATTACCATACCCAAAAACTCTTACTCATTTTTATCCATCTAAATTATTTGTTTCCAATAATTATGTTTAGGTTACTCACAAAAACTTCAGGTGACATTAGAAGAGTTAGCCATCATCTTAAGTTGTTTTAAGTACATATACTATAATACATAATTATTGTTAAAATGTTCCTCCAAAAACTTTTATCCTTTTCACATCTATTTAGTTTACCTGTTCCCAATAATTATATTTAGATTGTCTGCAAAACTCACATAAGACATCAAAATCAGCTATTGTTCTAAGTTATCATTCTTTGCTGACAAATTTTGTAATAGAGATAACATGTCTGTACCATATCCAATGTTGATAACTCTGAAAACATATTTATTTTAGTCAAACAACAAACTTTTATTTACCAAAGATCATTTTATATCATGTTAATTTGAAAGACATTTGGGTTAGTTTCTATTACATTTAGAAATAATTTATATAAGCACTTACTTTAAGCCAATTAAATAGAGATCCTTTAGAAATTATACCATCTGGAGGCAGACAAATATATTGAAAGACATTTACACACAGATACACACAAACAGAGATATTTAAAATTTTAGCCAAGTGTCAGGTATAAAACTAAAAAGAACAGTTGGATCTTAATGGATGGCCAAAGATTTTTACTAAAGATTCTTTTTTCTTGTAAGGATCCTTTTCATGGCTGTTTTTGAAATCATTTTGTTTTCTAGAAGTTTCTGCATATTAATCAAGGACTGCATTCCATTATGAGAGGTTTTGAATCCTCTCTTTTGAGGGTGTCTCCTTAAAGGTGGACTTATCTGAAACAGAGTTTCCCCAGAATAGCCATTACAATTCTCAATTATCTCAAAAGTTTGCTTGTTTCCACTTGCTTAATTTTAGATCAGGAATTTCTAGGGAGTTGAAGTGGGGAAGCTCAGCAAGAGAAGAGATTTGGTTTCTCTCCCTGGCCGGGCCTCTGGCATCCCCCAATCTGACATTTCTAGTTATTTAATTATTTTCTCTAAAAAGACAGTACAGTATTCCTGATTTTATTTAGAAGCCTCAAAAAATTAAAATAGGCTTCCCACTGGTTGTTTAATTTTATAGCTGGCTTTTTCCAATTGCATACACCAGTTTGGGTAAACTGAAATCACTCCATTTGGGCCATTTTAAAGTGAGACCTCCTTTTGCATGTTTAATTAACATAGCCTGAAGGGTGGGTTTATACACTCCTACAATATCAAGCAAGGGAAACGTTCCCCAATGAGACACAATTTTTATCCCCACAACAAAATCTATAATACAATCAGGCAAAAGAGATGTAATCATTTCACATAAAGTGCATTTAAATATACCATTTTTTTTACAAAATTTTATTTTAATTATATTAACTCTTATACCTCTAATCATAGCTTCCATTGGGACTCCATCAATAAATTTTGGTCTTGTACTATTGTGTAGGGGAAACATTCGCAGTCAGACATAAAATGAATTCCCAAAAAAACGTTCAGGAAAGTTGACATGACCTCTTTAGATAATAGTTCAAACATTTTGATCTTTATAATTTTATCAACCTTAGCAGCCTAACTGTTGCCCCAAAGAATTGTTGAGCAGGTTTCTCGTTGTGATTTTTGCCTCCTGGCTTTTTAATTTGTTTTGTCCAACTGAGGTGAATAGAACAGACCTGTAGGAGGTCCTTTCATGTTGGGAGGTCAGGAGGGGGTCCTTTTAGCCCACCTAACCTTGGGCAGTGTTTTATTAAAACCTTTGTTTTAACCTCATTTATGTCCGTTCTATTTATCCCATTTTTCTTTTTAATAACTAGCTAAATATTTCCATCCTGCTGATATGAATCCTGTGACTCTTCCCTTTTCTGATTGTTCTTTGTTTTTCCCCCTTTCATCATTTGTCTTATTTACCTTAGTTTAAAAAAAAAAGTTCTACCTTGTTGAGAAGAGTCCCTTTATTTTTTTTCTCAACTTCCTTTTATTCTTTGTTAACTTGCTTTCATTAGCATCTATAAGACCATGAGAGGAAGATGAGACCGTTTATTTGATTAAGTTTCGTCTTTTTCTTTTTCATAGGTTTATAACTGAAAATATCCCAGTTTTGCAATGCATAACCCAGAGGGCTGTCACTGGAAATCCAATCCAACTTTCCCATTATGGCACCACTCACACATACACATTAAATGCACTCACACATATCCACACAAGTACCAAAACATATGGAACCAAGAGAGTCCTTTCAACAAATTAGGGCTCCCCACAAACAAACTCCAGTAACCTGGAATGGAATCTCTGAAACAGAAGGAAACAAACTACACATTCACACACACACACAAGTCTCAAAACAAATGGAGCTCAGAGTTAGTACTCACTTAGTAAGATCTCTAGTCCTTTCAACAAAGTCAGAGCCCCTCTGACCAAACCCCGGGAACCAGGAACAAAACCCCTGAAACCGAGGCAAACAAAGAAAGGAACAGTAGGACTTGGTCAGTCTTAACAAGGAAACTCACCAAAAGGACATCCATTCCAAACCAAACCAAACCAAACCAAACAAACAAATACATCTAGAGCCTGTTTCCTTGCCACAAGAAAAACGTGCCTAGGGCCAGTGGTGCTGGGTTAAGCAGAAAGTACGGGGAGAAGTCCCTAGGGCAAAGAAAGCAGGTTTGGGCAGTTGGAAATCCCAGATACCAAACTGTAACCAAACACAGATTCATTTACCCACCGCAGAGGAGGGCCAATAAAGAAAAAATCTGGGCTTGTGGCAAGGAAAGAGGTTTACTATTATCTAAAGGTAGCTAGATGAGGGGATGGGGGTTAGAACTCAGATCCACCTCCTTGAAGAGGAAAAGGTAGGGTTTTTATCTGGGGTTTTAGGTAGGGGAGGGAGAACATGTGCTGTGGGTTTAGGTAGAGGAGGGGGAGCATGTAGCATGGCTGGTTGGCACCTTCCCACCCACCAGCCTGCAATTGGCCTTGAACACTGAATTTCTTCTCCCTTGAATGTCTGGACTTTTCTGGTTAGTTTTCATCTTCAGCCTATTCTGACTTTGTGTGACTGAATCTTGGTGTCTGGACTTTGACTTCCTGGGAAAGAAATCTCACTTATATTTTAAGGAGGGACAGAAAGACCTGGTTAGTTTTAAACAACAGTTGATTATGCTGAAATATGCACAGCTGCAGTTAGCAAGGTTTTTTGCTCTAGGTAAGATTTTTAATTTCTTTATGCTTGGTTTCAAAATCTCACAACTGGGAAAGGGGAAACCTTGGGTCACTGGCCTTCACTTTGGAGAGCAGAATTGCTGACCACTAAACTCTTCAAACATTATCTGTTCACTCCTGCTCCCCAACTCCCCACTAACTTCCAAAAAATGAGTTGGAAAGTGGATTCCCCTCTTCTAAAATAGGAAGGGCCTCATGGTTGCCCATCTATTCTTGAGGGCAATTAAAGTTCCCAACATGTCTCCTGTATGCGTCTGCTGGGTGTGGTGCACACTGTATTTATCAGATTTATTTCCCAACCATTATCACATTTGATCCCCCTTTACTTTGTCTGAGGAGTGAGGTGGTGCACACGACTCAGATGCAAACACTCAAACACAATATGTTTTTGCATCACAGCTAGATTTTCGTACCTAGAAATCTTGAACATCATGATGCCAAAAATTCGATTTTCTGGAAACTGTCTAGTCTATTTCCATTTGTTGGTTCATCCCATTTCCTCACTCTTATATCTGGTCTAGATCAGAGCTAAAGTTGGGAGAGGGTCAATAGCTTCAACTCTTTCAATTGACACATTCACATCTTCTTTCCACAGGCAAGAGCAGGTACTTGGAGCCAAGCAGAACTAGGTTAGGATCCTGATTCTGGCACTTGCTAGCTATGGGAGCTGGGGATCAATATCTCACCCCTCTCAGCCTCAGTTTTCCTATCTGTGAAGTGGGAAAAATAGGTTCATTATGGGGTTTAAATAAGATACTGCAGATGGAGAGCTTAGCCAAATCATTAATAAATGTTAGATATTTTTATTACCATTTCTGACCCACTGTAGCCTTTGCTATTGGACCCTTCCCACAGCTCCATGCCCTTTCTGCTTCAGTGCACATTGACCTGATTTCCAACTGTCCAAACCTGCTTTCTCTGGCCACCAAAGCTTGCTTTGCCCACCCATGTGGCAGGTTGGAAGTGACAAGAATATTCCCTGGAAGCAGTCCTCAACAAGGACAGATGGGAGTTGTTATAAAAATACCTCATCTCCCTCACTCCTCAGGTAGGACGTCTCTGAACTGTACGTCCTGTCTACACTGGCTCTCAGAAATACCCCAGAGGGATTAAGCTCCAAAGGCCCACAGCAGTAACTAGCTTAATAAATCACACTTCATTGCCTGCCTTCCCTTCTTTATCTCTCTTCTCCATTCCTCTCCTCGTATTTCATTCACCTCCCAAATCAACCACTTCCACTGAATCCTTGTCTTAGCAGGCACTGCTTCTGAGCTAACACACCAATGGCACCACAGGGAACAGAGCTAGGTTGTGCTATGTATGATTTTGGAAATCTCAGTTACTGAGTCAAAGTGGTAGGGCTGGAGGGTTGGGAAGTATTGGACCCGGCATCTGAATATTTGGGTTTGACCAGTTCTGCCATCAACTAGCTGATGGAAATGGCAACTCATGGGACTGTTATCCATTTTCCCCCTCAATTTAAAATGAGGATAAAATGGCTACTGTACCTCAGGGGTGTTGTGAGGATCCAACGAGAAAATAGTCTTCACTGTACTGACCGCTGTGCCTTACTCAATAAGTGTTCATGGGGATTGAATGAAGAAATGAATGACACAAATGAGGGAATAAAATTCCTAAGTTATACAAAAAATAAGGTCTTTTGATACGCTTATATGAAAAAAATTTCCTAATAGCAACTGCCATGACTCTGCTCCCTGTTCCTATTCAGCATCACCAATTCTCTCTCTAGCATCCATTCTCTAAATGCAAATAAAGCACTACGTTTTCTCTGCAAGGGCCAGGACCAGACACCAGCTACAACACATCACATCAAACGTCCAAACGAAAATGGTAAATTCTGCTCATTTTGGATTCTAAAACTTCAAATGCTTAAGACCTTACAGGCAAACTGCTTAACTATTTGTCTGAAGTTATTGGCTTTTATTTGGATGCTTATCACTTTGAAACAGGTAGTAAGTGTGAATTTTTTCCCCAGCATTCAAAGGTGTCACAACTTTTCATGGACCTTGGGAGAGGGGGTCCCATGGACTGTATCCATCTCTCAGGGCCAAATTTAGCTGCTGTGACATTTTCCCCAGTTGCCAAGGCTAAACTACTTGGTGTTCCATCCCTCAGCATCCCTGAGGGCTTATCAAAGGTGCTGCTCCTTCACCGAGCACCAAGTGAAAGCAAGATTCAGGTGCCAACCTCTAGGGAACCCACCATCCTCTCCTTTTCCATTTTGTCCTCCTCCTTCCTTGGAACAACCCAAATGCAAATCTCCATTCTCTCTTAGGGCAAAAGAATTCCTTCCTCTAACAAACCAGGGCTCTCTTCTTGACACCACAAAAGGGGAAAACACCTCTCTTTTGTTCACAATGAACCAACGGGGAAAAACAAGAGTTGTTCATCTTTCCATCAGATAACCCTTCCCCGTGTACATAGCTTTGCTCACTACATCGCAGCTCTACTTCTCCCCACCTGCCCGAAATGGTGATAGAGGACAGAGTGGAGATAGATGCTGATTTTTGCTGAAAGGGATTAAGTCATGGGAAGCAAAATGAACTGAGAGGCAGTTTGTATCTACTCAACTTATTTACCCAATTTACTTGGACTTTGGGTACCAAGCATAGCTCGTGTTTGCAACAGATTCCAGTTATCATAAGCAAAAAGGACATTAAGGATGCAAAATCATCAAAAGGCCAGAGGACTCATCTGAGAAAATGAACAAAACCCAGGAAAATCTCAAGACTTGGTAGCTGGAACCACAACAAAATTCTTGCAACAAGAGTTGTCTGGTCCATTTGATGTCCCACTGAGGTGACAATGACTCCTAAGCTTTCCACACCTTTGCATCTCTCCCTCGGAGCCAAAGTTCCCAGAGAAATGGACTAGTTGACTAAGCCCAGATCATTTGTCTCCCTTTGGCTTCAGTACCACAGAGAAAGGGAAGCAGACTCCTCCCAGAAAAAATTATCCATAGGAAGGGATTTCCCCCAACTGGTGATGAAGGGATCCATGTAAAAGGAGAGATTAAATCACTGACAGAATCATTCCTGACACTCATTAATTATTGATCTTTAGTAGATCTCTTCTCAGTCTCAGTTTCATCATCTGTAAATGAGAGGGTTGGACTCAATAATGTTTAAGATCCCTTTCATCCCTCAAATACTCTATCACCTGCTGCCTGTCTTCTTTCTCTGACAGGTGTTTGCATCTCTGAGGACCAGCATTAGAGAGAGCTTATAGATGGACAGCATTTAACCAGAGGTGAGAACCCAGCAAATGTTGAGTGGGATTAAGCTCAACATAAAGAAAAAAATGATCTGACATTCCACTGACATGTCTCCCTGTTTATCTGTATATTCTCAAGAACCACCATTTATTTTATTCAATCACAAGGGAAAATGCCTCCATTTCCTGCTTCTTTTCAAATGGTTTTCTCCATGCTGATTCTCCTCTCAGGCATCTTTTAGACCCAAAACGTTTGTTTCTCTGGAATCTCAGTAATCTTCCTGAACTTTTCTCCAAATCCTCCACTGCACGGCCTTGTGCACTTGAATCATCCATCTAACCAAATCTAGAAAGCTCGTAATTTATTTATTAAACCACAGTTTAATTGTTCCCAGTTGTTCATGTACTTTCTCCTTTAAAAAGCTAAATTGATTGTTTAATTTCTGCTCTTTCAGGTTTTCACCCAAGGATGTCTCTCCGTTTTTGTTTTTGTTTTTTAATCTCTTTTCTATTCTGGATAAAAATTGCTTTACCACCTCTTTCCCCACCACCACCAATGAGTAAAAATGACGAAATTTTATCATTTCTGTCCATTTTTTAAGCAAGGGCTTCAGATAGTTCTCCATATTCATTTCTCTTCCGTGCAGCCCTCTCCAGTCCCCCTATCATTTCCACTTAGAAAACAGGGCAATTGCTCTGTACTCATTTGTTTCTCTTTCTCAGATCTTTCCAGAGCTCTCCTTGCATTCTCTAGTGTGTTATGCACACACTATTTTTGTTAAGTCCACATTCTTCTTTTTTTTAGGACTGCGGTTCTTTGAGCTTTAATTATGGTGTCTTAAAAGATTCTTCAGCTGCTTTCATGCTCGTGAATTTTATACTTCCTCTTATTGCACCTTATTCACCAGATTTCTTAATTCCCCAAAATTTACTTTCTTGAAATCTGATACCTTTGTATAGCTGCATTGTTCGAAACTACATCCTATTCTTCTCAACGCGAGTCATCTGTGGACATGAAACCCTTTGGCCTGCCTGTCTGCTATCTTCAAACAATGACTTTTTAGTTCCCCCGCCACCCTACTGCAAAAAGTTACGTGCATTATTATTACTTTCCAGCAATTTAGAATCTCTAAAGTTAATCAAAATTCTAACATATTGTTAAATCAAAATATCTTTTATTTGTGATCAAAATGCTATAATAATTCTCAGCCTTCAAGTTATCTTTCCATGGAGTAAACACCTTTGTTAAAAGGATCAGGCTAGAATTACCTAGCACAGTGCCAAACTTTGTTTTCAACCATCAGTGATCAATTCCCTTATGAGATGAATCTAGTTCTGAAAGAAGGAAATATTGTCTATGATCCCAATATCTGAATCGGTTGAAAAGAATTACAAAGAAAACTAGGGTTTCACACAAGTTAGAAATATGCATACTAACTGTGCAAACATCTACCTTTTTAAAAGCAAGTTACAGATAAATTCAAATTTTGAACGTGAAAGAATGAAGGTTAAAACCACTTCCTGGAACAAACTTAGTTCTTGGAATTCTTTTGGCTCAAATGTAGGGTTATTATCGTAAAACTCGTCATGTGCTGCAACCCTGTACCGACTTCAAAGTGAAGTATCAACAAAGACAATCACTCTTAGACATGAGAAAGAATATCTGGATGGAGGCAAGGCAAATAACATGAATTCTGGTTGGTTTGAGTAGAAAGAGAACTAGTAATTGAGGAAAAGGGTTTAACCAAAAGGATTTGAGTCCATTTGATTAAAAGTATTTTTAAAAGTCTTCCATAAGCATCCCCGAGTATTAGAATTTCTGAGGTTTATCCATCACTAGTCATTTTCCAATTAACTGTACATCCTAATACCCCCTGATCCTAGTTCAATGGCTTCAGCGACTTCTTTTCTGAAGAGATATTTAAAGCTGAAGCCTTAGGTCTGTGATTACTATCATTTTGCAGGCTCAGGTTTGCAAGCCTGATTCTTCAGATTTATTACTTCCCAGTCATCATTTCTGCATCAGGTAGCTTCCACCAGGTAAATTTGGGTGAAGCTTTGTAGATCTACTGGCTGAGCTTTTCTTAAAAAATGATAGTTTGATATCATAATAGCTCAGTTAATTTCTCTCTTTAATAAAAGTTATAAGCACAAGTGTGAAATAATTATTAACTGCTGCATTTGCATCCACATGTTTGAAATATTACACACACGATTGAGCAACAAAAAGGAAAAAAGCTACAAAAAATACAACACGGATGACTCTTAAGAAATAAAGTTGAATCACACAAACATGAAATGAGGAATATTCTATTTAAAAGGACACAGGGGGATATACAGGGGCTGGCCCTGTGGCATAGTGGTTAAGTTCACACGCTCTGCTTCAGCAGCCTGGGGTTCGCTGGTTCAGATCCTGGGTGCGGACCTACACACCACTCACCAAGTTGTGGTGAGTGGTGGCATCCCACATGCAAAGTGGAGGAAGATTGGCACCAATATTAGCTCAGTGACAATCTTCCTCACCAAAAAAATAAAAGGGCATGGGGTGACGTATGAATTAAAAGAAGAATTATCATATAAAAAAGGAAGAAAGGGTGAGGAAATATTCCAGATTTAAAAAGCTAAAGAGAAAAAACAACCAAGTGCAACAACTGACCCTAGACTGTGTCCTCTAATGGAGGGAAAGGAGGAAGGAACCTTTACTGGAGGGGAAAAATGCTATAAAGGTTAATAGGCCAAATAATATGGACTACGGACAGTACATTGTATCAATGCAAATTTATGAAGTTGACCAATATACTGTGGTTACTTAAGGGAATATCCCTACTCTTAGGAAACACACACTAAAGCATTTATGGATAAAGTGCCGTGATGTGTGTAACTCACTCTCAAATGCTTCAGAAAAATTTTGTATCTATAGGGAGAGAGGTTATGCGCAAATAATAAAGCAGACGAGGTAAACTGTTAACAAGAGATAAATCTGGATAAAAGGTGTTCTTGGTACTATTTTATTTTTATATTTTTTAAAGGATTTCCAAATAAATAGTTTTTAAATGATATACAATTGATCAAAATAAGCCAGATTGAATAGAATACATTCTGTGTGATTCTATCTATATAATCAGGCAAAATTATATTCTTTAAGAATGCATAATTAGGTAGTAAAACTATAAAGAAAATCAAGAAAATGAATGCTCTAATAGGTATGTGAGCAGCGTAATCCCATAATGGGATAAAATAGTGGTTATCTGTAGCAGGGAGAAGGAGATTACTTAGAGAAGGGACACGCTGAGGGCTATGGAGTGCTACCAACATCCTATTTTGCATCCTGGGTGGATTGCATGAACATTTGTTTTATAATTATTAAGTGGAATATTTACATTTTATGAGCTTTCCTGTGTGGGTTTTCTAAAGGGAGGAAGGGAAGGAAGGGAGAAGAGAGATGAGAGGGAAAGAAAGGAAAAGAGGGAGGAGAGGGAGACAGGGAGGAAAGATACCAAGGTATAATTTATTACCTGCCTTTTTACCCTTATTGATGAATAATTTGCTCTACTCTAGTCATCTTTGTCAAAACTAAGAATAAAATTGCCCCTGAATAGTGTTTTAGAACAGAAGCCCACTGTTGCTTCCATGTCTCTGACTTAGCAAAAGCCAGGGCTGTAAAGCTGTCATATATCAGATATCTCTAGATGTGGTCCAGTTAACTTCAGAAACAGGTCATTGACAGGAGCAAAATCTGTAAGGTCTGACTGCAGACTTGGAGAATGTCCAGGGCAACAAGTAGACAATGGTATCAAAAGGATAAGACAACAAACCAACAATAACCTAAGTCAGCACTCCTGCCTCCTAACTCTTCAGATCCTCTTTTCCTGTGACATGTGACTCAGCACACATGTGAAGGAGTGTGGTATGGCTGCATGATGCTGGAACCCATCCATGAGGCTGTGTGGTCACCTCCCAGCTTCAGCTCTGCCCACATCTCCTACACTTGCAGCCTCCAACCATGTGATGTTTGTCAGCACCTGCAATGGGCTATCCTCTTTCCCACCTCCCTTCACAGTGGTCCCTCCTCCATTCCTGGCCTGAGGTTCCTCCAGGTCTCAACTGAAAGTTTGCTTCTTGAAGAAGCCTCTTCTAATTACCTAATATAAATCAACTCTCCTTGTAATATTCTGCCTTGGCATTCCATCCTTTTCCTTCATAGCATTTATCATAGTTTATAGTTATATACTCATTTGTGGAACTATTTACTTTTCCACCAGCCTCTAGTTCCTGAGAGCAGTGTACTACCTATTTGATAACAGTTATTTTCTCAGTTCCTAGCACAGTGTCTGGAACATAGCACTCTATGTATTTATTGACGAATGAAGAAAGGAAGAACTCATTTGTCAATCAGCCTCTCTAACAATTTCCACTCTCTTTCCCAACAGGTAGCAAAATGACTGAATAATTGCTTAAATAATATGGTTACAAACCATTCAGTAACCATAGTTGGTTTTTAATGACATTGTCAGATTCAAAGGAGATCATGTTTGAGAAAGCACTTTATATATAAATGTCAATTATTCTTTTCTGACTGGAGTTCCATACAGGAGACAGGTTCATTTTTCCTTCTCTTGCTAATGCCTACCATGGATCTAAACAGACAGTGGATGCACAATTAATCTTTGTCAAATGAATGAAAATCCAGTTTCTTAAAGTGATTACACTTTTCAAAGAATATTTTAATACATATGTGAATGATAAGGAAGTTATATAGAGACTGTAAGGCAGAGAAAATATCTAAACAAAACATAGTTCGCTAATTGTTTCCTCTTAAGAGTTACCAAGGAACACACATCGCGATCTTAAATGCCATTGTTAGAGGAAGTAGCAAGGACAGTAAGAAGATGAGTAGTCTTAGAGTCAGGTGACCTGGGTTTTACTGATGACGAAGATAATTTTTACCTGGCCTCTCAAGCTTTGATTTCCTCACTATAAACTGAGGCCATTGGAGTTGATTTCTTGGGTCCATTATTTAGTTATTGCAAAACTTTGTGAGATCAACAAGCGATTTAAAGGTTGTTAAAATATGAGATTAAAATATTCTAACCAAAAATTGGCTTTCCTTTAAAAATATTAAAGGTAAAAATCATTTCTTCTATGTTTGGATGGAAAATCTACCACGGTCAGGGGGAAGTTTATGCTTGCTTTTCAATATAAAAGAAGAGTCCTATGGAAAGATTTCTTTTGCAGATGTGGATATACTGACACAGCATGGTTAACTTATAATTTAGGCATCAGTCCTGTCACATTGACATACACAACATAAAGGGATCCAGCTGTATGATAACAACATATAGAAGAAACTGGACTGTTTCTGGAAACTGCTATTTGACCAGGTCTGCATATAGAACTAATTGAGGAAAAAACTTCCAAAAAATCAACTGAAGACTTATATTTTAATGTGTGCAAATGCATATAGAAACCGTGAAATTAATCTGTTCTGCATTGGGTGGTGCTCAAATCCCTAAAATTTTAACTAATATATGACCAATTTTTCTTTAAATTATACAAACACAACACAGTTGGGCAACAGTGTTCTGTTTACTGACTAGTTCTGGCAATATTTCCTGCCTTAAGTTTAAAGTAATAATTATAGTCTTTTCTTAAGATGCAATCTTACCTACAAGGAAAGGTGACATACTTGTTCTCATCTTAGCTGTGCCTCGATGTGCAGCCAAACCAAGCAGTGGAGTGCTGGTTAATATGACGTTCCAGTTTTATCTGGGTGCTGTCCTCAGTTTCCTTGAAGAACACAGATTAGGGACCCTAGAAACCAACGCAGTTTACACTAGAATGGTCCTCTTGGGCACCACTTCATAAAATCCTAAAAAGCAGTTTAGAAAAACATCTCATTAAGGCTTCTGTCTTATACTGTGTATTTCTAAATGTGGAGTACTCTGGGGAGGTTGGTAAGAAACCTTTAGCCAATAAGATGTGATTCAGAATCCAAAATGAGAAAGAAAAATTTTTGTGAAGAAACGATGTGTCTACAACTGCTTGTCTGCCCTACGCAGACCCACAGAGTTTGAGTTCTTTTTCTACCATATAGACTCACTCCACACTCATTCCAAACCTCAGAACATGGCGCCAAATACCACCAGCACCTTAAAGAAATCGAGCCCCAAGAGGTTTCCAAGTATAAAGTCTTTGTCCCAGTGTTGTCCTTCTGCAAGCCTTATTCTAACAGACATCCGTTTAACTCTTACTGTTTATAAAGCAATGGGCTAGACCTGAGGCCTGAGGAATAGGCATGTAGCTGTGTGCGTACGTGTGTATATACGTGTGTGTATGGTTCCTTGACCACTGCTGGTTCACAAACTTAATTTAAAACCTACTTTTTTTAGAAGTGAAAGATAAGTTATCTGATTTGAATCATTTGAGAGATGTTAGCAAGATTCAATGTGAAAGATCAAAAATGTAGATTAAAAACATTACACTTGATGAATAAAAGTTATGTTGTCCCTAAAAGACTTCTGAAATGCAGGCGCCCCTAGTTAAAGCACAGCTAGAGGGTTCAAAAATTCAGATGCACCAGGACTCAAACACATCTACTAGGTAGACCGTCTCTATATAGGGATCGCCTCCACTATGACTCAAACACATCTACTAGGTAAACCGTCTCTATATAGGGATCACCTCCAGCTATCACGAGGCCGTCCACCTTGTCTCCCAACTCCAATATTTTAAAGGGCATTGTCTTTTAAAGAAGTAGGGTGCCTGATGGCTAAGCATTGAGGTCAGCCCCCTAGAATGGCAGTTGTAGGTCCACACCTGCCATTCTGCATTACTATAGGAGTGTGTTTAATCTCGCAGTGTCTCAGTTTTCTGGTGGATAAAGTAACTATAATAGTAACCACTTCATTTTCTCAAGGACAGTAAAGACAGTAAAGACAGTTTCAAACTCTCATGGAAAGACTATTTATTATACCAATTGAGGAATCTTCTGATTTAAGTCATATCTTTCCTTTTTGTTTGTTTCTTTGCTTCTTTGTTTGTTTTTGGTGAGGAAGATTGGCTCTGAGTTAACATCTGTCACCAATCTTCCTCCTTTTTTTCTCTCTCTCCCCAAAGCCCCAGTACATAGCTGTATATCCTAGTTGTAAGTCATTCTAGTTCTTCTATGTGGGATGCTACCACAGCATGGCTTCATGAGTGGTGTGTAGATCCGTGCCCAGGATCCGAACCAACAAACCCCAGGCTGCTGAAGCCATGCATGCGAACTTGACCACTTGGCCACAGGGCTGTCCCCCCAGTCATATCTTTTCTAAAAGTATAAACACATAGTCCACTTATCAGCTAATAATAATAATAGCTTAATATTAATATCAAGTCTCTCATATGTCAGGCAATAACTAGGTGTTTTTAAAGGCATTATCTGATTTAATCTCACAACCCTTGTGGTTAAAGTAGGTATCATTTCTACCTACTTTTTACATACGAGGAACCTGAGATTCAAAGATATCTAGTGACTTTCTCAAGACCGTACAACTCACTGTGGTGTAAACTGAATTGAAATCCAAGTCTATAGGACTCAAATTAGAATTCTTTCTACTATATGAGAATTATTAAAAGTTTCCAATAAAATTATAATTCACAAAGCACTTCTATAAAAGTTCTGAAAGATAAAAATTATCAGGTAATCTATCATGCTTAACTACATGAAATGAATGATTGAAAATAATAGAGTCAGTAGTATATTTGGTATATGTGGTTAAGTCCACATAGTCAGTATTCAAAAACCTGATTAAGCTTATCAAATAAGTCAGTTCAGTCAGGCAAATTAGACACTCCCATTCAGAAAATCAGTGAAATTGTTTACACTTTTCATTTTAAATTTGGCAAATCAAAATCACCACCAGTTGAATTTTTCATTTCCCTGTGAGTTATACACATTTGTAGAGTACACTCACAATCAGGGGTCAAATCTTCCTTGTTCTCAAAGGCAGTAATGTAACAGGGTAGTAGGGGGTGGGGAGGAGGTCTGACGACTTTTTTCAGCATTTCAAAGAGTCTAACGTGTATCAAATATGTCTCCGAGATAAGGCGGAACAGGCTCACTAAATAATCACATTCCTAAGCTTTTGACCAGAACTACTTCAACGCAATGCAATAATACCCATGATCTCATCCTGATCAGAAAGATTTACTGGGAATTGCATATGCCTTTAGTTAATAAAAAGTTTCAAAAAATATAATGATTACTTAATGTCATAAAGGTACATGTGCCAGGATGTTTATGCTTATTGTATTATTATGGTTATGGTACCAAAAGGGGGGACAAAAAAAAAGCTAGATGCTCAACAGTAAAAGAATAACTAAATAAGGCTCCAGCCCCATAGTGTAGTGGTTAAGTTCGCTGTGCTCCCTTCAGCTGCCCAGGGTTCTCAGGTTCAGATCCTGGGCATGGACCTACATCACTCAACAGCCATGCTGAGGCGGCAACCCACATACAAAATAGAGGAACACTGACACAGATTTTAGCTCAGGGCTAATATTCCTCACCAAAAAAAAAACAAAGAATAACTAAATAAATTGTAGCTCATTCATGAATTAGATACTACGAAACTATAAAAAGAGCAGTCATCACTTCAAGATACATTATAGAATAAGATAAGCGGGTCATAGAACAACACTTACTACATGGATACAATGAGGCTTATGCTCTCACCTAGCTTAAGATGTGGATATGGGGCGGGCCTAGTGGTGCAGCAGTTAAGTTCACACAATCAGCTTCTCAGTAGCCTGGGGTTTGCCGGTTCGGATCCTGAGTGTGGACATGGCACCACTTGGCACGCCATGCTGTGGTAGGCGTCCCACATATAAAGTAGAGGAAGATAGGCACATATGTCAGCTCAGGGCCAGTCTTCCTCAGCAAAAAGAGGAGGATAGGCAGTAGTTAGCTCAGGGCTAATCTTCCTCAAGAAAAACAATAAGATGTGGATACAGATATGTATGAGTACGGTTAGAGAAATGCATATTCTCTGGGTACCTTCTAGTGCATTAATAGGAAAGGAAATGGAGAGAGGTAATGAAGTGGTAACAGCAGTTACTGCCAGGAAGGGGAAGAGAATGGAAACAGATAAATAGGGTCTTTTACTTTTTTTTGAGGAAGATTAGCCCTGAGCTATCTGCCACCCATCCTGCCCTTTTTGCTGAGGAAGACTAGTCCTGAGCCAATACCCATGCCCATCTTCCTCTATTTTATATGTGGTACGCCTGCCACAGCATGACTTGACAAGCAGTGCATAGATCCACACCCGGGATGCAAACTGGCGAACCCCAGGCTGCCGAAGCAAAACATGCAAACTTAACTGCTGTGCCACCGGACTGGTCCCGTCTTTCACGTTTTACACTAAACTTTTATATGGTTTGCATTTGGACAATGGGCATCAATTGTGTTGTCATTCTTTAAATTCCTCAATAAATGCAAGGATTTTTTGTTTGTTTGCCAAACTTTTCCAAACATGGACTCAATAAGAGAATAGAAAGAAAGGCGTCCTTGGTGACCTGCTGGTGTGGATAAGGTCTTCCAGTGCACACACATAACACACTACCTGGGAGTGATCAGCTCCTGAGGCATTTATCAAGAAAGCTCTGTTTCTCATTGGCAGAAATCTGCACCACGCAATGACTCTTTCCTGAAACCTTGAAAATACGGCAAGCTGGTAGCTAAGCAGTGTAAACAAGTTGGAGGGCCAACATGAAGCCCCTTCAGGAATGCTGGCACCTTCCTGAGACTTGGAAGAAGGCCTGCTCCTAATTGGACACAGGTGTGCCTGAAAGGGAAGCTGCCCTGTAAGTTTACTCTGTGACCAGCTATGGCATTCCCACTAAAGCAAACATGGACCAGGGCCTGCTCCATCAGCTGTGGCACCGAACGGCTTGCGGTCTCCCCAACTCCATCTCTGGTGCAACAGTTCAGCCCATAATATGTGACATGGTGTGTGCCAGGAGTACCCAAAAAGCCCTGCTAGACATTGACAATCTCCCCGTAAAAGATAAGATGCAGGCTTCACAAGGCCTTGTAAAAATGTACTTCTAAGAATTTTCCAATGTGACTATTTCAGAGTGAGTTCAAAGCAGGTCTCAACTGCATACTTGGTATTGGGAAAAAAGAGGGAGGCGTCGCAGGGCCTCTTCTCTCCCTGTCTCACACTCGAGCCAAGTATTTTATTCCAAGTTTCTTAGTTTTTGTTGGAATGACCTAACCATCCACATATTTTTGTGCTCTCTCAGCCTAGGCTTTGCCAGAAACTAGCCAAGTATGAGTCTATGCACATGTGAAGGTATTCCATTGGAGGATGAAGACCCCATCAAATAAAGGGCATGGAGGGTATGAGGAAGGACAAACTGAGTGAGGAGGAAAGTACAGCCAGGAGAACTTGCAGCACAACTCCTTGAGAGTTTTGCTGAGAATCACCCCTCCCTCCTTCTGTTGAAGATGCTACAGGAGAGGGTACACCAGGGCCTCTCCTCCCCCACTCTGATGAGGCAAGGATAATGGCGTGAGAAGAGGTGGGCGCCACAGGGAGCAGGTACGGGGCAATCAAAGCAGCCAAACATGCCGGTGTCAGCACAAGCATGCGTGGTCAGAGCAAAGGGAGACACCAGTCAAGTGGGTCTCTTCCAAGTGAAAGGAGGAAGACTGAGAAATAAAACACTACAAGAAAGAAATAATAAAGGAGGACTGAGCATCTTAAAAGGCATAAACAAAAAGACATACCAGGTCCTTATTTGTTCTCAGAGAGTGATGCCTTTTCAGCATCTTAACCTTGAGATACAATGAAAGAGCCTCTTTAAAAGCTTTGAACAAAAGCCAAGCATACCCTCAGCAGCCTTTGGTTTTCCTTTTAAAGCCACTTAATTGAGATCCTAAACAACAGGTTGTGCACTGAAAGCTGGTGGTTTGGCAGACAGAAGACAGGGACTGGTGGAGCCCACAGCTGGTCGCCAGGCTCTCCAAGAAAATGTCCATACGTGGTGACTCTCTCTTCTCTGGTCCTGACACCAGAACTCAGCCTCAGGTCATCCCTCTCTCTCTGGCCTCCAGTAGCATATTCTCCACTTGAACATCCATTTCTGCTTCCATCTGTCACCTCTCTGAAGTCTCAGACTTGATCACCCTCCTCACTGAACCCAAAGCCTGCCCACACCCATGCCCTGGGTCCCACTCCTACTCACCCCAGGTTTTCACCGCCACTCAGCAGATGGTTTTTAATATACAAGTCCAGCTCTGATGCTCACAGTCTGACAACATCCACAACACGTCGTTTCCCCCAAGAAAGTGTTTATGACCTTGAGTCAGAAGACATGGGTTTACTTCTATCACTTACTTGTTGTTAATTACTATCTGACTCTTGCAATGAAAGGTAAGTTTATGTTGACAGAGTTTGTCTTGGACACCTCCACAGCCTTGATACCTAGAAATGTGCTGCCCGAAACTACAACCACGAGCCACATGCCGCGTATTAGGTGCTTGAAGAGCGGCTCCTCCGAACTGAAATGTGCTGTAATCTTTGAAAGTGGATTTCAAAGACTTTGTAGAAAGAAAAGAATGAAATAGATCTCATGAATAATTTTTGTATTGATTACTTGATGAAATGATATTTTCAATATCTAAGGTTAAATAAAATAGTATTCAAATGAATGTTACCTGTTTCTCTATTTTATTTAATGTGGCTACTAGAAAACTTAAAATTTCCTATATGGCTTATATTCTATTTCTATTGGGCACCATTGGCCTAGACTTTTGCCTGGCACACTTTAGATGGCCAGTACTTATTAAACACATACATACAATCACACATACATAAATACTGTGGCTTCTTGGGCCCATTGTTTAAACTGGCTAAGCCTCTTTTTATTTTTACTCTTTGACATGGCAACAAAGTATCTATCCCACAGGATTTGTTGTGAAGACTAAATGAGATAGTACTGCCCACAGCTTAAAATATTACCTAAAAATATGTAGTTGTATTTGAAGTTTCATGAGTGCTTGAGGAATGAGGAAAGCAGTATAATTGAATAATCATCTAATTATTATGACAGTGTTATTAACAGAGCAAGTAAACATTGAGAACTACTCCGAAAGGGTTGGGATTATTTCTCTGAAACCACATTCATTATCAATCTTACACAGTCAGAAAGCAGACTTCACAGGAAAATCAACGGTTTGCCAAATTATGATGGAAAAATAGACTTCTTTGACAGCTTAGTGAAAACATAGATACCTAATTGTTCTCACATTCTAGATTTTTGGCTTGGGTAGAGTATTTCCCCTCTAGGTAATTAACCATTCAGTTTGGTAAGGTACATTTTACATGTCAGGTAGAAAATGGCTTCAAACTGAAAAATAAGATGGGGTGATGAATGGGGAAAAAAGTCAAATTTACTCAGGAAGAGGCAGATCAACTTGGGGAAATTACAGCCCTTTTGACCTAGGCACCCCTGACTGTCTTTCAGTAAAAACCATATTCTTAAGTCTCACTAAGGCGATCAAACTACACCATTCAGAGGGGAAAGCAGAACCCAAAACTCCCAGGTTTTCTTCTTTATCACAGGACAGGTGATTCAAATATAAGTGCTCAAGGTGGATAAAAATTTACTTAATTTGCAATCCAACAAATAGCATATAAAGTTAAGGGGAAAGTGGCTATTGATCTAATTTCATGCTCCAAATTTAATCAAATGAAACTCATTCTTAGGCATTGACACATTCAGGTTTCTTCAAAAGGTGCCTTTCACTCACCCTCCAGGGCTAAATAAATAAAGATTGAGTTTTAAAAGAGTGCCTTTTAATAGAAAGTCTGGGTTTTATTGTAGATAAAAACCTTTGTTGCTTTTCTCTCTCGATTACTACATGTTTGCAATATACTAAAGCAGTGCTTCTCCACTGGGGCTGATTGTGCTCCCCAGCAGACATCTGACAATGTCTGGAGACATTTTTGGTTGTCGCATGTGAGAAGGGTGCTCCTGGCATTTTGTGGGCATTTTGTAGCTGCTAAGCATCTTACAATGAACAGGACAACCCCCAATAACAAGGAATTGTCTAACCCAAAAGGTTAATGGTGCCACTGTTGAGAAACTCTAGACTAAAAGAGCATGTGCCTATAAGATGCTTCAGGAATTTTTTTAAAGTGCTTTTGCTGCACGTAATAGGAAGATCAAATGAAGTTGGGTGCATCCTTGATGTCCTCCGGTAACCATGAGTACATGATTACAAGACTAAGAAATCAGCAAATAAGTTAACTCAGTATACAAAAACTTAGGAATACACCATCAGTCTATAAGAATAGATCAAGGAAACGAGCAATGCTGACGAAATGCTTAATGTAACCGAGGCAAAGTTAACAAGGATGAAAGACTTTCCTTGACACGCTTTACTCAACATTAAGTCATTGAGTCTTTGGTATCAGAGAGGGCTGTACTAGGGACTTTGGAGGATATTAAAGCGGAAAAGCCCATTGTTACCATCAGGAAACTTACACAGACTGAAGTTAAGATAGTCCTTTAAGAAATATCTTTGGAAATAATGAAAATCTGGGAGGCATTGCACCATGGAAAACAAGAATCTGGCTTTGGAATCATAAAGGAAAAATTAGGATTTGAATCAAGGCATGCCCCAGGGAGAGTCTCTTAATCCTTCTGAGCCTCAGATTTCTCCTCCATAAAATCTATAAAATGGGGATAATGACACCCACTCAGTGAGGCAGTTGTGAGGACTATGTGTGATTAGGTATGTGAATTTTCCGACATGATGCCTCTGCCACAGAAGTTACTCAATACACACTGGTGCCTTGCTTCTTGATTCCCCTGTTAGTGTTTCCGTTTAACCATACCTAAGTAACCATGGTTACATGAGAGGAAAGGGTAAGTCTTCTTGTGGGTGTTATGAAAACCTTGTCTGTTTTTGAGAAAAAGCTAACTCGAAACAAAGAAAACAAAACAGACAAAAACCTTTAACCCCAAAAAACTATTCTAAAAGAAAGAAGTAGTAGAGGAATCTGGAAAACTGGTTCTAACGATACTGATGAGAAATCTTAGAAGACTTAGAAGTCTGTTAAGGCTGGAATATTCCCTGTTGAAAGGAACCCCATTCCAGAACACAGAATAATTTACGTTATCTCAATAAAATAAGATACAACTTGGGTTTTGAGAAAGAATCTGACATCTAGAGCTAAGGAGAAATCAAGAACTGATTGCAGGTGTTCTCAAATCAAAATTTGTTTGCAAAAATCTTTTAGCATCTATATGATAGTTCCTGGATGTTCAAAGGGTTTTCATCATAGACTTAGTTTAAAACTAGTAAGTATGTATTTTTTTGTACAGGACACATTTTAAAACTTTCCACAAAAGCCCTTATTGACCTCTCTGGTGGTGTTATCAACAACAGATTTCTGTGGTTCTCAATAAGTTTCAAGCATTTTCATGTGTGTATTTTAAGTTTTTATTTGTCACCATCCTATAAGATAGATAAGGCAGATATTAATATTCCCGTTTTGTTGGTGAGTAAGTGGAGACCGTGAAGTTAAGTAATCTGGGAGGCTTCACCACAAATTGGTGGAAAAATTGGCTCTAGCACCCTGACCCCCTCTCCAGCCTTATTTTCATGTAATAACTCTTTCTCGTCATATGCATAACTCAATTAAACTGTAGTTTTAGGCATCTAGTCAATAAAGATAAGTAATTCACAGTATGCCTCAAAGACCTGCAATTCAGTATGTACATAATTATAACATGGGGGTGACATATGACATAAGAAAACTGCAAAAAATGTTCTCTGTGAATTCAAAGAAGGGAGAAATCATATCAGGTGGGCAGGAAAGAAAGGAGTCAGCATCCCCAGCGGACACTGATGTGTGAATGGCATTTTTACAGTAGAAGATGCAGAGAAAGGGGACAGGAAAAGAAGAGAGGAGAATACCTGAAATATTTTCATGGATCAGAAAGGGAAATTTTGGCTGGAACATAGAGTACCACATGCCTGGGAGAAGTGAGAGGTTAAGTTAGAAAGTTGGGTTTATTCCTATCGTAGAAGCATTTGAATACCTGAGTGAAGAGTTTACATTTAATTGCGTAAACACTGTGGAAACTTCATAAACAGCAAGATCCGTTTGAATTTCTACAACCCTTTTAGCAGTCTTGCCTCTAAATCCCGCTGAATTCTGTGTATACCTCTTTATTAGTGGGCACCCAGGCTAGGCTCTAAACTCCTAAAGAATAAAAATTATATCTTCATCATCTTTAAATTTCTGTGGAAAGATTACTCTGCAAATCATACACTAAGCACTCCATAAAGGTTTTCAGAATAAATGAGCAAATATGAGTGAACCAATGAATGAATCAATGAGCTACAGAGGTGACAATGGAAAGGAAGGGTATAAATATAGGAAGTAATGTGGAAGGAAACTGACAATATTTGATCGGGATTGACTCAGTGGGAAGCGGTGGAGGGGAAAGAGTTGACATGACTTTGAGTCTTAGCTTCAGGGTAACTGGGAGAATGGTGGGTATCAAAAACAGGGGACTTGGGACATAGAGCTCAGGTGAGGTAAGAGATGATGAGGGTGGAGAGAGTAGCACCAGGGTGTTACATAGAGTTGAGAAGCCCCAGCTACATTTCTAAATTTTAGTTTAAATGTAATGTGGAGCAGATGCTTTGGCAGAAACCCCACAGGGCATGTTGTATATTCTCTCAATAAAGGAAAAATGTGGTTATCTAAAAATTTTACTTTGATAAAAGTGCAGGTTTTAAAGATCATGGTAATTAATTACCTGTGACATTAATGGAACCTTGATAAGAACTCGGATATCAGATCATCAAGTCAGGAAATCTGTATAATTCATCTTTGTAGAATGCCAACACTTGAAGAGTTCAGAGCCTAGCAGAGGTGACCAGTGCACAATGAGCAGTGCTTAATGCAATAAGTGCTGTTAAAGAGGCACAATCACACAGCGATGAGCACAGCACCTCAAACATGTTCGAGACGTTTTTCAGTGCTTTAATGAATTAGTGAATAAATTAATATATGAGTGAATGAAAAAAGCTTGGCCCAGCAAAACCTGCACAATGCAAAATGTTCCATTTTGTGCACCTGCATTTGATATGTTCCGTATCAAACACAGTTCTTGAAAATATTTTAGACAATTGCGATGGATATATGAGAAGTGTTGATTCGTTTCCAAGTATTCTGAGGCGTTTCACTTTACTGAGACAGTGCTGGGCAGCCTTCTCCTCCTGTCAGGGAATTAGGTAACAGGTAAGTTTGGCAAAGACTCGATAAAGGAGATGGATCGCTTCTTACACAGAATTACGGTACACAGAGCAAATAAACCCCATGACCATCACACACACACACACACACACACACACACTCACACACATGCAAACAAAGGCCAAGTAATTTAAGCCCAACATTGCTAAGTAGAAAGCAGAGCCAAAAGCTGAAGCCAACACAATAAGCCATGGCAGCCCTTAGTGAGGCGTGGCAATGCAGATAGAAAGAGAGCAAGGCTGGAGGAATTCTCAAGCTGCTGAGGGGCCACTCAGCACAATTGCAAATGAGATTCCTACCTGGGTGGGTCCTCGAGGTACATGCAAATACACTAAAGAAAAC
Organism: Equus quagga; assembly: GCF_021613505.1. Classification (NCBI taxonomy): domain Eukaryota; kingdom Metazoa; phylum Chordata; class Mammalia; order Perissodactyla; family Equidae; genus Equus; species Equus quagga. The sequence continues at coordinate 47,915,205 of NC_060283.1, read as the reverse complement.
AAACAGAATTATTCCGGTACAAAGTAAATGTTAGTAGAGGACATTTCTCATAGGCAGATGTATAGAGTTTCTGTCTTAAACAATACCATCTGCAACTTTACACAAAAGTTTGTTCCTTTAATTTGTTTTCTTTCATATAAGCATAGACTTAGAGTTTTTTTAACTTTTGAGAATATAATATATTCAAATGTAATTTGATAACGATCTATTAGTTTAAGAAGTTTCTAATAAGAATCAAAAAGTATAGAGGACAATTTAGCATTAACATTTCTGATATGGTGAGAATTGTAATTTCTTAGCCTGAGATGCATATAAATGATGTTTTTGTAATTAAAGATTCCAAATAGTAAAAATGCTTAGTTGTGATTTCACATATTGTAGGTATTATTTGCATCTTAACTTAATTTTCCTTGAATTCTATACCATTAGAATGGGCATAGGGTCTGTGGCATTCTTGCCTGATGGGTAACCTTACCAAAGTTCAAAGGTTGGTGCTCCAACTACCTAGCAGATATATAGCCTCGTAGTAACTAGGAAGCAACAAAACTAAGAAAGGCATGTGCATTGTTCAATGGTAAGATGGCATTTTCCCATTATAAAGAATTTGAGGTATGTTATTTGGCTTTATGAAAATAGATATTGCAAAAGTGTAGAGACAAAGGGAAAAGAAATGGAAAGATAAATAAATTATGGAGGAATATAAAGAGAATGGGGGTTGTGGATGACCCAAGTACCTAAAAGTGGTCTGAAAATCTCAGAATTGGTTACTTGGAGCCATTGTTAGGGACTTTGGGTTTCAGATGGTCAAGGTCTAACGTCGAAATGTCCAGCCCGACGATAACAGTTGGAGCAAGCTCTAATGCAACCAATATGAAGAGGACGATCAAATTATTTGGTCAAATTGGAATTTTATTAAATCAGAATGTCTAGAAGTTAGTGATTTCTAGTCTGGGGAAAAGGCAAATCATCAAATACCCCTGGGCCTTCTGTTAGTCTTTTGTAATTGTAGAGGAGGAGGCAGGCTGATCTCTAGGATCCATTCCATGATTCTACGATGCTGCCCCATATCATCCATGGTGGCAAATGTCTGCCCCACTCTTAAACGGCTGCCTGATCTAAAGAAAGGCCTTTTGTTCCATGAAAGAGACTGCTCATCCTCACCATTTTATTTCTTAACACTTAGAACTTTCATGAAAGATCTAATCAAGGAGACACCAGATGTCAGAGCATCGTAATTGCTGTAGATGATCATCAAGAGCTTAAAGGCGTGGTACATGCATGTGAAACATTTGCTGGGGGCCTGGTTCCCAGGCAAGAGCAGCGGAACAGCTGTCTCACTTGAGCTTAAGTTCTTATGGTTAAGGGGATATGCTATTTCCAAATCAGATCAGATGAATTAACTTTTAAAATAATAATTGTTCTTCTGTAGCTACACAAAGCAAATGCCTAGTTTTAATCAAACAAAACGCTGGGGACAGAAAGACCTCACTCAAATTAATTAAAGTGCGTTTGTGTGTGTGTATGAGACAAAGAAAGAGAGAGAGAGAGAGAAACGTGTCTGTGCCTGTGTGGTATGAGATGGGCAAAACGGAAAATTCTCAAACTCAATCATGACTTTTAATATTTTCTCTTTATCACTGGTTTTAAGCAAATTGATTGTTTTGATGTAATTTTCTTCATGTTTATTGTGCCTGGTATTTGACGAACTTTTTATATCTGTAAATTTATAGTTTTCATCAAATTTAGAAAGTTTCCAGTCATTATTTCTTCAAACATATTTTCTGCCCTCCCCCATCCTGCATCCTCTCCTATGCACTACAATTACATGTACGCTTGTCCACTTGAAATTGCCCCACAGTTCATTGATGTTCTGTCTTTTCTTTTTTCTCTATGTATCATATTGACTAGTTTCTATTGCCACGTCTTCAAATTCATCAATCTTTTCTTGTGCAATGTCTAATCTACGGTTAATCCCATCCAGTATATTTTTTTATTTCAGACCCTATGGTTGATTGGAGTCATCTGTATATCTTTCATGTCTCTACTTAAGATGTTCAATCTTTTTTCTAGCTTCTTGAGTATATGGAATATAACAATAATAACTATTTTATTGTCCTTGTCTACTAATTCTATCATCTGTGTCATGTCAAGGTCAGTTTGATTGATTTTTCTCTTCATTATTGATAGTGTTTGACTGCTTCTTTGTATGCATGGTAATTTTTTATTGGACACCAGACATTTTGAATTTCTCCTTATTGGGTGCTAGTTATTTTTCTATTCCTATAAATATTCATGAACTTTATTCTGTGACACAGTTAAATTACTTGAAAATAGTTTGAGCCTTTGAGATCTTGCTTGGTTAGGCAGAACCAGAGCAGTGTTTAGTCTAGGTTTGACTTTTCCTGATACTGAGGAAAGACCCTTCTTCTGATACCCCACTAATTATGAGATTTTTTCCCACTCTGGCCATTGGGAAAAGGCACTATTCCTGGCCCTGTATGACCTCAGGCATGGATCCCTCTAATCCCCTTGAGTGGATCTTTCCGGGTCTCAAGGAGTTTCCTCATACACGTAAGCTGATCAGCACTCAAATGAATACTTAGAGGAGACTTTCTGCAGATCTCTGGCCTTCCCTCTCCATACAGCTTTCTCCTTTATGGTGTTCTGTCCTGCCCACTCTAGCTATCTTGTCGTCCCCAGACTATCTCCTCAACTCAGAGAGACTGTGTGCATCTTCCTGTGTTCCACTTTGTGTATTGCGGTCTGGGAACTTCCTAAAGGAAATAAGCTGGGACAATCTAAGGATCACCTCATTTGTCTCCTATCTATCAGGAGTCACTGGCCTTGGTTCTCCAATGTCCAATATCTTGAGTGTTGTCATTTTATTGCCTAGTATTTTAGTTGTTTTAAGGTGAGGCTGGGTGAGAAGGGAACCCAATTCATATTACTCCATCTTGATTGAAGAGGCAGACCTTGAATCCAATCATTACTAAACTACTTAAATATTTACAAAGCGACAAATATCAAGGCACAATGTAGAATTCGGAGGCGATATCTGTGAGAAAAAAGGAGAAAGACAAGTAAATAGAGAAAGTCTACTGAAAACCTTAAATCTCCTAAAAAATTTCTTTCCAACAATTGGCAAGACTTTGTGGTTAAAAAAACACACACACAAACAAATTTAGAGGCGGGTCATTCTGCAAATTTTGTGAACAATTTGCTTAAGTTCACAGTAATCTGAAATTCTCAGCCTTGGGAGTTCAGGAGTAGAAATCATGTTAACAAAAATTTGGTCTTCTAATCGTGAAAAGAATGCTAAACTGAGGAGTGCCTTCATGAAGAGACAGAATCGTGCCTGGCAAAGAGTCTAACGTACACAGGATGAATGCTTGAGCAGTGATAACGACTAATGCAGAATACAGGAAAAAATGGTCAGTCCAAGAACATAAAATAGTCTGAGATAACTATGAGATAGTGTCAAACTGCTAAATACAAAAAATTGTATTGATTGCGCTAAAAATATATGTATTTAAGGATTCCATGAAGACATGGGTCTTCTGGGGCGCTTGCAATGTTATTTCTTGACCCGGATAGGGATTATACAAGTAGTTGTTTTACATCAACTTGTTAAGCTGTTCCTTTATATTTTACGCGCTTTCCTGTATGTTTTTACAGTACACAACTATGAGAGTTTTTTTTTAAGCTCATATGAGAAACCACAAGTGAGTTAGTTTCAGTTGTCTGCTTTGATACTGAAAAGCTGAATGCTTATATTCTTCGTAAGAAATCCTCATAATATCATTATAATATGTTGTCTATTTACAAATTTAAATAAAAATTGAAGGGAGCTCCTTTGATAAATGGCTTCCAAATAAATATCTTCTTGTGACCCTGAGGTATAGGCATAATTATTCACCTCCATCTTGCAGATGGAAAAACTGAGGCTTGATCATATCCAGTAAGGAACTGGTGGAGTCATGTTCTAGGCACTGCACCACAATCCTATAACTTTCTTGATTTTATAATAAAGTAGTAAATGAAGGGTAATATGGCAGACATTGTTTGTTGGTTATCTCCAAGCATCCATTCCTCCACTTTTTCCTTGGCTTTTTTCGGTTTTGTTTTGAGGAAGATTAGCCCTGAGCTAACATCTGCTGTCAATCCTCCTCTTTTTTCTGAGGAAGACTGGCCCTGAGCTAACATCTGTGCCCATCTTCCTCTACTTTATATGTAGGACGCCTACCATAGCATGGCTTGACAAGTGGTACCATGTCCACACCCGGGGATCCGAACCGGCTAACCCGGGGCCGCCCACAAGGAACGTGCACTCTTAACAGCTGTGCCACCAGGCTGGACCTTTCCTTGTTAATAGAAACTAAATTTTGCTTGGTAATCAGGTAGCTGTCTCCTGGAAAGGAGAGGGAGTGATCCTCCCCAGCCCCGGGAGATAACACCTGATTAATTTAAACCAGTCATAGTAATCCCATCCCCCTTTCCAATGATTGGTTTGTAAAATGCGCATGTGACGCATCTTGACCAACGAGATGCAAGAGAAGACTGCTGTGGAGCTTATTGTATAAGGACATGGTGCTTGAAGCTGCTCAGACATCTTGACTAAGGGTGAGGGTTAAAACAACATGATGAAGAAGGCTAATCAGAAAGATGAAAAAGCACCCAGATCTCTGATGACATGGTTGAACCCTAAAATATGCCTACTTCCTAACCTCTTTTTATGTGGGATAACAAACCCCAGTAGTATTTGAGCTAATTTGACTTGGATTTTTCTGTTACCTAAAGCGTTCCTATTAATATACTAAGTACAGAACTGGTGGTTTTCTTGCAGTATCTTATTTAATTTTCATTAGAAATTCTATGAGGCAGATATTACTATGGCCGTTTTTCAGAAAAGGACTTAAAGTTTAAAAGCATTTAGTAACTGACACCAGTTCATGAAGTTAAAACCAGGATTTAAATCTATTATGCCTGACTCCAGACATGTCACATGATAAACTCTGCAGCAGAATCTTTTTCAAAAGACGATGGCTCAGTCACATGGGGTAATTAAAAGTTATTTTGTTGCCATCATTTTAGTTGTGGCTACAGTGAGAATCAGTGTCTTTTTCTCTTTCTCCAGTCCTCAGACAGAGCCCTTCAGGGCAAAATTCTTGCCTCCTGGTACTCTACAACCCATTCTATCACAAAGATTTCCTAAAAGAGAGGGGATGGCAAATATTCCTCATTCTGAGGAAGCGCTTCCTAACAATAAGATAATTACCAAAAAATGAATGAACTGTCTTAGGAAGTAGTCAGTTTCCTGTCAGAGGGGCTTTAAAGTAGATGCTAAGTGGCTGTATAGTGAAGATGTGGCATTAATTTGGCAGGTAACCAGGCAAAATAATCTATTCTTAACCTACAATGATAATGTTTCATGAAACTCACAAATTTTCTATGGAATAATGCATCTGTATGCATCCTGTCATCTTTTATTTTCATTCTTCATTTCTCAAAAGAGTGAAAGGATGAATGAGGTAAAAACCCAAATAACTTCCAACTGCTTTAAGGAAGAATTTTCAAAAGATGCAGTGTGAATGTTGGCATTTTGTAGCCTGTCATTTCTTTCAGTCTGCAAATACTAAGCTTCTGCTCTGTGCATACACTTTGCTAGGCATTTTCTAAATACAAATATAAACAACTAACTAAAAGCATAGTAGATATTCATTCCCTTGAAGAATTTGCAACAATTTACTTGCTCAGATGTCTGCACATAAAAGGTCAAACAAAAATACAAATCAAGTGGTGCTATTTGACAAAATATAACTATGGACAAAATGGGATAAACTTTAGTGGGTCTGGTCTTTAAAAAGGAGAGATGTCTTTCTTCTTGCACTTTTAAAGAAATAATCTCAAGCCAAACAAATAAACCATTTGCCAGTTGTTGGTTTTTTTGTTTTTTACATCCATGGAGTAAACACCCGTGTGGTAAACACTATTCACTTGCTAAGATGACCAAAATATTCAGGTAAATCTTGACCAAAGTCAAGCCCATTGGAACAATACATTTGGGTCCACAGATCTTGATGGGCTTCTTCCGTAGATCTCAGGGAAGTCCGTGACGTTGGAGGGAAAGAAATTATACCTTCAGTTTCACTAAGCTCTAACTGAAATTTAGCATTTCCTTCAACAAATTACAGTATTATTAGCAGTTCCTATGACAATGCTGCCAATAGAAATCATAGATGTTTTCATATCACACTGTAACTTTGCAGATATCTCAATGTCTCATTTATGCTCATCCTTACTTCAAAAAGACAGTCATTATCAAGCTTCTCGTTAACTCTTGTTATTCAATGCATTGATAAAGACACAAGTACCACTATGTCACAAATTTGGGGTGGGCTTTTTTTTTACATATTTTGATCAATATTTTATTTCAATATTATTGATTTTCTTTATAATCCTGTGTATTTTGTTTAGTGCATTTAGAAACAATATTCTGAGACGGAGCCCATTTACCCAACTGTCAAGAGGTCCATGGCACAAAAAAGCCTGAGAATCCCTGGTTCAGGTATCTTTACCTTCTTCCTAAATTTTAATGAATGTTCTGCTGTTAGCTTAGCAGGTATCCACTGGTGCGCGGTGTTTCCGGGTTGCCCCACATTTGGGTTTTGCGTTTTCAAAGTTTGAAAGGTCAGATACATAAAAGGAGATGGTTACTGTTAAACAGAACAAAGTTTTAATTACTTTAATTTTTTTAATTTGCCTCTCACATGTATTTTGGGCATTTTTATCCCTATTCAATAAATGAAAGGAAACTGGTCCCAAGTCTCTATAGCAGAAGTAAAATGCCCAGATATGATGCATGAACTCATCAAGTCTTGGATCTGGAACGTATTTTATGGGTTTCAGGAGTTTCTACCCTGGAAATGAGCTTCTTCCTGCCATAAGGAGAAGTATAATCTCCTTTTTCTTTCTTTCTTACCTTAAATTCCCTGAGCACAATTTAACCTCAATGAACTCAGTTCTTAAAGATCAGATGCTTGCTCTTTGAAGAGTCTATATTTCTTCGGTATACAAAGTAAGTTAATTCATACTATATAAACACGTTTTTAAATGTACATGTCAAGGCATACAAATTTGCATTATTTCTTTAGACTATGTTTGTTTGCTCTGAAATTAAATGTGAGATGCATTTATTTCAAAGAAATAAACACTGAAAGATGACTATTGGCCACTTAAACTCAGATGGCCCATTTATAATGCTCTATTCACGATCTTACCTAGTATTGTAGGTAAAGATCAATAAAAAGTGAACATAAGATAGATTATTACAAAGAGATGCTTATTATGCTACTTTATTTTATGTGAACTTGGGAAAAGAATTTTAGGATGACGCATTCAGAAAGAATTTTGTATGTGTGGGGTGTTTTAAATTTATGAATTTCTTAAAATTCTCCCATTACAAACAGCCTCTGGGCATATGTAAGCACTGAAGAAAGAAAAACAAGAAAACTGGCCATGAAGAGCAGCCCCATAGGAAGTCATGGTCCAACCATGACATTTTAGGCCAGCGCCTTAGTCTACAGACTACTAATTCCCATGGAATTCCAAGTAAGAATTTAACCATTTCTATGTATGTTGATTTGACCTTTGACTCTTCTGTTGGGAATGGGGGTTCTCCAGCAAAACTCCTCTCTATCCTTTTTGTGTTTTTCATGTGATAAGTCACATGAATCTTAACACAGGGAAACAGTGCTCTTCCAAGCACTTGACTCTTAAAATAAAGGAGAATGGTTTCGGCCTCAAGCAAATTTCACAGAGACGTGTTCTCGAAACAGTTGCCCCAGTGAGACTCATTTTTATCACTCACACAGTTTCATATCTATAATTAGATAACTTTATTTCCTTTTCAAAGAACCATACTTGCCTCGACTTACAGGGTTTTTGATCACACGTACCCTCACAAGAGATCTGGTATGAAAATTAGACACAAGTCAGATGACTCACGTTTTCAAGATACATTCATGATAGCAGTTTTGGACTGTCTTTCATGTTTTCAAACACATGGGCACAATAAAAACCAGTTAATTTCCACTTTTAAACCCTAGGAACCTGCTAGAGAGATTATGAGGTTGTTTCATGTCTTCGTGTTTTATCTAAAAATAGAAACAGGGTTTGCCTTGAAATCATCAGGCCTGGTAGAGGTGTGTCTCACTGGATTAAGGAAGATTGTGACACCTGGATGCTAATGACACACAGCAAAAATGGAAGGTGCAGAAGGAGCAGAGCATCAGAGTTGCAGTAATTCATGCACATTTAATTTATCTGGAGTGTGGCTGGGGTTATTACCATGAAATTCTCCAAGGATGAGTAATTTCCACAACACCACTCTTAAAGCTTACAGATGATTTCACATCTCGAGGAGGTGGGGAAGGCTACAGAAAAGACCTAAGGTTCCTTTTTTCAAAATAAGAAGTAAGCTGTTTATATTGAAGAAAATGGGGATAAACAGCAGACCTTTGAAAGAGAAAAAGACAAATCCTTTTCATGAGACTTTTGTCACGCTGAAAATGACCTTATCAATAAAAGATCATGGTCAGAAGCTGAAAAAAATTCTTCACACTCAGATTTGGAATATCCAACTAAACGTGTTCTGCTATGGAGATCCCCAGGTAGAATAGAATATAATGTCTTTCTGAAAAACCCTTGTCCAGCTTTGTGATTGCTTCCTTCTAGATCTATGGAGTCATCATTCAATTTGCATATTAAATTAAAGGTGAATTTTTGTTTTATCACACTATGAAGATACTAACTGTATAACCAAGACTGATTTTGAAATATTTTCTAAGAAAAATTAAATGATTTGTTTTTACAGATAGGAAAAATTTCAAGCGAAAATAGGACAAATGTAATCTAGGTGGTCCACGTAGGATGTGGCATATGCAATTTAGCCCAGATGCAGAGAAAATCTTAAAGGACATTTCAAAACAATGAATCCAAGAAGATTTATGCTGTTAGAAAACTATGGATTTTCAAAGCAATAAAAAAATTTTACTATTTTATCCCCCTAACTTTTGAGTAATTTCACTGTCAGTCAGTTGTAAACATTCTAAAAGCACAAGCCGTTGAAGAGAAAGATCAGAATTAAAATCCTAGAACATCTTTTTATTATTATTATTATTATTATTATTATTTTATTGAGATCACATTGGTTTATAACATTGTGTAAATTTCAAGCATACATCATTATATTTCGACTTCTGTATACACTGCATTGTGTTCACCACCAAAGTCTAGTTTCCGTCCATCACCATACACATGTGCCTCTTTACCCCTTTCACCCTCCCCTAACCCCCTTCTTCTCTCGTAACCACCAACCTGTTCTCTGTATCTACGCGTCATCTAGGTATGACTTTGAGCAAGTTACTTAACTTTTCCAAGACTCATTTTTGCTGTAAAATGGGATTAGTCATACCCACTTCATGGGGTTGTGTGAAAATTAAATAAGCAAGTGTCTGTGAAGTGCTTAGCAAAACACGTAGCACTCAACAGCACGTAAGCACTTAGTAAAGGCTATCGGTAATTATAATAATATGTTATCTTACTACTATTTGATTCATGGCAGCTTACAAATATACTTGAAATACAAGATGACAGAAATACACAAGTAAATTAGTGCAAAGAGAAAACAAGGGTAAGAAAGTAATGGGAGGCCAGGAAGGATGTAAGTACCCAAAATAGGTGCTGCTTATTCCTTCCTTCACTCATTCAGCAAAGATTTACTGAACACCTCCCCTGAGCTCCTCTCTGTGTGATGGGACAGTGCAGTGAAGCAGTGAACAAGACACACCATCCTGCACTCGTGGGACATGTCCTGCACACTTGGGAAAGATGAGGAATATATAAGCTACCATCAGTATCAAGGCTTTAACAGGCATTTTCTCCACATTTTTGACATTTCATCTTCAAATCACAGACAGGTCAATAAAAATTCTTAGGGTGAATTTTCTTACTTGAGTCATTTATAATAATCTGCAACATTGGAAGAAATGTGAATGCAGTGCTTCCAGCATGACTAGGAGGATGGAAGCACCCGTGGTCATGTGCGTGCACACACACAGAGCTCAGTGGAGTGAGCGTAGAATGCTTTGCACTATGAATCTCAGCATGGCCTCACAGCCCCAGGGATGGAGCCTGGAGGGTCAGGGTTGGACATCCTGCATCCTTCTGTCCTGCATCTGTGAGCACTGTTCCCAGTTATCCTCCACAGCTGTCATCCCACCCATAAAGAGAGGTAGTTCACACCCCAAGAAACGCTTCAAGTGTTTACTGCAGTGGAAGGAGACAATTCAGGCTTTCTACTTATATTTTGTAATATTAAAAAAGATAAATTATGCTTCCCTAATATTTAATGTATGGGTTGGTGCTAGTACCCTCATTCTGCCTGTATCTTCATGTCCCTGGTACCTGGGGTGATCTTAGGGAGGAGCAGAAGCTTCCTAACTCGGAGGGGCTTGACAGTGACACCTGCTCTCCAGCATTCACGTGCAGCACACTGGAAAATTCTGCAGTTTACACGTGCCAAATTCAAATGTTTTAGGAGTGATATGATCTGGTTTTAACTGAACCAAGTAACGAAATGAACAAGTGAATTAAAAAGATTCTGGCAAAGAAACCATGCATTGAAGATACTATAAATAATGGAAATACAAGTGAGCGATTAAAAAAAGGCAGAGCTGAGACTTCTCCTGTCCCCTACACAAGCTCTTTGGAGTCATATCAGTGTCAACAATGACAATCTAATTAGCAAAATTCGACATTATCAAAATTCTTTGAAGCATGAGGTTTTATCCACTCTACTGAATGATGACCTCACCTAAGTGTGTATGATGTGCCCGGAGATATATTCAAGGATGAATTTCAGTCACCATGATTAGCAAAGCATTTAAATCCTGAGCATCACAAACATGAAATCCAAACTGTGATTTTTTCAGCAACTTTTAAAGCCACGTCATACTCAGTCAGGGCTTTACAAAATTTCTCTGAAACTCAATGGAAAATGTTTTGAAGTCACTTTTGAGGTTTCTTGCATAATAATGAAAAACAAAATAATGTTTTCTGGCACAAACAAACAATTCTGGGCTAAGATTACAGAGATATCATTGCTCTTGAAACTCATACCATGCCCCGCTTCTGAGCACCAGAACTTCTGCAACTGCACCAAGGATGTGAAAGCCAAATGTGTCCACATTTCCTCAGAAAGCCATTGAAGTGCTTACTTTTCCAAAAAATAGCACTTTTCTATAGCAGAATGTTTATCACGCTTTTTCATGAGACAGAGTAATCATGAAAAGCTTTGGTACCACAGACTTTCTCTTGGTTATCCCTTAATAAAGTAATTTTGAAAGTTTCCCAACTTAAAAAAGAGTTACATATTTTTCTTTTACTACAACATGTGTTCCAAATTTCCCAACATTTTCCGTGAGGACTAGTAGTTGCCAGTTGTACACTGCTGGCAGAGGTATACCATATATCTCTATATCTATATCTACTTACACCTGTATCTATTTATTTAAATTTCATCTATTCCTTCAAAATAAAACTGATAGTTTAATAATAACTGGAAAATGACATTGCTCTTAGAGAGTAATTCAGGCTATGAATTTCAAGCATTTGAAAACAGAAGTTTAGAAATATTTTCACTGTTACGTGACGTACGGAAGGAAAAAATGTATGTCAGCATAAAACTTCAAATCAGTGCATTCAAACCTGGAAAAGCACTTTCTAATCTGTTTTGAAATCTTCCAAATGAGGAATTTTAGGGGTTTTTTTCAGTTTGCTAAAAATTCAATGTGTCCTGATTAACTTGAAATAAAAAAACCTGAATGATATCAGAGAATATGGTAATGTACCAACCAAATTTCAATAAAAATTTTGCATGATTGACAGATAGAATTTAAAAATGAGTAGCAGAGTCTAGAAAGCCCAGCCATGGATGCACGTCTTTAATTAGAATTTATACATCTTTGAAAGCTATTTTTTTCAGCTATGAAATTTGTTATGATCAGGGATCAAAATAAACTGAACTTTGAAACAGATCTTCAAATAATTGCTTTATAATATACTTAATCCATTTTTTTCAAAATAACAGAGCAAGTTTGATCACATTGCTCTCATATAAAATATAATAGTAATAACTAAGAATTAAACATATTAATAATATTCTAGTGAGCAAAAAAGTATATACAATAATGAATAAAATAATGTTCTAATATTTATAAAGTAATATTTGTTTCTTCTTGAGAGCATCCTAAAATGCTTAACTTCCATTCTTAAATATGTTTTACAATGCACACAATGTGTGTATATAAAAAATTAGATCAGTATGTAATTTGTAAATAAATGTACTTATGAGTAAGTAAATTTGGGGGCTGAGTGTCCAAGCATTGACTACTAGAGGTTTCAGGTGGGAAAAAAAATAGGAGACGCGGATAACTCTGCTCCAGGTGAGTATTTCTTAAAATGTGGTCCATGAACAACTTGCCTCTCAGTGGTTGTTAAAAATGAAAATGCCTGAATTTCACCCCGGAACTACTGATTCAGAATCTCTGGAAGTGCAGCCCAGGGTTTAGCATTCTTAGTAAGCTCTCCAGATAATTCTCACTCATGCTGCAGTTTGCAAACCAGGGCCTGTAGCCAAGAAAATTCCATCTCATTCTGAGCCGACGTATGCCTTCCCTGTTCCCAGAGACCAAAGAGTGAATATAAAGGATCCATGCCCTTGGTTGACAATGATAAGCCCATCAGCCTATTCTCAGAATTATTAAAAAGAATAATTATTGGGGAAAGTGCAGTTGTATGGCCAAGAGAAAGAGAACACATTACACATTCCTGCCTTTTAGAGGAAAGAATTGGGTTTATTAGGAAATTTTTAACTTTTCCAGGACTTTTCATCCTTAGAGTTCATGGTAATTTATGGCTGTTAACTTCTTTAATCACACAAATCCCTCTGGGATCGTCAGGAGGCCAGAGTATGAAATTCTGAGTATAAAACAAAACATCTAAAGGATGATACAGGAAAGAAATATACATATTTAAATAGGCGTTTAAAAAAATAAGTACTAGTTTTTCTCCAAGTAAAATTACACAGGAAAAAAAGTGAGTTTTATATCAAAATTTCTGAGAACTTGTAAATACATATTTCCTCCCATTTTAAAGATAAATAGGACTTTGCTCCAGTAATTCAGAACGAAGCATAGCAATTCCACTGCTTCCTGAGTCCCTCTCTGGCCTTATAACCACAAAGTTGCATGCTCCTTGGATCTTACCTTACAATTTGGAGGAACATCTCAGCTTTCCTTGTCAAGCGAACCCTTTCTGCATTTTCTTAGTCCTGTTCTGTGTCATCTGCCTGTCAAGAAAGCAGTTGCTTGTTTGATTGTTAATTGCCCTCTTTTTTTATTATAGAATGCATTCAAATTTTGGTAACGTGTTCTTCTTTGTAATTAGATATTGTAGTTAAAACATCTTTCAATTCATCATGCCATTTTCCTTTAATCAGCACATCAACCAGGCTTTATGGTGATGGAACCATATCTGTATTTTTACCACAGCAGTACCACTCAAAGAAAATTGTGTCATGAATACATTTTGTCATTGGAATGAAATTCAGAGGTGGGGGTGCTTTTATTTTGCAGGCCTGAAATGTGTAAACTAAATGAAAGTAAAATGTGGATACTTCAATCATTTGCATCACCAACATTCAAAGAGTTTCTTTGGGCCTTCGGACGTCTATAGCCACAGTTATGTAGTGACCGTGTATGAATGTCTGTTAGAGGATGTATCAGACAGAGTTTTCCAGAACCTGCTCTGTAGGGCAGATGGGTAGGTTGGAAACTCAGGCAGGAGTTGATGCTGCTTGAGGCTGAATTTCTTCTTCTCACTTTTTGTTCTTAAGGCCTTCAACTGCTTGGAAGAATCCCACCTGCATGATCAGGGGTGATCTCCTTTACTTAAGGTCAGCTGATCGTAGATGTGAACCATATCTAGAAAATACCTTCACACCGACACTTCAATTAATGTTTAATTGAATCACTGGGTACTGTACCCTAGCCAAGCTGACACCGAAAACTATGCACCACAGAAGACAAGAATGTTTTAAACGCTTTCTCATTAAATTCCCTTCCAGGAAAATTTTATTATCTCCATTTAACAGACGAAGAAATTGAGGATTAGAAAGGTTAAGTCATCTGCCCAAGATCAACAAGGAAATGAGCAAGCCAACCAAGCTCCCCTGAGTCAGGCTCATGATCCAGAGAGCACACTCATCCTGAGTGGCTCTCCCTCTCCTCTGTCGATTGGGAAGTGACGTAGACATGGGCTCTACCATCTCTGCTTCCTGGATTTATCTCCTAGTGAACTACCTCACTTCCTTCCTTTACTTGGAACCATCTCGTTCATGAATGAGGGATCAATCCCATGGCAAACGAGAAGATGACGGACCGTTGGGTACAGGCAGTGATTGAAAGAGGTTCTGGAGTGAAGTGAATTTGAACACGTGAAGTTCAAATCTCAGCTTCACCATTTACTACCTGTGTAATCTTGAGCAAGTAATGTAATCTTTCCAAGATTAAAAAAGCATAAAGTTAAGCTGGGTGCTTGAGCACAGACTGCCTGGGCCTGAATCCCAGCTTTGCCTCTTGCCTCTTACCAGCTGAGCAACTCTAGGCAGCTCCTTACCTCTTTGTGCCTCAGTTTTCACAACTATAAAATGAGGACGGGGTCAGCCATGTGGCGCAGCGGTTAAGTGTGCACATTCCCCTTCAGCGGCCCAGGGTTCGCCGGTTCAGATCCCAGGTGCAGACATGGCACCATTTGACAAGCCATGCTGTGGTAGGCGTCCCACATATAAAGTAGAGGAAGATGGGCATGGATGTTAGCTCAAGGCCAGTCTTCCTCAGCAAAAAGAGGAGGATTGGTGGCAGATGTTAGCTCAGAACTAATCTTCCTCAAAAAAAAAAAAAAAAAAGAAATGAGGACAATAGTACCAAAGGCATTAGGGTTGAGGTTAAAAGAGACAATTTGTGTAAAGCACTGAGTCGAGTTTTACTTGCACATAGTAAATACCCATTATCATCAGTTATTATTCTAGCACTCTATTTCTGATCTGTAAGTGAGGATAAAAATAGGACGTCTAGGGGTTATCGTGGGAACAAATTATGATGATGAAGTGAAGTGCTTAGCCTAGTCATGGCTCATTGGTAGATGTCCAGCAAATGTTAGCTGTCCACCCAAATCCAAATTCCTAAGAGTGGGACCTGTCACTCCTCTTCACCACCGTGTGAAGGGAGCCAGACTCTATCATTGTGAGCACACGCAGAGAGTGCCATACTTCTTAAATTTAAAAAAAGAGGGAGATAAACTACTACTTTGCTTCATACATACACATTTTAAACATATACATTTCTCTACTTTTGTTATGGCTCCTCAAGCAGCAGAAATAAATCCAAACACAGCCCTTGGAGAGTGGTACTTAAGATGGGTTCTCTTAGCATATGGCCCACGGACCAAAGCCAACTTGCCAACTGTTTGTATATGGCCCAGCAGCTAAGAATGGCTTTTACAGATGAACATTTATGATTGATTTGATGACGGACAACTAGCTTTGAACCCCAATTAAGTGACACATTATCCCCCCCAAAATATCCCACTCTTCTCATTAGTAGATCTGCATTATCAAAACTGCACACGATTATTATTACATTTTTAATCTTGTCAATCAAAATTTGTGGAAAATGTTCTCTCTTGTTATATAAGTACCCACATAATATCTTTGATTTCGCCTCTTAGCCTGCAAAACCTAAAATGTTTGTCCTCCTTACAGAAAAAAATTTGACATTCCTGTCTTAGAGAATGTGACTTGTGACTTTTCATTCCCAACAACTCGTTACTATGAACGACAAGCTCTTCTCTGATGAGCGCATTCGCTTTGAGAAGAGAACGTATATTGGTGTCTCAGAACACTTCACAAACCACAGGAGAAAACAAGTTGTATGCCTTGGCAGTTTTAAACTAAGAAAACTTCACCCACTCAATTGCAGTCTCACACACTTAGCTGTGAAATATATTTATAAAGCCATGTGATCAGAAACATTGTGTAGTGTTTTCTGGTGGTGGGAAACAGGATGATCTCGTTGCCTAAATGGACCCATTCTTTGGAAAGAAGTTATCTCATGTCACATGGTTAAAAGTTAACTTCCAGTAACCCCTATTGAGATTCTGGAGACTGCCATCTTCTAATTTATTTCACTTCTTTGCTTAAAATGTCACCTTTTCCCAACAGCCCTTAAAATACACATTGTACCTCAGTTTCATGCTGGATCAAGACATTTGGTTGTTGACATTTCTTAAAGGATGAAAGTTTATGATTTCAACTAGTTTCAAACTCTAAAAATCTATTAAGGAAAAGCATGAGCGGATTCCCCATCAAGGGAAGACAGTTCTTGCCCAAAAGCCAGAATGTTAAAACTCTGGAGCTATGAAGCCTGAAGGGAAAAGAAATTACAGAGACAATGCCCTTTGTCAAGACCCTTATGATTCAAGAAATATTCCCTCTGGAAATTCAAACATCAGGATCTGCGTCAAATGGCAAAAAAAAAAAAAAAAAAAAAAGAGCTAGAAATTTTCAGCAGTCTCCAGTGAAGGAGTATGCATGCATATTAACAAAATATCCTAAAACCTGTCAGAATATGAGAGAAACAGGAATGCGGAAGTGTAGAAAGATAACGCCAGTACAGAATGAACCTGGCTTGTGTTTTATCTCAAGAAAGCTGTTAGGAAACTGAGGCTGGAGGCCAATTGTGACACCCTGAGCTGTCAGATCTGCAGAAAATCAGGCAGCACAGCATCACAAACACTGCCTTCCCAAAATAGAAATTCTTCTCTTATAGAAGCCATAGGTCGTGACCTCCTGCATTTTGGCCTCATTCTGTATCACCCATTTCTAAAATTACCCTCTGCTTCTGCCTGCAGGGTCCATGCTGAGAATGGAAACAAAGAGGTTTTGACAATTCTTAAAAAGTAGAAAACAAGAAGCAATGCCCATGCCTATTTTTTTCTTTTCACCTATTTGGATAGAAACATCAGATTTCATCCATTGCAAGTTATAGATAACTTATTAATACATCCAAGTATTAAAACAGTTTTGGGAGTTTAAGATGTCACAAGCATCCATATGTCAGCTCTTTAAAAAGTTAAATATGTATAATTTCTCACCACAAAAATTTAAAATACACATTTGAACTAAATAAACTGTCAAAAGACCTACAATGGTGCTTTTCACTGACTTGAAGTTCTCGTAAAAGGGTCTCTATAACTCCATCACTTCGTTAACAAGTTTTACTACAGAAAGCAAAAAATCAAAGAGAAACCACACAACCGCAAATCTTAAAGATGAAATTGACCTTGAGACATTAATTACTTCATCACTCAGCTGCTTCTGCTGCCCCCACATTTACCCCACACCACAACCCAAGGAATAGCTTTCATTTTAAGCCTCAAAATAGGAGATACCACAAATTGCCAAAACGAGCAATTGCCTCTTAAAGAAAATTTGACTTACAAGTGACCTATGCATATAAATGGCCACTTCCTGACCCTCGTGATTCCACACTTATGAAGAGCAGGGCTATACTTTCTTAAGGAACCCCTTGGCCTCCTCGCCCTTCCTGGGAAGACCCTAATCCCACAACCCACCCCAGCCATAAATGTACCAGTTCTCCTAGGAGCATCTTCCTAGTACAAGTCACTGGAATCCCAAGACTCTACTCTCAATAGTCAAACCTCTGCCTTGGACCTTCTTCAAGCCTGTAGCTGACTACCCAGCTTTGTCTAAATAGACCAAAAGTGAGATGAGAAAGCACCAAAGTTGAAAGTCACGTATTCATAAGCATACAAATATACAAATGCACAATATATACACATTGTCAATACACACGTGTACATAGATGCGTGAGTAAACCTGTATACCTATACGTGTGTTATATGCACATGAAATTTATAGATGCAAATAAATGTATGTATAGGGAAGGAAAATTGTTGACATATGAATCCAGATAGGGAGGGTAGCAGCATGGTTTGTGCCCCCCTCAGATCTCCTTTACTGAACTGGTGCTTCCATCCCCAGTTGAGATAAGTGCTAGTTGTTCGTGGCTGTACCCTTCACCTGAGACTTATCCTTAGCTAGAGGAGATGCACTGCCCCAAGATGCCACGTTGTTAGAGTCCTATACCAATGGCCTGCCCCATTTCCTCAAGGTGGGACAACTCTTGCTGTCATTCATGCTCCAGATTTCCGTGAGGATCAGAATGAAGCTGGCTTCAGCTAAAGCCACATTTTGCCTGGCTTCTGCCTCGCTCTGTTACTCTTACCCTCTGACAGTGTCCACTTGAGAGCACAGCCTCAATAAATCAGTTTTTCAAGAAGCCCCGTCTGAGGCTTGGCATCTAGGGAACCCAGCTGAAGCTAGGAAGCAGCAGAGGAAATAAGCAAATACAAAATCAGAAGAAAAGGTATGAGTCCATACTTATGAAGTCATCTGTTACATTGGGAGCTTGTTAAAGAATATTCCAGCTAGAAAAGAACCACATACTAACAGGTAATCCTGCTATTGTTCCCAGGAAGGAATTGGAGGTAGCGTGGAATTTTAGAGGAAACATAAACATTGAAGGGCAGAGTCATGGCATGCTAGGTTTCAAAGGACAGAAACCCACCCAAGCTGGCTAAAGTTAATGGAAGTGGCGGTGATGGAAATAAAGATGCAGATCTTATGGAATCCAAGGAAAAGTCTGACTACCAGTCTCAAGAAGAATAAAGAAAAAAACACCAGAACCTCAGAAGGCTTTTCTGGACTTTTGCTTTCATGCCCCAGATGCTGTTCCTTTCACCTCTAATAATATCTGACTCAGGCATTTAAAGTTTCCAGTAAAACTTCTCATAGAATTCTGGGGCGATGGCTGAAGTGGTGGCAGCAGTTTTGAATCTTCCAGAATCCATACACAAAAACCAACAGAAAAATTAGAAAGCAAAACCGAAAATTCATGGACATTTACAATAAAACTAAGTGATAGGAATGAATGGATAAACAAATTGTGATACATCCATACAGTGGAATATTACTCAGCCATTAAAAAGGAATGAAGTATGGATACATGCTACAGAGTGGATGAACCTTGAACCCATTATACTAACTAAAGGAAACCAGACACAAAAGGTCACAGATTGCATGATTCCATTCATATGAAATGTCCAAAACAGGTAAATCCATAGAGACAGAAGACAGATTGGTGGTTGCCAGAGGCTGAAGCCAAAAGGGAATAGAATGAGACTGCTTAAAGGCTATGGGATTTTCTTTTGGAGTGATGAAAATGTCTTAGAAATAAATGGAGGTGGTGGTTGCACATGGTGAGTGTAATAAAAAATATCGAATTATATACTTTAAAGCAGTTAATTTCACCTCCATTGAAAAAAAAACCTAAGTGACAAGGTAGTCCTACAAACTCCAAAATATAAGTGGATGAGGCCAAATCACCAAAAGCCTCTAGAACTGTGTGTTATCGGTGTCTGTATGGATAGGGCATTAACAAACCTGAGAAGATGAAAATCTGAAGAGTGTAGATACATACTCCCTGGAAAATATGGAGGATCCATTTGAAATCAACAACTGGAAGGGGTCACGCCTACTCCAGCAGTAAGTTCAAATGGCTGTCCACGGAGTTCTGGGGAAGCGAGGCAGTACAGCCCCTGTGAAGTCTCACAACTGGCCCCCCACACTGCCTTCCAGGACAGAGGCCCAGCCTGAAGAGAAACTGCTAGAAGAGAACCAAAATTGAGCAGAACGGAGGTGAAGGAAAGAGAAGTTTCTGATAAGAGGCAAGAGGAAGAACAGCCAGAAAATCTCAGAAAACAAGCCGCCATTTTATTCAACATGTGAAGAATGAAAGGAGAAGGAGTTTTGTGAAGGTGAAAAGCTCTCTGAACTCAGTTTTTGTCTCAAAGTTCAGGAAAACTAAATTCGTGTAAAAATGGGTAACTGAAAAGTATTAAGGTCAAATCTCATTCAAAAGTGCCACAAGAGCAAAGAGAATAGGAGGACAGTAGCAACCAGCCTGACAGAGAGACGTGCTCAAAAACTAGATCACGACGATAATGGACTTTGAAAACGAGCTAAAAGAGGTTAAAAAACAATCCAAGATGCAAATCAGCATTAGGAAAACTCAAAGGCCTTGTGACACAATACAAGAAAATTAGAAACAAAGGGAAAAAATCATTTTAGAAATGAAGACTAAAATAGATGAATATGAGAAACAATAAACACAATAAGTAATGCTTTAAGAGAAGGAGAAAGGAAAAAGGAGAAAATATTTTAAAGAAAAACGAAATAACAGATAAAAAAGATTTGAGAGAACATGACAAATATGGAAGGTAGGCAAAGAAAGTCCAATTTATAGATAAGGAAAGTCCCTGGAAAATAAACTAAAGGAATAGAAAAAATACTTAAAAACTATAATTCCAGAAAACTTTCCTGAAATTAAAAAAAAAAATGCATAATTCTCAGGAGCATAAGAATATTGAGCCAGAACAACTGACATCAAAATATATTCTAGTAAAATTACTTAGCTTTAAAGAAAAAGAAGAAATTTGAGGGGCATCTGGGCAAAAGGGCACATGAATTCTTTTTTTTAAGATTCACCCTGAGCTGACATCGGTTACCAATCTTTGTTTCTTTTCTTCTTCCCAAAGCCCCCCAGTACATAGTTGTATATTCTAGTTGTAGGTCCTTCTAGTTCTGCTGCGTGGGACGTCGCCTCAGCATGGCTTGATGAGCAGTGCTAAGTCCGTGCCCAGGATCCGAACCAGTGAAACCCTGGGCCACCAAAGCAGAGTGCACAAACTTAACCACTTGGCCGTGGGCCGGCCCCAGCACATGACTTTTAAAAGAAAGCATTAGGTCATCTTCAGAGTTGTTAATGGCGACATTTATGGGAGAAGAAAGGAACTAATACATTTAAGGTTTCCAAGGAAAGAAAACGTGAACTAGGTATTTTGTCCCTGCAAAGCTTAGTTTCAAGTATAAAGAGCACACAACTGTTACCAACAATTTAGAGAGTATCGTTCCCATGAGTCCTTCCTACAAAATCTACTAAAAACAAGCTTGAGACAACCAAAATGACAAGAAAGACATCAACATAAAGACCACAAGCGAGCAAACATATAGTAACTTACAGAATAGGCAAAATGAGCATTGAAAGGGAGACAGTCTGATATGTAAATGGCTACCCATCTGACAGTGAAGACCCAGTGCAGCCATAAAAAACTGGAAGAGTGAGGACAGCATAGACCAAATAGTAATAATCACAATAACCATTTTCAGTAATCAGAATTGGTGAAAATATCATTAGTATTGGTATTCTGAGATCATTGTATGAGTGATGTAGGATAAAGCAAATGAGTATTTATGGGATTCAAATTCTATCATCCTCTGTGCCCTTGGGAAAGAAAAAGAAAGGAGATAAAGATTTAATGTAGCAGAAGTTAAATAAAGACCCTATAAATTACCATATGACTTCATCACGTGTGGAAGATAAACAAACAAACCAACCCATAGATACAGAGAACAGATTGGTGGTTACCAGAGGGGAAGAGGGTAGAGAAAGGTGAAAAGGGTAACTGGGCATGTATGTATGGTGACGAATAGAAACTAGACTTTGGTGGTGAACAAGATGCAGTCCATACAGAAGTCAAAATATAATGATGTACACCTAAAATTTATGTTGTAAACCAATGTGACCTCATTAAATTTTTTTTAAAAGATCCTGTATTCCTAAATTTGAATTGGAAATTTTAGTATGAATTCACAAGGGGATGTGTTTCTTTTTTTCTCTCCTTTAGCTCTGGTCACTGAAAAGGTCCAGAAATAAAGACCAGTCCAAGATCATAGAGGATCCCTGGTACCCGGATTGCAGTCTTGAAATACTGGCCCACACTAAAAGAAACCAGGACTTCCTGGAGAAACAGCTTATTCCTGGTCTGAGGTGAGAAATATGCAAGATGAGCCAAGGACCTCTTGACTGTACCAGAGACTGAGGAAGCTTTCAAAGACTATTAGGGTCACCCCAAAAGGAATCAGGAGCCGGAGCCAGCCCAGTGGTGTAGTGGTTAAGTTCATGCACTCTGCTTCAGCAGCCCAGGGTTAGTGGGTTTGGATCCCTGGTGGGACCTACACACCGCTCATAAAGCCATGCTGTGGCAGCATCTCACATACAAAATACAGTAATATTGGCACAGACGTTAGCTCAGGGCCAACCTTTCACACCAAAAAAAACCCAAAAAAACAAGGAATCAGATCAGAGCCAATCTGAAGAAGGTCCTACTCACCAAAGACAGGCTGATTTGAACTTCAACAAAAATAAAAATTGTGGTGATTTGAAATCTATCAAATATGTCTAAATCCATGATATTATAATGTTTAAAAATCATATTAATAGTTGGTCATCTGAGGATGACAGGAATCATATTCACTGTCTTAAAAACTGAGTAGATAAAAGGAAAGAATCATATACTTATCTTTTCTATATGAACTGTACCACTGGGTAAGCAAGGGCAAACATCTCTTTATAAAATTATTCTAGCTATTAAATAAAAACAAAATAATAAAATTAGAATAACACCATTTTTCAACCCCCAATGAATTAATGTAACTAGGTGTTGAGGATCAATAGCTCCTAACATCCAAAAGGCAAAATAAATATGACAGGCTTTCTTGGAAATGAAATACCACCATCTATAGTTTTTCCTAAGGGACGGAACCTCAGGCTGATACATCCCCTACACCCAGCTGCTAAGTCACAGGAAAGAGAGGACAGAGGAGCATGCTGAACTGTACCGGAGGTTTGCAATCAGCAAAATCTGAATGGAGGAAAACTCTACAGTTCAAACAGCCAGGATTCTTCAAAAGATGAATTGCAAGAAACAGAAAAGGTTTGAGGGATTTCCTGGAAACAGACTCTGAGACAGACACTTGCATGCAGAAGGAGTGAACTAAGGAGCAACATCTGTAACAAAGTGAAGGAAGCAGGATCGGGCAGAGGAGGGGCTGAGCTGCCCTTAGGTATAACAGACACACAGCTGATCCCACAGTGGAGCACGGAGCCGATCAGCCTTTCACAATTATTCAAACTGACAGAAGAGGGTCAAGCTGAGTTAGGCTTTGCATTGACCAGTCAGTGGAAGCAGGTTGTCCCAGGAAAGGAGTAAATGGCCAAGAGACCAACCACGATTCCTTGCCGTGTGGACATCCCCAGTATGGTCACTTACTTGATGAAACCAGCAAGGAGAGTCTTTACAACAAGTCTGCTAACAAGACAGGGCGTTACGTAATGTAACATAATCATAGAAGGGACATTCCATCACCTTTGCCATATTCTATTGGTTAGAAGCAAGTCACAGGTCCTGTCTACACTCAATGGGAGAGGATTATACAAAGGTATGGATGCAAAACACCAGCCCTGGTGGTCTAGTGGTTGAGATCTGGTGCTCTCACCTCCACGGCCCAGGTCAGTTTCCTCGCAGGGAACCACCACCCGTCTGTCAGTTATACTGTGGTGGCTGCGTGTTGCTGTGATGCTGAAAGCTATGCCACCAGCATTTCAAATACCAGCAGAGTCACCCATGGTGGACAGGTTTCAGCAGAGTTTCCACACTAAGACAGACTAGGAAGAAGGACCTGGCCACCCACTTCTGGAAAAATTGGCCCTGAAAACCCTACAAAATAGCAACAGAGTATTGTCTGATAGAGAAACAGAAAGTAAGAGGATGGCTCAAAAAAAAAATGGACAGGGTTCCACTCTGCTGGACACAGTGTCACTAGGAGTCAGAATTGACTCACTGGCGCTAACAGCAACCAATGGATCAAAAAGGTAGGGCCAGCCTATGAGTGCCCTCCACTGTCACCCTGGCGGATGGATGTATGAGTGCCTCAGTTCTGAGGGGCAACTGGAGGGCCCACCATAAAACCCACTCTAAGGAGCAATCTGTAAATTAGCAGAGACTTCTAGACCTGAGAGAGTTCCAAGGTTTTACGAAAATGGGCAAGACTAACCCATAATGTCTAGAAATGCACAGTTTAGTGGTAAATAAGAAAGAAGCTCAAGGAAGTGATCAATATAAAAGTCAAGATAGCCATCAGGATTGGGCAAATGAAAGGGCTTCAGAGTTGGCTGGCAAAGGTCATTACTTGACCTGGGAGGTGGTTATAAAAGTATTTGCCTTATTATAATTCACTAGGCGATGCATTTGTTTCGTGTTCTTTTTTGTATCTGTATTTTATTTTAAGTTTAAGAAAAAGTCCCGATGTGGAAGTATGATTAGTCCAGCTGACACAATTGTTCAGTCTCTTGAACAAAGTGGTGGCTACAGAATGTAACAAGATCATCTGTAAAACCATGGCCACCCAGAGACTGGCCCAGTGGCATAGTGGTTAAGTTTGCGTGCTCCACTTCGGTAGCCTAGTCTTTGCAGGTCCAGATCCCAGGCATGAACCTAGCAGCGCTTGTCAAGCCATGCTGTGGTGTCATGCCACATAAAGTGGAGGAAGATTGGCACAGATGTTAGTTCAGCAGCAATCTTCCTCAATCAAAAAGAGGAAGATTGGCAACAGAGGTCAGCTCAGGACCAATCTTCCTCACACACACACACAAAAAGTGGCCACCCAACCCCACCCCTTTTAGCAGGCCAATAGCGAGTGGGCAATTTCAATAAAGGAGGAGTCAGCAGGAAAGGATGAGCAGGGCCTCTTCCAGGTCCAAACATTATACTCCTGGTAGAGGCAAGATGAAAATGATAGAAGCTCTTCCAACATAGAGACTCTGTTCATTTAGAGTAATTGAGGTCAAAAAACATGTAGGTATTTTCTAACATTACCCAAGCAGCCGTAGGGGTAATAGAATAAAACTGTGTCAAAATTATTTTGTCACCATGGTAAAAAGAGCAGATTGTATGAGTGAGAATGTTATTTGGCTTTAAGCACAGAACCAAACGCAAACTGGCTTAAGTGAAAAGGAACTTTAATTTCTCACATAACAGAAAGGCCAGAGCTGAATAAAGCTTCAGGGATGGTTAATTCAGAAGACCAGTGATGTCAAGAGGAACCCAGGTTCTTTCTTCTTTCTGCTCACATCAGATCCCTCTCAAAGTTGGATCAAAATGTCCAGATATGAACCAAACATCAGGGGCTGGCCCAGCAGCATCATGGTTAAGTTCACCCACTCCATTTCGGCAGCCCGCAGTTCACTGATTCAGATCCCAGGTGTGGACCTACACACTGCTTGTCAAGCCATGCTGTGGCAGGCGTCTCACATATAAAGTACAGGAAGATGGACATGGATGTTAGCTCATGGCCAATCTTCCTCAGCAAAAAGAGGAGGATTGGTGGCAGATGTTAGCTCAGGGCTAATCTTCCTCCCACCCAAAAGAAGAACGAAACAGCATATCATGAAAGAATGTCAGAAGAAAGAAGATAAATCATCTGACTCTTCTTTTGACTTTTTCTTGGGAGCCAAAACTTTTCCCAGCTTATAGACTCCCTCTCCTTGAGTCACACGCTCATTTTAAAACAAATGACCGTCAAGGGGAATTCAATTCTCCCTAGAACAATCACACCCATCACTGGAGCTGGGGGGAAAGAGGTCAGCCTCCCCTGAGACACACAGCTGCATGAAGTTGACTAAATACCCGAATAACATCAAAATTTTCAAGATGGAAGAAGGAGGAAATGGCTGTTGTGGAGGCCACCAAGGATGTAACTAACAATGCAACCAGCAAGTACCCCACATAGACAAATCGTCCATCTGTGAACTTTGTTTCTTAAAGGTTTCAATTATTGACCACAGAACCGTGTGGTTTTCTTACACAGAGAAATTAAAAGTCTAAGAAGAAAAAGAAGATAGGAAAGTAATAATGCAGAAAATGTGCTAGAATTCCTTTTTTCTCGTTTGCCTATTCCCAATAGACTACAAAGTGGTAGAATCTCAAACTTAGCAGACATGTGAAAAAATGTAAATGTTTTACTCAGTCCCTATAAGATCCCTGTCCACACAGTCTTCCTTCATCCACAACTGGGTCAGCTGACCCCCATCTCCATCACTCCCATCTCCTCCCATATGTACATCCCTGCCTCAGCCCCTGGAACGTATCCTTCTAGTGGTCAGGAAGAATTTAAGGAGCCAAAGTTCAGTCATTCATCAACCATTCTCTGAACCCATATAAAGCTTCCTGTCTCCAGTAAGTCCTAACGAGTAAGGCATAAATCCCTACAACTAATAGTAAAAAAAAATATGAGCTTTGGAGTCAAACAGATATGGGTTCAAAATCTAAACTTACCATCTGTGGAACATTGGACAAATTTCTTAATCTCTCTTTGACTCAGTAAAATTGGAGATGACAATAATATCTACCCCCTAGAATCACTGTGATGATTAAATAATGCAAGTGAAGTGCTTACCAAGGTACCTTGCACAAAGGAAGCATTTGATAAAAGTTAGTTTTTATTATTACTTTTTTCCAGGAATCTGATTTCTGCTAACATCATACTTCTATTTCAAAATGTAACCACCCATCACACATTACTAGCTGAAGTTTGTGGATTTTTTTTCTGGAATAACGATAATTTAATAAATCTATTGGAAATTTGTCTCCTAAATTAGTACTTGGCTATTTATCCCTCACTCTCTATCTCAGTTTTATCCATCTAATATATTTATTTCTCTCTTAAATGAGTTTGTCACATCTGAAAAATGAATATTTAAATTATGATATACCAAAGGTCCAACCCATTGTAGCCTACTGCACTAAAAGAATGAATAAGAATTTCATGATCCAAATGATTCTTCTCATTAATGTGATGATTTCACATCTTAATTATGTATGACTCAAGTCTATAGCAAGATAAAACAAAATTGAACTTTGGATCTTGAACAGAACTGCTCCCCAGAGGAATGACAGAGCAGAACTGTGTTTGATTATTCTAGCCTGTGCCAACCCGAACAGCTATAAGAGCACCCGTGGGTCCAAAACACATCACTTATCACCTGGATGATTTCAGTAGCTTCCTGGCTCCACTCTTTCCTCCCCAGGGTCTGTTGTTCCCACAGCAGCCACAGCAATCTTTTAAAAACAAAAATCAAAACCCTCTCGTTCCTTCCCTTCATGCTTAGAATAAACTCCAATGTTCTTACTGTGACCAACGAGGCTTTGCACGGTCTGGACCTTTCCAACTCTCCTAGACTCCTGTCCCCCGCTCTCTCCCTCTCACTCCTCCTCAGCTGAATTTATCCTCCAATATGCCAAGCTCTTCCCCTTTGCATTGCCTTCATGCTTTTGATCCCTCTGCCTAGAATCTTCTTCCCCCCAGATCATCAGACAACTAACTCTTTCTTATCATTCAAGTCTGCTCAAATATCACCTGCTATGACACAATAGGTCTAAGCTCTGCGTCAAACAGCGCCCCTGACCCTAACATCTTACCCTGCTTTATTTTTCTTCTCACCATTACAACTTGACCTGGCATTTATTTACTGTCTGTCTCCTCCACTGGAATGTAGTCTCCATGAAGGTAAGTGCTTTGTTCACACATCTCTATATCCCCAGCTCTTAGAGCTGTGTCTGTCACATAGTAGACACTCAGTTAATGAATATATAGCACAGTCGTGGACGTTGGCCACAACACAATAATTGTGAGGCTTTCAGAGACAGCGGGAGCCATCTTCATTTATTAATAAAATTTGCAACATAACATTTGTTCATATAGATGATATTATTATCATTCTTATAACTCTTTCAAGAATGCCACTGAAAATTGTGATATTCAAAACAAACACAAAGGATCTCTAAATTAGTCTACAATATCAAGGAAATCATTGACAAAAAGAGATAATCTGATACATTATAAATAAGTACACGTTAAAAATACTTTGCCCTTACTTCAACTTAATCAGTATTAAATATATGCTGTTTTTATATTCATGGGAATAACCTGTGGAAATCAATGACCATTAATGGCCACCAATGAAAATAGGGGAAACACTCATATTATAGGATTTATGAATGTTTTCAAGTCATGGAAAGGGAGAATGTCAGCTTTCAACTCTTAGCTTTCCAGTAAAAGAATATGAAACAGCACTGTAATTATGTTCTGCAGATGTTGTGCTAATAATTTTCCCGTTGCATATAAATTGTATCAGGGTAGGCGGAAAGAGGGAATTGATATATTTCCATATTCAATGGTATTATTTCATAAAGAATGATAAAACATGTTCAGCTATACTACAGATACTCCCGGAGTTAATTCCGAATGAAGGCATAAAGCCATGGTCTTCATAGCCAGATAATATCATGAGTGACAAATTCCTTCAAACTATTCACCATACTTGATTCGAGCAGTTTTTCTTCCTTTTATGCCCATAATTTAAAAGAACACAATCCAAAAAATTCCATTACTGATGCCCATGATAAATCAGCGGCATGTTAATACCAACTTATAAAGGGAGAAACAGTCAGCGTAAGTTATGCTGCTTCTTGAAAGTTCTTTTGCAAATAAATCCGTTTTTTAGAAAGTTGGTCTTTTTTCTTTTGCTTAGACGTCATCTGCGTTTAGGCAATAATTCTGGCTTATCAAGCTGGAATTAACTGAATAAGGTGTCTACGTCTCCCTTGAGATAGGAGCCTTCTACACGTATTTAGCACAGGATCCTTGTTTCAGTGTTCAAAGAATACTTTCGTCTTCAAAGTAATACTTCTCCGCCACGGACGGGTCACATTCTTGTTTCAGTGCTTGCTCTCATTGAACTCCTGGTAAAGATCTTTCTTTGAAATGGCTTTCTTGGAGCGACTGTAACCCAAAAAGACAGTTAATGCCAGGAAAGAGTAAAACAACATGACAAAAAAAAAAAGAAAGAAAGAAAGAAATAGGCATTGTCATATGGTTTGGATTTTGGATTTTTTCTCTTCTATGGCATTTTTACTTCGCTTTCCAGTTTTCTTTCCAGTAGTTGAAAAACACTGAGAGATGCAAGCATTCAGTTCTCTTGATTCGTGGTATTGCTTTTCTCAAGAATGAAAAAAGGGAACCTCATCTTCAGATCAAGCTAGCATCCTGTCCTGTTCCTCCTTTGTAGGGCAGTGACCTCCCTGCTCTCAATTCCAGCTACTAGATCATGAGTGATTTGCCCTAAAACTCTAAGTACTCGGAGAAGAAACTCATTTTTAAAACTGAAACTAAAATGCACTTACAGACAATACAAATGTAAATCTTCATTGCAACTTTAATGAAAACAAGTTTTAATATGAGAGTAACATGCAGGCTTGACTGCCCGATTTTTTTCTGAGGAAAAGTAAATTGAAAGACACATTGGTTTTGTATAAATTATTTTCAAACAAAAATCTGAATCATATCCCTCATTTCACATATTTGCGCTTGAAAAAATAAGAGACAGAAAAAGCATATTCTAAAATCTTCAGAACCGACTCACAATTTAACATTTTCATTTCAGTTCCCAAACAAACAAAAATGTTCTAACTTCACTCTCAAGAAAAGGAAATGCTTTTGTACATTTCCCAGAAAGTGAAATCCTTAACTGTCCTGGGCAGGTCAACCGTGTGGGGAAATTTCAGATCCTTTTGGGGCAGTTTGTCCTGGATCAGATCCCCATGCTTGATATTAGTGACCCGGACTTCTGTGGACTCTAACTTCCCATTATGTTTTACCAGCACAGCCATCTAAGGTAAATTGTTGTTTTACAAAGTAGTGAAACCCTATCTCAGCTACAAACATGCTCGAACACACACAAACCTTCCATCTCTGGACCAACGACAATCCCAGCTGTTTCTGCCTGGGATCCCAATCCTCGTGGCCAAGCACGCCCCCTTTGAAGTGGAGAGCACCTCTGCCGACCTGCATTTTGCAAACTTTGCGCTGTTTCTCTAAGCCTGACCCCTGAACTGATTGTCTGATGACTAATTCACATGCTAAGCTTGCGGTATATCAGTATCACTGGCTTGCCTGCGTTTGTCATTAAGGGTTTGTAGTAAAAAGAAAGATAAAAGAGAAAGGTGTAATATTAGACCGGCAGGCAAACATCTTATGAGTGTGTTTTGAAAATGTGACTTAGAAGTAGGCAACTCATTTTAAATGTCGTTCAAGTTATGTAGAAGGCCTATATATTGTTATTTATAACTTTCCTAACTTTCATTTCTTTCTTTCCAAACTATTGGCTACTGTTGAAAATCTGTCTTATGCATGAACGACGTCACTGCTATGTGAGTTTCAAAACTGTCTAAGAAAGTAAAGATTAATTCTTCAACAATGCCTGCATCTGAAACAGGTTCGTTTCAGGTTAGTCCTTCTGATACCATTACTGTTACCAGAGTAGTCTAACAAAAATTAAAGAAAAGCGAGTATACGGATGTTTCTGATCGAAAACGCTAAGTGGCTTCTTAAATCAATTACCAATTTTTCTGAGTTGTTAAGATAACCTTTTGTCTTACACATATATGCAGGAGATGAAAAATAATTTGTTTTAACTTTTCATTGCAGGAAGTAATTTCACTAAACATCATTTTGTCCACAAGATTTATGTTCTATTAATACTTGAAAGATAGTCTGTCGGACTATCTTGGCAATTGCTGCAATGAAATTCTTTAAAGAAATAGTAGGCCCTCTAAATGTGGATAATGGCTCTTTGAACAGACTCTAAAGACCCATTTCCATAGACTGAACCAATTCTTTTAAAGAAATACACAAGGAGAAGTCAAATAAAAGGGGTGGAGCAAAACGAGAAGATTAAAAAGAGAGTAAAAGATTAAAAGAAGGAAAGAATATAAGGAAAACTCAAAAGGAAAAAAGATCAAAAAGAGGATTAACCACGTTACTTGTTGTTTTTCAGAAATTAAAAAAGTATGGAGGATGAGGAATTTGTTTCCTTTTGGCCCAAGAAAAACGCCAATTATGGTAGCTAAACTGCCCGGATCACATATCAGCATGCTTTGGAAATGTGAGAAATGGATGGGAAATATAAACACGGAGCAATAGCTTACAGTTATGTTATGAATTAAGCCAGAAAAATATCAAGATTTAGTCACTGAATAAGCTGCCAAGGTTAATTTTCCTTGATGAACTTGAGCAAGATCAGAATAGGAGCGATAGCGCTGGAGTTGCATGTTTTGTGCATCGCCCCCACTGCTTTCTAGAATCAAATTCTTCATTTTCTCATGGAAAAAAAACCTCCGGCTAAGAGAACACAGTCAATAATAATGAAGTCCTGAAATTCCCTTGCATTTCTTCATTTTTATTTGATCAGTGCCCTAGGTTCTAAGTTTGGATCTCTGATACAGTAAAACCAGGTAGCCAACACAATGCCACGTAGAGTCATTTACTAAGGGCCTTTGTATACAATTATCTTTTGCCTTTTTTATTCTATCATTTTGATATCAGGAATTGATCATTTCAATTCACTTTTAAATATAGAAAGTATTTCAGATATTGTATATATTAATCAATTTGGTAAAATTTAATTTTGCACATCTTAAAATGGGATGTATACTTTATCATTAAATATATGTGTGTGTCTAATTACCTAGTTTACTTTATTCCTGGGGAATTTATAGGAATATTTTCATTACGATTTTTCTGGTCCACATATTTCCTTTGAGTTTGACTTTTTTTGTTGTTGTTGTTGCCTTTACTCCAGTTAACATAAAACTAAAGATTTTTTCAACCACAGATCTTTTTAATTGTCAAATATTAATTGCTTAAAAAAGAAGAAAATCAAATAACTTAGAGACTCGAAAAGATAGAGCAAAGAAACGGTAACTCATGAAAGAGAAGCTAGAATGGGGCAAAAAATTACAAAGCTGTTGGATTACACTGATGAAAATGTGTGAATTCTACTAAAAATACGATTTAAATTCTGAATTATGAGGTGGAATTAAATTAAAAATTGTTTATGGCATTTAGATACTCTAAGCATGTATTTAATATACTCTTTCTCAAACACGCAGAGGTTTATATATACCAGCAACACAACTAATGGGACTTTGAATAACTTTTAGCAGCCTCTCATTTTTCCCCTCCCCTTTATGAACTACGTAAAATTTTTCTTGAATCTCAGTTGATCTCAGTTTTATCACGTTCCTCTTATAAGGCACGTAGCATAGAATACAACTCACAAAAGTGCACGAATGTTATGTTGTTACCCATTTGTCAGCAGTCAAAACGAGCAGACTGTCTGCTCTCTGAGGCAGGTCACCAGAAACAGACAACCGAGGTCAGGAGCCACAACTGCTACTTTACCTCCCGCTGTCGCCATCTTGTGTGCCCTTTGGTGGGTTGGCTGGAGGTGCAAGAAGGATGATAGGTTACTGAACAGGGATGGGACATTGACTGAAAATAGAGTTGCTTACCACAGCAATTGCACTTCTGGAAACCCATCCTTTGGAAACAAAGTGCCAACGTGGAAGGAGATCTATATATATCTTTACATATAAAGTTTACCCAAGTATAGTCACGAGCAGAAAAAACTCTGGGTGTCTGTCCTCCATCAGGAAATAGTGTAATGAATTATGGCAGATCCACTCTCTGCAATATTATGTAGAGGGGGGTGTCCATTATATCAGCTGTTATGTGAAAAAATAAGGCACAGAGTAATGTGTTAAAAACAAAACACAACACCATATGTGCAAATATAGTGTTTGTATGAGCTTAAAGAATAAGTGGAAAGATACTGTTAATTTAAGGAGATGAAAGGAAGATATGCAGACTTAACTTTTTATTTATATGCCTCTTTCTGGTTTGGTTATAAGGAGTATAGAATCAACTTATAGAATCAATATCTAATTTTATACATATATTAGAATATATTCAAATACTTCTAATAAGGGATCATAAGGAGAAAAATACATGTTTTTTTCTCCTATCCATTTTTTTGGAATCCTTTGTTCTAGAATTAATTTTTTGAACCAACCTTTAGACCTCTGAAGATGACAAAGAAGAATGCGGGGGAGGGTCTCCAAGTAGGTAAAGGAAACTGAAGTTGCAGAATAACTGGGGGATGAATGTTTCAGGAAAACTTAACACCAGTCCAAAGGCCCTGACGTAGTGGATGCTTAGAGTGTTAAGAAACAGCAAGGAGGTCAGTGTGGTTAGGGCTGAGTAAACAAGAAAATTAGAACAGAGAGGTTGTAAAGGCACCCAGGGACCAGATTATAAAAAATAGCTTTTCAAATTTTTTCACTACAATTCAAAGTAAGAAAAACACTTTTGCACCACAAACAGTATAGACACACACGCACAGAGATCACAAACCACAGTTTAAGAAACACTGATTGGATTTTATTCTAAGTCTAAGAAAAAAAGGTCATTGGAAGCAGAAGAGTTACGAGGTTTGACCTACATTTAAAAGAATCACCCTGGCCGATGTGTGGAAAACAGACTTGGGACTGAGGTGGCAGGAATGAAAGCAACGATTCCATTTAGGGACATTGAGGTGATGGTCTAGGGACAAGAGGGTGATGGCTACACTGGAATGTTACCAGTACGAGGAATAAGAGGTGATAGGATTTAGGATATATTTTTAATGCAAAGCAACTAGAATGTGCTGAGAATTTGGTTGTGCAGTATGAGAGAAAAAGAAGAGTCGAAAGTGACTCCCGCATATGTGTATGGGGACAAATGGCAACTAGACTTTTGGTGGTGGACACATGCAGTCTATACAGGAGTCGAAATATAATGATGCACACCTGAAATTTATATAACGTTATAAACAAGGTGACCTCAAGAAAAAAATTTAAAAATAAATAAATTTTTAAAAAGTGACTCCCAACTTTGGGGCGTAATCTGCTGGGTGAATGGTGATGCCATTACTTAGGTAAGGAGTACCTGATAGACTCAGATTGTGACCGAGGGGGAATAAAGACGTCTACTTAGGATACGTTGAGTTTGAGCTGTCTTTTAGAACATCCACTTGGATAAGGTAAGTGGCCCCTTTTGAAGTGAGAAACACTATATGGCTTGCTTTGGCTAATGAAATATGAGCAAAAGTGAAGTATGTCACTCTGGTGGAGATGTAAATTTGGGTGACGTCACTGTCTAGATGGCTAACTGGTACAGACACTGAACAAATGGAAAGCTTTGAAGGCAGAATTTTTCAAACAGTGAATCTTGGCCATTAAATTAACGTAGGAGTCATGACCAGAATTCTTTTAGTGAAATAAAATAAAATGAAATTAATAGAACAGGATAAGATAAAACAGAACAGAACCAAATAGAATGGAATAGACTAGAATAGAATAGAAAACATCAGAGGACACCACATGTACACATAGCAGGAACTACACACTCAGCAAAAAAAAATGCAGCCATTTATGATGAACCATGTAAGAGACACAGTAAGGAAGATGTGATCAATGCACATATTGAAAAACAATATTTGATCTTTTGCTCACCTGTATTTCATTTAACTTTCCAGTAGGTGATGGTTTACCATAACAGGATAACTAATATTGTGTATATTTTCAATTAGGACACAGGAAGTAAAAGTAAGTTGATAGAGAAAATCCCCAGGTCACAACCGAATGCTAGACCTTTCCTTACTTGTCCTCTTTTTTTTTTTAGGATTTATGCCTTTTTTTTTTTTTGTAAGGAAGATTGGCCCTGAGCTAACATCTGTTGCCAATCTCCCTCTTTCTTTTTTTCTTCCTCCCAAACCCCAGTACTAGTTGTATATCCTAGTTGTAGGTCATTCTAATTCGTCTAGGTGGGATGCTGCCAGAGCATGACCTGATGAGCTGTGTGTAGGTCCGTGCCCAGGATCCAAACCTGTGAACTCTAGGCCACCAAAGTGGAGCACGTGAACATAACCACTTCGCTACGGGGCTAACCGCTGTTCTCTTTCTTTATAGCAGTTCCTAACTCATATTCGATTTGTAACATTAAAAGAACTGAGGGGCCCAGTTATGACCACACCTTCCATGGTTATTTTTGTGTGTCCTTAGGGATCTTGATGATGGTGTCATTTTGTTTGTTTATATCCAAGCTTCCACTCATACACGAGAATAGAAAAAAGATTGAGAAAACCCCCTTGGTATCTATTACCTTTGAGTGCTTACTAACTGTTACCTACTATAATAATAAGATTCAATGTGAACAAGCCCTTAAATTCAAGTTCAATGACTTAAAGCATTCACCCAGTCAATATTTATTGAACAGCCACTAGGTTGCAAGAAAATTATCTTGTTTATTTCTGACGACAACCTTGTGAGAGGTGAGTTAATGTCTTCAATTTGTAACTGAGAAAACCAGGACTCATGATGTTTAATGAGATGCCTATTCAGTTACTCAGTGGGATTTGGGATTGCAAACCAGATCTTTCTGAAGCCAAGCCAAGCTGGATTTTGTTACACTACATCACAGCAGCTTCATCTAAGAACGCTGTTAGCGTTGTTATCAAAGGAAGAGATTGGAAACACCCCACTTCTCGTCGAAGAGGGAATGGTTCAGTGAATTATGGTACAGTACATTTGACAATGCGCATTAATGCAGAAGAACTATATGATACTTATAGGAGCGTTTTCAACATACATTATGTAGAAATAAAACAATCCAGCAACTAAGGAAAAGAAGACAGACAGTGTTTATTGAATATTCTTATTTGAGTACCAAAAAGGGATACACACATATATCCATATGTTTACATATGTTTACATATAAAGAGAAAATTTTGAGCACCATCTACCAGAACCTGTTAACAGTGGCTGCCCCTAGAGAGAAGACTAGGGGTCTAGAGTAAGAAATCAAATTGCTTTTCATTGTTTACTACCAAGTTTGCCGTTAACCTACGTGGTCTTCATGAGTGCTACAGTTAGAATAACCCAGATCTCTTCCCAGGCACACAGTGGGAATGCATTTCCCCCCGCTGTTTTTGAGGTTAGGCTGTGCAGCTTCCTTTAGTCACTAAAATGGGAGCAGATATAAAATGTGTCATGTCTGAGTGGACATTTTAACAGCTAAAGGCCAATTCACCTATTACCTTCTCCTGTCCTGGCCATGCTGAAGGCATGCTCAGAGATAAAACCTGCATCAGCCAGAGACCCTGAGCTACCGTGATGAGCAGAGCTCTCCTGTCCGCCCACATCAGATGTGTAGAGAGAGCAACAAGTAAACTTTCCTTATCTTAAGCTGCTAAGATCTGAGGTTGCTTGTTATGGCAGCATCATTCAGCCTATCCTGGCTCATACAACACAGAAAAGAACTGCTGATGTAAAGAGAAACACAAACCTAGCAATTACATTAGAACTTTTTAGTATTTTTAAAAAGGGGGAAATGTGTTTTAAAATAATAAATGGGTTCATTCATTCAGTAAGCAAATATTTATTAAGGACCAAGTATGTTCCAGGCAATTATAGGCACAGGGGAAGTCCTGTTAAATAAGACAGACAAGATCCATCCTCATAATTAGCACAAAAAAATAAATGAGCAAGAAGGTATCAGGTAATGATGTGTGCTCTGATGAACATAAAGACACCTGATGTTATTGGGAGGGACCCGGTGACTAGTTTGGGAGGCCAGAGGGATCTCTGGGAAGAAATCACTTCAGCTGATGGTTGCAGTTATAATGATAGTCTAAAACCACAAATAAGTTTCTTTAAACTTCTCCGTAGTCTCCAAATCTTCTTGAGTAGGTCTATATTTCATTTTAAATCAGAATAATAGCATAATATACATAAATAACAGCAAATAAAATGATGCGGTAATGGAGTCCTCAGTTAGAAAACCCAGGAGGTCCAGCCTTCACCCGGAAAGTGAGGCACCATATTCAGTTACACCTGCAGATGGAACCGATAGAGTCGTAAGTGGATACAGAAGCAAACGTTGGCACCTCTCTAAGTGGAGGAGGCCACCAATTGAAAATGAATCCCATAAAACATCAATCAAGATAGCAGTAAAGGGGGTGAAATGTGTACACACGTAGAAACAATTGAAAACATATTTGCCTAATTATACAGACAAAGATATCAAGATGAGTGCTGAAAGGATTTGAAAACGTAGGCGATGCAGAATCTCTGCCCTAATGGAACTCAATTCCTGCGCTGGTTATATGGCCTCGGGGACAAATGCCACCAATTACGAAAACATTAAAGAGTTAATAAAGCCTGTGAAGTGTTTCCAAAGAGAGGAGGATCTGAAAGAAGGAAGCCACAATTCCGCTTTTATCAGCAATTACTCTTTCATATTTTTGTATCAAGCTAACTTTATTAAATCATTCTGCAAAGGTCAAGTGGGATGTGTCTTTTCTAGACTATTTTCGAATTTCATGACACAGGCTGAGTAACTGGATAACATACACTGTATTTCCAAAGACTGGAAGACATTTACACCCAAGTACTGATTTCCTGTGGTGTGATATTAGTCGCTTAGACAATGGGGTTTTATACAACTCTGTGTATGGATAGTAACCCAGCCAATTCCTTTCTGGGTGCCTGAAAATTTTCCAGTTACCAGCTGTCAGAAACACAGTTTAGCTGCTTATGATTAGAAAAAGAATCTAGTTCTAATTCAACTCCACAGCAATATGGCACAACATCCTCAGGTTGCCATAATCAACACTTTTTCTTAAATGAAATATATTATTCCAAAGGTATAAAATCCATTTAGCTGCTTGCATAATAACTTAGGAGACAGAAAGTTCTCTTAGTCAAATGTCTTGTTCCCTAGTATTGGGGCAATGCTGACGACTGTGAAAAGTTGACCAATTCAAAATAAGACCCCAATATTTAAATTTGTATGGCATCTCTGTTATGGTCATGTTAAAAATGACAATAAAACAAGTGTACTATATTTATTATCTTTTACCAAAATTTTAAAAATTTTTCACAGATATTATGTCACTTTTCTTTCAGCATCTCTAATAGGGTCGGCACTTCCGGTGGTGCTACCCCAATGCAAAGAGTCAAAGAAAACCAAAATGGTATCGGTGGTTGTGTTTGGGCTGTGGTTGTCTTTAGGTGAGTTTTTTTCATCTTTCTATTTTTCTGTGTTTTCAATTTTTCTTTAATGGGTCTTTATTGCGCTTACAATGAAAACAGAATTTTTAACATTTAGAAGTAAATACCAACAGATATGACTACTTCCATAATAAACCTGGTAAGGCAAGATTTAACGTCTTTTCTTTGTCCTATTTTCACCAACTCATTGGCCTCTATGCTGCACACACTTCTTCATTAAGAAGCAAAGTATCACGTTTTTCATCTATACCCAGTAGGGAGGGAAAGAGAATGAACATTTCTAGGAAGTTCACTATATACGCCAGAACTGTGCTAAGACACATAAAATTAACCCAGTCAATCTCCCCATCCTATGAGCTAAGTATTACTCACTTAATTTTAAAAATGGTAGCTCAGAGAAGCTACTGTCTCAAAGGCATAAGTAAACTAATAATAGGAGATGAAATCAGGATCTAAACCCACATCTGACAGATTCCACAGGCAAAAATCTCTCCCGTATGACACACACAGAGGTCAAGTCTCATCCAGCCACCTTCCCAGCATTTCCAGCCCTGCCTCTCTCAGACTCATCCTCCAGTTGGGCGATCTGTTGTTTGACCACCCGTGCCCTGGACCATGGGGTTAAAAGCCCACTTGTGTCTGCAAAACTCTACTCACAATTTTCCCCTTACAAACACAGATTTCTGTAAAATCCAAACCCAAAAGCACTAGAAATACTCCTCTACAAGAAATTCCTGATACCCCCAATAACCTCTCCCCCAGTACTGTCATACCACCATTAGGAACCAGTCTTGCAGTGAGATATTCCTCCATGTGCAAGTACAGCAGGTAGGGGATTGGAGACCACTGCCTCAGACTAACCCCTACTATACTTCCTTTGGGTCTTAGAAACATACCTGCTTTCATGACTAAAGCTGCAGTGATAAATAAACCGCCATCAGAAACGATTCTTTGGAGCGGAGGTCAGCTTATTATTTGCTGGTTTGTAACTTCGGCCCCATTATTTTTGGAACTCTCAGTGGTAAGAGAGAGTCATTTCAAAAGTATGACCATATAGGGCAAAAAAAAAAAACTATGAATACGTCTTCTCAATAAACTGTATTCAATAAAAGAGCTATTTTGTGACTTGTCCATTCATGGTCATTAAAATAATCCTTCCAGCATTTTAGCAGCTTGGATAAGTTAATGTTCAAGTTTAAAAGCCCAGGAATATGTTTTATTATCTCCATATTATGGTTAATGTGATTCAATAATAATAGTAATAGCTAACACTTAATTGCTCACTACTAGCCAGGCATACGTGAGATCTCGTTTAACCCTCGATAGAGTCCAATAAAGAACCCATCACCAATTTTATTTCTTTACAGAATTTGAAATTAAAGAAATTAGATAACATCCAAAATCACTTAGGTAGTAAAAATTTTAAAATTGCTAACTCAGAACTTAAAACCGAGGTCTGGAGTCCCCACACCCTGTAGCATTAGGCTGCACGGCCTTCAGAATATTTTCAGAGCAATATGTTATTTTTAAGGACTCAGAAGATGCAAAGGCATGGGAGGAGGGTTGTCTCAGAAGAATGTCCCTCATACTTTGGAACTCTGTCAAGTCCGACAGCTTGGGGTCCCTTTTCAACGTATCTGTGGGATCCCCAGGGAGAAATGAAGTCGTCTCTTCTCTGGCACACAGTGGCACTCATCTCGGTTATTGTCCCAAGCCCCAGAAAGCAACTCTCCAAAATGATCTTCCCAATGATATATTTTAGGTTGCATTTCTCCCCGCTTTAAAACCCTAGTTTAGCTGCCTCACATGTACTTAGGAGGAAACGCTTAGAATGGCCCTCAAGGTCCTGAAAGACCCAGCCTCTGCCCTCCTCTCCAATGGCATTTCTACCACTTACTCCTAGCTCATGGTGCTGCAACTCCCCCAAAAAGGATCAATCCAGTCTCCAGTCCTCTTAGTCCCTACACCTGAGCCAGGAAGCACGGCTAAAGACGATCCCTCCACCCTCGCCGGGGCCCAACACTGCTCCACATCCTCTCTGTGTTCCAAGACAGAGCCCTGCCTGCTCCCCGCGGCCATTTTAAATGCTTGCCCCCTCCATTCTGCTCTCAGCTCCAGAGAAAACAGAAGTGGCAGAGGTGAACTCCTGCAACTTCGCAGCCTCCTCTTCCACCTCCAACATGTCTGAGTTCTTCACTACTTCCCGTATTTAAGTAGAAAAGGTTTAAAAGGATGCTTTTTCCTGGATAAAGCCAGTCCCTCTAAATGTGCACTGCATCTTACTCATTCCCGTCTTATTCTGCAAGGATTTCCTTGCTTCCATCATTGTCATCACTGACCTCCTTCTACTTTTTCAACATCTCACAGGGCAACAAGGCTTGCCCTGTGGCTTTAGGAAAGGTGCTTAAACTTTCTGAGTGCCAGATGATGTTACCACATTGTTGAGTTGCTGTAAGGATCTTTAGATAATATACAAAGTCCCTTTCACAATGCTGGGAGAGTCATTCTTTGCAAAAGCTCAACAAAATGTAACTATTATTATTATAGGGTAATTTCCTAAATCACTAATCTAAGTTGTCAGTATTCTACTTAAGAGTTCTTCAGTGGCATCGCTTTACCTTTAGAATAAAATACAAATGCAGTAGCATGATATAATTCAAGGCACTCTGGCCGGGGCCCTGGCTACCTGTCCAAGCGCATCATTCTGTTATGTGGACAATTGATGTTGCATTTATCAGTCAGTTTCAATGCGGCTTAGACCTCCCTTTCTCTCATTCTCATTGCTCCCCCTACCCACACCTCATCTGCACTTACACAGTTATTCTGGAGCTGTCAATACCGCATGGGTTGAATGACTATGTTCATCGCACTTTCCATCAGTCGGCTGGCAACATCTTAAAAACTGGCTCTGTATTATATCAGAGGACTAG
The DNA here is from genome assembly GCF_021613505.1 of Equus quagga. Taxonomy (NCBI): domain Eukaryota; kingdom Metazoa; phylum Chordata; class Mammalia; order Perissodactyla; family Equidae; genus Equus; species Equus quagga. Next base: position 47,874,169 of record NC_060283.1, on the reverse strand, counting down.
TCTATCATTCACAATGCCTCGTAAAACTTAGAAAGCCGGTTTCTTTTACAAGTTCAAATAATTTGAGCAGAAGTCTAACAGACAACAATGTTAAGCAAGTATTTAAGAACCCAGTGAGGCCATCTCCTAGCTGAAGGCTGGTACTGTGGAGAGAGAGCTAAACTGAGACTCAGAAAAGCTGAGTTGTATTCCTGACTCTACCATTACTAGCTGAGTGTGAAACTTTGGACAATCATTTGATGTTTCTGTTGCTTAACCTTCTTGTAAAAGGAGAATTGTTTCCTGATCTGCCTTCCTCATGAAGACATCGGGAAGGTCAATAAAATGCATGTGAACATTCCTTGCAATTCTAAAGTGTTCTACAGACCACCACAGGTGCATAAATAGTACCCCTCAAACTCTTCGATATTTACAATAAAAAGAAAGTCTACAGATAATAGAAATACATATGGAGACATTTTCTGACAATCAGTTCTCAAGATGGTGTCTTATTTCCAATGTCAAATTTGAGAGTCAGAACAAAGGAGAAGGGAAATAAATGAGGTCAGATAAGTAGCCAAAAGAAAGAAAACCGAAAGAAAATGTGCTTGGATTTTGTAAAAAAAAAAAGAAAAAAGAAAGAAAAAGAAAAATAGATTTAAGGAATTTACTTTTTATTAATGTTTTCTTTACTGTGCGCTGTAGGCAGAGCATAAGTCTGAGCACAAAAGAGAAACAGAACACATAAAAAGCTCCATAATTCAGACTAAATCATGGGGGTAACCAAAATCCTTGAAAATTGCAGTGGATATGTGGAGAAATTAAACAGCTGTGTAAGAATTGATATGTGGTGATTTTTTTCTTTCTAGAATTTCTTTTTACTGTTTAAAAGTAAATAGGTTTTAAATGGTGTCCTAGACTGAGTACGTTCTCCCCCAAATTCATATGTCGAAACCTAATAGCCAGTGTGATGGTATTAGGAGGTGGGGCTTTTGGGGGGTGATTAGGTCACAAGGGTGGAGTTCTCATCAATGGGATTAGGGTCCTTATAAAAGACACCTGAGAGCTCCCTTCCCCCTTCAGCCACAGGAGGACACAGTGAGAAGACAGCCAGCTATGAACCAGGAAGCAGGTCCTCACCAGACACCAAATCTGCTGCTGTTTTGATCTTGGACTTTTGGGCCTCCAGAACCATGAGAAATAAATTTCTGTTGTTTTTAAGCCACTCCATCTACCGTAGTCTGTTATAGCAGCTCAGATGGACTAAGATACATATAATTGAATGATCATGAAAATATATTGTATATTTGGCTGAATACTGGAAGAGAACATGCAAACCTGAAAACGTCTCTTACTTTGGCAGAACAACATATTTGTCAAACTTTCTCTAGAGTTAGACTATTCTCTATTTTTAAAAAATTGGAACAAAATTAAATTGATAGAAATTTTTCAAGAAATGCAGTTTTATTATCACCAAATATATATGGTAACAAACTACCAACAAACGAAATGTTTCCAAGTATAAATTTCTATAAGTATTTTGAAAAAAAATACATGTGCCTCTGAATTATAATTACCAGACAACTTTGTTCATTCCTAAATGATTCCTTTTGTGATCTTGAAGATCTGATTTTATTAAGTAGGCTCATGACCATCAGGATAATCACATTTACACCATAATTTTCTTGGCATTTGCTTTTAGTACAAAGGTATACTAAAATTTAGCTTTCATCAAATAGCCTTAGAAGCTATGTTATAAATTCATCCATAGATTATGAGCTTATTAAACTAGGAATTATGACTTGTTTTATCTTTTTAATCTCCCCAATCCTGGGAACTAGAGCAGAAGGAATGAATTCATTGAAGCCCCAAATACCTTCTATATTTTTTCCACTTGTAAGGGACCATCCACGTTACATTATCAGCAAACTATAAACACTAAGACACAATTGTAGAATTTAGTATTTAAATCAATTACAACTGAAAACAAGTGAGTGTGTTATATTTAAGGTGTAAAGAACTATTTGTGTACTGCATAATAACCAAGCATAGATGGTAAGCAACAATTTAATTCCATTCAATAAACATGTCAAACAGGTTGACAATGAACAAAAGATAGCTGGAAACACAAGAAGAACCAAGACACTGTCCTTCTCTTCCTGAAACAAACTGTGGAGGAGACAGACAAGTTCAAAACAGCTGTGAAACTGTTTATATAAGCAAGTCTGATGTTCCAGATCTCCTGGTATGGTAACTATAAAAGAACATTCTCACTCTCTTTTTTATGCCCAGCTTTTTAGAGTACAAACACCCCACTGCTTAACCCCAAGAAGTCCAACATTTGGCGAGATTCCTCTCATCCAATATCTCTGGGAATTCTTGGTAAATGACTCCATCTCATGTAAATCTCACTTTTCCATCACAGTCAACCATCTGACTTTTGATGGCTGCTGTGAATGACACTTCTTAACGTCCCCATGTCAGCCTTCCTCAAGCAGTGTTTGCTCATGTTGCACCACTTCTCCCCAACTTGGGCATGGACCCGTTCCTTAATTCCTTATGATGATGGCCTGACTTTTCTAAAGCATTGAGAAAGAAACTGCAAAACAGAAAGCTTAAACCCAGGTACGATTTGTGGGCCCTCCCGGATCCCTCTCCACTCTTTTCCACTCTGCTCTCTGTGTAGGGGTCTGCTGTGTGGACCCGCATACTTGGCTCCTGTGCCCTCTGGCTTCTGACTGGGTTTCGCCAACGGGAGTCCCAGCAGGAGTTGGGAGATGGGAGAAAAGTGAGGCCAAGATATTTTCCTTTGGCTCCCTCCTCTCACAGTCACCTCTGGGTGTCTGTATCATTTCATCAGAAGTTGCTCTCAGAGCCAACTGCTCCACATGACTCTCTCTCTTTCCAGGTTGCCGTATGCCCTCCCTCCCCTCTCCATAGCAGCTGTCCCACTCTCCAGGGGTTTCTGCAAAACCCCTTGCAATTCCCCTTCGCCCCTCCAACTTTGTAAATAGTCTCTTTATTAAAAAACCTCTCTTTAAATTTCCAAATTCAAGTGCGGCATTTTTTTTCAAATTCAAGTCAAGCATTTCACCCTGCCTGATACAAACCATCACTGCCTGAAACTACAGCACCCCCAGACCCAAATGCTTCCGCAAGGGCTCTCAGCCTGTCACTGTGCTTCTGGGAACAGTTTATTTCCCTTGAGGAGGCCTCCACCTTCCAACCCCGGAAAGCAATAATTGGTTTTTTACAACTAAAACTCCACCTACAAAGATAGCCTTTGACATCCTTCTGAAAAGCTACTTAGTCTCTCTTCATCTGTAGGTAGATCTGCATCCCAGAACTGGATATTTGCTTTCTCTTTACGTAAACAAGAGACCCATCAGAGTGTGTTTGGGAATGGGGGAGGGGTACAGTTTGCCCCAAAGAAGAATTTAAACTTGGAGGTTAAAAAAGAAAAAGAAAGGGACCGGCCCTGTGGTGTAGTGGTTAAGTTCCACACATTCCACTTCAGCAGCCCAGGTTCTCTGGGTTCAGCTCCTGGGCATGGACCTACACCACTCATCAGCCACGCTGTGGCAGCAATCCACATATAGAGTGGCAGAAGACTGGCACAGATGTTAGTGCAGGGCTAATCTTCCTCAAGCACAATGAAGAGAAAGATTGGCAACAGATGTTAGCTCAAGGCTAGTCTCCCTCAGCATGAAAAAAAAAAAAAGAAAAAAGGCAGTTCTTTCCATTGATGCCCAGGAAGATTGAGCAAAGTGATCTTGGGAGCCATCCTCAGCAGAGCACTCAATTATACACATCTGGATAATTAGTAAGAATGGATGATCCCAGTTAGCCCGGAACAATAGGTAGAGGTAATGAAGAGCATTGCAACTTCCAGACCTCCTACAAAGAGCTCTCCACCAATGAAAATGCACCCAGGCCACTAAGAGTTGGCATTGCACCCCTACCAAGCTCTTGGGGGTCAGTTTAAGAAGGGGATAATCATGGCAGGTGTATGTTCCTTCTCTCACAAGTTTCTTATCAAGCCCCTAAGATCGAAAGTCTCTCAATCCATTTTTTTTCTGCTTTTTCTCCCCAAATCCCCCAAGTACATAGCTGTATATTCTAGTTGTGGGTCCTTCTAGTTTTGGCATGTGGGACGCCGCCTCAACGTGGCCTAATGAGCAGTGCCATGTCTGTGCCCAGGATCCAAACCAGTGAAACCCTGGGCCACCACAGCAGAGTGCGTGAACTTAACCACTCGGCCACGGGGCCGGCCCCTTTCAATCCATTTTTAAGAAAAAAAGAATTGCCCCGTTTTACCTAATCTCACATCTTCTGACCCTATCAACTGGGGATTACCAGAAGGCTCTGACTATGGACTCGTCTTACTGGAGAATCCACAAGGCCCAGCCCCTGTCTGACCTCCCCAGCTTTTTTTGTCTGGCAACTCCACAGCAACTATCATATAAAAATAGAACTGGCATGCCCTTTGCTGCATCTGCCCAGTAATTTTCTATTTATCCTTAGAGATTCAGCTCCAGGGTCACTTCCTCTGAAAAGTGTTTCAATGCCAGGTGCAGTTATGCCCCCTCTCCTTGGGTTCCCATACTAACTTTTCCATACATCTTACTTTGTGTTCCAACTCTCTGTTTACTGATCCAGCTCATTCCTCTGCTCAGGGCTCTTTTGACAGCAGAAACTGTGTCTTTTTCACCATTATAGCCCCACTGTCCAGCATGCAGTAGCAGCTCGGTATGTATCCAACAAATTAATTAATTAGGAAATAAAAATCATTGCCTATCTCCCTCACTCTACAAGCGGTGAAAAGAGCTAGCATGCGTGGTGCTTATTTTCAAGGTTCAGAAGCTGTATGAATGCTCAGCTTGGAGGAATCTGGAGAGTCAGATGAGTGGGATTAAAAGGCACTTATGTCTTCAGTTCCATGATTAAAACTCTCCTCAACGCTACAGGATCATAAGAGCCTGGGGAACAAGACATCAACACACCTCTTGGGGAAAAGCCCAGGCACCACTGATTTTCGTGTGGTGGGGCTTTGCAGACCTCCAGCTGGGGATATGATGGGATCATACATAGCACAATGCCAACCAAACAGTAATCCCACAACTCGTCCTCATGCAGCATCACTGCTGCCTCCCCACATCTCTCCCTCTGGCTTGAGAGCTGGTGGTGGGGTGTAGGGGAAGATAAGGCTAAAGCCTCTCCATATTCCAAAGTGACTTCCCTCCCTCAGCTGTACTGTGGTGAATGACCCTGACCACTGCTTCGAGCCCCATAAAACTCATCAGTCAGTTTTCTGGCCAAGGCTTCAATGTGGCCAAAGTCTTCACCCTGAATTCTTGCTTTGTCAATGCTCCCTGCATCCATCTCTGTGGATTCTGAGTCCAGTGGCCCGGGTGGGCCCAGGCACTAGTCTGTTTTTTATATATAACTCCTCAGACAACTATACAGCCAGGGCTGAAAACCAGTACTCTATGCAATAAACCAGCTGGCTATTTCCCTTTTCTGTTCTAATCATCCCAGTAGTGAATCAAAAAATCACCACTTAGTAGCATCTGTATCCGTCAGAATCACCAGAAATATGGCTTTCCAGTGACTTGATAGGCCCTCTGCCTTCCACTCCTTCCTTAAGGTTTTGCACCAGTCCAATCTTAGGAAAATCTGTGTGCCTTTGGTCTTATATGAACCAAATGGCTGGTCCTCTATACCCCAGGGATTATTGCAATGTCAAACCTGTTCGCCCCAATTCCCACACCCTGAGGTTGAGATGTCTTCAGGAGATCATGTGGGGACAGTATAAGACAGTCACTCTTCATTCATTCATTTCTTCAACAGGCCATTATGGGTTATGGGTCATTCTGGGTCATCAGGGCACAGGGCACTTAGGGTACAATGGTCACCAATACCAAAGAGTGGGTTTATGAAGAAGAAAGAACTAGCTTATATCACTGACATTTGGCAAGAAGCCTGAGCCAAGCTCAGTTTCTTCCTTTTCTCTGATATACTGTCTCACACTAATTCCAGATCCACGAGTGCTTGTCTAAGGCTGAGTCTGGCCTTGTGGATCTCTTCACATAAATACTGCCACTTGTCACTTGTTCTGCTCCTCGATGTTTGACAGCAGCTCTTCTTACCCATTAATGATTAAACACCAAACATCATTTACTCAGAACGGTTGAGATCCAAGTTTTCATCCTCAACGTAGGTTTCCTTCCTGTAGAGATCTTGGTTCTGGTTCCATGTGGTAATTATGTCATTTGAGGATTGATTCTTCCATGGCATGCCACATAAGAAGCATCAACTAATCCACCCCCTCCCCCATTTAGACTCCTTCTAAACTCATGACCATGAACCAGTGACCTTGTCTGTTACACAGGTTCTACATGCCAGCACTAACGGAGATCCCTTCTAATCTAGGAGGTCCCCCAAATACCCAAATGCGTGTGAAAATACATTTCCAAATTGAGCTAATTAAACGCATAAAACATTCATGCTTATTTCCGTCACAGATGTGAAAAATGATACCTATTTCTAGGAAAATTGCTCCCAAGGAATGGCCCAGCAACTGACATTAATGCATCCATTATTTAATCATTTTAAGTTCTGATTTTCACTTATTTTTAATTTTTTGAATTAAATTGTATAACTATATGGACAAGGGGGCACCTCTCCACACAAGATCAGTTTCAAGTGCAGTTGAATGCCAAGGGTTCAAAGTCTTCAGGGCTGCTTGTCCCAAACGATGAGAGTAGGGGCCCTGACTCGAGTTAGAACTGGCAGAAATCAGATCCCCATTCCCCTAGAGATGGATTAAATACCTCCCCAAAAAATGTTAGAGAAAAAATGATCTACAGAGACTTTCAACATGAGAAATATGAGCAGAGCAACAAATCCAGAGACATGCCAAAATAAGAGAAGGGCATAAAGAAGTGTATGAAAAAGAGATATGAGCTACACATGGCAAGTTCTGAGATGAGGAGGGAAGGGAAAGTGATATGTAAGATCGTTTTCTGTTGTGTGATCCCACATACTGGTAGCATTTCTCTCATGTATTGGGAATGAATTACTTTTTTTTTTAACGCTTGTTTTCAACTTGAGTTTGGCATGAGGCTAGGTTGACATAGTGAAGTGAGTACAGCAAGCAGGATTTGGAGAGGTAAAATAATAAAAACAGCTTCTGCCACCAGGCTGAACAGAGGTCAAAGCCTGCTTTTGCTATTTCTGGCTATGTGTGACCCTGGCCAAACTGATGAACAATGGTGGGCCTCAGTCCTTTCATCTCTAAATTGCGGCTAATAATGCCTACCTCACAGGATTTTGTGAGGATTAAACAAGATACAAAAGCAATGTTCAGGAACATTCTTCTTATAATGTTTTTGGAATAGATAATTGTCAGAAAAAGGGCAACATATTTGCCTGGAAGGACAAGAGTGTGAGCTAAGAAGACCTAAGGCATTTAGAGAATTTGGAAATATTTGCCTTCTGCACTTCGAGTCCTAGGCGTTTTTAAAAGATGAACTCACACGCTTTTGAACAGCGCTGACCAATAGAACTTTCTATGATGACAGGAATGTTCTATGCCTACACTGCCCAATACAGTAGCTTTGAGCCACATGTGGCTATTGCACACTTGAAATGTGGCTGGTACAACTGAGGAACTGACTTGTTAATTTTATTTCCTTTAATTTAAACAGCCATGCACAGCTAGTTGCTACCGAATTAGACAGAACTGCTTTAGATCTTTTTGACTATAAGGTTCTCCCACACCAATCTGGACTTGGGGAAGCAGAAGAGTTTGAGTTTAAGCACAGAGGCTCTGGAATCAGTCTGCCCAGGTTTAAACCCAACTCTGCTGCTGAGTGACCTCACGTAAACTCCTTGTGCCTCAGTTTCCTCATCTGTAAAAGACGAATGTTAATGACATCACTTGTTTCATATATGATATTGGGAGGAATAAATAAGTTAATAGAAGTAAGAGCCTCAAAGGGTATTATGATTATTTCCCCAATATAAACAGTCCTCACGCTTTATTGTAATTATGCGTTTATGCCTCTGCTTTACCCACTAGTTTGTAAGCACTGCTATTAACACCAGGGCCAAGCAGCCTGCCTCGCATGTTCAGACTCTCATTAAATATGTGTTGAAGGGAGAGAGGGAGGGAGGAAGAAAGAAAGAATGAAACAGGTATAATATTTTTCATGAAGAGTGAAGAAAGCTTCTAAAACATCATATGAGAGCTTTCAATAAAAATTTCAGTGGAGGTGATAGTAGGAGATAAAGATAGAGTCTGGTGTTCTGGAGGAAAACAGGCTTTTAAGTGATGGTGGAGGAGTTTCATAGCTCTGAGAGAACCAAGGAGAGAGGAAGGCAGACTTGAGAGTCTTTTCTAGATTCCACGTCCATGAAATCACAAACTCAAAAGTGTGTTCTTAAAAGTCCTTAAAAGTGTGTTCAACCAGGCTTCTTCAAAAGAATACAGTTGTGAGTTGTGCAACCTTATTTGTCCAAGTTATAGTCTAATCTAACAGGCACTTGGAGGTGAAGTATATATTTTGTTGGGTCCCCATTTCCAAGTTTTTATTATATGACATTCACCAGTTTCCCCAAAAAAGCAGTGTGGGGCAAGTTTTCATAACTGTTTATTCATTATAAATAGTAAATATTTACTGCACTTTTTACATGAAAGACATTTTTACAACACGTTGTTGGTTGAGGTTGCAACACAAAGATAACACTTCTCTTGATCCATCACGCTCTAAGACCAATGTATGAACTAAACTCGGTACTATGTGTCTAATCTCACTATCTCTCTACCTCATAATTCTTAACTCTAAAAGGAATGTATTTGTGCCTACCTCGTTCATGGTTCCGAGAATAGAAAGAAATAAATAACACTGCCTTCCACCTCTTTGTTCCTCTTAAGATCTCAAAAAGCAAATTTATTGACATTCTAAAATGTCACCACGCAAACGTATATAAACCTCAGTTCCTAGAATCTCTTAATATTGGATATCATTGTATAATTTAAAAGTACATGAGAGCCACGTGGACATTTCTGTTCTTGCCCTGCCTTTCACAGAAAAGAGAAGAATGCAAACGTAATCATTTTAAAGCACTATTCTCAAACATGGTCTCTAATCAAAAGGAGCAAGTCGGGTGTTGGTTGTCCAACCAATGGCGAACATCACTGCATTCTACCACAATGAATCACGGGCTGCGAAAACAAAGCACCTGCAAAAATATAGTTCTGATTCTGTTTATATGGCCCTGGCCATTGCCAAAGCATCCGTGAGGTACACAGTATTGCACACTGATAAGCAGCTGTGGGAATGCACATCACTTCTTCTCCACCACACCCTCCCCCCGTCCAGGTTGGCTTCCAAATGAAAATGAATTGGGAACACTTCACACACTTCTCCCACACCAGGAAAGAAAACCAGTTTTTCTTCCTGCTATCCCATATCTTGTTAGCAAGATGGTCCGTCCAGGACATTTATTGACAACTGGATTACAAATGAGGATAACAAATAATTTATTTGGGAGGTCCTTTACATCTAGTCTAACTTCCTAAAAATGGCGGCATTTATTTTGATGTCAATTTCCAGTGTGTAAAAGTCAATGATTCCTCCATTCCTGCTTCATTAAGCAAGCAGTTTGAAAGTTGAAGAAGTGTCCCCATTGGACATCAAACATGTTATAGTTTAGAGTATTCTCTGACTATCTTTTAGAACATTCTGCTTGCACAAACCAGGCTAGATAAATCTCACGCGTGCACACACGGCCACGGACACACACACACACACACACACACACACAAATGGAATGTTTTAGCTCCTTGATCATCAGCACTAAAGAGCTGGGATATTTTGATATGTAGCCATGTTAAATCATTGCTTTAAAATGTTGCATTTGTCTTTTATTGTTCCAGGTCTTCCTTTTCTCCACTGCTTATGTTCCACACGTTCAAAAGAATTTGAAACCAACTACTGGAGAAAGAAAATCAGTCACTCTCCTTTGTCTCCTGTCAGGACTGCCCCCCAAAAGGGTGATTTTTTTTTTTTTCTGAGAAGGTTCTTCATGTCTAGGCTGTGGAGACCGGAAACAGGGCCAGTTTCTGCTCCAAGTGGACAGTTCACTTATGCGATATCTGGTTTGAGATAATGAAAGGCACCTGTAAGAAAACACACACAGCTTTTTAGGTCACGCTGGGACAATTCACAGCAAGGGGCAAAATCAGCTACAGGCTGACAATGTCATATTTAATACCGCGGTATCAAAGGATCGAGACTAATATTTTTATTCCTGAGACAAGTTTGACACAACTCTGTGTCTTTGGGATTATACCTCATATGATCCTTGAGCTGACCTCATTAAGAACATGTGTTTCTAATGCCAGGGGTTATTTCATTTTGGCCAACCCTTATGTTTTACCTAGTGGCAATCAGGTTTCATGTCTCAGCAATTAATAACCGCAAGATGTTGTTGACATCAGTTAAGAAAATAATTATACAAGGGATCCCTTGCTGGAACAATCAGCAAGCTTTGCCACAAAATTGATGCTGGGATGTAAGGCTTAATCATGTGGCCATATCCTGTTTCTTAAGGAAGAGTGGACGTTTTTCACCCTTCTAGGAGTAATTACCCCCTAGACAGTCTGAGGCTTACTTTGTCCATACTGCCCGTATTGGTAGCCTGTGACAGGGTCCATACTGTAGCCCGTGGTGCTATAGGTGGGTGGACAATAGGACTGAGATGTTGGCAGACTGTCCAAGCTCTTCATATGGTCTAGTCTCTGACTGCAGCTGGCCGACACCGTGGTGGTAGGTTCCAGGCCCCCCGTGAGAGGGGAGAGAGCATAATCGGTCTGGGGCTGATGGGGTACCCCGCCATGGTTGGTCAGGAGTCCCATTACCTAAAATAAACAGGCAGATTGGGAAGAAATGAGAATGCAGGGCAGACCAGGTTATAGCCGATCGCTGGAAGAATAACTGGGGAAGTCTAATTTTTATCTCTTTGGAAATCGACTGTTAAAGAGCTGTCCAGAAGACAGTGACCCCAATTCAAAGTGACACAGGTATTACATCATGCCCAATGATAACATCTGACTGCCATTTCAGAAGAAGGAAAGAGGGGAGGGAGAAGGGGGGAGGAAAGGAAAAGAGAAAGAAGGAAAGGGGGTGAGCGAGAGAGATTACACTCACCATGCCTCTAGTGATAAAATCGGACAGGAATTTCAAAGAAGGGGAAAAAAGGAAGGACGGAGGGACACAGGGATAGAGGGATGGAGGGAGGGAGAAATTATACCTGTTCGTATAGAATAATGTTTAACCATATATTACATCTGGAAATTTCACACATCATTTCAAACAAGCATTTGCTTACATTTTTTTTAAAGTTAATAAATTTATATCCAATTCTTTTTGTGTATTTTGAGATCTCTATGTCCTTTTTCATAGAGTTCCCCCTCAAGAAAGTTTCTCTCTCTATCTTGGCCATCTTCCAGTAATTAGAAATAATTACTTCCTCCCCAACGTTCCTTTGTCTCACTCTGGAATCATTACTTCGGTCACTACTTTGAATTATTAGAGCTTTGGGGGGAATAACCCACTCATCTCTATCCCCAGCATGTAACAGAGTGCCTGGCACATAATAGTGAGTGAATGAATGGATGAATGAATGAATGGTGATTCTCCAGGTAACTGCCTCCATTACCTATCCTTTCTTTTCTTCTCTAAACTAACATTTCATGTATAAGAAGTGTTAAAAGGAAAGAAAAGCCTGAAATGCAAACATATTAAACAAATTCCATTCCATTTCATAAATAACCCTAGAGAGCAAGACAGCTTTAAAAAAAACAAAACTGTGATAACAGAACAACTTTCAGATGAGCAAGGTGAAGTGTTTCACAAACTCAAGCTCACTGACCCTTGAAATGCCTTGTGATGGAAGTAAGTAGATAATTAATTTTGCAGCTGGAAAACGGCCACAGGAGAGAAAAGATTTTTCTCAACTTCCTACAATTCAGTGGCAGGACTCACAAAGCAATTGCGGAAGAAATGGACTGCTGGGTGAAGAGTCTGACCTGATTACAAACTACCACCCACTTACAAAATACTTACAAAGTGCAGGGGCCCACAATCCCACAATCTTGCCATAATACTCCTGTCTTTTAGGACACTTGAAGCATATGGAGAGTAAAGTGTACCAACGACACAACTGGAGAGGGCAGCAATGAAACCCACGCCCTGACTCTAGGCCTTGTGCTATCACCCAAGGTGACTCAGCCAGTAGAATCCTAGATCTAGGGGTTCCAGCAAGGCAGGTAGGAGGGACTAGTCCTGCATCCCGGAAAGCATCCTAAATTCCATTCCAAACACAGTAAGGCCACAATCCCCTTTAGAAAGGATTTGCATAATCCTCATAGCAAAACAAAATCTTCTTGAAATAAAACTTTAAACTGATCCATCTTCACTTAGCCCCAAGAGACAGAAAAAAAAAAAAAAGAGAGAGAAGGAGAGAGAATCTGTTCACCACCTTCTATGGCTTACCCTTTTTTCCTCCATTCTAACGAGCCACTGCTTCCCCTGGCCTTTCCCCAGAGGCCCCAGTCTTCCGTCCTTGTCTCCCTTTCATATGAGTTACTGTGTCTGTGCGCACGTGGAGGGGTGGGCCAGTGTGGAGAAAGCAGCCAAGTAATAACCAAATTTTTAAAGACATCCCAAAGGATCTAGACTGGAGTTATGTGATAAAATACCTTTTTAAAAATCTCTAAAAATTACTTATATTCTAAAAACTAATCATAAGTGACAGAGCATGGTTTTGTTTTATTGGGGATTTGGGGAAAAGGAAAATCACAAAATAAAGTAAGAATCCACAGGATTCACGGCTCCAGGAGGATGGAAATCACTAGAACCTGGCACTCTCTGAGGGTCCCACCCCACAGCTGTTTACAGCAAGTTGATTACTTCATTTTCTCACTTTAAAAATGTGAACATAACCCAGAATGCATTGAAGCTATTTCCTGAAAGTTCTTCCCCCTATGTGGGTTTTTTTTTTCTTCTTTGCCTTTCTTTGAGCTTATATAAATCATTTTACAGTGTATGCTTGGAAAATTCATAAGCTTCCATTGATATACTAATTTATGAAATATTTTATTTCAAGTCAAAATTACCCATGTCTATTAGAAGAAAAGAGTCTTTAAAACAGAGTTTGTTACTCCTAAATCAGGGGTACCTCTTTGTGTACTGTCTGATGGGCAAGAATGGATAGGGAAAATTAAAATGTGAAAACTGTGATTTTTTTTAAAGAAAAGGGGACAATGACACAGGGCACCAATATTTTACTGTGTAACTAAGCTGTGCTAAGTAAAAAAACAGCCACTTAGAAAAAGCAATTTTGCAATTGTATCAATCCAGAGAAAAAAACTATCCAGTGGTTCCAGAAAAAAGGAAATTTATTTTAAATCAAGAGTGTCCTGCATGAAGATACGTACTTGAAACTCATTTAATGGTATGTCACTTTAAGGGAGAAATGGAATACTCTATATACGGTTATAGTTGAAAAGGAAGAGCAAGATTTTATCCAAAACATGCACACTCTCCCAAGCGTACATGAGCTATAGGTACATCTTTGTGATAAGCTTTTTTTAATCCTCTGCCATACATTTCTTGTTTACATTTTGAAGGCAGCAATAACTTTGTCCATGGGGGAAAAAAAATGAAGATCCTAAAAGAGAAGAAATGAGTACTTCCTATAAGCAAAACTCAGCTTATGATGTTCATGTAGCAACTTTGTGCAACTGCTGAATTAGAAAATACTTTAGGATAGGATTTAAATCTAAGACCTTAAAATAAATCTACTGGAGAATGGAGAAGATATCTGCCAGGGCTGTATTCTAAGGCAAAAGAAAGATAGTTTCTCAAAAATTCCAGGGCTCAGTGTCTTTAAGACATCCTGGAGCGTGACTCAGTTAGGAGTATGGCTGCTGGGTGAAGGGAATACGATGGATGCTTACTGGTCTTCCTATCCGTATTGTCTCTGTCACACATGGGAAACTAGTGACAGCTCCTGCTTTAGCAATGTCCCTTAGCTCAGCAGCCCAATACTTGCAGCGGCTAATGTGAGGAGATGCAGAGGACCCAAGACCGGCTTATCTTTGGTCCCTTTGACTTTCCTGATAGAGCCCAAGAAACAGGCATTCTCCCACAAATTCTGATTTCCGCTGTGATAGTCACATATTGTAATCATGATTTCCTTCTCAAAAATTGTTTAAGGATGAGGAAAGAGGTACTAATATTTTCCTACATTGATCTGAAATTGAAATTTATAGATAATTATAACTAACGTGATTTATTTCAATATTTCACATTGAGAAGGCTGGAAATATATGCCTTTTTAATAACTTCTAATTGAAGAATTAAAAAGGCAATCTGTGTTGGGAAAATAATAGTGAATCTATCAATACAAAATACATTACTTTCCCCTAACATAATTTAAAATCTCAACTCTCTGTGGAAGGGTCCCATTACACTTTTATGTATGTTTTTCTAAAAGCTATTTTGTATTTCACGTGGTCCAAGGGAAGCGATGGAAATTTCTTCTTGCTGCACAAAGTTGTTGTTAAACGAACTTCTTGGAACTCTCTCCAATATGGTTATAGGATGTCTTCCAGTCATATTTTCTTTTTAAGAATAGTCCCAGGATTTCTTTTATACATGCTTTTCCTATAGCAATTTATAATTCAAAGCCGAAAATAAAATCCTCATTTGTGGCAAAGTGTGTTTTTTTCCCTCATAAGCTATTAGTAAGCTGTTTCTACTACAGGGTTGGCATTTTTCCCTGACTTTTTTTTTTTAATTTGGGGTAGGGGAGGTACAACTGCCTGGTTTTCACAAACAATTTCAAAGGAAAAGAAAGAAACTCCGTGCTACTCAGTCCTGTTGATGGAACGCTGACCACATTCTTATTAATTGCCAGATAAGTCCAGGAGATACAATGACCAAGAAAAGAGTTGTCCCTTAATAAGAACCTCTGTTTTGTCCCATTGGGAAGGGACATGGGGGCAGGACTTAGCTTTTACTTTCAGTTGAGTACAACTCTTAGGTAAGGCATCTGAAAAAAATCTAATAAGTATATTTCTAAATTGTTACCTCCAAAACATTTCCCAGACACTACTTCTAAATTGTTTTACGGATAACCTTTAAAAACAAATGCGTGAGCTGACACCTCTCCCACCAGTTCCTCAGTCGTTTGCATTATTAGAGACATTTTCTGAAGATGTCTTTAAGGTCATTCTCAAGTTTCAGGATTCCAAGTAGGTTGTTTATATCTTGATTGGAAGATTATATGGTTCAGGAAAAACTAACTCTTTACGATTGCTTCATGCCATATTTCTCTTAATTAATTTTCCTGCCGTAAGATCAAATATAAATCATAAAAACTATGGGCCAAATTAAGATTTACATTTAAAACAATGTATCTGGAAAAATGTCTGTCTTGGTGCAAGCATTATGGTTTTGCCATCAGTCAAAGGTGCTCAGAGCTTATCAGAAATCTAAAATGGTTTAGCAAATTATGGTGTACATCTAGGCGCTTCTTTATTCCTTAGCAGGACTCCTGGTTGATGTCTTTATTTTCTTTTTTATACTTAAATAATCAGATCTTCTTCTGATTTAACATTTAATAATATACGTTTAAGTTGCTTTTTAGAAAACCATTGTGCTGATATACAAGGTTTTAGGGGGTTTTTTTTTTAGGTTCTACCCTCCTCTCCAAAAGTCTACTGACTATACATATATATTTAATTTGGATATCACTTATTTCTAGAACCAAACAAAATATTCAAATGTTTATCCGAATGTTTTTTGCCTATACGGGTGCTACCGGAGTCACTTAATGGTTTAATTTCAATGACTGTCTCTTTGAGCCTGAAAAGCCTAAAATTTGAACAGAGAAAACTTTCCTGAAAATGTTGTCTTCAGATTGAAATGCCTTAGGAATGATCCTGCAGTTGATTAGCATCTAAATAATTAGATTTTTGGCCTGGTCTGTTTGAAAGCTGTAAGAGGGAAGTGGCCTGAAGGCAGAAGTTTCTCTCAAGGTAAGTATGGTGACCTTCTCACCCACACCGAGAGCTATGGGAGGGCATGCATGGCTGACTGTTGCCTAACCACACAGAAAACCAGGGCGTGTAAAATGTCCACCTAAAAACATCTTTATTTTCTACTTTCATCCTGAGCTCACATTTTGCAAGTAGCTATGTTTAATGCATGACAAAAGACTGAGCGCCAGGCAAGTGTGGCTCATATGTTGCATAATGTCCAAGTTTTATTTGTAAAGAGCACAGTCAGTACTGTCTTAGTAAAACTCCAAGTGGTGTATGTGCTTTAATCTCCAGGCCTGCGATCAATTACAGAATAACTTTTATTTTATCAGTTCTTTAGAGTATCTGTTTCTCAATAGAGCTAAGCTACTAAATAGATAGCAACACTCTTTAGGGACTGATGACTAAAATATTAATCTAGGCGAAGAATTAGCATAGAAATGGCTTGCAAGAAATACATATATATATACACACACATGCATATATACATATATATAGTTTACTTCTAGCTAATGATAAACAATCACATCACGTCCATCTACTATCAATAAAATAAAGCCCATTAAGAAAAAGCTTATTCCACCTATATGAAAAAGTATGCTAGTTAATACAGTTGGTATTTGACGATGTTAGACCCACCATGGGCTGTAATAAAATTCTCATATGTTTGAATTCATTTACGCATGCCTGCATTTAATATGCTTTGTGACCATGTCTACAATTAATATGATTTATGAGAAAAGAACATGTGCCATATTGGGGGGTATACCATACGTATTTTTTTTCTTCTATGAATGAAAAATATAACAGAACGGCTCAGGGAAAATTGTTGGCCGTTAGCATATTGAGAGGGACTCACAGGGCCCTGAGTAAACTTGGGAGAGTTAATGATATCCTCTTATCTGACCCTGACACATTTGCAGCATGTAATTTACAGAAGCTCTGTCCAGGGAATCTTGACAAATGCTCCTAACGATGTCAGGGCAATGTTCCATTCTAATGTAAAACAGATGTGGGTCAGATACCCTCATTCATCACTTAACACAGAGAGTCTCAAACTCTTTCTAGCAGGAATGACATTACCTGCTGTTAACTCTTCTCATTTCAGGAAATTTCTTACAACCACAGTAGCTCTCTGAAGGATAAGCATTCAAACCTATCACCATTTCAAAAACCTGTCTAAATACACGACTGTGGAAAATCAAACATATATCTTGGTTTAATTTCATGACTACTTCAGGACACGTTTGCTAAATGTTAATTGACCCTTGGGGACCTAAGATTCCAAATATAGAAAGGGAAAAGCTCTATGCTCGGGCATCCCACAAGACTTCAGTGAGACGGCGTTTAGAACTTTACCTCTAATTGCCCATAATATAAACCTGCATTCAAGGAGCTGATTTACCCTAATAACCATTCATAAACGCAAACCTTGCCAAACCTTAAATGCCCAGCTCTGTGTGAAATTCACAAAAAAAGAAAGAAAAAAAAAAAACCCCATAATAAAGTACAAATCCACATTGCCTTTCAGGAAGAGGGATCTCAACTCCACCCCTCCTAAGAAGAAGGATGTTGGGCTACACGGTATTCCGGTTCCTCTAGAATCTTCCCTACCACCCAATACATTCCAGCCCACTAAGGAAGGAAAACAGCTGCCAACTCAACAAAGAAATTTCTTCTTTCTTCTAGACCAGGCGTGATATAGGCAAACACTTCCGTGGCTGCGCAAAGTCAATGTCTTAAGACTCCATCTATTAAATGCCTGAAGATCACAGAAGAGAAACTTCCCTGCCCTCTTCACGTGAAGGAAGCTATGTCCTTAAAATAGAGAAGAGAGCCAGCTGAAACAACCAAGTGATACTGACTTAATGAGTAGATCTCAACAATGAACATCCCCTTTAGGCAAGGTTTTCTGGTCTGTTTCACAGACATTGCGGTAAGGCAGAACAAGCATGCATTTAAGATGCACGGAGACTTGTAGCAACTCTACAGATATTGGAGTTTGAGAACACAGTCCTCCAAGAACCAGAAGCTACTACAGCGCTAAGCTAAAGTCCCATCTACCTTAATTTCCTCTCTTACCTGATTCCAGGGGCACTGGACCGATGAAGATGTATGGCTTTTCCACCTGAAAATTGACTAGTGTCCTTGATCATAAATTGGGCAGTGGCTATGTCCCCTATTGCACAGGCAACTTTGTGTAGGCTGGCAACATACAGGGCCTACAGTGAAGCCACTTACATAGTTTTTTGATCTACAAAAATTTAATCTGCTCCTACAGATCTCGACAAAATAAAGTCTTTGTAATTTAGTGATTAAAAGAATGTTCCTGGGGGCCGGCCCCATGGCTGAGTGGTTAAGTCTGCATGCCCCACTTTGGCGGCCCAGGGTTTTGCTGGTTCAGATTCTGGGTGTGGACATAGCACCACTCATCAGGCCATGCTAAGGCAGCATCCCACCTAGCACAACCAGAGGTACTCACAACTAGAATATACGACTATGGGGGGGGGGGGGGGGCGTTGGGGAAAAGAAGAAAAAAAGAAAAGCCAGAAGATTGGCAACAGATGTTAGCTCAGGTGCCAATCTTTGGGGAAAAGAAAAAACAAAGAATGTTCCTCAATCAGTTACTTCCAAATTACTTAGACTGTCCCTTAATTTCTAAAGCCTTTCTACTTTACCTATTGTTTCAGATCCCTTTATCCCTTGCTGATGAGAAAGAAGCACAACACACATCAGATTCTCCTGCCTTTGAGATAAGTATCATGCTTCTAATTTATCTAGTACCATAGAAGCTGGACTGTATATTTTTGAAAATGTGTTCCTGTTGATATTATATTTCAATAAATCAAAACAAGAATAAGAAACAGAAAACAATAGGAAACTCCTGTCTGCTCCCCACTCTTAGCCCCATGGAATGAAGGATCATTGGCTCTTGTTCGTTGTAGTGGATTCTCATGTTATTGTGATCTGAATTACGGAAACAAACCTAATTTTTGTATGATGTATTTCTAAGGACTATCATATCCCAGACATATTACAATTACTGCATTCTGAATGGACACCAATATTTAAAATATCTAAGTGGAGTACCTGAAAATACTCCGGGCCACCAAGAAACTGACTTTCCTTTATATTACTCAGTTTCCACATTTGCCTTCTTTGTCAAAAACAAACAAAAATTTTGGGGCTTTTTTTTGGTCAGAGGTTCACGTGATATTTTTAAGTCAATAATGAAGGCCCTGTCGCGATAGTATTACTACTTTATCAAAAAACATTTAAGTTTCCTAAGTACTGCGTATCTCAGCATAACTCTACAGGACAATTCTTTTTCGATATCTTCCAAGGTTAACAAGAAGGTGAAACAGAAGCTGAGATATTTTAGGCAACTTGTCGAACACACCCAGCTAGTGAGCGGCTGAGAAATATTGGAAGCTCATGCTTTTGACCTTGGGGTTCCTTTTGTAGGTCAATGAGTTACACCCACTGCAATCGATTCACTAATCAGGAATTCTCTTTCTTTCCTTTACTCCCTTATCTGCCTCATGGAAACATTCTTAAGCAGTTTATAGCTTCTTCTTTAAAATTTCTCTTTTTCCTGCTAAGTTCTTATACAGAGACATGGGAATGTGTTGAAGTAGAAGATAACACCAAACGTTAAATAGAAAGAAACAGTCCCTTGTGAAAAAACTCAAGGGAAATATTCATCATTTGGGTCTCCAGCTGAGTTTTCTTTCATTCAGCACTTTCTAGGAAATGTTTCTCAAAACTTGGTAGTTTGATGCTCAACAAAAGGGCTCCAACTTAAACTGGAGAACACCGAGTTACACAAACATGTTTCCATGCTGCAAGACTTGCCAGAGCCTTTAGTAGGCTAAGATGCACTGGGACTCTGAAAGATAAAGAGAGATAATTTGTAACATTTACCAAGTTGCTGATTCAGAATCCTTTTTGCCCAAACCACTGTTCCAAGGAGCCCAGTTTGGGGAACAAGGCTTTAGTAACAGGCACTGTTTGGTTTCTGGGTATTCAAAGACGATGATGACCTAGTACCATTTTTCTAGAAGCGCATGGTCAAAGGGAGAAATGGATACATTATCATATAATACAGTGTGGTATGGGTTTTAACAAGGTATGATGAGCACACCGGTGTGGCAGCAACGGAGGCCAAAACAAGACATTCTGCCTGGAATAGTCACAGAAGGGCTGATATTGAACTAGAAATTTTCCCATGGAGTCATACAATAGAAGATCAGAGGGTTTTTAAATCTCAGAACAGATGCAATAGTTTACTTACATTTTTTAATGCAAGCTGCCCAAAACGAGACATCAGTATTTTGTGAGAAAGAGAGTTATTTCTTTAAATAAGGGCTGCCTCCTTCATTAGTTCAGAGCTGAGGACTGGCTGCATAGTCATCTTACAGCTAAGAAATCTGCCCTTCAGGGAGAAATCCTACCCTGTGACTCCACAAAACACACTGAGTCAAAGGGCCTCCCAATTCCCCATCTTTCCCATTGATCATGAGGGACAATGCAATCACCAACCTCAGAAACCAGTTTACTGAGCTCCGGCTAAATGTCAAGAGTAATTTTTAAATATTATGCTATACATTGAAAAATATACACCTCTGATGAAACCCAGACTGTTTTGCAGAGACAGATTCTTTAGAAAAAAAACAAAAAATAGTACACAACTAATGACTGAATCCAGTCTCCTGTGCCTACAGTACAAAGCACACATTCAACCCCTAATTGAATAAATATGCAAGTATTCAGATTTCTGTAGATATTCCCATTTTGCAAATGCAGTAATAAATTAAAAGCTTTACATTGCATTCCAACCGCATATAAAGGGTTGATTCAGACCATTAGCCTCACACCAGAATCCAGCATGGCTTTACAGTGTATTACCAACTACAAAGGAAAACTTTTTATTCTAGGAACTTAGTTATAGACTAAGCAATCACACTCAATTTTTTTCTCCTCAATGGCTAAAGGAATTCAAATGGACCTAAAAACCATGAGGTTGTTGCATCTGATTTGCCTAATGTACAAGAGAAAGTAGCTGATGGAGTTTCTAGTTAAATCAATTCAACAAATACAAAAATATTTAATTCAGCAGGAAAGGTTTTCTTGTGGCTCATTTCAGTAACATGATGTAAGATTTAGTCACTGGCTGCTGCTCCTTCCCTTTCTTTAAAAAAGGAGATTTTGGCCAAGTAGTTGTTTCTCTCGCAATTCTCCAATCTGTAACTAACTCAAGAGGCTGTGGCTAGAGTTGACATAAACCAGGGCTCTCCTCATAGTCTTTAAGGGTAGCAACCACAGCCTTCGGAGAAAAACCAAAGGCACCAGGTCAATTACAGCCTGCATTGCTTCAACAAATGGATTAGCAGCAAAGTTTTCACCACGGAGCAGAATATCTCGAAAACGTAATATGGCAGAATGGAAACATGCAAATGGCCGATGGTTATTCTGGTGTAGCTGAAATGGGCTCATTTATGATCATAAACATCCTCGAGCTTTCATAAACATGTGAGGCTCCTGCAGCCCTGGTTTTGAGCTCATGAACTGCTTTAGAAATGAAACAGAAAGAGGCTCAAACTTGGAGAGGCTGCCACTTTTGTACGGAATGTCTCTCTGTCTAAGCTTTGTTTGACACCCAACCAATCTCTTTAATCAAAATCACTCTTTTGCTTCCACAGATGAATTTCTGGAAAGTGTAAAGGGAAGGAAGTGCCTCTGTTGGGAATTTGGTTGGTGGCACCTGCTTGTTTGGATCTTCACGATGATAAAGATAGGCTGAGGGCACAGGATCTGCAACCGGTGTGTGAAATGGACAAAACAAATAGCCTAGCATCAAGTAGCTTCTGGATGTGAGCCCAAAAATGTCCAGAAAAATAGCTCCTCTGAAACAGGAGCTGGCCCTGCCACCAGGGTAAACCTTCCTGGTTTTATATGTTTCAACAGTACAAGAGGAGGTTAAGGAATTATCATGCTACAGTGAAAAAGATTTTCTCTCTATAGGAAACAGAAAAGTACCCATCACAACCATTCTTAATGACTATACCCCATGCACACAAGCTGATTCACAGTAAGCCCTTACACCTTCGATGGACAAAGAACCATCATCCTGCCTTACAGCTAAGGAATTTGAGATAATTATGAACACTGCAGTCCAAAAAATGACAAGCAAAATCAAAAGCAGCCTTGAGTTTTGTGTACACATATTAACACTTAAATGCTTCTCCCTAATAAGTTTCAGGATTAACAAATGTTTGTCAAAAGAAACTGTGCTGAGCAACTGAAATCTAATTTGAAATGGAACCACAACAGTCTAATACATATATGCATGAAATGGAGAAGCTGCCTAATAAGCGTGGCTGACACCAAATATGCAATTTACATACATTACACACTAATAATCTCAATTTTAATATTACTCTTTAAAAGCAACTGGATGGGTGGTTGAGTTAAAGGTTTTCTTTTGTAAAATGTGAATTAAGAACAAAAGTTGATCCTGGCATCTTACGCCCTTAACCACAATCTCGTTAACACAAAGATCTATCTGCTCTTTCTTGAGTCTATTTCAGAGACGGTACTTCATTCCCACAAACAAAGCTGTGATGATTCAACCAGACTTAACACATGAATGGTCAGTAAACTTGATGAGATCTGCAGACCTGCTCTTTGTTCCTGAGGTGCTGAGTGGTGAGCAAACATTCAAGCATCTTTAAGCCTGGTACGCAAATCTTTATGAGAATTTTTTCTTTCCTCAGTAGATTATCCATGAAATAGCCAGGTGTACTGCTTATTCAATTACATCTTACCCAAGACCTGGACAAAATTCGAAATAAGGCCTTTGAGCATTAGCTCTTACCATGGGGATTTATTAATAACAGTTAAACATTCTCTACAACAAAACTTTTTTGTGTGTAATTTAAGCCTATTTTCTTATTTTGTCATTGGTTTCACTCATAAACCAGAAACGAAAATCTCCCCATCTGCTCTAAACATAAAATGTGTTCATAATAACCCAGATTTATACCAAATGTATTTTTAAGCATTGCTGAATTCAGAGAGTACTCAAAATTTATGGCCTCTGAGGTTGCAAAGAGGACTTCCTCTTTTTAAGGAGGAAAATGCTTAAAATGAACATAGCAAAGGTTCAGAAAGCTTCTTGGATATCAAATGGCTCCACAGGAAAAAAAAATGTCAATGATATAAGAGTAAATGAATCAAAACCATATGGATCAAATTTTCCCTAAAATACACAGTTTGAAAAATTAAGGAGGAAAAGTACTTGGCAAAATGTGTTTTAGGTTTTACCAAACCCAAAACATTTGAAGAATCATTTGCAATGGTTGATGAACCCTAAGTGCAGCCAAGTTGGCCCATTTTTGTATACTGCAGAACAATAAAAAAGCTTCCTAGAAACCATGTAACCCACTGATACTGTATTTCACTCAAGAAATCATTAGAAGCTGTCACCAAAAACTGGGGAGTTTGTAGAAGTGGGGTGGAAGTGGGGCATGAAATGATAAAAGTTTGTTAATTTAATTGGTGTTGTGTTTTGGGGTTGGCTATGTGTGTTTTGGAGGTGGGGGAGTAGTAAGTATAGTATTTCCTTCAAAAGAAAGTTAATTAGAAGAACTTCGGCCAAATGTTAATTAGTCTCACGTCTTGAGCATATGGTAGTATTTCCTCAGTACTCCATACTCCAGGTCAGTATTCCTTTTTCTCTCCTGCACATGCAGGAAGGTGCTGGTAATATACCATGTGGGTTCAGAGGGGAAATATATGGTCTCTATTTCCTGTATTCTTTCTGTACTGTCCCCACGTGAAGAGAACACAACCTCTCTAAAGAAGGCTGCCACTGCCGAGGAAAGCCCTCGTTAGAGCAGGTTGAATGGTTTTCTTCTCAGACCGTGTTTTGCCATTCATTATGTAAGTCCTGTCTCCTAAAAGGGTTATGTAGTTCAAACGATCCCAGCAATTCAGAGACAGTGGAAAATTTTGAGGTCATTAGCCTACTCCCTCTCTCACCCATCACTGAGAATCTCAAGTTCCCTAACAGATCCAGCCTTTGAGGGAACGTGAAGCCAAGCCCTCCATCTGTGAATCCTTTCGACCATGCCTGCAGGAAAATCCGAACGTCGGTGATAGAGACCCTGGAAAACTTCCTAGGACATTATGCTTATTTAGCCAGTGAAATGTGTAATTTGTGTTTATAGAAGAGTTAGTAACAACGAGAAGAGAGATAGGTTTCACTCCTAACTCTACCAGTAACTCACTCTGTCATTCAGATGACTGTGTTTCATTGGCCTCAGTTTTTCCGTAAGTAAAATGGGAATATTCCCCAGATGTAGTTACTGAGTCCCTCAGAACAAGACAAACTTGCCAACGATTAGGTAGTGCACAGACCCTTTGAGCCACTTGAAGAGGGATCTGACCAAACCCTCTAAAAGTTTTTGTCAGTATTCTGAGACTTAGAATGTCACAAATACATGTCACTCTTGTTACTCCAATCTGACCAGCTGGACAGGTGTGACCTTCCTGAGCCACCGCTTCACATCTGTCCCTCACGAAGCTGAGACCTCCCCGGAGAACAGGACCGAGGGCATCTAAGAAACACCATTTGGCTAACGGCTCTTATTCCAAGCTTTAAAAGAGTCTTTGCTTGAAGGAACAGATATGTTAGAGAGCCCAAAGGAAAACCAACTAAAATCTACATACATACAAAGAAACGATTTGCCTTTCATTGTGGTCTCTATTAATTCCTTGACAAGAAACTAGGAAGCCCATGCTACAAGAGTTCACACACATTCTAACTCATGATTTCCAAGTCTGAATGGCAAACAACCCATCAATTTCAGTGACATGAGGCAAAAAAGTCAAATAAAATGCACAAACATTTTTAACAAGTCAAATAGCCCGCAAGGAAGAGATCAACAATGAATTGGCCATAACAACTCAAAACAATTTAGATCCAATTCCGTTTAAATTAATAGATGGGAAATACCCTGTGATGAAATACAAAGGCAGAGAAAAGGTGAGAGGCAAAGTTATATACACTACTCCATTATATTTTTTAAAAAGCATAAGACCCAAAAAGAGCTGAAAGGCAATATGCAAAAATATTAAGAGTGGTTACCAAGGGGAAATTTTTTTCTACTCTAAACACACTTTTTAAATTTTTCCCGTTGTCTACAATAACCATGCAGTAAGTACTTTTAGTACTGGGAGAAGTTAAAAGATTGATAGAAAAAGCGTGTAAAGCAAAAAAGCGCGTAAAGAACGTATTAGCTAAAAGAGTGTAAATTAACCTGAACCCAAAAGTTTAGAAAACTTGCCCCTACAAAATGATTTAAAAATATGACTAACGCCCCCTGCCTCTATTTTTCATGAAACCTGTTTCCTCTTCACCCAAGTTGGGCTATCATGGATGAGATCCTAGACTAGGAGCCAGGAATCCTTGCTCTAGCCCCAGTCCTCTCACTATCAGCCCTGTGGCCTTCAGCAGGCCACAAGCTCTCTGAGCCTCAGTTGATCTGTCTGCATATCAGATGCTCAGATAGAGGCAGAGGGAGGGGAAGAGTAGGAGGAGAAAAGGAAAAATGGTAATTGCAGGATTCGTTGCATTTTTAATATGACCTGATCCAATATGGTCATGAGCACTTCTAGGTAATAAGTAATAAGCTGAAAGGACTACCACCATTTCTTTACTATCTTCTTTAATAGGTAACCCAGGCTGTTAGATGTGGGCTCTTTGCTTCAAATTTTTCTTCAAAATAATCTTAATAAAGCCAGACAATCAAAAGAAGGGTAGCCCCCCTCTTTGCTTAAATAGAGACATTCCTGAGAAGTGATAAATCCCAAAAGCTACAGGAATCTTTCTACTTCCCAACGCTCCTACTCCGTCATTTTATAAACATATTCAGCAAGGTACTGATTCACTCACTATCTTTCATTCTCCAACTTTGCCTGAGGAGGTAAGGAGGAACTTCATATCATTTGTCCCTTTTCCAACTCATCGGGGATGCTATAAAAACTTAGACAATGTGGGTTCTTAGTGGTGGTTTGCAGCGGAAACGTATGGCCGAAATGCAAAATAAACTGGATATTTGCAATGTAATAAGTAATGAATTAACATAATATGTAAGAGCATAGTAAAGAAATACAGGAAAAGTTGCCTGTGGAATTTTCCATTGCTTGATATTGGCATGATTCCCTCCCTACCGCCGACTCTGGAATCATAGCCAGGCTTCCTGAAAAATCAAGGATTAGCAGTTTCAAGATCAAGTGCTAGTAATTCCATTTATGCAATAGTTATAGACTACAATATTGCACACATTATAACATAAAAGATAATATATTTATAATACAAGAAACTAGCAGTTTCATTTACAAAATACAGATTTGTGTCATTATTTTTATGATGATTCAACACTAAAGAAATGCCAAGAAATCCTGGGTCTCCCCTTACAGAAGTAGTTAGCATTGGCATTTACTTTTATTAAAACTTTCAACCAAATCATGTTCATAAAAAGCTTTTCTATGGCCCCCAATTCCTTATGTTAAAAATTGCAGAGATAACTACTTCTGAAGTTACTTCTAAACTGTGGAAGAAGTTTATATGTTATAAATCTGGGCATTTTAAAGATGCATCTATTAATATAAGTCCATGAGTGTCATGCAAAATCGCATTCACAAAGGCCAGCAGTTGGAAATTAAATGTCTTAAAGTCCTGTAGGAAGCACGTTCGTTGTTTTCATGTTGTTATTTCTCGGCTGAGGTTTAAAGCCACGTCTTATTTTTTATCCCAGGATGTGCTATAGGAATCTATGAAACTTAATTACATTTACTGTTACAAAAAAGGATTTATGAACTTTTGCCTTTAGGCAGAAATGTTTATTTCATTGCCTTTGCTATTCATTCTTTTCAACTCCAACGGCTTTGAACTTTTCAGCTGCTCAGAGTTATCACCGTTGTCCAGAGCCCAGGAACTCCACTCCCAAGACGCACACCACAAGTTAAAGAAAACGAAGACGGCAAAGATATATGAGTCGTTATTTTGGCCACCCTTTGTGCCATTAAAATCTCATTTTCTGCCTATTAGAATGCCCTCTTGGTGCTTAGGCAGCGGTGAGTGTCAGTGATTACTGTGTAATTGAGGATAATTGTCTTTTCACTTTTCATTTGTGTCATTCTGAGCTTCTCTCTGTTTTTCTAACCACCAAGAGGAAAAGGGAGTAAGAAAAGATAAAGCTGTTAAAACTCTCACTCTTGGTCCTGAAGAGATTCTCGATTGCAATTATAGATTGCAACCCCTTTGTGACATTTCTCCAAATTTAGCGGGCAGCTATCCTCGCCACCTGGGCCAGGCACTCTCTAATAAAATCAAGCAATCTGTATTTAAACAACTGCTAATAATGTCAACTTCAGACAGATGCCACATGTAGGAAATTTACCCAACCCTCTGACATGCAATTATCAAGGCAATTTATTAATACGATCTCTCAAGAAAAGCTCATAGTCCAATGCAAATTAGAAAAACAATTACTACATTCAGATATCGATATATTCCCAAAGAGCAGTAATTCTCCTAGTTTGTGCATTTATAACTCATTTATCCCAAAGTCCTGTAGCCATCAGCTGGGTCTCCCTCCATACGACTTGTTTGC
The DNA here is from genome assembly GCF_021613505.1 of Equus quagga. Classification (NCBI taxonomy): domain Eukaryota; kingdom Metazoa; phylum Chordata; class Mammalia; order Perissodactyla; family Equidae; genus Equus; species Equus quagga. The sequence continues at coordinate 47,846,392 of NC_060283.1, read as the reverse complement.
TTCCTCTCCGATGTTTTATAAAAGCTTTGGTGTTTTCTTGTTAGCTGCTTTTGCTCACAACCCTATCACCTGACCAAATACCATTAAAAAAAAGATGTGTGTATGAGTTTTTCAACCACAGCCCAGAACTAGGAGTGGAGATGACAAACGCCTTGACTACTGAGTATAAACATAAAGTCTCCATGATTACATTAAAAATCTCTTGAATTTTAAGTCTGAGCTACAACTTTTGATACAGCCAGTAGGAAGGGTGGGGAGAAAGGAAACTAAAATCATGTGGCTTGGATAAAGAATACATTATGGTTTAAATTTGGCAATTCATTATATGACTGCCTCGGGGAATTGGCTATTTGGTTCTGGTATACAGCAAATCGTCTGTCTGGAAACACGGGACTGACCTGAGGTGAAAGGCCATTGCCAATGGCGGGGTTCATGGGGTTGGAGGGCCCGGACGGAGGCACAAAGCTGTCTGTATAGCTGGAAAATCCATGCCTGGTGCTGGGGAGGCAGTAGGCAGAGCCGCTGTCTGGGTTTGAAGGAATAGTGCTTTGGTGTACAGTACTCGGAGGAAGCGGTTGAGGTCTGTGAACGGTGCTGCTGGGATCTGACACGGCTGCAATGAAGAAGACTGTCAGAAGAAAGCTCCTTTGTAGGTCAGCAGAGAAAGTTCAGAGCGAGAGTTCACCGTCACCAAGCCATCAGTAGCATCTATCGGTCAGACCAAATGTTAATTCCAAACTGCATTTCTCAACAAGCAGGTGCAGAACCACATGTAACAAGTATAGCCACAGCTCTGCACATATGTGCACGTACGTAAGTTATCTATATACTTTCCTGGCACACTCACCCAGAACAGGAATTCAGAAATCACATAATGAATGCTAACAATTCCATTTGGGCAGTGAATGTTATTAAAAATCAACATAGGAATTAACCAATGGAAGAATTGCAAGTCTCAAATTTCTTATCAATACATTTTCAAAGCACCTAAATATTAGTGTCATAGTATAGTTTCGAATGCCTAGAATGCTATCTTTCATAATCCAAAATAATTTAGTCTTATCTTTTATCCCATTCACCTCTACGTGCTAACAGATGGACTTCATCAAAGCTTACCTTCCCTCTATTACTACTGTGGTTAGTAACCATCACAGAGCTTCAGACTGGAGAAATTGCAACTGGAGTACAAATGTAGAGGCAAAATTTTAACGAAAGAAAATTGCATGTTTATTTAGGAAGGTTGTTTTGTTTCATTGTTCTGTTTTGTTTTGTTCTAAAATACTGAAATAGTATTATATTGCAACACAGTTTATCTAGAGAGATTCAGCTATGTCATAGAACAAACTATGTTTCTGAAATGTGACAGGTACACTTAGGGCAACCTGATATAATGTAATTAACATCCAAATAGCAATGATGTCGGCATCGCAGAGGAATTCATTGCATAAAATACGCAGCAGGGAAACCAATTGGGAGTTACATGTTAACTCCTTGACTCCCTTCCTTCATACCTTGTGGAATAGCCGTGGGCTGGTAAGAGGTCTCGGACAGCTGGTACGTTGGCAGAGTCGGCATGGCAGTGGGAGGGAATCCCCCCGGAATGAGATGGTTGAAAGCCATCAGTTGATTGGCCCCAGCTTGCTTCCTCCACCTTGCACGGCGGTTGCTAAACCAGACCTATGGATTTAATTTAAAATTTGAGGATTTCACTGATGAAATAATAGTACATTCTTAATGAATTTTTCATGCTAAAACAGATTAAAGGCCCCTTACTGACAGGGCAAATAGATGTAAGAGCCCTCCACCTTCTGGGTTGTATTGTCAGGGGAGAAAGGAGAGTTAAATGTCAGGGGTCATGGAGGGGTTTCCAGGCTTTTGCATGGTCTTGCAAAGCCCCCACAAAGCCCGTGATGACTGTGGGCAGGGATGGCTGAGCAGGAGTGGAAACAACGAGAACTGCCCACTACCATCATCAACACCCTCCAACTTTCATACACTCTCCAAGGATCCATGAGTCTCTGACGCCCACACAACATAGGTCCTAAGTTGGCCTTGCCTATTACTCTAATCCTTGTATCTTATGTTCTTATCAGTCTGTCTCTGTGTTTCCAGGGTCACTATGAGCATAGCTCCTGGAGAGTCATATAAATGGGCCAGAAGGATAAATGGAGCCATTTTACCATCCTTTCAAAGTGTGAGACATTTGGAAGTAGACGCCACAGAGGTAAGTATTTCAAGAAATGAAAGCATTTTATCTAAGATCCCTTAAATAACTAGTTTGTTTATTATTTCTTTAAGCAACAGCTTTAAGCACCTATCATTCTCTGTGCCAGGCATATGCTAACTAGGTACCTTCAGAAAAACTTGATGTAATATAATAAAATGCCTTCAAGGAACTCAAAGCCCAAGTATTTCGTGTGAGGAGCCGGAGAGATACGACAATAATAGGAGCAAGAAATGCAACTGAACATCTAAAATGTTGAGAAATTGTGATAGAAGGCTTTGAATGGGCCCCATGATCTTCCCAACTCTTATATCTCCAGAGTTTAAATGTAGAGCTTTGAATGATTTTTCCACTGTGCAAGCGATGTTTCCCCCAATGCGAGAAAGGATTTCTACCAATTAAAGATATTCTAATTCCTATATCAAAAGTTCATTGAAAACTTAATATGGAGAAAGCACGATGCTTGGAGCCGAACAGATAAAGGCCTGAATAAAATGACAGGATAAGACAGGATTCCTGTACTTATGTAGCTTACAGACTTGTCCTCATAGATTTCACAGAGTCAGCAAGGAAATCAAAATAATTGCTCACTAGAGGTAGAAGCTCCATCTTTGGAAATCCACAGAATCCAGAAAAGTTTAGAGCGGAGACAGATTTTCAACTTATTTGAAAGCTTGGCTATGATTTCAACCAGAGGTCACACCAGATGGGAGTGATATATGTGAGACCAGCATGTCTAAGAAAAGATAAGACTTGATTTCCTTACAGAACAAAGTTAGCAATTACACAGCTTAATTGTAACTTTTTAAGTCATACAATTTTTTAAAAGAGTGGAGGGAGGAATTTCTCCCTTCTGGAGCAAGAAAGTCCAATTTAGCAAATACTTTGCCAAAGCATCTGCTTAAACTTTTGCTACTTACCCAAGCATTTGTCTGAAAATGAGCATGTTCCTCTCTAAGCATGCTGCAAGATACTGGTGAGGAAAGCTGTTTGAACTTCCTCAAAATACTAACATTTAATATTCCTTAAGTTTCCAACAGGAAGAGAGGTAAGTCAATATTTTCCCATGTTGATACATAATTGAATTAGAGTTTTACTTAACTTAATATATTGCCACCTGGGATAACAGAACCATGAACAGTACTCAATTTCAGATCTGCATCAATTGTGTTTTCTCACTGCAAGTTGAAGCGTCTGTTACCATGACTCTCAGAGGCATCAGGGTAAGAAAACTGTTTTCAAGGATGAGCTTGAACAAGCTGTGCTAGCCTGAAGGGGCTAAGGGTAAGAAGTTAGGGCCCTATTCATGCCAGAGGGCACTGTGCTACACCACACACTGTGGTTATATTCTGTACTATAAAACCTCCAGCTTAATGAGGCAAAACTGGTTCAGGTGAAGCGGTCCTCACACTTATCTAGACCAACCTATGTGCAGGGCATCTTCAGATTTCTATACTAGGCTGGGAGGAGAGCTGAATTTCCAAAAGTCCTGATGTGACTTCACTTATTCAGACTTACTATCCTCAATTCTACTGTTGAGATCCTTTATGAAGAACTCAGAAGCTTGCACGTCTGTCATTATCAGAGCATGTTGCCAGTCTCTCTGGGCCAACTGGCTTCTGTAACCTTTAGAAAAGTAAACCAAGTTTGATTTATTCACTGAGTGGCTATGCCTGGTCACTCCATCAATCTCAAACTACGTTTGATTCAAGTTCATTCTAACTCCTCCACAACCCAATTTTTTAAATCAAAAATGTCTTTCCTCAGGGACTGGCCCAGTAATGCAGTGGTTATGTTCACATGCTCTGCTTTGGTGGCCCAGGGTTTGTGGGTGTGGATCCCAGGCGCCAATCTACACACTGCTCTTCAGGCCATGACGTGGCGGCATCCCACAATACAAAATAGAGGAAGATTGGCACAGATGTTAGCTCAGGGACAATCTTCCTCAAGTAAAAAGAGGAAGAATGGCAGCAGACGTTAGCTCAGGGCCAATCTTCCTCACCAAAAGAAAAAAAAAGGTCTTTGTTCAAATAATAAATTAGAAGAAACACCATAAATTTGTACAAATAATAAATTAGAAGAAACATAACTTTGTACAAATACCTTCAAAACATTAAATCCAAAAGACTAGAGGTGTAAGGTTTTTTGGGTCTGTATTCATTTTTCCAAAATGATACAAATAAATCTTGAAGACACTGAGTAAACCCACCAGGAGTTGTATTAAAAAGAAGTTCTTAGACTTACAATGTAATATCTATTATAAATAATAATAAAAGATAAAGAGAAATAGTTGAGAAGCAAATCTTTACTGAAAAACAAATCTTCAATAAGAGGTTCAAGAGTTTCCCCAAGGAAGGAATTTAAATATTGTTTAAATTTAGGCTAAATAAATCCAGAGGGCTGTTCCTGAGAGAACCAGGGCTTCCTGAGGACTGGCCTGCCTGTCTCTGGCCACCAGATTTTTCTATCATCTTGCCATTACCAGCCTCTGCATCTCCATCTCCTAGAACTGCTGAGTGTGCCAAAGGAAAGACTAAAGAAAAAACCTACGAAAGTCACAAATTGGGAAATGGTCCTTGCCTTCTTCATGCTTTGAAACTCATAAAAGACACATCTCCTATTTTTATTAGAAAAACAGAAAAGATGCCCTTGAAATAAGTTTCATTTTCAATACCCAAACTGGCCAACTACAATGATCCTGGGATACTGTTGCCAGCCCATCTTTAACTGAAAGATAGTCTCTTGGTACCCAGAAATCTTAGATAACTCTTTCAATATTGTATCACTAATTCCTAACAGACAACGAGTAAATAATCTACTGCACAACATGTATAAGTGTATAACACTACATAAGTTCACCTACAATGGGGGGAAGGCATTTATGCCTTGGCGTTACAATAGCTAGAAACTTCTCTTTGTTTTGACAAGAGTAGTGATAGCAACAGAGACAAACTGGCCTTTGATGATCTAGGGGAGAATACATGTGTTCCACCAATTTCTTACCCAGTAGGGCAGGAAGAACAAGTTTTACAAAGTCAGCTGTATACCTTTATGTAATTTTTATGAGCTGTGATTCAATGTAATTTCATTCTCCCCTCACAACATAACCCGGCATTCCACATCACACTTAGCACGGTAAGAAAGTGGGGGCAGGAGGCAGACACTAGTGGATGTCTGCTATGAGGCCCAGTTAATTGCTTATAATTGTTCGTATAATATCACACTACATCAAAACTCGCCCTCACAGCAAGTTTTTACTTCATTTGATGAGCTGCAGCCTGCTTTATTTTCATCTGCCCCCTGGATCTGTCTCTCTTCAGAGCCTTTCCACAAAGCCATATTCACGCCTTTTGAAAATGATCTTTAGGTCCATTTCTGGAGCAATATAACATCCAATGAATTTTTCCAGTAAAATTTAAATTGTTTAAAAGATCCCCATAACATCCTGCTAACTAAGGAAAACAAGGTAATGAATCACAAAAGAAGAAGGTTTTCCTAAATTTTTCTCTTCAGGAGTAAAATAAGTAATTTGTTCAGATTCTAAACAATCTAAGTTGAGCAAAACTTGGTAGATATCTTTAAAAGATGGAGTGAAACTTCTCATTCACACGGGTGCAATGCAGACCAGGCAAAAGTTGCATCCCAGCTTCCCCACACCCACTAGTAAGTGGTAACCTCTGTGACCTTGAACAATTTGCTGAACATCCATGGGCCTCTGTTTTCTCATCTGCTAAATGGGAGAAATAAAAAAACTCCTGCACAAGATTGTCGTGACAATTAAATGAGAATACAATTAGAGCCCTTCACAGAATAGCTAAGAGATATTGTGTTCAATAAATATTTACTATTAAGTGAGAATGTCACATTGACACCTCAGTCTGAGAAATCCAAGAATTAAAGTCTCGCTTTGTTTTCTTAGCTCTGTGGTCTAGAGCCAAAGCCTTTTGTGCCTATGAGCAAACAGGAAAGTGCCTGAACAACACCTCAAATAACTGAAAGCCAGTTTGGCTTGAATGGAGGCTTAGGTCAAATTTGCTTCCAAGTTTCATGGATTAGTGCTAATTGCCCATAGTGTAAGCCTAATTTTGCCCGTCCATAAATTACTGGTTCCCATTTTTGGTGTGGTCCTCAAAGGCAATCTAACCTACATTATTCCAGATGGGTTATTTCAAATGCAATTTTAAAACTGGGGGAGAATATATACTTAGTCTTTAGGAAGAGAATTCACAACAAGATTATAAAATGTTTGATTAAGCACTAGATTTGATGATGTCTAACGCTACAATGCCAAATACAGTTCTTTCCAAGGAGGTCAATTCAGGACAAGCTGCTCATTCCTCTGGACCTTCTCATTGGGTCCACTCCCTCTCTCTGTCTATACCACACTCTTCCAGCCCTCCTATCACTGTGGCTATCCAGCTTTGACCACTGTATCCAGAGCAGGTTGTGGGGAGGAGAGGTGAGGTTGACGAGGAGAAATGTCATGCTCTTGTGAATGTCAGAGGATCACGGACAGACATAAAAACATACTCGACTGCATCTTTATACATCCCAAAGTAAACTCCTGTTGAGAATGGCAGGATGACCATATTTTTGTTCATTACTGGAGTTCAGGGTCGAATATTCCATGCCTATCTTAACATCTGAACCATCCAGATCTGTTAGATCGCTTTAAATCACCATGGGGCTTCCCTGAGAATCCCAAATTACTGATGCTAGAAGAGTCCTGAGAGATCATGCATCCTAGTAGTTTCCAATTAGGGGACAGTAGCGGGGGACGTGGTATTTGAGAGTATCGTGAAAGCCAGAGGTCCTCTCCCTAGTTAATGTTTATGTGTGTGTGTGTGCGCACACACACACACACACACAGAAGCAAAGGCACAAAATTTTATGCACAAATCTCAAGTCTCTGCGATCTCCTGAAGTCATCCATGATTATCCTGGTGGTCCATGGACCCAGACTGAGATCATCTGATCTAAACTATCCTATATTCTAAAATTAAAAAAAAAGGAGACCAGTCCTGTGGCTGAGTGGTTAAGTTTGCATGCTCTGCTTTGGTGGCCCAGGGTTTTGCTGGTTTGGATCCTGGGCATGGACCTAGCACCACTCATCAGGCCATGCTGAGGCGGCATCCCACATAGCACAACAGGAAGGACCTACAACTAGAATATACAACTGTACTGGGGGTCTTTGGGGAGAAAAAGAAAAAAAAAAAACCTGAAGCCCAGCAGGACTACAGTAGAATTAAGTGACTTGCTCATCAAAACACTTTTGGCAAGCTGAGACCAAAATCCACATCTTCTGACTCCTAGTTAAATGCTGTTTCTACAAGCAGTTTCCTTTCCTGTCTTCCATTATTTTGGTGGCAAAAAAGAATGATACTTCCTTGCTTCACAGAGTTCTTAGATGGAATATTTATTAAAACTTTTGCACATCATAACTATTTGCAAGTCATTCTTCCCACAAAACTTTAATGCCTGCCACTTTTTGCATAATAACAGCTAGCCAGGAGATTATTTAGGCAAATTAGTCTTTGGTGTACAATAATTCTTAGAGTGTGTACTCAGATATGGCTATGATAGACACAACACAGTTGATGTCCAAACAAATTTTTATGACATATGACAATGGCTTAAGTTATGATAGCTTTAGTCTCATCTCTATCCAGAAGAGTTTAGAAATATTTTTCTTCAGGAAAAAAAAATGAGATGTAGACATGTTTGGGGGTTTTTTTTGGTGTGGTGTTTGGTTTTCCCCGGTGCCCCAAATTAAACTAACTCACACTTTCTGGCTATCACTCAAACTGAGTTGACTTTGCTACTGCTTTCCCAGATCCTTCTAAAAACGAAAGGATTTTGTTCTGGCATTTTAATCAGTGATTAACTGCTCCCTTCTTTTTCCTGCTGGGATAAGTAAAAGATCCATATGCCGGGTGTTGTAGGGAATTTGTTAGGCTGTAGATCATAGCTGTGGTGCAAGACATGATGTGTCTCATGGGACCTAATGAAGCCATAAGGAATGTAAAGAGTCACCGGGTTAAAGCCACATTAGGACAGCTGTTAGGTTAATGAGGGCCCTGCTTTGGAGAGGAGGTCACTGTATAGAAAAATATGAACCACTCTTTATTGGTTTGATCCCATGTCCTCTGGAAGTTAATGGGCCATTCTTATTCTCCTTTGACATTCTTCCAGCCAGATGCGAATGCCGGGCACTGTACAAGCTGCATGGATTTGAGATTTATTCTGTCTGCCATCCTCGTCTTTGGCAAAGGCAAGAATGAGGCAGAGCAACACTGAACACTCCTTTCAGTTTTCCATCACTTTTTTAGTTTGACTTCCTTAAAATCAATGTTTATTTTTTGACTCTGAGTTCAGAGCTGATAGTCAATCTGTCTCAAGGACAGACCCAGTATGTGGGCTTAGTCAGCCATGGAGCCATGAAATAGAGTGGACACTCATTAATGGTTTGCTGAAAGAATGGAGGAATGAATGGACCTCATTTCACATTTAAACCAGGTAATCATAGAACTGTAACAAAAGCAAAATAGATTTGCTACATGTAATATTTGTAACATTGTTATATACATCATAATATGCATACTATATATGTTATATTATATAATATTTATGATACATATTATCATGATTTGTGGTAAACGGTGGTCATTTCTGGAAAGGAACATGGTATCCCAATGTAACAGGTAGAGAGATTGAATAGTGCCAACTATAAAACATCTAGACTATAAACCTTGGTGCATGTGTGACTCTCCCCTTCACTCACCCTTCCACCCACCTCCAGCTTACACAATCAGTTGCCTACATTCCACTTCTGAATACTTTTCACCGCTATCCTTCCTTTCCATTCCCACTGCCACTGACTTATTTCATGCCCACAGCCTCCACTGCCTATCGCATCACATTTGAGCTCCCAAGCCTGAAATCCAAGCCCTCTGTAGGATGTCTTCAGCCTGGATTTCCAACCATATTCCTTCCTGCAACCCTATCACTCTCTACCCTCCAACCAAATTGAACTATTCACTAGTCCCTCAACATGACTAGAGTGAAAATTAAAGGTCAGCTGATATGTAACTCATGTGCTTTCAACTCTCCGAGCTTCTGCTCATATTATTCGCTGTTACTAAAACACTCTCCCACCCTCCCTGTCCAATGAATGTCCATCCAGTCTCAAAAGTCCATCTTAAGGGGCCAGCCCCGTGGCCGAGTGGTTAAGTTTGCGCACTCGGCTGCAGGCAGCCCAGTGTTTCGTCAGTTTGAATCCTGGGCGTGGACATGCCACTGCTCATCAAGCCATGCTGAGGCGGCATCCCACATGCCACAACTAGAAGGACCCACAACTAAGAATATACAACTATGTACTGGGCGGCTTTGGGGAGAAAAAGGAAAAAATAAAATCTTTAAAAAAAAAAAAGTCCATCTTAAATCTGCCGTCTTCATGAGCCTTTCTTGTTGACTCCAAGATCTCATCTTCTCCTCTTCTCAACTCCCACTCTTCTTTGTCTCTCTCTATGGCACTTAGATCTGCTTTGTTTCCAAATTATTTGCATGTTTACTCTATAACCCATGTTAGACTCTGGCTCCCTGAGAGACTTGTCTTAATTCATCTCAGCATTCCTTGACTTTCCTAGCACTATCACGAACATGTGGAAAGTCAATTTGATTAAAGCCATCCCTCTGACCAGGCTCTGCAGCCGGGAAGAGGCTGTTTCTCAAACTTTTGTAATAGGAGAGGCAATTGGCTGCATAGGAGAAAGTGTCGGTCAATCTAGAGACTATAGCAACTGACTAGATCACTGCTGAGTCCTCAGTTTCACCTTGACTGTGAAAATCAAGTATCTGGGAATAAGGCAATATTTCTGGATAAGGCAACTTAACTTCTGGGGCAGTAAGGAGTCCAGGACACCATGAGACATCCAAAATCTTCAAACAGTGCTTTACTACCTTGAGGGGGAACTGCATCGTTAATGATGAAAACATTATTCTATCACTGAATAGAAATGTTACACCAAAGTAGCCTTTTCCAGAGGGTTCAGAGCACTTCTAAGAGTTCAAAAGATAATTTTAAATGTCCTTAAAACAATAGTTACTTGAAACGCTTCTAAACTATAAACCCTTAAAGGAAGAGATTTTTGCCTTTGTACATCTTTATCATTGAAAGGCCACAGACAGGAAGTGTGTGGAATGCAATTACCTCAATCACTTACTAGCTATGTGACTTTGGGTAGTTACTTAAATAGTCTGAGTGTTAGTTTCCTCATCTATAAATTGCGTGTATTAATAGTACCAACCTAGGGTTTTAATGATGAGTAAATGGGTTAATTCATGAAAAGCACTTAGAATAGTGCCTGGCACAAAGTAATCACTCAAAATTTTGCCTTTTATCTATGTACCACCCCCAGTGTCCATAACAAGGATCCTGAAATGGTGAGTAACATGAATTGACACACTTCCTGTGCCCTCCTCGATATAATCATATTCTCCTAGTACTGATAACCAAAGTCTAGAATAAGAATGCACATTTTCATAAATACAAAAACAAACCCATACAGGAACACAAAGAAAGCAAATTAAATTGATCATATTTTTGAATCTATTCATATAAGATACTTGTATCAAACAACATGACAGAAAAGAAACCAAACATATCCACCATATCAATAAATTCAGCTGGACTTACGAACCTATTAAGAGAAAAAAGAAAAGAATTTTCTGACTGGTTAGCAAAGTAAAATGCTGATGTAGACAATGGACATAACTAAAATAAGAGAGATGCAAACAAGGGAGCAGGGCAGGAGGTTGGAACAGGCAAATGCAAATAAAAAGAAAAAAGAGGTCATGACATTGTCATCGTAACGAGGCAAAATATAAAGAAAAGGCATTAGAGAGACAGGAGGAAACTTCATAAAGCTAGAGGCTACAGTTCACAATTCACAAGGAAGCGCCATTCCTAATATATTTACTTTCTTGGTTTAAAATATGATTTTGACAAGAAGACACTTTTTTGTTTCCTGTCTGGATTTAAGCAGGATGTGGGTGTTTGAATGTCAGTACCTGGACTCGGGCCTCGGTGAGCTTCGCCCTCTGCGCCAGCTCCTCCCTGGTATAAATATCAGGGTAGTGGGTTCTCTCGAAAGCGCGTTCCAGTTCTTCAAGCTGTTCTGCGGTAAAGGTGGTTCGGCTTCTGCGCTGTTTCCTCTTTAGCGGCAGATCTGGTTCAGAGTCGATGTCAGAGCCTTCATCTGATTGGGGGGCTGAGGCTAAAAGCACAGGAGGAAAGAAGTGATAAAGTGGGAATCAAAAACCAGGTTTGACTGAGCCTTAATGAGTCAATTCCTAGTCTAAAATACATTGCCAATGTCTTCCCATGGACACCAAGCCCCTCTGTGCGGAGTTATGTTATTAAATGATATTTAATCTCTTCCTCTACCCTGTCTTCAAGCCCCACCAGCAGAAATAATTGTTCTCTGCCTCTGTCAGTCTAAACCCATTATGAGCTAGAAAACAGGGAAAGGGGTTATTTCATTTTTATAGCAATTAATGGGTACTCCATTCATGTCTAATGAATGAGTCCCACTTAATTTGGTTCCTGATAAATTTTCACCAACTTTTACACCGGGAAATCTTTTAACAAATGTGATTTTTTAAAAAATCCAAAATTGACTTAGTATCTAAAAAGGCAATAATAGTAAACTATTGCAGGATTCTTATAAATTTATACTCTTGACTGCTCCTATAAGAAAAATCATGTTTAAATTATCTCATCTCAAGACCAGATATTGGGAAATGCTTCAAGCAGAGGTTAAATATTGTTAATGAAAATTTCAAGAATAGACTCAAAAAAAAAGCAGGCATAGTCTAGTAAACTGTCCCCAAACTGAAGTTCGGAGTCTGGGTCTCTGCCAAATAGGTGGGCAGCTTCCCAGGACCGCTGCCTAATTTTAGGAACCCAGTGCAAAATGAAAATGAGGAACCCCATGTTCAAAAATTAATACTCATTTCAAGATGGCAACAACAGAGCACAAAACCAAGTGCAGGGCCCTTTTGAGCGTGGGGCCCCGGGCAACCGCAAAGGTCACATGACCCTGAAGCTAGCTCTGCGGCAGCCTCCTTCCTACCAAAACTTGAATTTGCCTATATTAATATGAATCAGGGAAGGAGACCTTCCAAATTAGTGTGCAGGTACCTAGGGAAGAGGAGAAGGAGCTGGAAAATTAGATAGGAATTTGCATTAATGATACAATATACTGTCTGTGAGCTGTGACTGTAACAGAGCATCTCTTGGGCTATAGAGGATTCTGTGTTTTGAGGGCACAGCAGACCCAGGGGTCTGGGCAGGAAAGCAGCCCCCTCCCAGAGGCCCTGAACGCTGGGGCTGTAGCAGAGGGCTGTGGACACTTAGCGTAGCACCAGAGCCAAGCAGCCTTGCTCCAATGCACTCTGAAAACTTGCCAATAACTGGAGAACCCACTCCAGGCTGAGGCATGCTATCAGCAAATGCGGAAGAGGCATGCTATCAGCAAATGCGGAAGGAAAGCCAGCAAACTGCAGATTTTTAATGTCAATGTCAAGGTAACTCATTTGCACCCTCAGGCTGGTAGGACCTGGGGAAATGCAGGTGGCACTAGAAGCAACATTAAAGGGCAATGTCTCCTATAATACTAATTTTATCTTAAGCTCAAACTTAACTCTGCCCTGCAGAAATCCAAACTTTCATTCTACTTCAGGATAAATTATAAGCTGTCCAAAAAGCTGCACATCCAAAATAACCCATAAATATAATTTTCAGTTTTCTAATTTGTAATAGTTCTACCTTTTATTCACATTCAAACACTGTGAAATAAAGAGTGTGAATTAATAATATATAAGACAAAAAAATACGCAGAAAAGCAAAAGGGAACTGTAATATATAATGAATCTACTGTATGTTAGGCATTATGCTTGGTTTTTCAATTATGTTATCTAATTTAATATAAAATGGTCTAATTTAATATAAATCTTATTTTAGCATATTTTAGGATTAACTTAAAAAAAGAAAAATAGACTTTCTTAAGGTATGGGGATATTTTAAAGGAGTACTAACACGCTATGAAATATGTCGTGTATGGCATTATAAACTTCAAAAGCTCCCAGTGTAACTTTCACGTGTATATGTTTGATAAACGTGAGCCAAATTAAAAGAGCATAATAGTTTGTGCATAATTGTAGAGTAGTAGTTCTCAAACTTTTGGAGCATCAAATTCACCTGAAAAGCTTGTTAAAACACAGATTGCTGTCCCTCCTTCCACAATCTCTGATTCCGTAGGTCCAAGGTGGGCTCCAGAAATTTGCATTTCTAATACATTCCCTGACGATTGATGCTGATTTTTCTGATCCTGGACAACACTTTGAGAACCATCTCTATAGAATATTCCAGATTAATTATTCTTTTCTCTCTCAAAATTCCCAAGCATATACAACATTACCTGCCACGATTTATCAAAAAAAATTGCTTCCACGTATATATTTGTAAATTACAAATAATACACTCCCCAAGAAACCAATTACTTATTCCCCTAAAAAGACAATACATTTCATAAAATGTTTTCCTTCCATGCTTCCAGTTTCTGTTGCCCTAACTTTTCTGTCTAACGTGAATTCAGGTGAAAAACTCAACAGTATTTAAGAGCTGACCAAAAGCTTCCTCTGCCTGTGAGAATCTTAAATCTTTTCCTGCATTTTCTCTTACTATGATCCCATTAGGATAATAGTATGTGGAAATTTTCATGTTTCCTTTGGGAGTCTCTGGGGTTATTAAATCCTCTGGAGTAAATATGATGTGCCATGCACTGTCAGGTCAATTAATCAAAATCATATCTGGTTTCTGAAGAAAAAGGGCTCCTTAGATTTACGAGTACCAGCCAGCGTTAATGCTGAAGGTCAAGACCACTATGTTTCACCTTAGCAATCAACATCCTCCAGAATACAAGTTCTGTGAGCTCAATGCCCTTCCTCTGTCTTGGTCACTGCTGGAACACTTGGACATAGTAAATGCTCAATAAATACATGTAGAATGAATAAAGGTGCAGGGTGAAATTTAAGTTTTAAGCTAACGCTGATTTCTCTGCTGCCGTTTTACGTCTTTAAAATGGAAATTGTGCTTTTATGATTCTCCCACATCCATGTAGGTAAGCTTTGGGGGTCTATGAATCCTCAAAAATTACTCGGAAATTGTTGCAAGTGTTTACATACTGCACATTTCTGGGGAATAGTTATCAATTTTTTCAAAGAGGATTGTGATTTAAAAAAAAAAAAAAAGATGAAGAACGACCAACAACTAGTCATTAAAAAGACAGAATATCTAAGAGTTCAATAGGGCAGTCTTTACTACCAAAAATAAAGTTTTCTTTAACAAGCTAGCAAATCACTACTTTTATTTCTACACTGTTTATTCAAAAGCAATCCACAGATCACATCTAACTAGGAAAACCACCACAGAGCATCATTTCAAGACACTGAGGAAATTATTTGCCTGATTTTTCTACTGGAAAATTGTCTGAACCAACTGAACATTTTTAACAATATGAAGCCACAATCTTACAAGTTAATTCCAACTTTCCCCCATCTGTAAACCCCAAAAGGATGTGGGCTTTAAAATATGTTGTGTCAGCAACCCGAGATTAATCCACTAGCTAGGAAATAGTAGCCATTTCTAAAGATGGAAACACCGCTATTTCTTATATTGCTCAGAAATAAAATTCATTATTTACACAGAACACGATCCACAATAACGTCCTGAATTTGAATCATTCCGTTTTCACCAAAAATAAATCTAAAACTTAAATTTCATTTTAATGGCACAAATGAAATCATTCTGTCGAAGCTCATCTATTTTAATATTCATCATTTCTGAAGATACCAGAACAAGTCAGATGCTAGATACAAAGTATCTAATCTTGCTAAATATTATATCAAAGTAAAAACAAGGCTTTTTTCAGACAGTTTGACAGAAAGAAATTACGGATTCCTTTCTGTGTAGAATATCCAAAGCTATGACTTGGAAACTATAAGCAGTGTTAGGAAAAAGTTTTTTAACTGAGTTAATAAATAGCCAGGATATAGCAACTAGGTTAATATAATCTCTTGAATCTATTTCTACTGTCCAGCCTTAATATTAAAGGGAGGTTTTGAATTACATTTAAGTTGTCGAATCATATTCTACATAGGCCTTCAGAAACAAAGTTTGCTTTATTATTCATTAGAGATATTGTCACGAATTTGAAATTCCAGAATAGCTCTCATAAGAAAAGCCATGTCAGTACATAATACACGGCCTTTTTAGTGGAAATATTATTGTTTTAAACTGCATAACCATTCTCAGATTTTCTCCCAATCCATGTTCTTATCAGACTCTCAAAGTATTGACTCTATTCCCAGAACTCCCTCACAATCCATTCCCTGACTTAGACATTCGTTTAACTCAATGTCAACAACGAACCTGGAGCAGACCTTACCAAGAGGATGAAGATTTCTCTCTCATCCCCATGTAACTACACAAAAACTCTGTGAAGTAAATGCTTACTTCATGGTACAGAGAAAGGAAACAGAGAGGTAATTTAGGTCACACAGCTAGAGAAGGTAGGATTTAATCCAGGTCTATGGGACACCAGAGGGGTTACTCTCTTTCTCTCTTCCAGCTTGGAGTATCCTAAATAAGTGTTGAGTTCTTTTATGTTATACACACACACAGTCCTTTCGAAGAGGAATACCAGAAAGAAACCAAAAGAGGAACTCCAATGTAAATTATTTCTCTGATTGCCACTACTCTTCTCATTTGTCCCAAATTTTCAAAATTTCCTAAAATCAAGCAAAATTTACAGAAATACAACAGTTTAATTAATATTATACACCGAATCAAACAACTTTCAATTGAATTTAATTCAACAAACATTCAATGAATTCTATCTATTCAAGGTATAGTTGTTAACAATAAAGCACTAAGAAATGAATCAATTTGCCAAGATATCGAATGGATTTGTGTAAGAAATTTACATTTTCAGTCTCATAGACTCTCGGTCCTAAGATTGAGGGTCATTCTGGAACGCACTATTCATCACAAGCAGATGAACTGATCATTCATTTTATATCTGTATTAACGTCTTCTTTTTTTGGATCAAAGACACCTTAGTGGAAGGATATCAAGAAGCGTAAAGAAACCTCGAATTCTTTTTTAGACCAAAGTGCAGGAAAAAATAACCTGAAATCACGGGCTATTGAGGAGAAATGCCAGAGTGATCATGGGAAATGTCACCGCTCACCAGGTGCCTGTGTTTCAACTCTGTCCTTTATTCTTACAAAGAAAGAAAGTTCATTTCTTCTTTTTCTGTCTCAAGTTAATTTCAGGTCTTAGGAGACAAATTTTTAGTTATCCCAATGGTTTCACATTAACTCCCAAGATTAACCTTGGGAAAATGGACATTTTCAGTTAAAAAAAAAAAAAAAGAGCAAGCATAGGCAACAATTATACCCCACAGGATTACAAATTCTTGCTTCAGAAACAAATCAAACTGGGAGGAGAAGGCAGAAGTATTACCACCAGTGGACCAACCCTGAAGTTTAATTAAAGAAGGAATTACAGAATTAGAGAGTATGTCTTTGTCTGTTAACCCCTTGTGACCTTTCCTGTAGCCTCAGGGAATATTTCATCCTACTTAACGCTATTATACATGAGATCTTACCTAGATTTTATAGGGTTTTGGTCACGTGGAATTCTGTAATTATTGGTTTCCAGACCAGTATAATTCAGAGATGGGAGACAGGCAAAAAATGGAGAAACAAAATAATTCACAAGCGTGAATTTGGCACACTGTCTTTCTTCCCAGCAAGCCCTTTCACTTGAATAATTAAAGAATCAAAACATGACAACCATTTAAACTCTATGTTTGCCCCAGGTATAATACAATGCAATTTACAGACGCGGGAGGAGGTGGGGGATTTCTCTCTGTGAGCTTTGAGGCTGAACATCCTTAGTCATTGGTCACTTACTCTAAAATGGCCTCAGACCAAATCAGATGCTCTTTTCGTCTGTCCTAATCTTTCTGAGCTAGACCTGTCAGCATTTGTACTCAAAGTTGTGTTTCATTGATTTTTTAAAAAAAGATAAAAATAAAAATCGTTCCTGAGAGCTCCATGAGGTCATTTCATCCTGGGTGGAACACTTAAGGGTATTTCATAGGTATATTCCATGAGGGCTATAATGGGTCAACTCAAAGTTTGACGCACCCACTTGGCTAGTCGTAGAATGTCTCCTGTGTTTGTGAGTTTTGCCATTCAACATGAAGGGGACAATGGGACAACTAACTGCTTTCTGATCTGAAGTCGCCCTTTTACACTGAGAGAGATGTGAATGACCTCTCTCGTGTTTACTCCGGTGAAAGCCGGGAGGAGTGAAGCAAGACTGATATTCCCTCACAGACCCAGAGTAAATGACAAATGACATTTTCCCTTTGTGATCTTTGGGATTTTTGTTGACTTATTTGGAGGCTTTTGTTGGATCCCAAGAAATGGCCTGTGGCTGAGGCCTATTCTACCGATTTCCACGCTCCATCTGTGGAATCCATCAACGGGGCATTTACTCTCATTCAGGGCTCTGACACCTGCCTGGCAGGGAGCAGCAGACACAAAGAAAGCCAGAGTGGATGAGAAAGGGGAGGTTGGCTTTTTTTTTTTTTTTTCCAGAGGAGGGAGGAGGGGGGAGGTTGAAATGGATGCACAGTAGGGGTTAATCCAAGCCAGTTGAGAGACTTCAGCACCTGGAAGCTTCTCTTCCACATTAATTCACAAGCTAAGAAGTAATCGGCAACATTATTTTTCAAAGTGTTTTAAATCGCATATAAGTTGATAAAGGAAAAGAGACAGACAACTAAAAGGAACAAACCAAAAATCTACAGCAAAATCCTAAGGTAGATCTAGAAAATGTGTGCAACCTAACCAACTATCAAGCAATAAGTTGAACTTTCCAGAATTCCCAACCCAGAACTCAGATTTGAATAATTGTTATTTTGTTAGTTGATAATCTAGGAGAGATGGTTTGTAACCTAATCAGGGGTCTACATGGGGGTGAAGGAGTCTCGTTTCATTTTTATTGCCTTTACACTTTCTCCCCCAAATGTGCCAGCGCCAAGAATATTTATCAAATGCGACAAAAGATAGGACAATTACATGGCAAGGATATTCTGGGCTTTCTCGCAGAAAGGTTCTTCTAAGAACACTAAATCTAATTAAGACCCTCCAGCCATTTACCTACTCTTGTTCCTGCCCAGCAGTCCCCATTTTGGGGCTGGAGAAATGTAACGTTATTCCCCTCCCATCTGACCCCAGTCCCTTCCCTCGGAAGCCGGCTTCTCACAGCACGGGGTCATTAGAAGGAAAATAAGCTCCTGCCAGGTTGGTGCTAATCAAAATAGCACAAATAAACCCTGACACTCAACAACTCCCCGAGTGCCTGCTGCCCTGGGAGGAAAGTACAGATTGGTTATGAATATGGCCGGCGGCAGGGGCAGTCCAGGAGGGCCACCGAGAGCTCCTTCACCTGGGAATTATTTTAAATGCACAACATGGACCTTTGGGTGTTTATTTAAGATAAGGGCTGACAAGCAGAGGCTGGCAGAACAGCCAAGCTGCCTCCCAGGCATTGAGCTGTGTGGCCCCAAAGACCTCTGTATCCTAAGGTCCCAATAACTTTGAATTTCAGGTGCATGTGGATTTCCATCCACATTACACTGAGAAATGTTATTCTGAGCATAGTTCTCTCCCAACGGCCACCACCTTCCTATCAGTCACATAAAAGGCTTCCTTTGTAACAATGAATCTAAAAAGAAAAGCTGATTTCTCCTTCGCTGATTGCAACCCTACTAGTGATTATTTTTAGCGGCTGAATTCACTGATATGTTTAAGTAAACACACACTTTTGTTCTTTCTCTTCCCCTGACACAAGCAACATTTTGCTTAAGGGAGCCGCAAAATCCTGACCAAACTATCTGTTTGAACACCTCCTTCCAAAGGCTTAAAGTGAAGGAGCAATGATTACTGGCTTAGAGACCCTGACACTGACCCAAATTAACCCAGGGGCTTCTTAAACCCTTTATTTTAAGACTTAACGTGTGTGTAACAAGAATTCCTTTTACAAAATGAATCTCTCTCATCAAGCAAAGATGAAGTCACACTTCCCTACCCCCTCCTGCAAATGATTTCTCTTTGCAAATTTTTCTTCAATGGCTTTTTTAAACTCCATGGTAACCGCCACCAGAGCATTTCAAAAAGAAAAAGAGAGGAAAGCCCCAAGAAAATGTGTCGCTATTCAATTAGGAAAACTGATTAGTTAACTAATTAATCAGCTAACAGCTTTCTAAGAATAGTCTCTCGTGATAAGAAGTTTCCCCCTCAAGAGCTTAAAAGTCAGTCATAATTAAAATGAAGAGCGGAGCCCTACCCATGTGAAGTCGCCCTGTCTCTAAAAGCAGTAAGCTAGGTTCTGGTTTACTCGGATTGGACTGCATGCAGCAAAGAAAGGTAATTTGCACACTGAAGGGGAAGAGAAAAGCAGTAGTTCTCGTGAAAGGAGAAGGGCCAAGTGACTTTTATTTACAATTGCCAAGAGAGAGGCCATTATGGACCATATGGGCCACAATTGCGCTCTTACCACGGGCTGGCCATCACGTCCTTTGGGGGCTGTTAATGAACTGGGTAATTGAGCTGCTGACATGTGTTACCAAAACAAAACAATAGGAAGAAGAGACAAATGAACATTTTATTTGCCAATCAGAGTAGGTTCAGCTTTTCACGGAGCTGCAGCTAAGTAACTGACTGAATACATAAAACAGTGCATTGAAAGCAAGCAGATGCAGGCACAATAATAGTTAACTGACAGCTTATGGCCCATCTGTGCTTAACATTTTGTTAAAGAAATTACTTGACTTGCTAAAGAGACAAATCATACAGCTGCCCCAAGTGCTGCATTATAGGAGATAAATCGTTAGCTAAACTGTTTCACGCTTAAAATGACAATGCTTATTAACAGTTATGTTGGGACATTTTGTCAGCACAGCTTGACACAGTTATTACTTACTAAAAATCTGACGACTCATAGACGTTCAAGGGAATTGAGTTGGGGGAAAAAATCAGAACACTGCAAACAATTTGAAAGAACAAGAGACACGTTTAATCTCTCACGATTAAATATGCATTTCTAAGACATTATGAACGGAAAAAAATAAACCCTATGAAATAGAATATAAGATCATGTTCCACATAGCAATTATATACCTTTCGTCCATTTACACCTTATTTATTCAGAACTGTAGAATATTAGACTTGCTCTCATTCTGGGTGGATTACCGTTAATTTCACCAAGGATAGCAGAACAAAAAAAATAAGTAGTTTAAGAAATAATTGTGTCTGGCCACTTTACTTTCCCACATAGATTCACCTTCCTCCTTTGGAAAAATATTTCTTTAATGGGGAAAGAAAAACAGTGTTGCAAAAGACTCGATTTATGAGGAGATTTAGTTTATGTTTTTGTTACTGCATCTGAATTGAAACCATATTTTTCGATCCAAGTGTGGTTCATCCACTGCCTTGTAGAACAACTTACCTCTGGAATCATTTCTATGTAAACTGGTTAACTAGAGGCAGAACATGGATCCCCCAAAGCCCTTCTTTTGATGGTTCCTTCAACATTCTGGGCAAAATTAACTTAATGATAGTGATATTGATATAAGAAAAGTTGCTATTCACTGACTCGCTGACAGCTTACTATAGCCAATTCCTGCTTCCTGAGTCCTTTATGTGCATTTTCTTTCACCTTTACCAAAACCCTACTTGCCGGAGTATTGTCATCCCATCTTATAGATGAGAAAAAGTGAGGTGCAGAGCATGAAGTAACCTACTTGATCCATGAGAACTCAGAAAGGCTACCCAAATAGAAGATCATATATATCAAAAAAGATCTCATTAGCATTGTCATTTGAGGAGTAGAATAGATGTGGGTTGGAAGATATCATATCAATATCATCACATCTTTTTCTTCCTGATCTACAGTGCCAGGACTCAGATGTCACAGTCAACCCTACAAACCAGTTCAAAATATGACCATAAAAGGTGAGTGATATTTTCTGTGGTGGTTGGTGTATGTGAAAATTATGTTATGTACAGTTACTAAGAAAGAATTCTGGCTATGAAACCTAAACCTTAGCTATATTTATGGAGCTTTAAATAAGACACAATCAGACTTGTGAGACAACTGACAAAGACGAAGAATCACCCTGTCTTCATCTTTATGTTCCACTATCGAATATTATTGCTACTTCGTGCATCAGTCATTTTAAAGTCAACAAATAAACTAAGGCTGAAGATATAAAAAGGTAAGAAGTTACACAGAGCCTTTCAGGAGGCAGAAGACAAGAGAATGCCTTTGTCATCCTTATTAAGAGAAGACTACCCAAAGACACACAAAACCTAAACAGCTTTATCCACACCTAAACTTTGCCAGGATTAGCATGACAGGAGATGTTTGGAAAATAGAAGAAAGGTAGATTTAAGAAGGTAGTTAAATACAACACTCTTTGTGCCAGAAACATACACAAGGAGGTAAGAAGATAAATGACTAAGAGACCTGAAATACTAGAGCAAAGCATTTACAAAATTGCAGAAGCATTGGAAGAAACCCTAGGCCAATCTCTTCATTCCACAGCTGCGGTACGGAGAGAGTAAGAGAGGTTGCCCCAAATCATACAACTTTCAATAAACATTTATCGAATGCCTAAGATGTGGTTAACATTGTCCTTGGCACCAGAGACACAATATGAATAATGTATGGAGCTTAAACTCAGAAAGTAAAACTTAAATCGCCTAACTCCCACTCCAGTCCTCTTCCCACTGAGGCAAAGGAAAGTATCAGTATATATAAAAGATAATCCAGCCGTGCCCTGCAGCAACAGAAAGATTAAATGGCCTCTCAAGGCTGAAAAACCTAGATACATTATTTACTAAATAACAGAGCCATAGATCCTGTGAGCCTGTGATCTTTAATATAGAGATCAAATTCATACATAAATGCTTGCGCTGACACCTCCCATATGGAATTTCAAGATTGTTTCTTCGCTTTTCGTTTTCCATTGGGCTCCATACGGAGGCAAAGGCTCAGCACAGGAAGCTTGTTTTGAAAATCCACATCTTATCTGGGCAATTATTGCTCGTTGAAAGATAGAAAGAGGTAATAACTGAACATAAATGAAAGAGGAAACTCTTTTCCTGGAGGCACCAGAGAAGGCCGAGCTTAATTCTCACTGGCGAATGAATTAGTAGCAACATCAAGGTCATCATCAGAAATCATTCATGGGATACCTACTGTGCAAGAAGTACTTCACTACAGGCTGGGAGGAAAAGGATAATGAAGAAGAGAGTGTGATTTCTCCTCTTCATCCTGCAAAGGTATGAGCTCAGGTCTGGAAGGTTGGCTTTCAGATCGGTGTCATATCCCTCCAGAGGACCGCGGGAGGAATTGGCAAACCAGTTGACACGACTAAGTAGATGATGTGAATGATTATCACTGTCCTTAGATAGGGACAGCTGCTTTTTGAAGTTGAGTTTTCTTCTCTTTGTGTCCAAGCCACAGTCACCATTGAACCCAGAAGAAGTGCTGCCAAAGGTTTGAGCCAACAGAGTTCTATGTCATGTAGGAAGACCTACAGCTCTGGAGACAGCCAATCTACTTCAAACACCCACTTGGCCACTTCTCTGATTTGGGCCAAGCTGCTTAATCCTCTGATCCAGTTTTTTGATTAGTAAAATGTAGTTTAAAACACCTATTTCAAAGGCTAGTTTGAAGGAAAGAAGACAGTTTGTGAAGCACAGAACAGTTCCTGATGCACAATACATCCACAGCAAACGTAGTCCTCTCTACATGCCTTCACCTTCGTGTTATCCACCCCTCTAGGCATAGAGGAATAGCATGATAAAATGCTCTTTATATTCCAAGACTGAGAGAGGAAAATGATCTTCAGAACTCTGGAGATGTTTATAGAAGTTCCAGAATTTGTGAAATAAGACCATCGTCCAATCTGCCAATCTGCTTCCTCTTCTGAAAATCCTGCCTATAATCAGCCAGTATATATGTATCCACAAAGAAGGATATTTTGCTCTTTCTCCATATCTAATTCCTTCAAAAATCCAAAATGTAGGCCAGGGTACTCTACTCCTCATGGCCCAGGACACGTGTCTGTGCTGTGGGATCAATGATTAAGGTAGCTATGAAAGTAAATAAATTCTATGCTCCCAGATACCTCAGGGCCTGAACAAGAAGGCTAAGCTTAACAAAAATCAGGCAACCAGCCTAAAAGGAATTAAGTAAACTTGGCCTCTCTTTTATGCCAACATTCATTTTTGTTTCCATGGGGAAGAACTTTGAATACGTTTGCTTGGAGGCAAATTATCACCTTCTTTGATGTCTACGATATGTATCTATATAGGCAAAATGAAGTATAGTTTTGAGGAATTCACCATCTGATCATTTTGCTTGGTGTCCACAGCCAACGTACATATGTCAGGTACCCAATTCCAGAAAAAAATACCAAGAATTTCTTCAGTAGCAGGCTTCTCCATGAAGTATTGGATAATTGCCTTGCCTCTCCACATTGCCTTTTCAGGAACAATCTTGCAAAACTGGAGGGAAATGAATAAGGAAATGCTAGAGAGGAGAGAGTAAGGGAGAGGAGAAGAGAAAAGACCAGAAGAGAAGAGGATCCACTTTAATTCCTAGCAAAGAAGAATAATAACACAGTAAGTGATTCAGAGTCAGTGGGTTGACCCCAGGCACTCATTTCTCCAAAGACTCTGATGACAAGTCTTTTTGAGTTAGGAAAGCCTGCTCTGAGGGCTTAGAGTAGGGGGAGAGGGTCTGAAAACATGTCCTTGGTCCTTGGCATCTTTGAATAAATTAAGGACTCTCCTGGATGCAGACCACAGATAGTCCTACTCACCCTTCCCACACACACCAGTCAGTAATTTTAAGTGGAAATCAACCCATCATTTGTCAGGACAATGCCAACATTTAAAGAATATGTTGCCAAATCAGTTCAAACTCAAGCCCTACTCTTCACCACCCAATCATAAGTTTATTCCTAAGAAGAATTTCTTGGACAAAATATATTTCTTATTTTTGTTTGTGTTTTTGTTTTTACATTATAAAAGTACTCTACATTATAAAATAAAATTTGAGTAGTGTTTAAAAATAAAAAACAATGATAGTCCCAGAATCCAAAACAATCACTAGTGATTTTAAGTTAGGGAGTTAGATTATATAGATATATGGATGGATGGGTGGATGGATGGATATATGGATGGATGAATGGATGGATCAAGAGATGGATGTAGATATAGCTTGACCAAACTCCTTTACTGTGTTTCTTTCCATTATTTTGTTCTATCTATAGTAACAAAATATAAATTTTAAAAACTCTTTATTAATTAGCTACATATTTAAAAAGTAAATAAAATTCTTTCCTCCAGCAACTATTCAAATGAATTTATCTTTGCTGTTTTAATAACAACAACAAAGTTGTTTGCTTGATAGTACTGTTGATATGTGAAGATTTAACTTGAGTTCTGAAATTAGGTAGCACTACTCCTTCCAATTTGCTCATATACACCTGTTGATACATTTGAATGTGCAAATACCAGCATTTGACCATCTCTATATATGAGGACTGAGAAAATGACATATATTCACATTGCATTCACAGAACAGAAGTATATAATTCATTCACACAAGCATTGAAACCACTCTCATACATCTCCGTCTTCACTCTCAGAATAAATAAGCCACAGTTTTAAGAAAATTTGTCAAAGGCCTGCGACATCGGAGGTTGTTGTCCGTACCGACCACTCCTCCCAAATCCTTATCCCCATTTCTAACCAGGCTGTTACTAAGTAAGAGAGGGCCCTTAAAATGCTTTCTTTTTCCTGACAGAGGCAGTCAGAGCAGGATGAGTGTGTAAATGGCTGAGCATAAGACTGTGCATAGAGAGAGACGGTGGATAGAGAAGAAAACCAACTGAAGCTCAAAGAATGAGGAATATATCACTGTCTAAAGTCTTTTTTTCCCCCTATGTGCTAGAGATGTTCATGTTTTATGTTAAATGTGCTGCATTCCATAGAATTTTAAAAGCTGGAAATCACTTTAAAGATCATCAGATCACACTTTACCTTTCAGATAGGAAAAATAACTGAGTTGCAAATAGATGAAATGATATCTCTATCACCACCTGGCTTGTTAGTGGCAGAGTTAATCCCAAACCTACATCTGCTTTCAATTCTGAATTCCAGCTCTTTCCTCTTTATCACACCAGCAACTTGTAATTTTCTGTGGGTCTGTGAGTGAATTAGCTTCTATTTTCCAATCAGCTATGGTAGCTAGAGTCTTCCTCCCACTGACAAACCCACTGAATCCCAAAATTAATGAAATGAGATGAAATAATTTGGACTCAAGATTGGGCCCAGAGGAAAATAAATAAATGTTTAGTATCTCAACCATTCTATGGACATCCAACCATTATATGATGCTGTTTTTGCTCCTGATTGTTAAAGTTCTTTACTTCATTATATCTTTAAAACAACTCTGTGAGTTAGACATTATTATCTTTGTTTTTAAAATGAAATCAGCACTCAGATTGTTTAAAAGGACTTGCCCCAAATCTCTGCAAGCCAATTAAGTGTCAGAGTTAAGAAGATAATTATTCTAAAAGTGCATAGAAACGATTTCTAGATTTTCTAGATTTCTTAGTATCATTCACAAATTTCTTCCCTCAAGTAGCATGTGTATTCAAACATTGATCATTAATAACCAACTTTAACAAGAAATAATGATTAATATATTCCTGAGTAAATCAGCTTTAAGACATAGAAAACTATTAATTAATGTGAATTTGAACATCTACACAAAAACCTGCTAAGAGTTCACTTAGTGGAATTTAAAGTTTTCGTTGGACTGGAACAAACCTATTTGCCAGACTCCCATGTGCTTACCAAAACAGAGCAGCAATTGGTCATATCTTGACTTTCCTACCCTAACTCACTGTCTGTTCTACCTAGAATGCCCTGTCTGCGCATCTTTACACAATATCAGGCATAGGTCTCAAAAGCCAGTTCCACAAAACCATCCCTGAACCTCCCAGGCATAAATACTCCACCTTTCTCTGTACTGCGAGACACTTCATATTTTCCATACATTCAGCACATTTCCCTCTTAATTGAACTATTGACTAACGTTTGGGGTCGACTCTTTTGCAGTCACTTACTTCTCTGAGTAACTGCTTCCATGAATTTGTATAAGTTTAGTTGTGTGTCCCAGTGGTATTTTTTCATTTAAAGGGTCAGTCAAAGGTCAGTAAAGCCACTAGTAAGTCCATACAGACAAATCTAACAAATGTAAACATTGCCTTACTAAGAGCGGGTTTGGAGAGAACTTGGTTCCTCGCTTGCCAGTTGAGTAGTTTTTCAAGCCAAAAATTAGAGGTCATTTTAAGAGAAATAGCTTTGCATGTCAAAGTTCAATGGTTAATTTGACTGCCACGATGGTGAAGAATTCACAAAAGAAGAGAAACTGACTGAATGGTGTCATGGCATTATCACAAAATAGGGAAAGAATAATTGAGAGAAGCATGGAGACCATTCTATCTCAATCTTTCATAGGATTCCAGTTAATTTTGGAGTCATCTACAAGCCAAGGATAAAGAGACTCTTTCTTGGCTTCAGTAGTTACCAGTGAGAGAAAGTATGTGCAAATGTTTAGTAAACTGTAACATTTATGTAACATACACGTTTTTATCATCATCATCACTACCATATTGTCATTATTATAGTAGATAATGGAGTACCCATTAAACAAAAACTTTGTTAGCCAGTACTAAATTAAAGAGGTATTTAGTAAGCCTTTCATCTTCTATAGAAACTAAAAATATGAGTGTATGAGGTTCTTCTCTGATCAATTAAAGACACTTGGCTCTCTTTTTTCTCAACTTCCTGATTTTTTTTTGAATACAGGAAGATACCAACAGTGTCATTCCTATCTCAGCATCACGCCCCTTTCCCTGAGAAAATCTTTCTTTTCACATTTTCTCCTTCAGTCTTAGTCCTTAGGGAAGATTTACTCTCAACTTCCGGAATCCTACATATCTATGAACAAAGATGCTTTTCTTCTCCTCTTCCAAAAAGGTTTGAGTAAGTCTCAGCCCAAAAATACAGAGCCGCAAGCAGATCCATGTTTTCTGGGGACTGAAGCTTTTACAGTTTGGGGAGAGGAAGTTCTTCTTTAAGAAAAGAACACAAAATTACGTTACTTTTGGATGTTTTACAAAATCACATGACCGTGTGACACATTGGTGGGGTCCTTTGCAGGGATTTGTAAGGAGCCCTTGCCAGTGAGGGCCCTGAACCTCTGGTGAAGCCAGACAGTCCCTAAATGCAATGCACAAGACAAAAACACTCTCCTCCTGCATCTACCCTTTCTGATGAACACAGCATAAACATCCCTAAACAACATTAGTGACAAAGCACTCTACAGCCCAAATAGACAGACAAGTCAACCAACACTCATTATTGTAAACTACTTAAGGTCTTTCATGGGGGCATGAGGTTTCTTTGCCAATTCCACTGAAATCAACCCTCAGAAGTAGCCACTTCCTCAGCCTACGAGTAAAGTTCATCCTATAAACTGTGATTATGGAGACATACAAGTGATGGAGAGCTCAGAGAACCTCATGATAAATATGTAAAGCTATTTTGCTTTGTTTCTAACCATAAAGAAATGTCCTAGGAACCTGAGACATATCCTAGGTAGGGGGTCTCGTGTATGGTGGTACCCTCCTGAAATCACTAGCATGAGTGTGGTTCCTGCCTAATGGCCTCAAAAGAAATGCAATTGAAACAACTTGTTTTAAATATTATTTTTTTTGCAATGAATATGTACTACTTTTGTAATAATGGAAATAGTTCCACTATTGGGAAGTAGCCCAAAAAAAGCTTGGGTATTTTCATAAGAATTTTCAAACAATCTTGAGTCAATTCAACATTTTGGACAACATGCGAAATCTTTTTGTACCTAAAAGATGATACAACCAGCTCCCTCTTAAACCGGAAAAAGTAATCAGCATAATTATCATAAACAGCACTAAAAATTCTATGCATGTTAACTAACTTTGTAACATCTTGCACAGGAAATGTTTGCACCACAGAAACTTGGAAAAAGTTATTATGAAAAGGAGGATATGCACCAGACATAGGCCAGATATAATACCCTAGAAATTAAAGTGGAGGAAATGGGACAATTAGAAAGTTAGAAGGAAAAATAATGCTTTTGTTTAAGTTGGTTGGCTATTTCAGGCACAAGAGCTGGAGAGTTTCACTTACCAAAATATCACCTTGAATTTCTTCTTGACTCGCATCTGAAGATGTGGCTTTATACTCATCTGAGATTTCATAAATTCTAAATATGATATAGGACCTCACATAGTTTTACCCCAAAGGACTAATCTGGGACTAAATTTCTTTACATTTCTTCACACTATTTTTTTTTTATTATTAATGTTATGATAGATTACAACCTTGTGAGATTTCAGTTGTACATTTTTGTTAGTCATGTTATGGGTACACCACTTCCCCCTCTGTGCCCTCCCTCCACCCCGCCTTTTCCCTGGTAACCACCGATCAGATCTCCTTATCAATATACTAAATTCCACCTATGAGTAGAGTCATATAGAGTTCATCTTTCTCTGACTGGCTTATTTCGCTTAACATAATACCCTCGAGGTCCATCCACGTTGTTGTGAATGGGCCAATTTTGTCTTTTTTTATGGCTGAGTAGTATTCCATTGTGTATATATACCACATCTTCTTTATCCAATCATCAGTTTCTGGGCATGTAGGCTGGTTCCACGTCTTGGCTATTGTAAATAATGCTGTGATGAACATAGGGGTGCAACGGACTCTTGAGATTTCTGATATCAGGTTCTTAGGATAGATACCCAGTAATGGGATGGCTGGGTCATAGGGTATTTCTATTTTTAACTTTTTGAGAAATCTCCATACTGTTTTCCATAGTGGCTGTACCAGTTTGCATTCCCACCAACAGTGTATGAGGGTTCCTTTTTCTCCACAACCTCTCCAACATTTGTCACTCTTGGTTTTGGATGTTTTTGCCAATCTAACGGGTGTAAGGTGATATCTTAGTGTAGTTTTGATTTGCATTTCCCTGATGATTAGCGATGATGAACATCTTTTCATGTGTCTATTGGCCATATTCATATCTTCTTTTGAGAAATGTCTGTTCATGTCCTCTGCCCATTTTTTGATCGGATTGTTTGTTTTTTTGTTGTTAAGCAGTGTGAGTTCTTTGTATATTATGGAGATTAATCCTTTGTCGGATAAGTGGCTTGTGAATATTTTTTCCCAATTAGTGAGCTGTTTTTTTGTTTCAGTCCTGTTTTCCCTTGCCTTGAAGAAGCTCTTTAGTCTGATGAAGTCCCATTTGTTTATTCTTTCTATTGTTTCCCTCAACTGAGGAGTTACAGTGTCCAAAAAGATTCTTTTGAAACTGATGTCAAAGAGTGTACTGCCTATATTCTCTTCCAAAAGACTTATTGTCTCAGGCCTAATCTTTAGGTCTTTGATCCATTTTGAGTTTATTTTGGTGTGTGGTGAAAAAGACTGGTCAATTTTCAATCTTTTGCATGTGGCTGTCCAGTTTTCCCAGCACCATTTGTTGAAGAGACTTTCTTTTCTCCATTGTAGGCCCTCTGCTCCTTTGTCGAAGATTAGCTGTCCATAGATGTGTGGTTTTATCTCTGGGCTTTCAATTCTGTTCCATTGATCTGTGGACCTGTTTTTGTACCAGTACCATGCTGTTTTGATCACTGTAGCTTTGTAGTATGTTTTGAAATCGGGGATTGTGATTCCGCTGGCTTTGTTTTTCTTGCTCAGGATTGCTTTAGCAATTCGCGGTCTTTTGTTGCCCCATTGCCCATATGAATTTTAGGATTGTTTGTTCAATATCTGTGAAGAATGTTCTTGGGATTCTGATTGGGATAGCATTGAATCTGTATATTGCTTTAGGTAGTATGGACATTTTAACTATGTTTATTCTTCCAATCCATGTGCAAGGAATGTCTTTCCATCTCTTTACATCATCGTCAATTTCTTTCAAGAAAGTCTTGTAGTTTTCATTGTATAGATCCTTCACTTCCTTGGTTAAGTTTATCCCAAGGTATTTTATTCTTTTCGTTGTGATTGTGAATGGGATTGAGTTCTTGAGTTCTTTTTCTGTTAGTTCATTGTTAGTGTATAGAAATGCTACTGATTTATGCACGTTAATTTTATACCCTGCTACTTTGCTGTAGTTGTTGATTATTTCTAATAGTTTTTCTGTGGATTCTTTGGGGTTTTCTATATATAAGATCATGTCGTCTGCAAACAACGAGAGTTTTACTTCTTCGTTACCTATTTGGATTCCTTTTATTTCTTTTTCCTGCCGAATTGCTCTGGCCAGCACCTCCAGTACTATGTTGAATAGGAGTGGTGAAAGTGGGCACCCTTGTCTTGTTCCTGTCCTCAGAGGGATGGCTTTCAGTTTTTGTCCATTGAGTATGATGTTGGCTGTGGGTCTATCATATATGGCCTTTATTATGTTGAGGTACTTTCCTTCTATACCCATTTTACTGAGGGTTTTTATCATAAATGGGTGTTGGATCTTGTCGAATGCTTTCTCTGCATCTATTGAGATGATCATGTGGTTTTTGTTTTTCATTTTGTTGATGTAGTGTATCACGTTGATTGACTTGCGGATGTTGAACCATCCCTGTGTCCCTGGTATAAATCCCACTTGATCATGGTGTATAATCTTTTTGATGTATTGCTGTAATCAGTTTGCCAAAATTTTGTTGAGGTCTTCACACTTTTAAATAGATCAAACACTAATTTTCACTTAGCAGTTCTAACACATTATCATTGGAGAAAGATTTATTAAAGATGAAATCTTGAGCTGACTTTGCCAAGACGCCACAAAATTGAAAGCGCACATTTGCGTTTGAAGGACCACCTACCCCATCACTTCAGTTGTCTCCAGGAAGTGTTCCACTTTGTGGGTGGAACCAATCTTGGGTGAATGAGGAAGACTGTCAAGACCCCATCACATGTTTTGCTGCATAACTGGAAGTTGCCAACAGAATTCTAAGAATGGGAATCACCGCAAACACGGATGTAGCATTGGGAAATAAAAGAATACTTCCAAATTGAAGACGTGAAGGTCCATACCAGGGGTCAGCCAAACACAAGCCATTGCCTGTCTTTGCACATCCCGTGAGCTAAGAATAGTTCTTACATTTTTAAATGGTTGGGAAAAAATAGAAAGAAAAATAACATTGACTCAAGAAAACTAAATAAAATCTTGCTGTCCACAAATAAAGTTTATTGGAACATAGCCATGCCCATTCATTGATGTATTTTTTATGGCTATGTGCTACAAAAATGAGCTGAGTAGTTGTGACAGAGACCAATGGTCTGCAAAACCAAAAATATTCACTATATAGCCCTTTACAGGAAAAAAAGTGCCTAGGCTATACAATAGCCAAGCTTTTATGGGTACTTATTATGTACTAGGTACTGCATCAAGCATCTTTACTTGCTTTCGTTCATCTAATCTTCAAATTAACACTATTATTATCCCCCATTTTACAGATGAAAAAATTGAGGCACAGAGAGAGTTACATAGCTAGTACGGGGTAGAGGTGCATTTAACGTAATATCTTTCTCATGTAGATGCTTGTGTTTATGAACTCTGTGCCAAACTTCATTCCCACATTCCCTGTCACCACCAAAGCCCGTCACCACTATCATCTCCCAAGGGCAGGCAAAACATAGAGTCGAAACTCTCATTATCCACAGCATGATGCAACTCCCAAACCCTCTGCAGTGTGGCTGGAGGGCTGCCTCGCCCTATCTCCTCCTGCTGTCATTCCCACGTGTCCAAGCATGAATGAAGCCGGAGTGAAGCCTTCCCACAACGGCCCAGGACTCTGTAGTGTTCCTCAACTTTACAGAGCTGGTAACAAATATAACTCATGGATTAATTACACCCAAGAACCAAGCTACTGCTCAGTTCCCAGGGAGATAGAGGACCAGGAAACTTTTAAAGGGATGGCAGTTTTCCAGGCGGTCTGGAGTCCTGCTGCTATGGTCACCTTAGCCTAATGTTGACCCTTGCTTTAAACTCAGACTCTTAGACTGACTTAGATCTCAATGCCATGAACTCAGTGACCTCTGACATGAACCACTGGCTACACCCCCAGAAATGGTAGAACCATAATTGTCACCTCACTCCCCAATCATATGACCTGATGCCCCATACACCACTCCCATCCTTTATGTCTAAATGGCCACCATCAGGGCAGCAAGTTTACCTATTTGGTAAACAAGGAAGCGAGAGGCAGTGCAAAACAAAGAACTGGTGTTCTAGTCCCGGGATTCTATTCTCAACCAAGACAGTCAGTTAAGCAAGCAGCCTAAACTGGATGGCTCTCGGATTCCCCATCTGTACAGGAGTGACAACAATCCACAGGTGATGGTGATGAACAAATTTGCAGGGCTGTGAATAGACTTCAGAAAATACAGAGTACTACAGAAACGTAAAACATAAGGAAATTATTGCACTGAAGTATAAAATGTATATCTTGGTTTGACCTTAGTATACCAACTTTCTCAAAAACTAAAAACATTTTGGGGTGTGATTCAGGATCCAAAACTTCATGCTAACCAAGCCCCTGTCTATACAAATAAACTTAGATAATGCACCACCAGAAACAGCAATAAAACAAACTGCCAAAGACAGCAGCAGGGTCCAGAGAAATGAACATAACCTCTGGCATACATATGTTTAGACATATGTTTTCTTTCCCAGGAAAAAAAGAAGAGATCAAAGTTTTTAATAACCTTGTCACAAAATTTTTCTTGAATTCCACATTGATTTAGTCACCGAATCCTTATTTAGTGCCCACTCTATGTCCAGTTCTGTGCAAAGCAGTATATGCAAGAAGGTGAACAGAATATAGTCTAGCCATTAGCAAATTAAAAAAAAATCTGACATCCAATCTCCAGGAAATGCCAATCGTAAATGTTTTTTTAAATGGAGAGTTTCGCTTTAAGTTTTCAGTCAGACATGTTAGATGGTGAACTAGATAATAGGTGGACTTTTAATCCCATTTTGTGTTCAGTGGATACGTTATTTGCCTGGGGTGGGGGTAGATGTCAAAGTCTTTTTTTCATCTTACACTCTGTCAGTCTTTTCTCACCTTACATTAGGTTGGTTTTGTTGTACTGAAATATGCTTGTCTGTTCTGACATGCTTCCTCTTGTTATAAGTATTGTCCAATGCTCCAGAAATATAAGGTTACTCTGAAGTTCTGAAAGTCAGGGTCTCTTAGACATCCAGAAAGACCTTTGGATCTCTGGGTTTGCCAGAGTCTCTGAGTATTATTTCATCACAAAAGCATCTCTAAGACCCATTTCTGGGACTGCCCCCAAACTGACATCTCTGTCAACGCCATGATTACTTAGGATGCAAGAGAGTATCGTGACTGCCTGAGACTATTGGAAGATCTTAGAGAGAGTTGGTAAGCATTTATTTCATATCACTCAGCAGTATAAGTATGTCAGACCTCTCCATATGAACATGCATTTATCATAGACCCTCACATGCTTAAGGTTTACAATTAAGCTTTCTATTCTCAACTCACTTGGGCAAGTTGCAACATTAATAGAAATAGAGATTTTGGTTTTTCAACAGCCAAACTCATCCACAGATTTGATTGGAGAAAAAAGGAACATATCATCTTCAAAAACATGATTCATGGGATCTGATTTTCCTACTCAGAATGAGTGAGGTAGTCTCGCTATTGAGGTATGCGGTAGAAAATATCTGTCCTGCCTAAATATGGTCAAGGTCTCAGGGAGATGGGGGAGGGGTATTAAGACCTCCTAGCTATAAAGTCTCCACTAGGTGATAAAGTCTTCACATCACTATGAAATGGAGATATTGTGCAAACCATCTGCCAGGATCTGCACCAGTCACCTAAGAATCTGTTTGTTAAAAATGATGATTTCTGGTCTCTACCCCAGATCTGCAAAATCAAAATCACTTGAAGTTGATCCCAGAAATATTATTTTAAGCAAGGAACCCATACAGTAATTGTAATAATCCTAACACTCAGCTAGAATGAAACATGTCAGTCAATGTTCTGAGCATTTTACATGTACTAACTCAGGTTCTGTTACGTATGACTCTTAGGTTCCATGAAATTGGTGAACCACTGGGCTAGATTTTGGAGCAAGATGCACATAGAGTCAAACCCTGGATCTGTCATTTTCTAGCAGTGTGGCCATCAACAGGTTACTTAAACTCTCCCAACCCCAGGGAACTCCTGTGTAAAACAGGGGTAATGATTTCTACTTCGCATGGTGTTGTGATGGTGGAATTTCTGATACACATAAAGCATCAAATAGATGTGCACTATAACTCCTTCATGAACTGACGGAGTGCATGCTATCTGACAGTGGGCGCTCAAGCGCATTTATGAAAACGTCCCTAATGGAGCAGTAATGATGTGCCCAGTCATACTCTTTACTCACAGCTGGGAAAGCGTACCTTGAGAGGGAGCAATGGCTTCCCTATGGCTTGTGCCAGACCCTGTCCTTGGAAGCTTCAGAGCCCATGGACTCTTTCCTTCCTTCTGGGACTAGGAATGTACCAGAACCAATCACATTGCAAGGAGGCAAACTGGCTGGCAGGCAGATCCTCTTAAGTGTTTTCAGGGTTTCCACGAAGGACTTTCTCTGCTCACAGAAAACCATTCTCCCCTCCAATCAGCCCCGAGGACTGTGCTCACCATTCCCTGGAAGATTCCTTGATCCAAGCCGAACCTCCTCACATTCCATAAGGCCATCCCTCCCTCTCGGAGCCCCCTGCGGTCCTTCCTTGATCCCTCGGGCTCACACCGAGGCAGGCACTTCCTGGTCCTCCCCTCTCCCTCTCCGCTCCCACCGAGACAATCCCTCAGGCACAAAGACCCCCTAACCTCCTCCAGGCCCTCAGCCCTGGAGACGCGGAAACCGTTCTTTGATTTCTCTACTGCAAGGAATTAACTTTTCTTTACTGGTAGCCTAGAAGTCTCATTTTCTCAGGAACACAAAATTAAATACCGTATGCCACAGCGATGTTTAAACTAACAATCTCTTAAATTTCCTTTTCCTAAAAAAAGCAGAAAGTGAATGTGAAGACGGTATTTTTAACCTTATGCTTCAAGTACACAACTGGTTTTGGGGAGAGTAACTTGACTCCCTCACAGAAAGCAGTTGTTGAATTGGATGAACTCGCTCTCCATTTTGAAATCTTACACGGTCCCTAGACCGACTCTCCCTTTAAAAGTGCCGATGTGGCCACCCAACGTTAAATTCTACACTTTGAGTCAGCCTGCATCATTGAAGTGGACCCTGAGGTTGTGAGATTGTTTCGTTTAATCACGTGAATTGGAGATAGTAAATCTAATGGGCATGCTGGTAAAATGTGAAAAATATTCACAGAATGGACACACACAGGCACACCACGCCACAGGATCTTTTTTTGGTGAGGAAAAACAGCACTAAATGAGGGGAAGAAAAACTTCCACATAGATACACATTTTAAACTTTGCTTAAATGTCTCCAGGTGCCTTCTCTTAATAGGGAAACAACACGCAATTGTTGAATAAATTGCTTAGCATTTTTAGGCCTTCAAAGAGTATCTAATTCCTCACAGTCTCTGCCCTACCATTGAAGTTTTCACATCATAGTAATTCATATGCATTTTGTTTTCCTTTGCTTTTGATTCATACAGCCAGACATAAAGGGCCAATTAATAATACATTTGTATGTTTCATTTAATTTTTGTTACTCTCTAAATGTTTAGTCCCTTTCCACTTTTACGTTTTAAGCACTAGTACTATACTAAATTATTTTTCTGCCCCTACAGCTGCCAGAAAAATTAAAACCTGCACAGTTTGCAAATGTTTAAAAAATAATTATTTGAGGTCTTATCACGCTAATTACAGAGACTCCAGTTCTCAACGACTTCCACTGCGAGACTGCCTCTTTTCCAGACACTGTTTCAAAAACATCCCTCATTTTGCGTAGAAAAAGTAATGAAATTAACTACCTGTCTCAATTCATCTTTTCAAAGGCCAACGAAGAATGCATACAATTGTCACTGATGGAAATGTCTTCCCCCGATATTATGATTAAAACAACCCACAAAGAAGAGTCGTGAAGACTTGAGGGCTCTGAGCATTTGAGAACAGCGCAGACAGCAGACATGGGGGGCCTCTTGAGGCTCAAAGGCTGAGGTTGGGCAGGAAACGCGTCCTTTTGCGCCCACCGGGCCTCCCCGCGGACGCCCCAAACGCCCCGCTGACCGCGGCCGAATCCCGGCTCCGCGCGGTCCACCCCAGCACGGCGGTGGCAACGTCCAGGCCGGTACAGAAGAAGCTTTGTAACGGGATGAACGGCAAACCTTTCTGGGAAAAAAGAAGAAAAAAAAAAGAACCGCCTCAAAGGCGAGGAATATTCGCAGGACACCTTGCCATCCTACAACCGACTTGATGTTCTGGAGAGCTCTCGAGCACATTTACATTTTATGTTAAATCAAATTAGGACTAATTCATATTACAACCATCCACTTCTTTTGGAGGGAAATATAGTGGTGGAAAGAACAATATATTTGTCTGCCCCTTACTATGACCTTAGAAGTGGCGTTTGTGTGTTTAAGCCTCAATTACTTGTTCTGCAAAGTGGGCCTCATATTTGCCTCATAGTATTGTTTTGAGGATTAAATTATATAATGTATGTGAAGCTTTATCATTATTACTATTATTCCATATTAATTATAAGTGAGAATAATTTTCTGATTCCATTATTAAATAATATTTAACAAACCTAATAGAGTAATTTTTTAAAAACTGAATACCTCTCCACAAATTTATTTAAATACAAAGCTTATATTCAGAGCCTGAATCATGACCCTTCCCTCTCCTTTTCATTGACCTAGAGATAAGCTTTGACCTGCTGTTTGATAATCACACTTATTCTGAAGACGCCTTGTTCCTTCCAGGAACGGCAGCTTGACCCCAGAATCTGGAAACTGACATGCACCAGTGTACCTCTTTCCTCCCTCCTTGGCTCACCAGCAAAAACCTTTCACCTTTGGACTTGATTCCTAAACCTTGTATATTGTTTGCAATTAGAGGATATTTGGGGCAGATGGAGGATTTTTTTATTTGAATTTTATTGCACACTGACTATGGCTTTCTAAAGTGTGGATCTAAAATTCAATTCTTTAAAAGAAAATTCTCTCATTGGTAACACTGAGACTTTTTTCCTGAGACTTATTCTCTAGGGTCAAATCTGGGATTGACTGCATGGCACTGATTTAACCCACTATAAAAATCTCAAACCCTGAGGCATACCGTGAAGTGAACTGCTGAAGTGGCCTTAACAAGAGAACTGGAATAAAGAAATTTCTTCCAGTAGATTTGTACCTTTATGGCTTCCTTTCAAAAAAATTAAACTTAAAATTTCAAGTTTCCTAACCTAAATTTGTTCTATATTTTACCTGTTGTACAGCAGCTGAGGTCTACCTTCCAAGAGTAGTTTCTTATAAGAGGAAAAACCTACTCTTACAGTTTCTAAATGAACACACACGTACATACATGCATACACACACACACACACACTTGGAAGCAACCAACACAACTTATCCAACAGAACATCATTGTTGAATAAGCCTAGTCCCCACTTCCTGATACATTCTGAGATGGAAATTTCTAATTCCTGGAATCATATTACATTAAAGGCAGGAATCGAATTGCTTCTGCCTGTTTTATATCTAGATCAAAAGGTAAGACCAAAAGGTTGTACAAAGCAAATAAGCATTTTGCAGGTAATCTATGATATATCAAATATAAAGACTAGGCATAGCATTCTACCAATTAACATTTATCAAGAACATCAAAATAAAAGGGGTTTATAACTACTAGTCCAAACAGAGAAATTAACCTGGGAAATAATATTGATTGTGTTTAGAGGAATAAAAATCCACATGCCCATATTTTCTGAAATATTTCAAAGCCAGAGCTGGTGTTACAAAATTCAGCATTTTGCCTTTTTTGTTTTAATGGAAAAAATAAAAAATAGCTAATAACTTTCACCTTGGAATCAGAAGTTCAGTACTTTGCAGTCATCCTGTCCCTTTTCTCACAGACACAGTAGGAATTTTTTTGTCTAAAAGTAAGATGTTGTCTCAGATTGGCCTCCTTCTGCTAGTTCCTACTAGCTCAGTGGCCTTGGATCAGTCACTTAACTTTTCTGAGCCTCCCTTTCTTCACCTCGGAGATGGGAAAAGCAATGCTCTTCTGCAGTACACCAAAACAGTGAAGTGGCAGATAAATACTACACTAAAAGAACTATAGAAAAATAAGTATTATCATTACCATTGCTGGATTATGATAGTTTTATTATAATATTTCTATTTGTTCTTTAATGAAGAAATCAAATAACTATCTTTCATTTACATGTGGCTCTGTTTCAACACCATAAGGTCTTGATTAAGGAACAAAAAAAGTATTTCAGGCAACATAAAATTTTAAAATAATGCTTTCCTTGGAACCATTGAACAATCACCCAGAACCACCCAGACTTTGTACAAATAATTTTAGTGAACTCAAGTAGCCACAAACGTTCAGCACCACATCCTTCAATGCAATACAGTCACAACACAGAATTCCTAAAATGTCCTAACCGATAAGCTTTAACCTTAGATATCCATCTTAATATACAGTTTTCAAGGAGCAATCTGAAATAAGCAGTCTTTAGCCCAAAACTTCCAAAATTAGACCAACAAACTGAACTATTCTAGCAGAGCTGGGGTGCATATACTGAGCTGCCAAGGTACCCAAGATGACTGATTGTAACACTCTCCCTCGAAAAGCCAAGTTTCACAGGCAAACTCTTCCAAATTTGAGAGTCACTTCTTAAATCTTAGACTATATTTTGAGCTCACTTTCATAATGCTAACATCGACTTCGTAAGTGTTACATGTTAATTCTATTGTAAATGTTAGAAAGTAGGTAGAAAAAACATACTAAATGCCTGGCATGCATGCCAATGTCTATAAAACACTGGGACACAGCATTCAAAGTTCATTGGAACTTTGCAATGAAATTCTAGACTAGGAGGAAAAGATACCAAGAAAATGGTAACATCCTTCTAATTATCCCCTTCTGAGGCAGAGCAGGGGGTGGATTTCTTGTTTCCTTTTACTTCCCTCCCTGAATTCCTGATAGTCTAGCTTTTAATACATGGGTCAGAACATGGGCCTGGAAACACTATAATATTGTACATTTGCAAACGTTTTTGGAAGGACCTAAAGGCTTAAAACTATATAAATTAAATAAATGATACAAAAGCCAAGGGCAGGTTGACCTGTTCTTCATGAGCATACATTAAATGTTTCATGTATGCCTTCCTTGTTCTCTGAGACTGATTTGAGTGTCGCATGACAAATGCAGAAAGCAGGGTAAACACATGTGGCAATTCAGTCTATCTCTGGTGTAGACACGACTTTGCTCAAACTCTCTGACTCACAGCCAACCATTTCACTAACACCGAGCATTTATATAGAGGAAGAATTTTTACTGGAATGACATCGCCAGTTTGGTAGATAATTTCAATAATTTTTCATGTAATAGAAATAGATTCATTTTATCTTTACCCACTGATTTCCAAAACTCAACAAAACATCTTTCAAAAAAATAATGTGCCCAGCAGGAATTTTTGTAGATAGGCATAAACCGATTCTAAAATGTATGTGG
The DNA here is from genome assembly GCF_021613505.1 of Equus quagga. NCBI lineage: Eukaryota > Metazoa > Chordata > Mammalia > Perissodactyla > Equidae > Equus > Equus quagga. The sequence continues at coordinate 47,806,174 of NC_060283.1, read as the reverse complement.
GAAAGCACTAGAATAGCTAAAAACAATTTTGAAAAAGAAGAATAAGGTTGGAGGAATCCGATTACTGGATTTTAAGAATTACTACAAACCTATAGTGATCAGGACATTGTGGTTTTGGCAAAGGGAGGGGCATAAAAATTTATATGAAACATAACAGACTCATGCAAATCTGGCCTATGATTTTGACAAAGTTGCAAATGCAATTCGATAGAGAAAGGAAATTTTTCCAACAAATGGTGCTGGAACAACTGGACTTCCATATGCAAAAAATAAACAACACTTGTGCTAAACATAAAACCACATAAAAAAAATTAACTGAAAATGGATCACAGACCTAAATGTAAAATCTATGTTTTATAGGAGAAAATCTTCATGACCAGAAGCTCGGCAAAAAATTGTTAGACATGATACTAAAAAGTAGAAACACAAAACTAAACATTGGCAAACTGGACTTCATTGAAATTAAAATCTTTTCTTCTGCAAAAGACACTGTTAGAAGAATGAAAAGACAAGCTAAAGACTGAGAGAAAATTTTTGCAAATCACATATCTGACAAAGGAATTTTATCCAGAGTATGAAAAGAACTCACAAAATTCAACAATAAAAAATCAAAATAAACAATTAGAATATGAGCAAAAGAGTTGAACCAACAGTCACCAAAGAGGATATATGGATGGCAAATAAACACACTAAAAGATGTTTAATATCATTAGCCATTAGGGAAATGTGAATTAAAATCATGATTAGATATCACAGCACATCTATTAGAATAGCTAAAATAAAAAGAAACTGACAATACCAATGGCTGGCACCAATGCAGAGCAACTGGAACTTCAAGCATTGCTGGTAGAATGCAGAATGGTATAGTCATTGTGGAAAACAGTTTGGCAGTTTCTTATAAAATTAAACATATGCTCTACACATGACCCAGCAACCCCACTCCCAGGCATGTACTCTAGAGAAATGAAAATTTGTCTTCACACAAAACCTTTACACAAAAGTCTAAACTACCTCTATTCATAATGAACAAAAACTGGAAATAACCTTGAGCCAGCCTTGATGGTCTAGTGGTTAAAGTTCCACGCTCTCTGCCTCGGCAGCCCAGGTTCTTTTCCCGGTCACAGAACCACACAGTAGCCATGCTGTGGCAGCAGCTCACACAAAAGAACTAGAATGACTTACAAGTAGGCTGTACAACCATGCACTGGGCCTTTGGGGAGAAGAAAAAGGAAAAGAGGAGGATTGGCAACAGATGTTAGCTCAGGGCGAATCCTTCTGTACAAAACAAAACCAACCAAACAAACAATAAAACTGGAAATAACCTAAATATTCCTCAGCTGGTGAGTGGAAAAACAACTGTGGTGCATCCATTCAATAGAATAATATTCAGCAATAAAAAGGAATGAAATATTGACACATTCAATGACTTGGATGAATCTCAAAATAATTGTACTGAGTGAAACTAGCCAGTCTCAAAAAGTTACATACTGTATGATTCAATTTATATGATATTCTTAAAAGAACAAGACTACATTGATGGAAAACAGATTACTGGTGGCCAGGAGGGAGGGGTGGAAGGAGAGTGTAATTTCAAAGGGATGTCATGAGGGAGTGTTGGGGACAATGGAATTATATTGTATGCTGATTGTGATGGTGTTTACATCAATTTATATATGTGTTAAAATTCTAGAAAAGAACAAATACATGTACACACATATTCATAGCAGCACTATTCAAAACCAAAGGATGGAAACAGCCCAAAAGTCCACCAATGGATGAATGGATAAACAAATTTGGGATATGGTATATGCATATGGTGGAATATTATTTGGCCATAAAAAGGAATGGAGTACTGATACTTGCTACAATATGAATGAACCTCTAAAACATTATGCTAAGTGAAAGAAGCTAGACACAAAAGGTCATATATTGTATGATCCCATTTATATGAAATAACCAGAATAATTCCATCCATAGAGACAAAACACAGACTGGTGGTTGCTAGGAGATGGAAGAATGGTGAGCAATTGCTTAATGGGTACAGGGTTTCCTTTTGGGGTGATGGAAATGTTTTAAAACTAGATAGAGCTGGTGGTTGCACTGGACTGTGAATGCACTAAATGCCACTGAATTGTCCACTTTAAAATGGTTAATTCTGTACTATATAAACTTCACCTCAATTTAAAAAATCCACAAAGTCTATTCTACTATACTATAATTTCAAAAAATAAATGTGAAGTCACAAAAAGAAGGAAACTAGAAAAAAAATAAATGAGTTTGTAACTCCATGCTCAGCTTAGCTCTTTGAACAAAGCATAAAGGAAGAATTCAAGTTAAGTTATTACATTCCAGAGGACTTCCCATTTCTGTGCATTCCACTCTGTTCTTCCCCAAAATGCTCCCGCAAAATGGTCAGTCATGGGGGAGAAATTTTTTGTCTCATAAAAAAAAGAACTCAAGAGTATGATTCAATTTCTTTTCAAACAACGGTTACTCAATAACAAATGTTAAAGTGGCCCACCTATTGTGACAACATAGATGGACCTCGAGGGCCTTATGCTGAGTGAATAAGTCAGACAGAGAAAGACAGATCCTGCATGGTCTCACTTATATGTGGAATCTAAAAAAGCCAAACTCAGAGAAACAGAGACCAAAATGGTGGTTATCAGGGCTGGAGGGTGGGAGAAGAGGGGAGCTGTTGGCCAGAGGACAAACTCTCAGTTATAAGATGAATAAGTTCTTGAATGTACAGCATAGCGATTTTAGTTAATAATACTGTATCAGAAAATTGAAAGTTGCTAAGAGAGTAGATCCTCAATGTCCTCACCACAAAAAAGAAATATTAATTATATGACGTAATGCAGGTGTCAGCTAATGCTATGGTGGTACTCATTTTGCAATGTATAAGTGTATCTAATCAACACGTTGTACACCTTAAACTTACACAGTGTTATATGTGAAATAAATCTTAATAAAGCTGGGGGGAAGTGCCCTATCCAGCCTTTTGAAATGTGTTTGAGTTTAAGAATATATTGCTTGTTTATTTTTAATGGAACAGAAGAGAAACCAAAAAAAAAAAACACAGGGGCTTATTTTGCCTTTTAAGACTGAGCAATTCTAGTGACAAGACTCCTTGTTGCCTTCCGTGGCTTGCCAATTCCCACACACACTGTGTGTTCAACTGCTCCGTGCCTTTGTCTAGGCTGTTCCCTCTGCCTGTAATGTTTTTCCTCTTTAGTCCTCCTTGTGCTGGTCAACTCCTAGTCATCCTCTATCGCTCAGCCCTGAGATCTTCTCATCCAGGAATCATCCTCAACCCTGTGGATGGCCAGACCACCTTTTACTGCATCCCCACAGCGTGTTAGATTGGCATGACCTGCCCATGTGATCTGCTCCTCTGCCCATATCTCTCCCTCCAGGCTCTGGGCCCCTGCAGAGGAGGGGGCATATCTTATTAATCATTATTTTCTCCAGTGACGAGCATACAGTAGGCATTCAATAAGCATAGTTGGTTTGTGTGGATTGTTGTCTGTTTCTCATAAAACAGTCTGAATTGGTTTCTGGACAAGGCCTTGTCTCTCTTCCTCATACAGCCCTGTTACCCTTGCTTTAAAATGAGCATCGATTCCCCAGGTCCTACACTTTCCCACTAGTTCTAAGTTAACCTCCTGTGGACTCTTAATACTTGGAGCAAGATTTTTCCTCTAACTCTTTCAGGGTCCTGGGAGTTAGAACATTCAGCAAGCCAGACTTCAAACAATTCCAGAAGAGGATGGTGGTTTGAGCTTCTTGAGTTCACACACATCCACGTAGAACCTGACAGAACAGCTAGAATTCCCAGTTAACGCCCAGGACTGAATCACTCTTAACCAACTAATCAGTAAGGGAACCAATGTCCCACCTCATGCCAGAACCTGGCTCACCGGTGCCTGCAGAGGCGCTCTCTCCAAGAGTTTAAAAGCAGGGCCAACCCAATAGTGCTGGAAGCATCGGGTAGCTGACCCAGGTTTCAGGGGACCCTCTTTTAAAAAGAATATTGATTTACAAATACAAAATCTAGGTACAAAGTGAATCCTTTTTTAGAGGGGGAAAAAAAATCACCATAAGCTACTGGAGCTCCCTTTCGTGTGTATCTCTCAAGGTAATGCACTAGAGATGCTGGCATAGAAACACATCCCGGTTTCCTCTCCCCACCCAGAACCCTCTACAGCACTCAGCAAACTCCCAGCATTCTCAGGGGTTCGCGCACATAAGAACCCTAAAGTTTAGCTCTATTTGCTTCCTGGGAAATGCACCTCTGAGCCAGACCCCATAAATCAGACTAACAGGGACAATACCTGATGCTCACTGAGGGGCACACGGGGCCCTGTGTATTCTCCCATATAACTTTTACCACAATTTTATAAGGCAAATACCATGATTGGCCCCATTTCGTAGACTACCAGCTACAGAGGCTCACTCCCTGAAAACAGACCCCCTTCTCAATACTTTCTTAATGTCACTTGTCTTCCCAGAAGCCACAAGCCAGTTACACAGTGTGGCAGTGAAGAGTGCAGATTCTAGAGCCAGTCAAACCTGGACTATGAGCCCAGCTCTGTCCTTTACAAACCGTGTTACTCGAGCTCTCTCAACTTCTGCATCCTTAGCTATAAAGTAGGAAGTACAGGGGCCAGCTGGGTGGCACAGCAGTTAAGTTCCTACGTTCCGCTTCTTGGTGGCCCAGGGTTCACCAGTTCGGATCCCGGGTGCAGACATGGCACCGCTTGGCAAAAGTCATGCTGTGGTAGGCGTCCCACGTATAAAGTAGAGGAAGATGGGCATGGATGTTAGCTCAGGGCCAGTCTTCCTCAGCAAAAAGAGGAGGATTGGTGGCAGATGTTAGCTCAGGGCCAATCTTCCTCAAAAAAAATAAAGTAAAATAGAAAGTACATCATTACTATTGCTTTTCTGTTATCTGTCTGGCCCTTGAAGGGCTGATGGTGAATCAGGGATAAATTCTGATTTGGGGAACCACTAAAACCATGAGATCCCAAAGACCATGCAGATGCCAGGAATAGCTTGTGTACCTCTAGGAAGCAGCTTTGGGAATGAGAGAATTGGGTTTACTGCGTTGTAAACCTATGAAAGCATGTGGCCTTGAACCAGTATGTAGCAGGAGCTACAAGTGTAATAACTGTAACTCTGCTCTGTAAGCTAGATTCAGCCACTTCAATCCACATTCACCAAGGTAGAGGTGGAACAGACGATAACACTTTCTTGAGCTCAGAATCACAGTCTCACGTGGAGATCACGCGTGATGCTGGTGGCTCAGGAAGGTGGGCGAAGTTAGACTAGAGGACGAAATGGATCCCAAATTGATCTTCCTCTCCACTGTTCCCCAGCCTTCACTTCTTGCAACAAAAATTGGGAGTTTGTATGGGGAAACGAGTAAGAAAAAAAAGGCCAGAAGGGTAAAAGTTGGTGGAAATTTGCAAATCACCCAAAAGCAGTGGGAGGAGCAGAATGAAAAGAAAAATGTTCCCAGTCTTTCTTCCCACTTCATTCTCACTTTAATCTGAAAGATACATCAATATTTTCAGTCTTCCAAGACCATGGACATTTCCTAATATTTCCAGACACTGTGATTTTTAGTCATCCTGAAAAAGGACATCAAAATGAGCTACGTATTTTTAAACTAAAATAAAACAATTTTTCAAAATTACTATGGAAAAATGTCCCCTTTTTATAAGTGGAAAAGCTTCCGTGGTTACGATTGGTCAAAATGTCCTAGCTTATTCTATTTCTGCTGCCTGAGTTTCCCTTTATTTGGCAAGTATTGTTTAATTAAGTTTTTATATTATTATTTGGGGTATTTTGTGGCACTTTTCTCCCAAGACACCCAAAGAAATTTGCAAATTCACTAAATTCCAGTTAATTAAGGGGCTACTGCTCTGTTAACTGTTTCCCACACAGAAATGCCTCCTAACCCCTCAAACATTGTTCTGTCCTTAGCATTAAACAGAAGAGGACAGAGAATTTACAGATTGGCTCTCCTAAATGAAGTTCTTAATATGTTCAAAAATTAACCATCTAATTGGTTTTCCTAGTTTTGTAGACAATTCACCCTGGTGATCGCCAAATCAGGATTTTTGTGTGTTTTTAAGAAGAGGGACGTTTTCAAGCACCAGTGCATCATTAGCGTGTTAAAAAGCAGAGCAATTGAGGGTTTAGTTCAATAATGGACTTTTTACAAAGACAGAAACTTTATATTAATAGATACATTCTGGAACAGTATGTCAAAAAGCTGCCTAACAGATCCTTCAGATCTATTACTCTCCCTCCAAACAAAACCCATTACGCACAAAGGCAACATCAAACAACAATCCACAACAGCGCATATTGCAAATAATCCCAACAGCGTCCTCTGGGGTCCCCGTAGAAACCGGCCATGTTTGGTCATTCAGAGACAAGTTCGACCTATCTGCTGACGTTTCATGTGGGTGCGTGGGCTTTTCCCCCTCTCTCACCCATCCACCCCTGGGGGAGATGGAAATCTTTTTAACATCCGTTTGCTCACACTTTCAAAGGAGCCCTTGGTGGATGCTGTCCTTTTGTTTTGACCAATAAAAGTGGAATCCCAAAATATCCGTCCTGGCCACACTAATAGAAACCAATCGAGGCTCCAGTCGGATCCCCAGTCCTACCTCCTCCGCTCGCCCCTCTACGTAACTTCTGCAACACACAGCGCTGTTCCCGAGGACGGCTTTCCGACCACCCCCACGCCCCCAAGGATGTGTCAACAGCCAGACACAATGGGGAACGCTAAGAGCCACTTGCCGACTTTTCTCTGGACCTCCTCTTTTCCACGCGGGCAGAAGCGACTGTTCGCCAAATCCTTCACATTATTTGAGCACAGCATTTGCAGGCTAATTTTTGGTTTCTAAAAAGGAACTTTCCTAGATGGCTAAACGTGTTTGTCTTTAAGGATTGTTAAAGAAGAAATCATGCATATTTCAGCCAGCTCCAGATGAAACGAGTTAAGTGATTCTCCCGCATGCTAATGTTTGAAAATGCCATATTTGTGCCATATTTGGACCTTTTTACGAGGAACTCAACTTCAACGCAGCCCCCGCCTCTCCTCCAGCCCCCTCCCCCACTACTCCATTATGTATATATGTTGCATAATTATGGAGCAGTGAGTATTTATCACCTTTTCTGGGCAGTAAGCAGAAAGAACTACAATACCATTACTTCCAGTTACTGCCTTTCCCAAGATAATTAGGTAACAGTGGAAGGAGCCTCCGTAGGCCTAACGCTGTTCGAGTTAAGTGATTGACACGGCTCTGTCTGGCTGCTCGATTAACTGTTTCATTTTGTTGCTATTTGCAGTTTGCTTGGCTAATACTCCGAACAAATACAGACTGTTTCTTTAGCCTCTTTTTTCTCTTTGACCTTCTCCTGCCCATTTTCTTTGACTCACTTCAAACTGCCTTGAAAAGGCCTGTTGAATACACACAGTCCATCAGAGGCCCAGGTCCATCCTACTCTTGTCCTGAATGCCTTACTTCAAAGATGGGCCGCATTCTTTAATTGCCCTTTGAATTAATATCAAAGGGTCACAATGCGAGTGCCAAAAGAGAAAGGGGCTTTAATGAAGCAAAGAGCTGCCATTCATTTGCAGATAAGCACATTTTTATGCCTGAATGGTCACTGCGGCTAAAGGCTTCGGGAAGGGGAGGCTGTCCTGAGAGGACTTTTCCTTAAGTAGTGATTAGTTCAAACAAACAAGAGTAAACAAATAAAAAAAAAAAGGTCTACAAACAGCGACAACATAAAATAAATAATAAGGTGAAACTCGTGAGCCGCCATGCCGCTCCCATACTTCCCGTTAAAAAAAGAAAAAGCTGCACTTAATTAGCAAATCCATTCACCATTTTTAATCCCATATTTCAACACTGAAATTCCAACGACAGGGTTCAACAACGTGCCTAAGACAAAGAAAGTCGTTTCAGTCTGAAATTTTGTGCCACGGGTAATACAGAGGGAGAATGTTATACCTTTAAAATGCAGGGGAAAAGAAAACGTAACTTTCACAAAATACATCCCAGTGCTGAAGACATAATTATTCTTGATACAAACATTTGAACTTAAATTATTGATGCTTCACTGTTTTGGTACAGAGAACTTAGTTTGCAAAACATATCTACTGTGTAGCTATCTATCCATGTAGGTCTATTTTCCATTTCTCCCAAAGAAGTCACCGTTTAGTGGCCATTGTCTTCACTGTCCCCTTGTCTTACTCTAGCTGCAACTACAGAATGTGTACACCAGCAGGACCGGGGTCAACATAAGGTAAAATACAGCTCAGATCATAAATGATTACAGAGTGAAACAGTAAGCTATGCTTCCCCTCCTCATCATTCTCCTGTTGGAGCAACTGGTGATTAAGGAAGGATTTCAGTCCTGGTGAATTATCATCTTAGCTAAAGCTCAGACAATATCCTTGGTGCCCAGCTACAAAGCGGATGGTTGGCGTCTGGTAAACATAATATTTGGACCATTACCTGGACCTGCCTCCCTTCAGTTGATGCCTTGGTAAACAGAGTGGATGTTACTCTCAGTGACGTAACAAGGAAGGTCCTTGTTCATATGTTTCAGTCTCCGAAAGTAAGTTGCCCGTTTTGAATCTGTGCACATAAAATTGCCATGGCTGTGTTAAAAGAAAGAGAGAAAAAAAGAGTTCTCCCTTATCTTTGAAGAAATCAAAAGCATCTTCTCTTCCTTGGCCTTATTTTCCATGAGCTTGTCCATCTGGTTCATGATTGCCAAAATAGAGCAAGAAAAGGACAACAAATAAATGTCAGAGTCAGCCAATCTGCATAAATCTCCACCTCCTTCCAGAGAAACTCCTTCCTGGCCTGCTGGGCCTTCCAGTCTTGTGGCGTGAGCCAACAGGCATCGGAACAACATGGAAATCAAAAGACTTATTCTGCCCAATCCAAACCCTTAAAAGCGGCTTTCCCTCCTACCACTTTTCCACTAGATATGCACCAGCATGCTGCTTTGCAAGAAGGCAATGTTGTCCCAGCAACTAGGTCCCATATGTCCTAAACACAGAATTATTTCAGCATATTCTGGACTGACCGCAGGAAAATCCACTTAGTTCTTGTTAAACTGTCCTCTGAGAAAGCATTAAAGCAAGTCAACTAGCTACCAAATCTTGTTTCAATGAATACAAAAGCAATCAGCAGACTACAAGTAAATAATACTTTATATTTTTTCAGAACTTCAAATGTGTTTAGGGCCACTAATACATCACAACAATCCTTTGATGCAGTGGAGCAAGAATTACCCCTGACTTGAGAGAAAACCAGCTCAGAACGGCTAAGTGATTTTCCCATGATCACACAGCTAGTTACAAATAAGACAAAAAGCAAAGTCTTTTAACCCCAAACGCTTGCATAAAACCACAGTTATATCTGGTGCAGAACGAGGTTTGGGAAGTCCAACGGGCTGTGATTTCTTTAGCAAAATGCACAAGTAGAATTAACTTCAAGACACTCAAATCCAGCTTAAGGAGACACAAGAAAAGCATTTGGATCATATATTTCAATGCTTCTCCAGGATGCTACAGTCATATAAATATAACCATTGATAAGCTCCACTCAAACATAGCAATCATGGTAATGCTGATGTTGATGATAATTGTACTGCTGACGATAATGATTATATAGTGCATTTGTCAAGGGCTTTACACTTCGTAAAGTGTTTTTCACACCTGATATCTGATGGAATGATATGACTCTTGGAGATGAGAAAAAAAAATTTTCACTTTAATTTCAAGTGCCAAAGGAATGACGCAATATGAGTCTCTAACTTGCCTTGAAGGCAGGTGAAGTTTTAAAATCTAAACAGCCTAGTCACCGAAGCTACCTAAGTAATAGGTTTCTTATTTCCTTTGTAACTCTCAATAAAACTAAGGGGCATTTGATACCCACGTAAAATTTACATTCCCAAGGGACAAATCATTCATGATAGCGTTCTCTTCTCTAGCCACCCTCCCATTTGCAGCTCGAAAAAGGTGCTTCTGAAATTCAGGTCCATGTGAATCAGCCCTCTCTCAAGCTTGACCTGGAAGCCGCAAAAATGCAAGGGGAAGGTGTGCCAACTTCACAAATAGCTGTTTTACTAAAGGGGTTTCCTAGACTTGAATGAAAACCTTGTCCAGATGGAGGCTGGATCTCTCTCCTGAAGGTTTTCACTTTCTCTGTGTCACCAGGACATAACCACAAAGCTGCTGGCATTGCATGCAACCCTCCTACCAGACAATGTGGACCTGGAATCTGAGGAATATTGAGTTCAGCAAACACTGCATAGCAGCCTCCACTGTTTTTCTCCCATTAGGAATCAGAAGCACACCTGGAAGGAAGCTCTCGCCTTCAGTGAAGAAAAGTGAAGCAGCCTGTCCTGAAATTTGGAGACTTAGAGAGGTTGTATTAGCTTGACTTCTTAAAAAATCTGTCTATCTCTTCTGCTCTCGCTGCCACTCCGCCCAACCCGCACGTTGCCCAAGCATGGAGTAAGTGTTATGTCAACTAAAGAGGCTTAAAGGGGAAGAAAATGTGATCTAAACAAACCTCTAGGAGCAGACATCCTGCTGTAGGTTTCAATGGGAAACATTTGTTATGAAGTAATAAGAATTTGCATAATTTGGGGGAAGACTTTGTTTTCAAAGTAATTCTCTTTTTCACCTGCTTAGGTCTTTGCCGTGTATGGCTTTGGTTAAGTTTTGTTGATGGAGGCTCATGTTTAACCAACTGTTTTTAATTTACAAATTAAACTTGTCAGAAGTAGAAATCTTTCCCTTGGAACTCTTCCAATATGTCAAGAATTAATTCTAATGAAAACGGCATTGCCTAAATGCAGGATGGCCAGTCACTTATTTTATTTACACAAAGTCCTTCTCAGTTTCTTTGATAAAAGCAGCTAAATCTTTTTCCTCTTTCATGTTTTGTCAGCACTTGATTCCTTTTGTCCCTTGGCTATTTGCCTAGCTGTGGACAATAAGGCGGGAAGAATAGAAGCAGATTGTTGGAATGGCCCTCAATAAACCTAATTATGACATGTTGACTGCCCTCACCATGACACAGTCAAGGGCCCCAGGCTTATTCAATTACCCTTGCCAGGTTTCTCTTTCAGACCTAAAGTTATCCTTTGACTGTTTGTATTTCTGAACAGTATTGATGTTCATTGTGAAAGAAAATCCCCTAGACTTTGAGGGGTTTTTAAGTTGATGCTGTTATTGTAGCTAATTTTTATTAACTGAATGATAACATGATAAAGAAATAGACTTTTGTTATGTAATAAGAACAAATCAGTATGTGCTTAAAGTTACACCTCTCTTTCCTTTCTCTTCCAGCCAGCCCGGCAGGACTTGTAACCTGAATTAATAAACAAAATAATTTCTTCAACCTGCACATCCCTTACAACATGATACAGAGTCCAGCTCCACAGCACGAGACTGTTGCTTCACCGTGCTTCCTCTTAACTTAAAAAATAATCGTCATATGATTTGGGGGGGGAGGGGGTGTTTTAACCACCAAGAAAGTTCTTTGCCCTATTAACACCAGGGAACATAAGTTCATGGGTAGCCTTATGCCAACAGCTATTTCTTCAGCTGTTTGAGATAGACAGGATGAACAGTATTTAATTAAAACTCTGGCTGCTGGTTAGCGGAGCCCTTTCCTCCTCCAGGAGATTGTTCGCCGATCACGCCAGTGGTTCCCGCAAAGCCAGTGGATAAAAGCTGTGTGTCAAGTGAACAAAAGGGTGGAAAAATGAAGGAATGCCAAAAATCAGCTCCTGATCCATCCTAGCTTTTAAGTCAACGAGATCTGATAGAATTAATATTCAGTTGTATTTAAAGCTGCACAAAGCTGAGCAGAGACGATTGTTGTGTAAGTTACAGCATCTCTGGGTAATTTCTTTCTTTTTCTTTTTTTTTTTCTGTTGAGAAACTCATTGTTCCTCTTAGGTAATTTGACAGCTCTTGGAACTATAATAAAATAAAAATTCAACTACAATATAACCAAGTAGGTGCTATAATTTCTTAAATTTGTTCCTCATTTCCTTTATTCATTTCCTTTATTAGAAAATTCTCATCTTTCGAATAAGAGCGGGTTGAATTGTAACCTGTCCTGCAAGTGAATTTAGAGTAGAGTATTTATTTGGTTTCTGGGGAAATTATCTTTTTAATCCTAATGTGAGAAATCAACTTCACAAAGGACTTGTGAAATAAAACATACGGAATCCTTCGTGTTTGAAGAATGTTTGGATTAAGAACTCTCTAGAATGTGTTCTGCTCTGCTGCTGGATCCTCTCAAAAATAGCAAGTTTCATTTTTGCCAAATTCCAAGAGGATATTTTTCATCTTAAACATCCAAAATGCATTCTACAACATTGTCTTTAACTATTATTAATATAAATAATTTCAGTGCAATGTGTATTTACTTTATATTATAGAAGGTCATTCTACAGTTTAGTTTCAGCACTTGTTGATTTAATTTTCTTTAATGCGTATAAATTTGTATTCATATCAACTTTTAAAAATTGTCCCTCTGAACAATTGCAAAAATAATCATAAGAGAACTCTTCCTATAAATAAAAAGCATCTCCGTTAACAGCAGCATGGAAAACAGGAAATGTCTCGCCACTAGAAAGTTGAATTGTTCCTCCAAAAGTGTTCAAATTACTTTAATCAGCAAATGGAACCTCCTGTATAAAGGAAGTGAAAAAATAAGTCTGCTTTTGCTACTTTATAGTGGAAATGTTATTAAAATATCCAAGAGGTCTCAATATTTTAACCTGAAGCATATGTATTTTTGCATTCCCTAAAATGTTTTAATGTTTTTATGTAGTTAGACAGAATAACAACTCTTCGGATCTCAACGAGCACTTCCCTAAGAAAACATGAAAAAAAAATAAGTGGAGGAAATCAAATACTCAGATTCAATACTGCCCACCACCCAAAACTTGGCCAAGCATTATAAATGCCTGCTGTTTTACAAGTTATACGGTTATCTTGCTATTCAAACTATATTAAACAAATGTACGCCATAACTCACAAATTCAACTTCTTCAACTCCAGTGGCACCGAATTCACGTGGCAGTATAAGTCAGAGGTTTGCTTGTGGATATGGAAAGGGGAGTCAATAATTTGAGTTGTTTTGGTTTGTATGGAGTTACTCAATAAAAATCCTAATGTTGACTGAAAGTAGCTAAGATCAGATTTCTTCTTTAATCTAGAAGTCAAGGAGTGACTTTCTCTCTTAGCAAATAAAAATTTTAATGTGTGATTCAAAGTTCAAAATTGCAAAACATTTGATCTGAGTACAGGATAATCACCAAGAAAAATAGAAACAAACTCTTTCATATGGTAAACAGTGGTACTTATTATTCTGAACATATAAAGGATAGTTTCTCTTCCTGATGTTCTCATTTTATAATGTTCAGCTTCTATTTTTAAAGATTGGTAGATATTTTGTAGCAATATTTGCTTACATATGTTTCCACAAATCTATTTGCTTAAGATAGAGAAAAATACAACAAAATCTAAGCCACAGATATCAGATACATAAGAAAAATGCAGGCAAATATTAGTTTGGATATTTTATATGCTCTAAAAATTTCTCAAACAAAAAACAAATTTTCACAATGCATTTTACATTGCTAATTTTATCGTTTGGTTTTTGCAATTAAGGATTCCAGCATTTGAGTGAATCATTGTCTATTTTCAGAATATATACCTGAAAAGTAAATATATAGTAGATGTTGCCTTTTGAAATAATTTTCTTCCACAAAAACAAAAGAGCAAAAAAGTGAGGGGGAAAAATTATTAAAATATCTTCTTGATAAGCTATGACATCCTGCCTTGACTTATTTTCAATGTAACAAAAACTATTTCTTACATTCTTTCCAAGTTTCTAAAATGCTTCATAGCAAAGCCCTTGCAAAAACAATAAAAGTTTTCAGATTTGAAGTTAGCCCCCATTTAGCCTTCACGAGTTTTCTCACAAACTCAGCTTTGGACAGAAAAACTTAATTGATTCAAACACAATTTATTTTATTCGTAAGTGTATATGCATGTATCTTAACTTAGAGGCAAAAAGGAATAATTTTGTTTATCCGATTTGGTTTCTGACAACTGCTAGTGGGGGAGCTAATTTAAGTTTAAGATGCGACAGCAGAATCAGATGAAGTGAATGCCTCATTGTCTCCTCAAGCCCAGACAGTTTCTAGCTCTGACTTGGTCAGCTACCAGAAATCTCGTGTGTCCCTCTCTGGGCACGGGGGAAATGTCTAGGCACAGACAATTTGAAAGGGAGAATGTTACTGTCTTGCTTAAGAAACTCTAACTTAAGGTGAAGCTCTCTAAGCAATACACCCAGGCTTTTCCAGCCTCATCTGGAAGCCACAGCTGTGTCAGGAGGTGCAAGAAATCATGCATTTCCCCATATGGATGGAAAAGAGCCGGCGTCCACCTGTTCAATTGCACAGCAAGCTTCTTTTCCCACCCTCACTATTCTCTCACTTGAAGGCATCCTTCACCTCCGAGACCAGACAGGTCGGAGGTGCTCACCTTCTAAGATATCAAGGGGCCACGGGCCTCTCCATCCGAGCCCTGGTGCCCCCGCTGCCTGGAGGCCTCGCTGTTTCCTCAAACAGCTGCCTGGACTTCCAAGAGTCCACTGAGAACAGGACACGGCCGCAGCTGCCACAGCCTGCCAGAGCTAAGAGATCCCATAGCCTTCACTTTGCCAATGCTCCCATTTTTCAGAGGAAGGGAGAATGAGATCCAGAGAGAGAAAACAACCCTGTCACAGCAATAGTTTCGGAGATCTACAAGAAATAGCTAAAAATTGGCTTATACAATCTTAACAGCTGAGGGTACGAAGGCCCCCCAAATTACAGGTCTTGCCCACCTGCCCGTATCCAGTGAGTGTTTGGATGGTCCTCATCTTCTTGTGAGGAGCTGGTCCAGGATCCCTCTAAAGGGCTCCCTGCCAAGGACCGAGGATGCTGTGTGGTAAAAAGGCCACATGGGTACATTCTCAATGGCTCTGGCTTGCCAGACCCAGACTTTCGCTCCACAGGTAAATAAGATAAGGCATAAGAAATGAGGAAGCGTCCTGGAAACTCTAAAATCCAAGACACAGGAGGAGGGTAACTGAGGAGGAGGAGGAGGAAGAGTGGCAGTATTTTGTTCTCACCCACGGCTGTGCCAATCCCACACTCCATGCCCAGGGAGCCCACCTTTCCTCACCTCTGCCTTTCCCACCCTAAACTGGATGAGGACAAGGGTAGGTGCAGTTTTGTGGGGACCTGAAGCTTTTACCATTTAGGGAGCCCCTCTTGAGAAGTAAATACCAACACATCTTAATTTTGCAGCATTTGCAAAATCCTAGTGGCATGAAGATGTTGTTTGGGCCCCTCCCGGAGCCTGGAAGGGGCCCACCCAGTGAGGAGCCCTGGAACTGAAGGTTATTACATCATCGTAAACCCACCTCTGACAAGGACTCCTCTTTCATCTTCCGCGTGAGAAGGCCTGGGGGAGATGTGGGCTGCTTCTAGATGCTTGTATCCACTGTCACTACCTAGTACTTATAAAATATCAATCAAGTCTAAGTGTCAACTTTGGGCACTCAGCAGAGAATCCAAGATCATTTAACAGTGCACGAACACAACAGGCTGTTTCTCAACCCCATATATTGTAGACGGAATAAACCGCAGCTCTTCCACTCAGAGCCTGGTGGCTTTACTCCAAAGCAATGGGTCTCCAAGGCTCTCCAGGACCCCAGCACTGGGAGTCTAGGAGACTGTGACCTTCCAGAAGATTCCTACAAGTGCTTCAGAGCACTTTCCAGAAGTTCTTCCAGCCAGCGGATCCATTATAGATGCCCCTTGGACCCTAGTCCTCTTGAAAAGGGGAACTTCTCCTGACCTCTGACAACTGTCCAGGTGCCACTAGAAGTGTGAGACCTCAGGGGCCGGCCCCATGGCTGTGTGGTTAAGTTCCCACATTCCACTTTGGCAGCCCACGGTTCGCCAGTTCGGATCCTGGGCGAGGACCTACACACCACTCATCAAGCCATGCTATGATGGCATCCCACATGGAGGAACTAGAATGACTTGCAACAAGGATACACAACTATGTACTGGGGCTTTGGGGAGAAAAAAACCCAGGAAGATCGGCAACAGATGTTAGGTCAGGGCCAATCTTCCTCATCAAAAAAAATAAAGAAAGAAAGAAAGAAAAAGCATTAATACAAAAAGAAGTGTGAGAGCTCAGATCAGACGTCTGCTCCTTGGGGGGAGTTTTGAGCTCTGAAGAGAGATGGGCCCCACAGTGCTCTCCCTGTCTACACCTCTAGGCCAGAACAGACCCTTCTTGGCCTTCCTCTGGCCCTGCTCTTTGCAAGAAAGCCCAAAGGACACAGCCATGGTGGTTCCCTGACACCCAGGAAGTGTGGAAAATCCACCTGTGGTGGAGGATGCTCTTGGGCCCACCTGGCCCTGCCTCGTCCTGAATAGCTCAGCAGGGTACCATGCCCTTGCAGGTCATGCTCACCAGCAAGGAGCTCCCTCATTGCAGAACTAGTCCTGCTCATTCACAGTGAAGACAGGATCCTCTGGAGTGTGAGTTAAAGGGTCTCAGAAACCTATCCCTTGCCCCCAGGGAAAAGCTTTCCTACATGGATACCTGGAATTCTACCATTAGGGATTCATTCCCCATGCTAGGTGATCAGCTCCCTAAGAAGGGTAACCAGCTGAGGCTGATGTGAATGAGGTAGGTCTCACTGGAAACAGATGCTATATGCATGTGTGTGGAGAAGGGGTGCACAGGGGAGGGTAAGCCAGATGGAAGCAAGACGGGGGTGGGGGAGACGGGAAAGGAGAGGGGACAACATCCGAGACTGACCTCCCTCTTTTTGCCCAAAGCCAGCCCGTAAAGCCTTTGTGAAAGGAGAGTGGGAGAAAACATTTTCAGAAGTTTTGGGAGCAGAAGGTTGAGGGAGGGAGATTTTCAAACATCCCTGTAAAAAGCCCAAAGTTGTTCTGGTAATAGCCTTTCCTATAACCTACAGTATGAGTGATTGTTCTATTTTTCCTAAAGTTTTTCCAAAAGGATTTTCCACGTACCAGAAATTTCAATGTGAAAGATAGTTATTGTCTTTCCTAATGAATTTAATTTGGGTTTTCAATTTTTAAAAAAATAGAAAGGATTCATTTTAGGGGAAGAATCGTTGGTTTAAACTTGTAAATTGAATTACAGTAATTCAATAAAAGGATGAAAGTTAGCCAGCAAATGAAGATTCAGACCAAATTCAATTCTCTACATCATTTGTATTTTGTAACAAAGAAATTGTTCTCTCTTTATCTGCCCAAGGTATACGCTGGTACCTCATTAGGAATAAAAGCTCATGCAGTGGCTTAGTTTCGATTTTCCTGAAAAGAACAAACAACATGACACAAAAGCGTGCCAGGTAATGCCTATTTGCTGTGACCTGCACAATGTCTACATGGGCCCACAGTCTACTGACCGCTTATTAAACCTCTGATGAAAACAAGATGAGGTGGCCTTTCGAGCTACCAACTGACTTTATGCTCAGGAACGCCCTGAGAAATATC
Source organism: Equus quagga (assembly GCF_021613505.1). Lineage (NCBI taxonomy): Eukaryota > Metazoa > Chordata > Mammalia > Perissodactyla > Equidae > Equus > Equus quagga. The sequence goes on along the minus strand of NC_060283.1, from coordinate 47,788,507 downwards.
AGCTGATACTTTCCACAGGCTAAAAGAAGACGGAAGAAAGTCAAGGCCCAAAACGTTCACTCAGAAATGCCCAGAAGCTGAATCCAAAATAGACCAGGCCTTGAGTTTCCACTCTGGCCTTCTACCTGGAGCCAGTTGCCTATATAGTTGGGACGTGTCAATTTCCCGCATCCCCAGAGCCTCTGCACTCTTCAGCATGACTCTGCGGTTTCTGATCTGATGCTAAGTCCCCAGTCCTCCATTTGCCTTCTTTCAGACAGAAATTCAGCAAGTATTCAGAGCTTGGCAGGGCCAGTGACCACAAGCAGACATTGGCTTCTAGTAAGAAACTATAGAAGTTGCCTTCCACTGCCCTCTGATAAATGTGTGTCCTGTGCACACAAGCCCCGGATGTGCCCTGTCTGCATAAAAAGCCAAGCAAATCTACCACCTGGAAAGTTTCCACGCTGGATAGCTTCCCAAATCTTCTGCTCTGGTGTCTTGCTAGTCGACCAGAGGCACTGTGAGGAGACCCCTATTGATTTGCTTGACTTCCTGAAATGGACTCCCAGCCTCCTTTAGAAATTGTCTGAGAGGATGCTAGAAGTTCCAAAATTTTCCAAAATATAGCCAACAATTCCAGACACTGAGAGCCCATTCATTTGGGAGTCATGAAATGGAAATTTGAAGCATTTCCCCCAGATGAACTCAAGTCCCTTTTTATTTTAAAAAGTCGCAAATTGACAAATCAGAAGAGAAGGAGCAGCTCTCACACCAAAACCCCTACTCGCTGACATAGAGCCAGTCCCCTGGAGAATGCCTGTACTTGCTGCTATTTCCCTTTACCTGTGTGGACGAGAACAGCGTGAGCACGTGTGGAGAATCGAAAGTTCGGTTACTCTGCCGAGGCAGGCCTGAAAACCACTTGTTTTCTATGGTCTAAATTTCTGTTGAGAACATCACAGCAACCTGACAAACAAATGAAAATTCTCCTCATTGGGATTAACCCTCCTTAGACCTGCCTTCCTACGTGGAGAGCTGCATGCTTTTGCAGGTAGTAATCACATGTCACAAATTATGGGCCTGATTCAATCCAAATTATGCACAGAGCTGGAAGAGGAAAAAAAAAAAAGCTGCTTTAGATTTTTCTCAGCTCTTTGCAGATGCTCTTAATGCCAGGCCTGTTTACATCGCCGAACTAACTTCTTTAGATTTCCATAAGCAAATCAGGGGAACCTAGAGCGTTTAGAAAGCTACCTTCTATCTAAGCATGAACAAAGGTTCTAGCATGAGGACTATCTCGCTGCCTCGTGACTGGTAGAACTGCACTACGTGTGCTGGGGCTGGAGGCAGAAACAGTCAATAAAGAAGACTTGTTTTTGGTTTTCTGCTATTTTTTTAAACCAAATCAAGATTTCGATTTTCAAAAATAAATCCTTAGTCCCTAACTCATTCTCCTATTTCTGAAAGTTCCATTCCTAAACAGGAACGACTTGAAACACTTACTTTATAATATTTATCGGTGTTCACATCTCCTGTTTTCTCAGAAGGGTTTGGAGAGGGTTGTTTTTCCCATATCATTGGAGCACAGTTCTTTCTGGCTCATTTCACAGCCTTGGACGTCCAGCCTAGGTAAGCCAGGTACTCAGCAGCATCAACAACTGAATTCCCAAGCATCAGATTTAAGGGGAAAAGGGCTGAAATGATTTGAGGGAGGCAAGGTATGTGCAAAAGCATAACAAGTCTTTTGTGCATAGAAGGGAATGGATATATTCTCCCTCAACGTTTGTAAGATTAAAAATCAGTCTTTACCAAACTCAAGGAATCCTCAGGGCATCAGGCCAGCACTTCTCTAAAATTAGAAATACAAGACGGTGTTTTGTTACTCGCAATCTGCTCTCTTACCAGTTCAAACCTAATTCGGTGACTCTGAAAGACAATTTCTCTTTTGTCACTAAACAATCAGAATATGTTGCCTCTAAATTGTTATAAAACTATCCATAATTTTTCCAGCACAGAAAGAAAAACAACTAAGAATGCTTAACATAAATATACTGTTTTTGATGACAGTGACATGAAATAAACAGTAAATAAGAAAAAAAGGATAAAAAGAGGAACTATTAAGTCAAAGAGAAAAGCTTTCCTTGGAGTTAAAGAATGTTCCATTTGGAGAAATAACAGAATATTAGTAAAATGTCCAGAGGGTAGTCACTGTTAGCAGAAAAACTTCCTAAGCAGAAATGTCAAAACCCGGCTTGCATATGGACAGTGGTAGAGAAAGTGTCTCATTTTTCTTGTGCAAGTGGCCATGGGCAAACATATTCCTGCTTCCCAGGAACTCTGTCACCATTTGTTCTTAAAGCAGAACCTAAATTCTACCAAAGCTATCAAAATTACAAATGTCATTCCCTTTGTCTCTACCACGGAGGAATTATTTTACAAATAAACTCACACCTGTGCCAAATGGTGCTGTTAGACTGGAAACAATCTAAATGGTGTCGAATAAATCATCACTTGCCAATATGATGGAATAGTATGCAGCTATATAAACAGGCTGGGAAAGCCCATCAGACCCTGCTGTGGAGTAATTGCTGAGATTTATTCTAAAGTGAAAAGAAAAAAAGCAAGGTGCAGGATAATGTATACAGTAGGCTACCATTTGTGCAAAGGGGGAGGAGAGAATATTTTTTTAAATGTAATAGCTTGTGTATGCACAGACTCTCTAGAAAGATAGCCAAGATACTGAAGAGGTGGGAGGAAAACTTGTCACAAACATCCTTTTACATCTTTTGAATTTTGTACAAACTGAATGTTTTACCCAGTCAACAATAAATATGATGATTTCAGAATAAAATCTGACAAAGCGTATATTTCACTTGAGTGTTCAAGTTGACAAGAGGGCAATTCTCAGAATAAAAGAATGCTTCCCTTTTGAGGCTGAGAGTTGGCCCCCATAATCCAGGAGTCCCCTTGCATCTAAAAGCCTTCAGGGGGCCAGCACCGTCCAGAAGGAAGGCCCCATGGCTCGCCAGCGAATTTTTATCAGTTCACTGGGGGCTGGCCGGCCAAGGAGCCCGGCTGCCTGCTGCGACGCCTAAGCCGTAACAGCTGCATAAACTGGCTTTGCCCCAGCCTGACCTATTTCGGAGACAGGTCAGACCAGTGCATGCGGGGATAAGAAAACAACCTTCCTTCTGTCCAGTGGCTGCACTGGCAAGCTGCTCTAGCGGGAGAACATGGGGGCAGCCACTCTCCAGTCCCCAGAAGACTTACAAGCCAGGCTACCTTCTTTCACCCCAATAACACGGAAGTCCCAAGCTTCTGGAACTGGATAGAGGGAAACCGAATAGAAAGGTCATTGAAATGCATCCTCCAGCTTCACGAATGCTGTTTTGGAAAGTTTGCTTAATATTTCTGAACTCAGATTTTGAAAGGAGAGGGATTAAGAAGAATTATACACAAAGCAGGAAGAATGCACACAATCTCACGTGCAGAGCAATAAAGACACTTAAGAACAATGAAGTAGGCTGAAGAAGGGATGTAAGGAGAAATTGGACAAAAACAATTCCACAAAACGAAGGATTGTGACAGGATTTCAGGAGCAAGAATGTAGGCATGAGATCCATTTTCAAACGGAATTTGTCAATCTCTGACTGAGCAAAGAGAACTTGTGCAAAGAAAACAAAGAAAAGTTTGATTTGCAGTTTTTTAAAAGCCAAGTTAATCTAAGAGAGAAATGTAGTCTATATAGAATGGGCAGGAAAAGTAATTAAGAAATATCTTTTGACTTCTCAGTGAAGGGTTTTAGAATTTTATTATTTTTCATATCTATTAAATTAATAAAGTCTTATTACATTAAATGGTGGCTTATAAATTGGATTTTTTTTGACTCAGTGAAAGTGGACTTTGAGGGGTGTGTGTGCATGTGTGTGTGTGTGTTGATCTTCATTGTCACTCCTAAGCCCTGAATTAAGCTTTTATCTGCCCTTGGGCAGAGCCCATCTGCCAGGAGGCTTGTCACTTTCTGCGTGTTCGGAGGTTGATTTTTCCCCAAGATTTTGAGTTTTCCCATGATGAGTGTAATTTGCACATGACTTGCATCCTCTTATTTTATTCTCATATCACCCTGGGAAGTTGATATGATGTGCCCCATCTTACAGATGGCAAAACTGAAGTTCAAGGGGTCACATCTGAAATGTGCTTGGTCTCCATTTTAGACCAAAATTAGTGATGCAAGAACAGGTCCCTTTTACCTTGGCTCTTCTGCTCTTAGAAGGCAAACAAGGACGCGAAAAAGGATGTTGGGGTATGTTTAAATCAGAGCAGACAAGAAACACTCAATTGTCTTAGTGAACCTCAATCAGGAAACCGGCCAAGTGGGGATTCAGAAAGAAGGAACCTGTTGCTTTTCTTGTAATAAAATGAATTGGACCAATTAATTTTCTTTACTTCAGGTTAAGCTCAACCATGGTAACTGAGACACATACACCCACCTGTTGGCTAAGACTTTCTTACTCATGTTAAGATATTGGAATATTGGAAGAATTTAAAAATATGTGTTTGATGATAGACTCTATAATTATTTAAAAATGAAATTTTTTTAAAAAAAGATAGACGCTATAAGGGAAACACGGAAGATAGTAATACCCTCATACAATGCCCAAGTGCCCGTTGACTGGATAAGTTATGCCTATACTACAGTTTGCTAAAAAAATAAGAGGGATATGCTGACGGTACTTTTAGCATATTTGTATATCTGTCAAATTACAAACCTACAAAAATTGGCTTCCTGTTAAAAACGCAAATTTGTACGTGACCATGTAAGCATTTACTATGAAAGCACAAGAAAACTAAACCAATTCCATGTTGTAATATAAATTGCACAGCAATTAACTTTCTTTTCTTAACTCTTCTGCCCTAACTTGCTTATTATTTCCATCTAATGACATAAGGCCAAGTGCATTTAATTCTGCAGTTGTTTCCAGAAATATGTCTACCATCTGATTATAAAAATTTTGAAAATTTACATTTAAGCCTCCATAAAATTATACTATTTGAATTCTCAATTTGATCCTGGAAATTTTTAAATGCTGAAAATCAATGGTATTTCCTCTCGTTCAATCCTATGTTGGTCAGCCAAGAATAGTCTGTCATTTTCATCACAAAGCATGTTGATCAGTATTTTAAAGTGGAATCCATTGGAATTAGACCCAGGATGAATGAGAAACTGGCTCCTAGAATCAAGAGTTTATATTAATATACTACTTTAGATGCAGTAAATCTGGCCAAATAAAAGTACATAAGAGTCAAGAAATTACTAAATGGGGTTAAGGAAACAAATACACAGGTAGTTCGCTCTTGCCTGTTATGAGTTCTAATTTGTTTTACTGGGTGAGGTTCATTTCCCAATTCCTGCAGTAAGAAGGACATAAAAACTCAGACTACTTTGATCAAGTTGCTTCCCCCCAAAGAGAAAGGGTTCCTTGTTGTCATTCTTGTTTTTTACTTAAAATCCTGCAGCAAAAATTTAAACGTTACAAACTTTGGTAAAGTAACATGCGAGGTAAAACTCTTTCTCAAGATTTTACTATACAGGAGAAATGGGGATCAAATTAAATTCTAAATTTTACAGTGTTGATCTTTATTATTTCCTTTATATTGCCCTTTATAATTTCTTTTTTAAAGAGAAGTGGCCATTTCCATAGTAGATATTATCTGTTCGTCTTTTCTTTGTTTTTATCCGGAAGGAAGGAAAACAGACATTGAAGGTAAGAATTCATAAAGCCTATTATTCCTCAAGCGTCTTTAACAATTGCATGGTTTTCACATCTCCCTTTGCAAAGCTGAAGTTTCTAACTCACCTCTCTCGAATAGACGTCTTATAGTGTTAATGGGCATTTTGATAACTGTGCATGTTCCAGTTACAAACGGGAAATTACCTATTTTCTGTTTCTTTGGAAGCAGAGTCCCAACACAGATAATTTGAGGGGAAGCTTCGTTGGAGGAGAGATGTCCTGATTTTGCAAAAGCTCCACACTACTGAAGCTCAGTGTTTGGCCCAACACTGCAAGGTAGAGCTGAAAGCTGAGCCCACCACTTTCTACCAAAGGCTGGCATGTATAGGGCAAGAAAATCTTTCCCAACAGAGAAGAGGATGGCCCTCTGCTCCCACTTTGGTGTACATCTTCCAACAGAATGGCAACTTCTGAAATTCCCTTTCACTTTTTCTGGTCACAGTTCCCAAGCTAAAAGCAGCCAGTTCTTTTTTTTTTCTAACTATAATATCAAAAAAAATTTTTTTTATTTCCAGCTTTATTGAGATATAATTGACATCAGCCAGTTCTTCAGTCAGTAATTCTGCCTTAGTAATGAGATCAGGCCCAACTTGGAGCTCAACTCTGCTGTCCCCCTTGCAGTATATGAACACCCAGCCTGATGCCCAAGGGGGAAAAGTCACTTTAACTCTGCATGTATGTGAAATATACACGTACATGTGGAACATGCCACAAAGAACTCTCTAAGACTGCCTCTGGACCCAGGACAAGGTAACCATAACAGATCTGAGCTGACTCACACTTCCAGCTCAATCTATTTCAGGTGGTTGTTCTACACTGCAATGATGGAGGCTCTATAAGAGCATTTGAGCATAGGTAGATTATTAATTAACTGGGAGATTGTAATAGAAAAAACATTAGAAAATATCTGCTAATGATTCTGACGCTGTATGTCAAGATTCATCTTGTTCAAGAGTGAACAAGAAAGAGTAAAAAATAAAATGAAATAAAAAGAAAGACCTACGCACTATTATTTAGTACTGAAATGAGCACAGTCAGAGAAGGGGATTCAGAAAATAATCCTCCCACATGGACAGATCCACGATGCACAGCTGAATTTCCAAAGCCTGACGCTGGCATAAATTCCACAGCCTCAGTTAGAGTGACTTGTTGGAATTTGCAAATTAAGTGCAGAGATGGCATTTCCAAAAAAACCTGCAGGAATTTTAGCTCTCATAATAAAAGAAAAATCTATCCAAATATATTGAATTCTGAAACCAAAAAAAAAAAAAAGTTTAACAGTTCTTCTAAAAATCAGCAGCCAAAAAAGTCATAAAATCACTCAGGGAAATATTTTTCCTAGCATTCAACAGCAGTGCTGAGTATGAACTGGGAAGCTGTGCTGTTGCCTCAAATTCTGATGACTCTAAAAAGTGCAATCCATAGGAAAAATAAACCTCTATTTTGTGCAACTGCATATAGTTTATTGCCGGCATAATTCATAGTGATCAACTTATAAATAAACTCTAACCATGCACAAACTATACATACAAACAAACACATATCTACTCCTACATTATAGGGGCTTTAAAAATATGAGACTCATTTAACCATCTATAAACACAAAAACTACGGAAACACATGTAGAGAAGTGTAGTCAATAGAGCTCCCAGTTTCCAGTGTATTTAATTATTCCCCACCTAGTTTTACATAGAAGTCTGACATCTTTCCCTTACATCATTCCAGTCTGGAAGGCAACTTTATTGAAACTTGCATATTGGAAATTTATCAACATGTGGATAGTAGCTTCCATGCCTCCCACCGCTCCCCCAAAATGAGAATCTATTTGATGATCCATTCACCATCTTAGCCTCAGTTCTAAACAAGAAATCACTGTAGGATAATTAAAAACACCCCATGAATCTCTTCTCTACAAACCTAGGACATGTAACTGGTTTGGGTTCCTATTTCTGAAAGAGAATTTGGTCAATCCTCCTTAGAGGTTTCAGAGGAAAAGGAGGATTTTCCAAGACAGATAAATTGAAATGATCCTGCTTTGATCTCAGTGGTTAAGAATCCCTCACAATAGAAGATGGCCACTGAGGGGCCTCGCTCCTGGCCTTTTAATGCATAACAATGGTATCAACAAACAGCCACTTAATCAATATTTGGCCAGAACTGCTGAAAACTTCCTTTTCAGATTTTAATTCCTAGTTGTAAAACAACCCCAGAGCAGCTAGTGAGATAAGGCATTAAACTGACTGCTTAATTGCCTTTTAGTGTCTTGTTAGTTATATATGTACATTCTTAATGGTTCTTTAATCTTTATTTACCCGCATAAATAAGTTACCTGCCATAGAGCCCCACCAAACTGAACCTTCTCTGCCCCAACCCTGGCCAAACTCTCTCTCACCACTTGTTCGTCGATACTGCTGCAGATTTTAATTTTCATCGGCTATTTACTGAAGTACAACTTAAACATTTAACCGCATGGCTAGGAAGGATTTCTGTGTGTCCTCAAAATAGTGTATGTATGCATGGATGTTGAAACTGGGTTCCGTGGTCCTCTTCACCTGCTTGATTCCCGCCTATTCCACTCTCCTGAACCGAGCGCGCTCGCTGGTTCCGCCTCACCGCCCCGGTGGGTTTTATTGCGCGGCCCTGGGGACTTTTAAATGACCCTTCTGTAATTATTACGCACTTGAAGCCCTTACGTCCCCGTTCCGGTGCTATCAACAATCAAATCAAGCCCCAAAATAAACATACGATTTCAAGCATTAATTAGAAAATCTGCACGTTTTCCATAAGGCTAGAAAGTAAGCACACAGCAGCCCACCCAACAAAACAAACAAGCAAATAAGAAAAAGCCACGATCGGAACTTTAGTGTTTCCTCTTCAATCGTTCCAACAGGAAAATCGTTACCGTTACGTCCTTACAAAGAATGTGGCGTGTTGTTTTAATTTAATTCAAGTTCTTATATTTCCAAACATTTTTAAACGGGTGATGTTCCCTTGTTAAGCAACGTAAGGGCTTCCGAGAACATGAAATTTACTCAAACGATTAGAGACGACGTTGGGGTCAAATGTGAGATTCTGACAAATGGACTTGGAGAGGGGGCTGTCCACTTTATTAAGGTTCCGATGCCACCAACAGAAGATCTTATACCCCGTGATTGTAATCTGTGGGAAAGTTCCTCCGCCGCCTCCCGCTCACCCCTTGCCTCGCGCCAAAACGTCCTTCCCAGCTAACTCGGGGGAAGAAACTGCCTTCCGTTCCCCTCGATTTTAGTGGCGCTCCGGTTAACGACAAAGTGCTCTTTCATGATTCCGCTAGACATGAAGTACTTCGAGGACTTTTAAAACTCTTCCGCGTTTTTAATTGCTTTATCTTATGCCCCACTGAAAAGTCGACGTCGTCCCTCTTAACGTCAGAAAATCTCATAAGTTTACAAACAAAACGAGGACTCGAGCAAAACTTTTGTTGTCACTTTTACTTTCTCGAACCGAAAAGGCAGCACTGTTTTTCATAAATGTCAAAAGAGGCGGGGAAACATATGAAATGAGTGCAAGTCCCAACGACCTATGCTTGGGGTCTCTTAGCTCAATCTTGAAAATTGTTGCAAACCTCCCACGCTCGCTCGTGATTTTACAAGGAGGAAAGTCCTGTGAAAGTGTATCTCCAGCCCCAATCAAAACATCAATTTGGCAATCTGGCCTCTCTCCCCCTGCCCCGCCGAGCTGCCACTTCAAAGCCGCTGCAACAAGTCAGTAATTGTAACGTTGCATCTAAATATTTAAACGAGAGTCTTGCAGTCGCGTGTCCATTTACAGTCCTCATCTGTCCCCTAATTCCATTACGGCACAAAGCAAAAATGTTTCCCAAAACTCACAAACAGGAAAAGCGTCACCCAGTTGGAGAAGGAGGAGGAGGAGAAGGAGGAGGAGGAGACGGAGGAGGGGGAAGAGGAGGAGGGGGAGGAGGAGGGGGAGGAGGAGGAGGAGGAGGAGATGAAGGAGCAGTTTCTATTGATTAGCCTCTGCTTTTGTGTTAAGGGCTTTCTTTAAAATAAGAAAAAAAATGGGGGGAGGTTGCAGAAATTTCACTAATGTGAGCCTCAGGCAAGGGAGAAAAAAAAAAAAAGAGGAGAAGAAGGGGGGGAGGCGGGCTGTGTCTAGATGAAAGTGAGAAGGACATAAAGGAGGCAATTGAGTCGGCTGCAGCCCGGCGAGCTAAGCTTCGAGCCGGCCGGAGCGCAGGGGAGGGGGCGGCGCGGCGCGGCGCTTTGGCGCAGGGCGCAGGAGTGGGGGCCGGCCCATTGTGGCGGCGCCCGCGGGCCCGCTCGGCCGCGCCGGGGGAGGAACAGAGGCGCCCATTGAGTGGCCTGAGCGCGGGCCGTGCCCACAGCCCCTGATGCCGCGACCGTGGCTTGGTTCCTGCCGCTGCGCCTGCTCGGATCTAGGTGCCGGCTAGGGGCGGGAAAAGGTGGGGGTTGCGTGTTCCCTGGCCGCCCAACCCTCTCTTTCCACCAGGGCAAAGGAGCTGGAAGGATGCACCCAGTAGAGGCGCACGGCTTCCACCGCGCGCCAGGGCGCACGGGCTTGAGCGCACCGGGTCGGCAAGCTGCGCTGTTCTTGGATTGGGCGAGGGACAAGGGAGTTGGGAAGGTGAAAGCGGCCATCTAGCAGAAAGGGCAAGATTCGAGAGAAAGAACGAGAGTGGTTCTGACCTCTTTCAGAGTGCCTCTGTCCCTCTGTCCTAGTGTCTGACAAGCAGAAAGATGTCCCCTGGAAAGCCAGTCTCAGCAGCCCCCGGCAGGCCCGAATGGAAGCTGGAACCTCCGAAGACAGCGCTGCCCTGCTCAGGACACCCAAATCTCCCTTTTCGGCTGGGTCGCTCCCTCTCTGCCAGGGCGCTCGGAGCCCTTATCAACATTCCTTCTATTTTACAAGCAGGGCGGCCTGAAACTTTTGATGCCCAAACAACAGAATTTTTTGAGGTTTCTAAACTTCCCTTCAAACTACACATCGCTCTGTCCTTTCTCTGGGCCCCTCTTGCCCTCCAGGGCTCATCTGAAAAGGGAGCAAGAGGCGTTGAAGAGACTGACGCTGCATCTTCCTTGACAACCTCGAATTAAAGTAGACTTCAGCCTTCCAGGTGTGTGTGATTTCACCAGCAACGCCCCCGCTGGGGAGAATACTCTCATTTTAAAAATGGTAGCAATTGCCCTTGAATGGCAGCCGGCCCAGCTAGACGGCCCAAAAGACTAGAAACATTTTGTAGGTGAAATGGCCACTTTTTCCACGCTGGAGAGTCCATAAAACTTCCTGGCCCAGCAGCTATTGGGGCTCATTGAATAATTCATCCCTCATTGCAAGCCCATAATGTCTATTCTCGGGCCTTTGTGGGGCTGTTTTCTCTTCTTTTCTCCTTGAATTATAAAAAGGTTGCCTTCCTTTGTTCACATCAAGCTGCTGCGGGCCGGAGCTTTGTCTGGGCCGAGCTAAAGTGTGAGTTTCAATGGACTCTCCCCGCTTTGTCTTCCAAGTTCATCTCCAAGTGTAGATTGTGTAGAGAAGGCCTTCTTTGTAAAAGCTGGAAAAGTTGTACAAATGTTTGACCAGCTCATTTGGGGCGTTTTGTCTCCTGGGCCTCGGTTGCCTGTGCTGCGAAGGAACTGCCGATCTGCCGTGCAGCCGCCTCCAGCAACAAGTAGCAAAGCGGTGCCACCCTCCCCACCCCTTCTTGACCCTCTCCCACCGCTCTGGGCTCCTTGCCTCGCTGCCTGCAGGGGCCTGCTGGGTTTGAAGTTGGCTAGTTTCTCGCCTTCCTTCCTCCCCCAGCACCTCTATTTTGTATCTAGACCTGGAAAAGAAGCCAGAGCGTCTTCTCAGAGACCAGGGCAGAAATGGACCCCTTTAAAAGGAGGGGCTTAGACTGTCTGTGTGAGGCCCCTGCTTTTAAGGGATGGAAGCAACAGCATATGTATCTCCCTGCTATGGGTTTTGGTGTCTTTTCTTGATTGTGTGTGCCGGAGAATCTAGGCTTCTGCTTCTCCCTGAAACCAGCCATTTGGATTTGTAACACCTAAATCTAACTGTCCCTTCTAGGTTGTGTATAGATTTTGCATTGATTTCTAAAGCTGCTGTTCTGGAGGACCAGCAGTCTACCATGGAGTTGGACAGTGGAGGTCAAAGAAGGGCCCAGCTTCCCGAGTCACAATCCTACCCTGGATGCCATCTGGCTTGCTGAGAGCTGGGACCCAGCTGGTCCAAGTGGGTGACCACTCCAAGCCCACCTGAAGAGGTGCCTGCCCTTCTAGGGCAACTCAAAACTCAACTCAGCCCAACGAAGTTCCAGCCCGGGGGAGGGAACGCCAGCATGGGCTGGGACATCTGGGGGACAACCAACCCTTTGCTCCATCCCCAAGGCCAAAATTGTGGAGATGCAAAACTGCTGAGACTCATGCTGCAGTGAGCTCTTCCCAGTTCAGCCCCGGGGGGTTGACTTTCTTTTCTCGGAGGGTAGGGGAATAGCTTTAGGCTCTAAAGATGGCCCAAAGCAGGTGGAAGAGAAGCAGGCTGCACTTATGGCTCCAAAGGGGAGATTTTCTCTTGATGCTGACAAATCACAGCCAACAAGAAGGGGCTGGTCCGAACCTCTGGACGGAGAGAGGGTGCCAGCACTGCATGCCTAAGAACCCAGATCCTCTCGTTTGTAACCTAGAGCTTCAGCTTGTTTTACCTCCCAGACACACAGAGATCAAACCTCATCACATTTGAAAACCAATTTCAAGCAAAGAAAAAACAGCCAACTTACACATATATTTATAAGGCAGCCAATGTGGTGCAACTTTGGGGGCCCACTGCCCAAAATAGTTTTGAGTTTCTCTCTCTCTCCCGCCTCTCCTCTGATGTGGGAAACTTTGGAGACCCGGGCCTTTCCTGAGGACGCAAAAGTTCCTTTAATCTCTGGAGGCTCAGGGACTACCCCCAGACCCCCAGCCACTCAGGCTCCCAGTCCCCGACACCTGAGGGCAAGAGGGTCGCCCGGCACCTAAAGCGCCATTTGCAGTTCTAGACTCCGAGGGGCTGGGAGTGGTGTGGAAGAAAGATTTATAAAATAGAAAAACACAGAGCAGAGATTTTTGTTTTCATTGCAATGCGTCTCTGGGCTTTCACTTGAGGGCTCTTTGCCGGGTGCAGTGGGTATGAGCAAGGAGGCATCTTGACAGAGCCGAGGCTGGGCCGCCCTCAGGCCCCCAACCTCAGAGCGGGGATGTCCGCGGAGGCGCGCGCAGGCCCTCAGCGCGCCACCCAGCGCGCCACCACTTACCTCGCTCGCTCAGGATGCCGTCGATGCTGTGTTTCGCCTTCTTCTCGCTCTCCTCTGCCTCTTTCCTCTCCAGGTCGGCCTCCTCCTCTTCGCCTTTCCCGAATTTACTCCTCAGGATGCGGCTGATGGAACTCACTGAAGACGGGAAGAGGAAGGGAGCGCGTTACACTGAGACGTGCAGGGCTGTTGGGGACGGAGCCTGCCAGTTCGCAGCCGGCCGGAGAACGGCTGCCCTGCACAGCTCGCTTCTGTCTCTCCCTGCATCTTGGGGCACCCTGGTCCTTCTAATACTCCCTCACCCTCCCACTCAGTAATCGGCACCTAGGAACAGGAAGACCGGAACCTGGGAAGCTCCAACCTCCAAGTTAGGGCCGGGAAAAGCCGTTTCTCTCCCTCTTTTCCCGGCAGGAAGCATTTCCTTCTTGACTCTATAGACGGGGCTCTAGATATCCACTTAAGAGAATTTTCCCACCAGCTCTCCCTGCACTGCCCCCCCAAGGCCTTAGGCCCCGCAGTTCGTGTTAAGGAGGGAAGAACCACAGCGGACCCGTCCCCTGCAATTCAACTTTCTTTTGAGGCTATAAAGGGTTTAAATTTCAACTGCAGAATCGTTTCCTATTGTAAAAAGCAAAAGAAAATGCACTTTCCCCCATTTATTTTTTCCAGATTCCAGTCTGGTAAACAAATCCATGCTCTGAAATATCTCGTTCTCGCAGGGGGGAAAAGGGAGTTTCCTTTTAATTAAAAACAAACTCTGCCGCGCGCCCTCGCGCTCGCCCCTCTTCTCTCTCCGCCTCCCCCTGGCTGCCGGGGGCGCCGGATGGTCCCTGGGACTCTTGGGAAAAATCCTGGCCGTCGCCGAAGCCTCCCCTCCTTTGCGCACACGGCAAATTCTTAGCACACGGCAAATTGGCGCGGCCCAATCTCCCTTCGGTTGGGGTTACCAAAACATTTGTTTCTCTTTAAAAGGGAACATCAATATTAATACACGCTTGGCTTCGCCGTGCGTTTCCTGCCCAGCCTCCTCGACAGAAATTCTCTTCGGGAGCCCTCAGCGGCTGTCTCTCAACCCCAAGACAGGCAGCTCATCACTTTCTCCATAAAACGCCAAGAACGTCTGGTTCGTAAATATTTCAGGGCCCTTGGGAGGTGACGCCTCTCCATCGCCCAGATCGATCATTGGGGTGATTATGGCTCGGACGACCCGCCCGGGTAATAGCGACTGACGGCCGCGCCTCAGGAAGACGTTAATGGGCCTGGTACCTGAGGGCACGGTGTTTCGATCACAGACCGCGTCCTTGAGTAATTTGTCTCGAATTTCCCAGCTGAACATGCCTGGGTTCTCCCTTTTGTATTCCTCAATTTTCTTCTCCACGTCAGGCGTTGTCACCTGCTTTAAGAGAATAGGCAGGCAGGCGTTGGTACCCAGTACTCTGGGCCAGATGAAGCGGTCCCACCGCCTCCGGGCCTGGCCGGATGCTCCTTCCTACGCCCCCGGGAAGGTCCCCCTTGCAGCAAAGGGACCCCAACTCTCTGAGGCAGTTTACTTTGGAAAGGGGCAGACAGGAAATCATCCCACCCCCAAGCAGCCTGGGGACCCTTATCCTTCCCAGATAAGCTCGGAAATCCGAATAAATTAAGAAGCGTTGTAACATCTTGTGTGTAGAGGGGGGCGTACTTTTCTGATCCCTGGAAATAAAGAAAGGCAACTCCTTAAACAGAATCAACACGAAAACGAAAGTAAAAAAAAAAAAAAAAAAAACTTGAAAAAGGGTCAGAAGAATCAGGTTAGGTGTGCAACTTGTGACTCTTGAAGGAACACAAGATTTTAGCTAAAGTGAAGAGCAGAAGGGAACGCAAAAGGTGAGTATTTAGGTTTAAAAAAATTAGAGTGGAGAACAAATTTGCATAATTTGAGAGACTGGCTCTTTTTTTTTTTCCGTAGAGTTTCTAGAGATTCTTAGAGAGGTTGTGAAGGAGGAGAGAAGTAGGGTGATTGAAAGTCTTCAATTTACCAGAACTCTGCTTTTGATTTTACCCTGTGGCAACTAGAAAATTATATTGCATTTTCCCCACATCTAGAAGAAAAGGCAGACACTATATAATCCCCTCCCACTTTGCCCAGGCCAGTGTGACTCTCTTTCCTTTTTTAAAGGGAAACAAAATAATTTGAGGATAGCACCAAACTGCTTTTTAAAGCATGGGCTCATTACAAAGAAAACAAATCACCATAGGTAGCTTTTGCCTCCTTGAAGATAACTTGGGGAGGAGATTGGGAATGGGAGTCGAGAGAGAAATTATCAGGAAACCAAAAGTGGCTCCTTAGATTAGTTTTGGAAAGGGCAGTGCAGGGGTGGGAGCTGGAAAGATCCTTGGGGAAGAAACCAGCAACAGGTGGGCACACACAGCTTGCACACTTTAAGTGTTTGCCTATTCAAATAATTTGATAAGGATTCCAGGATTGGGGGGTAAAAAAACAAACGCTGTATCTCCTTTGCAAAAAAGGCTAGAAGTTTCCTTTTAGCGTTTATCAAGGAGCGTCAGATCAGGCAGCATCTGAGTCCCCACCACCGCCACCACCACCACCGCCAACCCCAACACACACACACCTTCTCAGACTTGAAAAATAACTCCTCGGAAAGCCCCAGCTGGCAGTCGTTGCCCCCTGCCCCATCTTCCCTAACCCCGGAGGCAGGAGGCCAGGAGACCTCCGGGGCCGGCCCGCACGCTCACCTTGGGCTTGCTGCCGCCGATAGCACCGGGACGGATGGAGCCTGTCTCCTGGTACCTGCACAGGATCTTAGAGACGCAGCCGTGGGACACGCGCAACTGGCGGGAGATGACGCACGGCCGGATGCCGTGGTGGGCCATCTCCACGATCTTGTGGCGGATGTGGTTGGGGAGCGGTCTGCCGTTGATAAATACACCGCCGAGCTGGTTGACCCGGCCCTGGCCGAGGGGGGTGGACACTGGCAGCAGAAGGCGAAAAGAGAGGCAGGAGGAAAGTCATTTTAGGAGAACAGAGCACCGCAGCCCCAAAGAGGAGCCCACTTAATTTCGCACTCTCCTGGCCAATCCGCAAGTTACAGCCTCAGCGCGGAAACTGCTAAACTGCTCGACATCCGGCTCCCAGCCCCACACCCTTTTTCAATCACATTTGTTCAAATTACTAAGCAATTCGGGGCGCATAATCTTGTGTGAAGGGAGAAACCGGGGCAAAATAACCCGCCCCAGAGACACTGTCTTCCCTTTCGGCCCAGGAAAGGTGGCAACTTGGGTGTTGGGGTGGGGGGAGACCCTGGGGCTGGTATAAAGGGTTTCTTGCTCCAGAAACAGCCTCCTGGCAGGAAGATGTTCACCCAGGCGCTGGCCTTCTCAGCTCCGCTCTCACTAAACCCTGTGCAACTGGGGCGGGTCCTTTCGGAGGAACTTGGAGCTGACAGCCCTTGGGGTTTCTGGCTAAAACTGCGGCAGGCGAAGATCAAAGAGGGTCCTGAAAGGAGGCCACAGGTGGCAACGCGTGTCACCTGTTACACCTCGGGACAGAGGCGACAGCCGGGTCTGCTCGCAGGCCCCCTGGGCTCCGCTCATGCTCCGCATATTGCATTCTACTCTGGACCGAGGGCCAAGGGCAGGAGCCGCGGGATCCCCGCTCGGGCGCCCCAACCTCGCCAACTGTCTAGAAGGGCCAGGGCTTGCAAACCTTTCTGCCTCTCTGAGATTTCCAGAATCTTCAAACTGATTGAAAGGCAGTTTTCCAAACGGGTTACGGAAACTTCGACATGTCACTTGGGATGAATGGAACTCTAATTAATCAATTAATACTAAAAATTCCTATCACGATGCTGAGCGGCGTCAGCCACCACATCTTTGTATCCGCAAGAAAATTCTTCCGGAACTAACAAGAGTTTAGCAAATATGGACGCAGCCGGGAGAATTTTGAGAAGCCTTTGGGTGAACAAAATGTGCACAGCTTGCTTTCTGGTGCTCAGAAGCCGGGTCATCCCTTCTGCACCACGGCGTTTCCAAAACAACAGGGAAAGTGGACCGGCCGGGGAGCAGGCCTGGCCTCTTGGCTCCGGGAGAAGTTGCGGAGAGAACGGCGCTCCGTCTGCAGAAGGAAAATCGAGTCGGGATCTCGCCCCGACTGATACCTCCTGGGGTGGAGGTGCCCAGGGCATGGGCTCCGTGGACGCGCCGAAGGAGCCTGTGGAGACCCCGGGTAGGGTGGAGCGGCCCGGCCCGGGCCCCGGGCTCCCGGCGGCGCTGAGGCCCTTCCTTACCTTCCAGCGGGAACCCGCTACGAGGGTAGTTCTGCCCCGGGCCCGGCCGCATCATCCTGGGCACAGCTCCGGCCAGCGTGGTCATCCTGGGGGCAGCTTCGCTTGGAAATTATATCCAGGTGAAAGCGAAATAGGCGAGCGCGGGCGCTGGTGACCCTCGGGTACTCCCCCGAGCGTGGAGAGCCCCTCCCCAAAAAGGCTGGAGAGAGAGGGAGGAACGCGGGGAGGGGGCTAGCTCGCTCCTAGTCCACAGAGAGGCTCGAGATGCAACCGGGGAATGGGGCGGGCAGGGAGGCCCCAGAGTCCAGGATCCCGAGCTCAGGACGGAAAAGTTTGGTGCGAGCCTTGGGCGTGTGGCCCCGCGGCTGGGGGCGCTGGGGAGGGGGATCCGAGCGCCGCGACCAGCCAGGGGGGGGGGGTGGGGGCGGGAGCGCCGCAGGCCCGAGTCTCCTCCCGTCGTGACACCGAGTGCGGGGATCCAGGCTCGGGAGCATTTATTAGTTCTTTCATCCAAAGCTTGGTCAGGAGCCCTGAGCTGCGATTGGCCGACGGGGAGACCGTCCCGGGTGGCGGAGACACGCGCTGATTGGGCGACAGCGACCACTTTCTCTTCCCATCCACGGCGGTGCCGAGGCCTCCGCGGGCCCCGAGAGGGACCCGCGCAGGGCCCTATCCCCGGGAGAGAAGGATAGACCGGTGGAAACTCAGAAAACCGGAAGGAGATGGCAGCTGCAGAGAGTGGAGAGGGGTCCCTATCTCTGTCTCTGTCCCTATCTATATGTGTCTCTCTCTCCCTCCTTGACTTTCCATTTCTCTGTCTCTTTGTTTCTGTCTCTCTCTGTGTATCTCTGTGTCTTTCTCTGTCTCTGATTCTATTCCTCTCATTCTATCTCTGTGTGTCTCTCTAGGTCTCTGTATTTCTACCTGTGGGGCGCTCTCTCTGTTTCTCTCCTTCATTTTTCTTGGCTTACTGCCACTGGAGGGGGCGCAATTTCAATAAGAAAACATTAGAAGCCCTCGGACAGGTTTAGCCTTCCTTCCTCTGGTCCATGCCCCTTGGCCTAGGCTTGTTGTGGGGGTCTTCCTGGCGGGGTTCTTCCCAGGAGGAGTCCAGGGTGTGCTGATAAGTTCTTTTATCTTCTCTGTCTGGGGACTGGGGTGGTGTGCAGCTTAGGGAGTCCTGCCGAGGCTCCAGGACTCACTAGTCGAGGGCTGGAGAGAGGAGGAGGTAGAAAACTGTCTTCTCTTCTTGATTGAAAAACTCACTCTGGGAAGCCCCAGCTCTAAATCTCGACGTGTGCGTAACGTAGGCAGAGATGCGTCTATACGTTAAAGTTTTGCCCGGCTGCAGCGTTTGTTCTCAGGAATTTATTATGGTATTCAGACTAAACTGCTGGAAAAATAAAAGGAGCAAAGTCTTGGCTAGGAGCTGAAGTGTCCCCAGCAGGATATGACGCCAGGAGTGTTGTAAAGACTGTCTGTCCTTAGAGAAGGTACCATTGTGCATAGCCTTTTATTTATAACTTGGTAAGTGCCAGCGAACTCGCCTCCTTTACACCCCCAGTGCCAGCCCCGCGCTCTGTGCTCCGCTTTATTCGCTCAAGTCTATTCAGGGACTGTCACTCCGGGGCTGTGAGGTATTCAGGGCCTTAATCAATCAAAAGGATGAGAATCGGGCAGGTTTTTCCCTTTGAAATGAAGGAAACAATGACTTCTGGGCTTCAAGTTCCCCCTTCCCCTTTTACGATTTTTGAATTTTTCCTACACTGGAGTTCTCCACCCCTCTCTCTCTCGGTCCCCCCTTCCCCCAACTTCTTTGACAGTTTTTACGCGACTCGGGCCCCCAACCCCAGTTCCCCACCCCCTAATTAAGGAAAACTCAGAAGGCAAGATGGGGGGAGCGATATAGCTGCTCCACTGTCTGCGAGTTGGCTCTTTAAAAATCCACTAGAAGGGGAAAAAGCAGGCAGGTTTCCGCTAGGCCCAACGTCAAAAGGCTTGGTTGACCCTGGGAGCATCCAAGACAGGCCTCTGGAGACACCCGAAAAAGTCTGAACAGCCCCTCACCCACCCATGGGGGGAGTGCCCCGTGTGCATTCATAGTAGAGAGAGACACTGCTTATAATAAGCCCTGTTTAACCTGGTTTTACACAAAATGACTCAATTTGTCAAGGGGGAAACTTTCTCATTTCCTTTTTGGGGGCCAACAAAATGTGTCCTTGCTTCCCAAGCCACTTCTCAGAGATTGCGTCACATCACGGGAGCTAGTTTTCCAAGTTCTCTCTCCAAAAGTTTGAGTGGAGCAGACAGAGCATTCTCGACGGTCCGCGGTAATCGTTAGGCGAGCGAGGTACCCAAACGATTTCAGGAGGGCAATGCAGACTCAACCGGAAGCCCAAAGGAGCCCCGCGACCCGCGGTGAGCGGTTAAAGAAGGCCAGGGAGGAGTCTCATTTGTGTTTGAGCTGAGGGCGCGTCTCCAAGCCCTCCCCGCGGCGGCCCGGCGCTCTGCTCCCGGGCGTCCTCTCCCGAGAGCCAGCAGATCCGAGAAGGGACGCGCTTGCTGCACGTTCCTGCTCCCGGGTTGCGCGTCCTCGCGAAAGCCGCAGAGCTGGGAGGACCTGTGAATGGAGGTACTGCCGGTGGAATTGGATCTCGAGTGCCCATGAGTGCCGGGCCAGGATGCGCATCCATAAACCTACCACCGCTTCTATAAAAATGTACAAATGGAGGCCAAGAGGGTGTGTGTGGGTTGGGGGCCTGCAGCTCGAGGGTGTCTCCGCCTCTGCCCTGCGGGAGCGCTCTGAGGTTTATATGTGGCCAGAAGACTAGCTCGTCCCTTCTGCACTCGGGCAGCGCCCAGAGGACCCGGAGACCCAGGGCGGGGTGGGAGGACACCCTCAGGCGCCCAGCAGCCGGGCCAGTGGGGCTGCGGGGCCACTTCCAAAGACCTAGGGAGTCCAAACTCCCTGAGGTCGGTATCCCTGAAGTGCGACCCGGGAGGGCCAGGACTGCAATGTTGGCTGCGGCTCCCGGGCCGGTGGCAACCACTCCCAGCCAGGCCAGACCAGGCCTAAAGCCCGGGTTGGGGCACAGCCGGCCGTGTGCAACAGGTGGGGTGGTTACGGATTTCCCAAACTATTTTCGAAGAGCGCACCCCGGTTCTACCCTTCAGCCACTCCTTCCCTGTCTCCGAAGCTCGGGCCTCCTCTTACTTCTTTCTGTGTCTATCCGGAAGCCGAAGCCACCACCGCCCCCCACTCCTTGGAGCGGGAAGGGCGTCTCCCCCAGGCCCCTTCCCCTGCCCGGAGTCTGTGGACCGCAGAGACCCCATGCCAACTCTGGCGGCGATACAGGCGCTAATTGGCTAAGGAATGATCCCGCAGTGGGGCTTGGAAGGCGAGCGCCGGCGCCCTGCAGCCCTGAACCTAGGTTCGGGAGTCAGTACCATTTCCCTAGACTGACAAATTACCCAGAAAGCAGCCAGAAATCTCTACGACGGTTCTTTGAACCAACATGTTGTCCGCCAGCACTGTCTGTGCACGTGCAAAATGAAACGGGGAGCCTTGAGGACAAGAGAAAGACAATTTGACCAAAAAGAGCAAAGTAACTTGCTGGTGCCGCCTCTGACCCCAGGTTCAGAGGCGCTTCAGATGACATAGACACCCGGCTGCCTGTCCAAGCCTGGAGGGAACATGCCCGTTCACTTGAAGGCGGTCCCTCCCTACTGATTTGGGCGCGTGGATACGCAGTCCAGTCGCGGTGAGGGGTGTCTGCTTGAGCCGCAGGACACCCTTCGGCGTGCAGCTACCGCACTTGTGGACCCCAGGCATAAGCGTTTCACGACCCACGGACTTCTTGTGGTCTGTGAGAGAGAACCTCATATCTAGCCGGACACAGGCCTTAAGAGGAAATTAAGATCTATGTAAAATAGTGTCCCTGACCTAGTGGGGCAGGAGGGTGGCGTCTGCCACCAGGCCCTTTTTGCTCCATCTGGAGGGCTCGGCTCTGGGAGACTGGCAGCCCCGCGGGGATGCGCCTGGCCGCCTGCCCCGTCCCCGGTACCGCTCTCAGGATGCAGTCCGAGGTTTGAGCAAATGCCACCCAACCCTCAGCCCGCAGAAAGGCTTTCCTGCGTTCACCGGGAGGAAATCAACCGGCCAGGTCTCTGACCACGCGCTTCTTGCCCGGATACGAAGATACTGGATTGGTGCATGCTCCAGTTAAACCCGCGGCGGGTCGCAGCGCCTGGCGTAGCCACCGTCACTAGGCCCCCCGCAGTTGTTTGTCAAAAGCTTTGGCGCCACTATTCTCCCGCATTGGAAAACCAGTCGGAATGAGGTCGGATTCAGGGACTGAATGGGGATCCGGGCGCTGCACTGAAAAGTGCTGTGGGCCAGCCCCAGTGGTTTTGCCCCTGCCGTGCCCCTGCAGCCGAGAGAGCCGGCGAGAATGTGTGAGTGGGTTCTCAATAAAGAATATATGGTTTGTGGGAAGAAAAAGAAAGAAGGAAAAAGAGAAAAGGAAAAAGAAAGGAGGGGAAGAAGAGAAATGCAAAAGAAAAAATGTTTGAAAGGCAGGGAGAGAGGGAGAGGATGAAATCTCATGGGGATTTGTCTTCTACAGACGTTCATGTGGTGCTGCAAAAATTATTTTTAAGTAAATAAGGAAGACAAGATGCCAGAGCCCGATTCTCCAGGGGAAAAAGCGTCTCATAAAAAAATTAGAGTAAGTCCCCTCTAATCTTTAAAAAATGTTCTGCCCAACTCGGTAAGAGTCCACTGGGAGATTAGACGTTTAGAAGAGAAATCCAGCAACTGCTCTGCTGAAGTGTGTGTGCGGTGCGAGCATGGGGGGTAGGTGGGGGGCAGGGATAGAGGAATCTGGCGGGACAGGCTGGCATTGGGGGCAGCTTGGGCCTTGGGGAAGAGAGGAAGTGCGGAGGCCAGGCGGGGCATCTGGGGGGAGGGGGATGGGTTTCGAAAGCAGAGTCGAGGAGCATGGATAGGAGTGCTGGGGGGAAGCAGGACTTCTGTTGGGTGTCCTTGACGTCTGGAGCAAAAAGGAAAGCAAATAACCACTCCAGGAACTCCTGCCTCGGGTGTTTGGGGGCGCCTCTGGACACAAAGAGCCCAGACTGTGGGTTCCACTCCTGGGGCGGCGGGGAGAGCGAGTGGAGCGGGAACGTGGAGGAACCTAACAAGTCTTGCGCCTGGATCAGGCCAGGTCTCTCTGACTCCACGCGGTCCCGGTGCCTGAGCCCACGCGGTGAGCCACTGCTGCTTCTCGGCCTGAATCCCTTCTCCCCGAAGTGAATTTCAGACGGAGGGCTGGGAGGCGGGACATGAAAAGCAAGAAAAGAGAGATCCAGGAGAAGAATATTCAAACCCGGCGTCTCTAGCGGAGCCTGGACGCGCGCCACATTGAGGTCACAGGAGCCTAAGGCAGCAGTGCTGTGCCTGAGCCCAGGATCCGCGGTCCCCAGGTACTAAGATAGCGCAGCCCGCTCAGCCGAGTAAACGCAACAGGTGCGGGGAGGCGGAGGAGGCCCGGTCTCCGCCCGCTGAGCCTGCGCGATTCGCCCGGAGCCGGAGGAGCGCGGGCCCGGCACAGGGGGGAGTTCTCAAGAGTGTTGCACTCGCCCGGCCTCTGGGCCACCCCGCCCCCGTCGGAGTGAGGAGGGGCCCCAGCCGACCTGGGATATATCCTCTTCTGACCCCACAAGCCTTTCAAAGGGAGGAAGAGGAGGAGGAGGAGAAAAGGAGAAAGAGGGAGAAAGAGGAGAGAGGAAAAGGAGGAGGAAGAGGAGGACGAGGAGGGAGAAAGGAAGGAAGGAAGGAAAGCAGGAAGGAAGAGAGAAAAGAAAGAAAGAAAGGAAAGAAGGAGAAAAAGACTCCAAGAAAGGATGCCTCTGCCCTTAAAATCTCTATATACATGAATAGCACTAAGTTCCTTCCCACACCTTCAACTTTCTCTCCATCTCCCTTCTCCCAGGAAGAGAGAAAGATTCTTTCCTCTTTTAAATCAGCTTTCTCTTCCTGAAGATGAATCTTGAAACAAGCCTTGGGTTTTGGGGGCGAGGAGTGGGAGAATAGCTTTGATTTAGAACCTTGGAGATGGGAAAACCCTGAGGGAAACTTCGAAAAGAGGAAAACTGACCATCTCGAACGCCGAAAGCTATCGAAAGGAGCCGGCCAGACAGGGTGGTTTAGCAGGAGGGAGCCTCGGACAGCAGTGCAGACCCGCCGGCGCTAACTGGTGCGCCGAGACGTCACACAAAGCTGTCCGGGGTCCCCTCGGTGCCCCGAGCTCAGGTCGCTCTCGCAGTCTTGCTTCTTTCCCCCCCGGAAAACCTCGCGAGAGGCATCCCGGTTCCCAGACACCCAACGCCCAGCCCGGGCCTGGAATTAAGACAAGTAGCCCCAAAAGGAACGAGCTTCAGAGAGCCTTTTTTCTTCTTTTCATTTCCAAACGAAATCTAATACTATGTGGCTGCAAAAATATATATCACTGGCCCAGAGTCTGAAAGATTAACATTTGGATATGTAGGAAATGTAATCTGCATGGCTAATTGATTCCCAGCGTATCAGTTTAAAGGATAAAGATCGATATCTACATGATGGATATTGTATTAATAGGGGCATAAATAAAGGCCGAAGAGTCGTTACCCGAACCTTTGAAGCCTCTTCCCGGCTCTCGGCCCTCCACGCGGCCGCTCGGCCTCCCCCACCTTCCCCCTCCCAGCCCCTGAAGGGTGGAAAGTGTTTGCACCCCCTCCCCGCCCCCTGGAAAAGTCTCCGGCTAAAGCCAGAGTGTTTTACTGCGGCGACGCCGGAGGGAGAGGCGGCACCTTTTTCTTGGGTTGTAGCAGGTGGACAGTAAGGCGGGAGGGAGGGTGATATCTTAGCAAAACGCACCACTCAGATACTGAGAAACAGACACACGAGACATACGCAGCCACAAACGTTCTCACGCACACGCGCAGACACCCGAAATCCACACACAGACATACGTAGGCACACAGACGCACAAACATCCAGCCATAAACACGTTCACTCATTCACACGCGGGGGGAGGTTCCCAGGGTTTCCTGTGCGCCCTCGGCCTTAGGGACGTGGAGTGAGCGCCTCTTTCCATCCCGCAGCTCCTCCCTGAGAGCACGGACGGAAGCCCTGGGCGAGCCCAGGGATTGGTGATCGCGGCGGCCCCTGGAGGTCCTCTCTGGATGGATCAAGGGGAGCAGTGGGGAGGCGCAGCGGGGAGCACGCGGGAGGTGAGGAGAGGAGTGCCCCGCCAGTCCCACAGCTTCCTTTGAGGGGAGGGAGGCCCACCCGGAGCTAGGGTGGGTGCAGACGGAGTTGCGGCCTGGAGGAGGAGTACCAGGGAGTAGGTCCCGGAGGCAGCGAGGCGAGGGGAACAGGATGAGGGACACTTGGATCCGGAACAAGAACGCCTCAGCCGGATGGTTGCCAATTAGTCCTGGGTCCCAGCGGCCGCCTCCACCGCGAAGCCTGCGCCACCGAGGGCCTTTTCCAAATGCAAATAAATCACCCTTCGAGCCTCTTCGCCATTAATTAAGAGGGACGTTTCGACAAAATGGGAGTAATCTTTATTAATTACGCAGCCCTCAGCGCGCCGTTTGCATCAATCACGCCCAAAGCGAAAGTACAGGGGGCGCCTAATCCCTTCCCAAGGCGCGTTTGGCGAAGGAGCTGAGAAACTAGCGTTTCTCTCCCTTACGTCCATCTCTCAGGGCCGGTGTTGCAGTCGCGGACAGAGTAGACACGGCTCGTGGCGCCGCTCAAGGATGCCTTTCCCCAGGGCCCAGAGCCTGCTGCGGTCCGGCCCGACGGCTCGCGGAGCCCGGACCGAGCCCGGAAACGTCGCCCCCTCTCGTGCCTCTCCCATCTGGGCACTCACTCGTATACACACACAGACTAGTAAGTATACACCCCACGACCCTCCCGCCCTCCAGCCCCACGCCAGGCCCACACAGTTCCCCACCCACTTCTTCCCTCGGATGCGCCAAGGAAGAGTCCGACAAAAATCAATTCTGCGGAGCCCAAATCTCGGCCAAGCAGCGATCCTGGGGGGAGCTTCAGTGCTCAGGACGCCCGAAGGGTGGGGTGCGGAAAACCTCAGAAGCCGTCCAGGAGGCCAACTCCTCTTGGGCGCCGAGGGTGCAAGAGGACGCGAGCATTGCGCAGGTGGGGTGGGGGTGGGGGTGGGGGTGGGGGTGGGGGTGGGGGGCTTCAGTTCTTGCCAGAAAACCCGGGAAAGCTCGAAGCCTCTAGGTCGCGTGTAGGAAAGCTGGCTGGAGGTGGGGGTCGCCAAATTCATGTTCCTCCTGGCAGCTTCGCCGCACTCACGTCGGCTGAGGGCAGAGACCCTGGGCTCACATGTGCCCTGGGGCACAGCGTCCTTTGCGACCACCCCTCCTAGCCGGGGCTGGTCTCTTGGACAGAACTCCTTTCAGCCCCAACCCCCCAACGCCGTCCTAGCAGGTCCTGTCCTCTCTGAGCCTTGAGCCTCGGCCATCGGGGCTGAGATTCTTCCATTCAAGCTCCTTAAAGAAATTCTGCTGGATTTAAAAAATAAAGCAATTCAGGGCTCAGACTTAACAGGGCATTGATTTCCAATGCCGTGGAGGATGAGGTGGGAGTTCGCAAGCCCTCCTCGTGGCCTCTTCCCTCTCAGACAGCGAGGATCCGACCCCCAGGGACACTGGATCCACTCCGAATTGGCTCATCTGGTTTTGCAGCCCAATTATAAATGCTGTGTTAAGCCTGGCGTCGGAGGTCGGGCCGTTGGCGGGTTCCCGGTCTAAATGACTGGCCCGCCCGCCCTTGAGTCCTTGGGTGCCCTTGGCCTTCGGGCCTTTCGGAGCCTCCCTCGGAGGCGGGAAGAGATTTTCCGTCTTGAGCGCGATGCCTGGAGCTGCTGAGCCCTAGAGCGCAGCCCTAGGGACCCGACGGCCTGCGGAGAAGGCCGACCTGTCGCGCTGCTTTAGTCTGCGTTGGTGGAGCCAAGAGATGCGGGAGGCAGTAGCCCGCGAGCCAGCATCACCCTCCTGGCTTTAGCGGCGCTTGGAGCATCGGCCTTTCCCTGCTGCTTGCTTCGGGCCCTGGCTCGGCACGCTCCGGTGTCCGACATTCTCCCCTCCGAAAATTCTCATGAAATGCTCAGGTTCCTTTGCACACTGGTCACCTCCAGGGCCTGAGACACCTGCAAACCTGACCCTTGAAGCCTTTCCCCGAGGATTTGATTATTTTGATTATTTTTTTCTACTCCCTCCTCCCCCAGTGAATGGTCGGTTGGGCCTGCTAGGGATGTGTCTCCAGAACAATCACAGAGCTGGCACACATGGCCTTTCATTCACTCCACACATACTTGCTGAGCTTCTACTGCATGTTGTTCCAAGTGCTGGGGCTATACGAGTGATGGAGACAGACCACAGTCCTCGTCCTGGCAGAGCCACACTCCGGAAAATAACCCAAAAGAATATCAATGCAACCAGTCAGGATTGCATAGCCTGGAAGGATGAGGTTCAACTCTGGAGGATCTTGAAGGACTTGGGGGAAGGAGGAGAGCCAGAGGGCAGGTATGGGACTCTGGAATGGGATGGGGGCGTTGCTATTTCACCCTGAGAAGTCCAGGCAGGCTCAGTGGAGGTAAGTAAGAAGAGAAGGGAGGGTAGGAAGGAGCGTTTGGTGAACACAGGAAAAACGCGAAGGGAGAGAGTGAAGGAGCCATGTTCATCACCGAGGCTTTAGTGAGCAACTACTACCCACTGGGCATTAGTGAGCAACTACTACCCACTGGGCATTCTGAAGTCCTGGCAAACTGGGGCTGGGCCTGGGCAGCCAAGCCTGCAGATGTGCTCTGCCTAGAGAGAGGCAGCTCTTGGGGCTCTGCGTCTCTCCACATTTCCCACCGTCCCTTTTTGGAAGACACTTCCTTCAGAAGGGGTGACGGGGGCTGATTCTTCCCAGGAACAGGTAGCGGCTTCCTTGAGGCCATCCCTCTCTCTGCCTCTGGGAGGAAGGCAGGTGTCACAGTTGGAAGTGAGGGGATTGGGACCTCCCTGTCTCCTCTCTTCTCATGGTGTGGCTCAAAACTCCAGAGCAGCCTTGGGCACCTTCATCTGGACCCCCATTGCCTGCAAAGTGAGTTTTTATTTGAAAGAAAGTGAAAGTCCAGCTTCTTGGTGTCTAGGTACCCCCCTCCCTCGAACCTGTCATTCCCATTCCCCAAAGAAGAGCAAATTCTCCCAGGCAGGCGAAATGTTTGACCTAGAAGTGCCCTGCTGCACACATTGGGGGCAGGTGTGTGCATCTCTCATGAGTGATTCCAGGTGGCTGCCACCACCTCGAGGGGAAGGAGAGACCAAGGACTCCTCCAGAGGAGCCCAAGATCCTGGAGAACCAGTCATCCTTCCCCAGCCAGTGGTCTTGTGAGATAAATGGAAAAGAAACCAGCAGGGCCATTCAGGAGAGAATGTCTCACAAGGCTTCACAAATCATTAATACAAAGGCTTCAAAAACATCTTTCCCTGTAGAGATTTGGGACCAAGGGACCCAACTGATGAAGTGGAAGCAGCATCGTGTAGCCCTGCAGTGGGGGCTTGAAAAGAGGCCATGGGTTGCTCAGAACAATATGCAGAGGTACTGCTCAGCCCAAGGGAGCAGTTCCTACTTGTCACAAAAACTATTGATAAAGCAAAACTTTACAAGGCTTGGGAGCTACTTAGCAGAGGAGAAAAACAAACCGTGTAGCTGCAACAGAGGTGAGAAGGCTCAAACGGAAGCGGAAACCCCAAGGCATGTCCAGATCTAAGTTCTCCATCTCCAAAGAGGCTGAGGGGATTGTCAGACAGCCCAGACTGTCCTGTGACAATCGGGTCACAAGTCATCCCTGTAATACAAACGAGAATCTCTGGTTTCTCAAAACAGGGTCACATTTCGAAGGGGTGGAGGGCTTCAACTCTCCTCTTCTGATTGGCGAGGAAGACCTAGATTCAGAAAAGCAAGCAGTGTGGTTTCAGTGGGGGAGGATGACCCAGGA
This sequence comes from Equus quagga, assembly GCF_021613505.1. Classification (NCBI taxonomy): domain Eukaryota; kingdom Metazoa; phylum Chordata; class Mammalia; order Perissodactyla; family Equidae; genus Equus; species Equus quagga. The sequence continues at coordinate 47,760,075 of NC_060283.1, read as the reverse complement.
GGGCAGGAACCAGACCCTGGGGCGTCTGGGAACAGAGCGACAGGTCACCCTGGGAGGGAGAAATCAAAGAAGCTTTCTGAGCTCAAAAAGAAGGAAGGACTGTCAGAATGGAAGGTTTGCAAGACAGAAAAAAAGGGAAAGAAAATGAAAACCCTGGAAAGAGAGAGGATTCCTCCAAAACTGCAAAGAGGAGAGAGAGGGGAGAGAAGAGAGAGAGAGAGAGAGGCAAAGAGAGAGGGAGGGAGGGAGAATGGATAAATATGGAAGAAATGCTATGACTAAGATAGTCCTGATAAAATAAATCCTAATTGATGTCAATCAAGGTGGGTTCATGCTAGACAACAATGAATAACTGTTTCTGATTTGAAGGACCCATTTACACTGGAACAAGTAATCTGAATGCCCCTCTTACTGTTCCAGAATATGTGGGCATGGAGGAGATACTTGCATAATGGGGGACAGCAGGATATAGGGGGTTGAGAGGAAGAAAAGGACATTATGAAGGTAAATACAATAGTTGTGATCCTACTATGTGCCAGATGTGTCACATACACCCTTACTTAGGACTGACTTAAGATAATTCTATTTGGCTTGTCCCCAAGGTTTTCAAATTCATTTCTGTTAAAAATAAAGTGAAATAGGGGTTGGACTTTGCCAGCTTATTCATCGCAGAAATGCAGAGTGATGGGAGAAAGGGTGGATAGGAATAAAATCAACACTAGAAACAAACTCCTTTAAGGTATCAGTTATGGAAGTGCCAGGATAGGGGGTCAGGAAAAAGGATGCCACCATCCTCTGCCCGCCAGCACAGGCTGCTGGCCCATCTCTCTCAGCACTGTCCCAGCCTCCCTCCCAGGAATCAGGCCACACTTTCCAGGAGACTTCTCTGAGGACATGTCCAGTGTCCTAAAGGCAGCATGAGAGCTCAGAAGGCCTGGTGCTTCTTGGGTCAGCTGCCTGAGTTCCCCATCTTGAAGCTATCTTGGGAGAACTAGGGAAATTAATTATGTGGTGACAATAGTACTTAATGATACTAGCACAATGCCATTATAGAATAGTAATAGAATACTATATTATTACATTATATTACTATTACTTTACGGTTCCTATATTGCTACAATATCATATTGCTATTATGGAATATTATGTTGTATAATATAATAATGGCACATATTTATCCAGCACTTCGTAGGTCCTGGCATTGTTCTCAGCACTTGACAAAGATTAGTTTACTTACTTCTCTAAACAACCAGATTATATCTTGTTAAAATGAGGCAAAGGTGGCACAAAGAAGTTAATTAACTTTCCCTAGTCATGCATCTAGGAAGCTGCAGAGCTAGGATTTAAATGGGCGCAATGTTATGTTGCCAGTCCTGTTTGTTCAGAAAGCCCTAGTTTCTGCTGCCCTGATCAGCCCTGGAAGGGATGAGATCTGGGAGCTGCCTAACTACTTTTCCTCTCGTTGTTTGCCTTGTTCTAGCTGTAAAAAAAAATTCAACAAAAGTTACCTTTAATGCCTCTGAGAGGTTCTGATCTATGTCATCTCAATTGAAAATAATTTGGAAATTTACTCCACCTCAGCCCCCTTTTAAAACACACCCAGGGGCTGGCCCAGGTGGCCCAGGTGGCTTGGGCGGCCTGAGGTTTCACCAGTTCGAATCCTGGGCGCCAACAGGGCACCGCTCATGAGGCCATACTGAGGCGGCGTCCCACACATCACAACCAGAAGGACCCACAACGAAAATATGCAACTGTGTGCTGGGGGTATTTGGGGAGAAAAAGCAGGAGGAAAAAAGATATTTAAAACGCATCCAATGATATAATCCCACTTTTAAAGTTTTACTCATTTTAAACAACGCTTTTTCTAAATCCCAGGGAGAATTTGTTAGCCTGTATTTTCATGCCCAGCAGAACGTGAGACACATTAGCATCATCCATCCGTCTCTAATTCCGCCCGGACACGTGGTAGGCGGCCGAGGAATATTTGCAGAAAGAATCCGAATCTTCCCGCTCATCGGCTCCACATTTGGAACGTATTCTCCTCTGGTCTTCTCGACGCCCTCCGAGGCGCCTAGCCGAGGGCGGGGGGGAGCACCTTGCCTTCTTCCCGAACGAAGGTCTGCACTAGGATGCAGGCGCGGCCCCTTCCCGGGAACTCCTGGAAACCCGAAGACTTCCAAGGTCTTCCCAAGTCCGCTTCCCTTCGCGTCCACGTCGCGCTGACCGCCCTCGGACAATGGGAGGGTTTGTTGGGAGACGCTTTGCATCTTTGAAAGCCGTGGAAGAAATGGGGAACACTGGTTTCCGGGACCCCCTCCGGGCTGGGAGCCCCCGCGCACTGCATCTCTCTTCTTAACCTACGCATTCGGGGGCTTCTCTATTTCTAAGAATAGGTCCAAACTCGGAGCTTTGGGGCGGGCGTTGGGAGGGGCCCGCGGACGTCGGAGATTATAAATACACCGTCGGATCGTCCATAAAATACCCTTTAGATCCTGAAATCTACAGGGTGTCACAAAATCCGGAGAATTAGGGCTGAAGACCAGGTTCCATACAAACACGAAACAAGCTAAGCGGAGAAGTGGAGCGCCTGGGTTGACAACCTACGGTGCCAGCTGGTCCTCTCCGTGCCCTACAAGCGGACTTGTGCCCTGGTCCCATGCCTCCCATTTCTGCCCCGGCCCCCGCCTGCCCTGCCGGATCTCAAGTGCGCGGGTTACTGGGCTGGGGATTGGGGCAAGGGGCTCAAGGAGACAGGTCGAGCGGCGGCTCCGCTGTGCGGGCACCAGCCTGTTACCCGGGACGGCCTCGGCTTCCCTCCAGCGCAGGGGACGGCGGAAGGTGCGGGACACAGGCCCTCCCCAGGATGCGGGATTCCACCCCGCCGACCCAGGAGGTGCCCCCGGGGTCCCTGTCGCAGTGGTAGCCCCCCTGGCGGTCCTCGCGAGGTCAGCAGGGACAGCGGCCAAAGCCCCGCGCGCCCCAGCTTCCCCCCCACTCCACCCAGAGCCCTTGGGCTCAGCTTGGAGCCACCGCGGGCGTCCGCGTACAAACGGAGAGAAATCGGGGTAACCCCCCGCCTCCCACCGACCCCGGGCAGCTGGGTCGCAGCGCAAATCCGTTTACACCTAGATCCAATAGCGTGGAATTTATTTGCACGCTAATGGCTACTGCGGAGGGTCTTTTAAAAGAATTTAATAGCTTTCCTAGTGAATACTTTTAAACAAGACTCTCGGCGCTGGAGCTGCTCCCACGTCCACACCTGTCGAGATTCCCCTTCAGTCGTCACTGGCGATGACACCACAGCTGTCACTGGCGAGGTTTTGTTAATTTAACCTCGAGACTTTCCTGGTTATCCACCTAATCCGCCCTCAAGTCCCCACATTGTCACTGAATTTTGATGACTCACGGGACCTAGAAAGCGCTCCCTATCTCGCGACGGAGAGGGGACCCCACCGAGGAGCCCTGTGACGCGGGGAGGCGCAGCCGTCAGCCCGCCCACGTTAGGAAAGATCACAGCAGTCCGAATGGGGATGCAAATATTTACTTAACTTTCCTGGGAATACAAAGTCCACAGGAGTGTGAATGTGTGTGCGTGCTTTCGTGTGTGTGTGTGTGTGTGTGTGTGAAAAAGAGGCGGGCGGGGGAAAGTATGTCAGAGACCAGAGCAACAACGAAATAGTTATCTATACGATTTGGAGTTATCCAAATTATGGCCACTTCCCAAACCCAAGCATTGCTCCATGATCTCCCGGCGTCTAAGAAACCTGGCGGCATTTAGTTCATTAAAGTCAGATTAGGGATTTCCGTAAATATATTGTGAAATATATAGCTTTTAAATCTTGCTGTATAGGAGAATCACCCGGAGTCCCTTTTAAAAATACTGATTCTTCTCGCCTCCTCGCCCCCACCCCCAGACCAATTAAATATTGTCTCTGGGGGCGGGGCGAGTGCGTCCGCATTTTTTTTTTTTTTAAGCTCTGCAGGTAACTCTCACCTGCGGCCAGCGTTGGGAACCTCCGCTAAGGCTTGCATCAGGAAATAAATTTGCTGTGTGTGACTTTAATAAGGAATGGGCTCTAAGGGACAAATCGTTTGCCTTGGAAAGCGTAGTCCCAAATTTTCTTCCCAGCAATAACTGTCTACTTCTCACTTGGAATTCCTTCCCATAAACTACAACTCAAGTGCAATTGCTCTCTACCTCCCAAGTTTGACTACAAAATATTTTCAAAAGCACACACAGTAGACATATAAATCATATAAATGTATTATTTCTTTATGATGGAGAGGGCTCATTGTCGTGCTGGTAAAAGATAGTTGAGCAGACCATATATTACCATGGTTTTTGAAATAATAGCTGTTGAAATAAAAATGTTCTGTTCTTGCAATGATTAAACACTTTCTCTTCTGTTTATCTTGCGATATGTTTTTGTTATATTAGGAGCGAGGAGAACTCTTTTTGTATATCAACTCTACCCTTTTTCTTCCCATTTCAACATTCCCTTACTTCCACCCCATGGAGACGTGGTATTTCTAAATCAAAGATAATCCAATTTTACATGCAAAGACAATTTTTTTCTAAAGGAAGCATGCACATTCTTCCTGAGCTCCTAGGCATATTGTTGGAAATTGGACATTGAACATTCTTACTTCCCCAAATGTATTTTATAATAGGAATGATTGTGAATTTATCACAGAAACAAACTTGCTTCTCTTTGGCATATTTTAGTTTTGCATAAGAGAACAGAAGCCTCAAGTTTGATTGATGTATAGAAACAATGCTGATGATATATATTACAAAGCTTTTTTGTATGGACAATCAAAAGAGATCAAGCAAAAGATTGATGAAATCTCTCTCACACTGTCTCATTCACATAACTGTGAATTAAGACCTGGCTGTGCTCATTTCCAGCACTCATTTCAGAAATAGTTACTGTGGTAAATATTAGATATGCCTCAAACAAAATTACAGTCTAACATACACAATAAAAACATATTATTTCCCCAAAATCCCACATTGTTTCAAAGGCAGAAACGTAAACACTCACTTAGCAGGGCGGCAGTTCATTGCGCATGACATAAATTTAATCATCTTTGTACTTAAATTGCAGCTTCAAATTGTAAATTAAACTGCAGAAATTTAAAATACAAACATTAGCTAATGGGAAATAAATGATTAAAGAGGAAATGAGTTGGATCACAGAATACTGAGAGATTACTCAGTTATTGAGATTATAGATTTAGTCAGTCTAGGAGGATCATTTACTAAAAATGGTAAAGATTGAAGAATTCATAAAACAGGGAGTAGCAAATAATGAGAAATTTAATAGATCTTGTTCTCAATGTTGTGGGAAATTTCACTGCATTGTAAACTTATTCTGACTATGTAGGTGCTGCTAGCTCTGGAGGGGATGGTGCGGACATGCTCACAAAGGCAGGAAGCCAAAAGGGGCTATACCTTGACATGCCATAATGCAGAAAATGATGGGAAAGGAAGGCCAAATGTCCTTTAGTCTCTCCAGTGGCTCCTGTAACTGAACAAAATGCAATAAGAGCTTCACCATAACAGTACTGAATTTTCTCAAACCTGAAAGTGCTTTTCAGGTATATTTTTCAACTTTCAAAAAATCCTCATGAAGTAGGGAAAGTAATTGTTTACCTAAGTCCCCTGGGCTCTCAGGAGTTAACGAGTGGCATTGGGAGTGAGGGGAACCAAGTCACTTAACAGTCAGTCCAAAGTTCCCTGTTCAGCCAACTCAACAGAATATTTATGGACCACTTGAAAACTGCTAAGGCTTTGTGGATAGAGTGGGTGACCAGACAAGGTTCCTGTCCTTGTTTTTACATTTAGTTGCAGGAGATTGAGACAAAGCATGTAACAAGTAAATAAGACCACTGTAGACAGTAACAAGCATTAGGAAGAAAATAAAACTTCAACAAATATTCACTTGGGATAGAGTGGTCAGACCTCTCTAGGGAGGTGATAGCAGACCTTGGAGACTTGAATGATAAAAGGCCGTAGATCCACATCAGTCCTTAGTTTCTAAAGCACTTGCACCCACACTCTCTTGTCTGTAGAAATCCTTACACATCCCCATAGGGTAAGCAGGACTGATCCTTTTTGTTCCCATTTTATAGGTGAGGAGCCTGAGGCTCAGAGATGTTAAATGACTTGCCAAGGTCTTTCCAAGTAAGGAGAGAGCCACTTCTCTTGGAAGCCATTCAGACTCACTTCTCTTGGAAGCCATTACTGGTCTTTAGACCCCAAACCAATGTTCTTCCTGGATGTGGACACTGTTCACCAAATCATATTGCATTCGGAGGCCAAGTATTTAATCTATCACCTGCAAGATGAGTTTCTTTCACTTGAAAATTTAGATTCTATAGAAATATGAATGATAACTCTAACCTGCAGCCCCAGAACCTGGGCCATGGGGGACCATGAGTTCCTGAGCAGGTGTGCAGGTCTGGCTTCTTGTAGTGACATTACTGGCAGTTCACACTTATGAGCTGGAGATGCGCCCAGGGTTGAATCAAGTTCTTCTGAGATGAGGATTTCCAAGGGAAGGGGAAAAAGCCCTCCACTGTCACCAGGAGTCCTCCGACATCTCACTGATCCGTCAACAATTACATCCTAAACTCCTGCTTCGTCTAAGGTGCCAATGTGCCAGAACTTTCCACACGATGCAGGAATGATTAATTCACATCTGCAGAATGGGGCGGGGGGGGGGGGGGACATCTGAGTGCCAGATAACCACTAGAAACCAGACAAATGTTTTCCATCAGCCCATCCTACCACTCAATTCTTGATAAGGAAGTCAGAAATTAGCAAGAAAATAAAGCCAGCCAAGAAAAAAATCTCTCATGTTTAGGTTCTTAGCCAATAATTGCATCTATCTGATTTCAAAGTATTCTAATTCAAATTTCTCATTAGAGGAAATTTACATATGCAACCTATGAAAGAAACAAAATGTAGCTTATATGGTGACTGAGATGATTCAAAGATGTCTTTCTCATTTATGAGGAATTATTTAGTTGACATCAGCAGTGTCCCTTCCTCTGCAGAACATAAATAAACTATACAAGGCAAGCTGGTCCCCAAGTAACTTTAGACAGACTCCTAGGTCGCCGATTTAAGGGAGTGAAATAACAAACATATGTGTGTGCACATGTGTACACATCTATGGTTACAGCCACAAAGCCAAGTTCTGTTACTAGCATGTGTGTATAGACACACATATATACATCACATGTGCGGATGTTCTTGTGCAGCTAAACAGTTGTGAATGCAAACACAGTCTCAGCATTGGAGGTATACAAGGAATAAAAGACAAAAACAAATTCAGAAGTAATGCAAGTTACTTGGTAGAGGTATAAATAAATTAAAACCAATCTCTGATTCTTAGGATTAGGAACCTGAAAATATTAGGAGCCTGAAAATATTTTGAAGGAACCAAGAACAAACTCTGACAACAGAGTTTAGTTGTAGCGGATCTTATAGCAGCGGATGGGTAAGCAGCTCCTCCCTTCAGAATACAACAGATCTCACTTGGCCTTCAGGAGCCCTGTTAAACCCTAGAAATAATTTCATGAAATGTCTACCCTAGCGATGTGCATTGCCATGTGTGAGTTATTTCTCTCTCAGCCCCATGCAAAATGTGAAATTAGGATTTGGATGGAGAGATGTGTTTCAGGAAGAGAAGTACCACACAAATAACTTGGAGCAATTTCCCCCTGAAATAAATTTCATGAAAAATAGGCTTTTCTATAAATGCTCCTGGTCTTTATTAAGACAGTGCAGACATAAAACACATCATATTGCAATTCCTAAATTGCAGCCATATCACTTATCAATGGCCAATAAATTATTTCACTTGTATAACAGATACAAATGCTCCATTCAAGTTCAGTTAATAGAATAGTGTCAGGATGTCATGCAGACAGCTTGCATAAATACACAAGGAATAATAGCATACTCTTAGTAGCATCTGTGATTTTCAAGCAGGAAAACTTTGTCTTATTCCAAATTTCAAAATATGGAATAAAGAATGTTTTCATATAAAATTCATTTGGAACAGTTGGGTTTTTTTTCTCTTTAAAAAGGCATCTAATCCACCTGCAACATACATTTGCAATCCATCTTTTTAGTTACAAAGTCAGATAGATATATATTCTTTTTCATCTCATGTGATCAGTTGTGGACATTTCAGTGATTTCCAACAATATCAAACAGCGAAATTCAAAATAATATTTTTGTGATATATATATATATAATATATATATATTTATAATCAAAGGAAGAAAGACTTGTCAATTTCATCTTTGGGCACTATTTTTCTATTTTATCAGATAATGGAAAGTCATTAGTTGTTTCACAGTATAAAATCTGGAATCAATTACCAACACTGCTTTATTTTCTGCTCCTAATTTCGAAATGTATTTGGACTGGAGGTATGGGAGAAATGTTACTGCTTACCAAACAACTTTCCTGGAAATTTTAATGCACAAAATTTCCAGATCTGGATCTTCCAAAATAAGTTATTTAAAAAATGAAATTAAGAAAAGAGGCGGGGGAAGCCTATAGTTTATATTCTGCGCGAATAACTTTTAATATCTTCCAGGTGGGGGCAACAGTAAGTCAGTTTTGAGAGGAGAGGGGAGAACGGGCTCTTTAAGCTCCCTGAGTCCAGTTACAGAAGATGAAATGGCTTCCTGATTGTTACACCGTGAATGAAATAACCTTAAGTTTCCAGGAGCCCAGTTTCCGGGACTCTTGGGCTCTGCCAGACCCTGGGCAGCAAGATCATCACCTCGTGTGCCGCGCCACCTCTCTGCACCGCGGAGACGGCAAGCGGACCCGAGAGCGCACGCGCGCTGCGCACCTGCCCAATCGCGGACAGTTGCGGGAGGTTGGTACGTCCAGTCTCCCCACTCGCGCCCGCGCCGTGTCCCGGGGGAGTGTACATCACTCTCAGCGCTCCAGGTCACTCACTTTCCAGGACCTCCAGAGGCAAGGAAACCTTTCTCTCACGTTTACATCTCATTCATTCTTCCTCTGGACAATTCAAGGCCACTCACAACTGCTGCAGATGTGTGTGCGCGCGCGCACCTATACTCTTAAAGAAACTCTAAAGTCACCGCAGCCAGAAAACCACCTTTCAGGCGGGGCGACGGGGGTTCCACTCCTCTCTCCTCTTCTCTTCGCAAATCCTCGCACTCTGGGGAGGGACGGCTGCCCACGCTGGCGAGGATGAAGCTGCTGCATGAAGCGGAGATGGATCTTGCACAGACCGGGAAGATGGACTCCCAACAGGCATCTCCGCCTCCTCGATGTCCCTCTCTGGCCCAGCGCGGAGGAGGCGGGACGTGGAGAGCCCGAGAGGAGGAAACCCCAGGCCCTGCAGTGGCCGGGCGGCGATGGGGTGCGCGTCCGGGGTCCGCAGGGAGAGGGCGGAGAAGCTCGAGCGCACCGAGCCAGTGGCCCCCTCCTCTCGGGCCGCGCGCGGCTGGAGGTGCGGGCAGGTGGCCGGCATGCGGTCTGGCTACGTGTCGCTCCTCCGCGGGCCGCTCGCCGCCCGCGCCCTCGGGCCGCCGCCGCCGCCGCCGCCGCCGCCGCCTCCAGCCGAGCCCGCGGCAGCGCCGTCGGGCCGGTACTTGAGCCAGCAGATGACCCAAGTGACGACGACTGAGAAGAGCGCCAAGATGCTGGCCACCGACAGGCAGATGGGCCCCACGGGCGAGGGCGAGGGCGACCCAGCCGCTGGGGCCGCGCCAGGGGGCGCTCCGCCGCCGGGGGGTCCTCCGCCGCCACCGCCGCCGTAGTGGTTGACGAAGATGAGGCCGGTGAAGAGCAGCACCACCATGGAGAGGAAGGAGAAGACGACGCACACGCAGCCGGCGGTGAGCGCGGCGCGCTTGCAGTTCTGGCAGCTCTCGTATGCGCCCGGGGCGCGCAGGCCGGCGCGGGCGCGTGGCCCGTGGGCCGCGTCCTCGG